>NC_067399.1:655918376-656588376 GCF_016432865.1 Antechinus flavipes
TGCTCTGGGGATTTTTTTCATCATAGATCCTTCAGAATTGTCTTGGATCATTATCTTGTTCAGAGTAGCTAAGTCATTCACAGTTGATCATCATACAATATTGCTATTACTGTGTACAATGTTCTCTTGGTCTGCTCACTTCACTTAGCATCAGTTCATGTAACTTCAGGTTTTTCTGAAAGCATCCTGCTTGTCATTTCTTATAGCACAATAGTATTCCATCACATTTATACAACACAACATCACCAACAAAACCCAACAGCAAGAGATACAAAGAGAAATTCCATTCAGAATAACTGTTGATACCATAAAATATTTGGGAATCTATCTACCAAAGGAAAGTCAGGAATTATATGAGCAAAATTATAAAAAAGTCTCCACACAAATAAAGTCAGACTTAAATAATTGGAAAAATATTAAGTGCTCCTGGATCGGCCGAGCGAACATAATAAAGATGACAATACTCCCTAAACTAATCTATTTATTTAGTGCTATACCAATCAGACTTCAAGAAAATATTTTATTGATCTAGAAAAAATAACAACAAAATTCATATGGAACAATAAAAAGTCGAGAATCTCAAGGGAATTAATGAAAAAAAAATCCAATGAAGGTGGCCTAGCTGTACCTGATCTAAAATTATATTATAAAGCAGCAGTCACCAAAACCATCTGGTATTGGCTAAGAAATAGATTAGTGGATCAGTGGAAAAGGCTAGGCTCACAAGACAGAATAGTCAATTATAGCAATCTAGTGTTTGACAAACCCAAAGCCCCTAACTTCTGGGAAAAGAATTCATTATTTGATAAAAACTGCTGGGATAATTGGAAATTAGTATGGCAGAAATTAGGCATGGACCCACACTTAACACCATATACCAAGATAAGATCAAAATGGGTCTATGACCTAGGCATAAAGAACGAGACTATAAATAAATTAGAGGAACATAGAATAGTTTATCTCTCAGACTTGTGGAGGAGAAAGAAATTTGTGACCAAAGATGAACTAGAGACCATTACTGATCACAGAATAGAAAATTTCGATTACATCAAATTAAAAAGCTTTTGTACAAATAAAACTAATGCAAACAAGATTAGAAGGGAAGCAACAAACTGGGAAAACATTTTCACAGTTAAAGGTTCTGATAAAGGCCTCATTTCCAAAATATATAGAGAACTGACTCAAATTTATAAGAAATCAAGCCATTCTCCAATTGATAAATGGTCAAAGGATATGAACAGACAATTTTCAGAGGATGAGATTGAAACTATTACCACTTATATGAAAGAGTGTTCCAAATCATTATTGATCAGAGAAATGCAAATTAAGACAACTCTGAGATACCACTACACACCTGTCAGATTGGCTAAGATGACAGGAAAAAATAATGATGAATGTTGGAGGGGATGCGGGAAAACTGGGACACTAATGCATTGTTGGTGGAGTTGTGAACGAATCCAACCATTCTGGAGAGCAATCTGGAATTATGCCCAAAAAATTATCAAATTGTGCATACCCTTTGATCCAGCAGTGTTTCTATTGGGCTTATATCCCAAAGAAATACTAAAGAAGGGAAAGGGACCTGTATGTGCCAAAATGTTTGTAGCAGCCCTGTTTGTAGTGGCTAGAAACTGGAAAATGAATGGATGCCCATCAATTGGAGAATGGCTGGGTAAATTGTGGTATATGAATGTTATGGAATATTATTGTTCTGTAAGAAATGACCAGCAGGATGAATACAGAGAGGACTGGCGAGACTTACATGAACTGATGCTAAGTGAAATGAGCAGAACCAGGAGATCATTATACACTTCGACAACGATATTGTATGAGGACATATTTTGATGGAAGTGGATTTCTTTGACAAAGAGACCTGAGTTTCAATTGATAAATGACGGACAAAAGCAGCTACACCCAAAGAAAGAACACTGGGAAACGAATGTAAACTATCTGCATTTTTGGTTTTTCTTCCCGGATTATTTATACCTTCTGAATCCAATTCTCCCTACGCAACAAGAGAACTGTTCGGTTCTGCAAACATATATTGTATCTAGGATATACTGCAACATATCCAACATATAAAGGACTGCCTGCCATCTAGGGGAGGGGGTGGAGGGAGGGAGGGGGAAAAAAATCGGAACAGAAACGAGTGTCAATATAATGTAATTATTAAATAAAAAATTTAAAAAAAAAATTAAAAAAAAAAAAACAAAACATTTATACAACACAACTTGTTAAGGTAGTCCCTAACTGAAGGGCATCCCTTCAGTTTCTATTCTTTGCCACCACAAAAGGGCTCCTATAAATATATATATATATATTTTTACATATAGGGCCTTTTCCTTTTTTAAAAAATTAATCTCTTTGATGAACCAAATCAGTTCCAATAGAGCAGTAATGAATTGAACCAGCTATACCCAGCGAAAGAACTCTGGGAAATTAATATGAACCACTTCATAGAATTCCCAATCCCTCTATTTTTGTCCACCTGCATTTTTGATGTCCTTCACAGGCTAATTGTACACTATTTCAAAGTTTGATTCTTTTTGTACAGCAAAATAACTGTATGGACATGTATACATATATTGTATTTAACTTATACTTTGACATATTTAACATGTATTGGTCAACCTGCCATCTGGGGGAGGGGGTGGAAGGAAGGAGGGGAAAAATTGGAACAAAAGGTTTGGCAATTGTCAATGCTGAAAAATTATCCATGCATATATCTTATAAATAAAAAGCAAAAATTAAAAAATAAATAAATAAAGGAGGAAATACAAAGTAAAAAGTAAAAAAAAAAGAATTAATCTCTTTGGGATACAGACTTGTTAATGGCATCACTGGATCAAAGGGCATGCACAGTTTTATAGCCCTTTGGGCATAGTTCCAAATTGCTCTCCAAAATGGTTGAATCAGTTCATAGTTCCACCAATAATAGACCATTGCTGTCCCAATTTTTCCACATCCTTTCCCAATATTTATCATTTCCCTTTTTAGTCTTATTAACCAATCTGATAGATGTGTAGTACCTGCAAGTTGTTTTAATTTGTGTTTCTCTATTCAACAGTGATTTAAAGCATTTTCCCCTAACTATAGATAACTTTGTTTTCCTTATCTGAAAACAGTCTGTTCATATTTATTATCTAACCATTTATTAATTGGAGAATGACTTATCTTCTTATAACTTTGACTCTATTTTCTATATATATTGAGAAATATCTATTGTATATATTGAATGAAGCCATTCTATACATGACTTCATATATATATGAAGCCTTTATCCATTTCACTTACATTGCTAAAATATTTATTGGTATCTAATTGGGCAAAATAGCTTCTAATTGTTTTAATGTCCTCTTTGTTGGTGGTGAATTCATCCTTTTTAGTTTTGACACTGATAATTTGATTTTCTTTTCTTTTTTTTTAAATTAACTAATGGTTTATCTATTTTATTGAATTCTCCCCACTCCCCTCCCATAAAACTAGCTTCATTTTATTAATTTATTTAGTTCACTGGTTTCCTTATTTTTAATTTTATCAATCTCTTTGATTTTTAGAATTTCTGATCTGGTGTTTAGTTGAGAATTTTTAATGTTTTTTTTAAATTGCTTCCCAATTTATTGACCTGTTCTGTATTTTATTAATGTAAGTGTTCAGAGATATAAGATTTCTCCTAAGTACGGCCTTGGTTACATTCCACAAATTTTGGTATGTTGTCTCATTGTCATTCCCTTTAATAAATTGTTTCTATGTTTGTTCATTGATCCATTCATTCTTTAGGATTAGATTTAGATTCCAATTAATTTTCAATCTGTTTCCAAAGCCCTTTACTCAATATTTTTATTTCATTATGATTTGAAAAGGATACAATCAAATTTCTTTTTTCTACATTTGGTTGTGAAGTTTTTATGCCCTAATGCATGGTCAGTTTCTGTGTCAATGCCATGTACTGCTGAAAAAAAGGCATATTACTATTCAATTTTCTTGAGAGGTCTAGCATATCTAATTTTTCTAGAATGTTATTCATCTCCTTAACTTGGTTGTTTTTTTGTTTTGTTTTGTTTGATTTGGTTGTTTAGATTTTTCTGGTTCTGAAAGGTAAAAGTTGAAGTCCTCCACTAGTATAATTTTATTGTCTATTTTTCCTGTAACTCATTTAACTTTTCCTTTAAGAATTTGTTCACTATACTATTGGGTGAAATTTTTTTATGTTGATATTACCTCAGTCTATGGTACCTTTTATCAAGATGTAATTTCCTTATCTCTTAATTAGATCTTTTCTTGATTTTTGCTTTTTCTGAGCTCAAGATTACTACTACATTTTTTTTTTTACTTCAACTAAAGCATAATAGATTCTGTTCTAGTTCCTTTCCTTTACCCTATGTGTGTTTCTACTTCAAGTGTTACTTGTAAACAATACACCCTAGAATTTGGGTTTTTAAATCTACTCTGCTACCCACTTCCATTTTATCATTGAGTTCAATCCATTCAGTCATGATTAATATGCATTTCCCTCCATTCTATTTTCTTCCATTTCTTTCTCTTTCACTCTGTCTCTCAGCAAAAATATTTTGCTTCTGATACCACCTCCCTCAATCTGCCCTATCAGCCCTGCCCCTTTCTTTTATCCTCTTCCCTTCCTATTTCCCTGGAAGGCAAGTTATATTTCTAGACTCAATTTATTGTGTATTATTCAGTTTCAGTCAATTCTGATGAGTACTATTCAAGCATTGCCTCATACTCTCCTCAATAGTGAAAGCTATTTTGATTTTTTTAAGATATGAGATCATTTACTTTATTATTTACTTCCTTCCCTTCCCCCTTATTGCATTCCTTTGCCTCACCCCTGAAATTTTTATTTTTTGGATATCCTATTATAGTCAAATCACATCCATGCACTCTATGTATATTATTTTGATATATGATATAAAATTATTGGGAACTTCATATAAACAGTTTAAACCTACTGAATCTCTTATAGTTTTTCTTTCCTATTTATCTTTTTTGTTGTTGTTTTTTTCTTGAGTCTGGTGTTTGAATGTCATCAGGAATCCTTGAAAATCCTACATTTCATTAAAAATCAATTGTAACTCCAAGGATTATACTTATTTTTGCTGAGTAGATGATTCTTGGTTGTTATCTTGCCTTCTTTGCTCTCTGGAGTATCATATTATTCCAAGCCCTCTGGATCTTTAATATAGAAGCTGTTAAATCTTGGGTGAGTCTAAGTGTGGCTCCACGATATTTGAACTTTTACTTTCTGGCTCTTTGACCTGGGAGTTCCGGAATTTGGCCATAATATTCCTGGCACTTTTCATTTTCAGATCTAAGGAGATAATCAGTAGATTCTTTCCATTTCTATTTAGTCCTATGATTCTAGGATATCAGGGCAGTTTTCCTTAATGATTTTTAAAATTATATCCAAATAGTTGGGAAATGGCTGAACAAGCTGTGTTTATGAATGTAATGGAATACAGATGATAAACAGATTTCAGAAAAACCTGGAAAGATTTGTATGAAATGATGCAAAGTTAAATGAGTAGAACTAGGAAAACATTGCACACCATATCAGCAACACTGTGTGATGATCATCTATGAGTGATTCAGCACTTCTCAGAGACACAATTATCCAAGATAAGCGCAGAAGACTCACAAAAGAAAATGCTATCCATATCTCAAGAACTGAGGGACTCTGAATACAGATCGAAGTGTATTCACTTTATTCTTTCTTGTGCTTTTTTCTTTTGATGTTTCTTCTTTCACAGCTGTAACTAATATGGAAATGTTTTACATGATAGCACAATTATAAACCATGTCAAACTGCCTACCAGCTTTGGAAAAGGGGAAGAGAGGGGAGGAAGGGAATAAAAAGATTTCCTCTATTCCACTTCCATCTAGGTTTCCAGATACCCTGGCCTCTGAACCCATGTGTTGCTCCAACAGCTCTGTTTGCTTTTCCATAGAAACTCTTCCTTCACCATCTCTTTGGTGAGTGGGTCTCAAGCATTTTCCCCTTCAGAATCCAGCTGCCTGGCTGACCTCAGACCAGGTCAATGAAGGTAGACAAGATGAGAGCCTGTCAAAGCTCAGGCCACTTTTAGGTGCAAAAAAAATGAACTTGTTTTGGTGGGGGATGGGGGATGAGTTTCAAATGAGTTCACCCTCCCAAGTGTCAGGGATGGGGTTTGATCCCAAGGCCTCTGACTGAATTCTATCCATCCTAGAGGATTCAATCCAATCAGCTCTGAGGACCTGCTAGGTGCTCAGCACTGGGAATACCAAAAAAAAAAAAAAAAAAGTTAATTCTATGGGGCAAGAGCTCTAAGAATTTGTTTTTGTTTTTAATATTTTAATAACTATATTTCAACATAATTGATTTCATTTGTCATAAGATCTTATGCATTTAAAAACCATCATTCAGAGAAGGGATCCATAGGTTTTACTGCCTGAGGGGATCCTTTAATATAACCAAAATTCAAATGATCAGAAGACAAACTCCTTTATATGACACTGAAACGCCTTCATACTCTGCTCCAATCTACCATGGTCCAATCACACTGGTATTCTTCTCGTTTCTCACATTCTCTCCAGATCTGGAATGCTCTATCTCATGGGATGTCTCCTTTCCTTCAAAGTGGAAATCAAATGCCACCTCCTACAGGAAGACTTCCCGGGTCCTATCTCCCCATGGAATCACCTTATGTGCACATATTGGATCTGTTGTCTTCCCCACTAGAGGGGAAAGAACTCTGCTTCTGGAGTCAGGAACATGGGCTCCAAAGTCACCTCCCACAGGCAGGTCCCTGGGCCCACGCTGGACAGCTTCTGGATCCCGTCAGTTCTAGAGCGGACTCTCAGCTAAGCTTCTTGAGGGCAGGATCATGTTCTGTCTGGCATCCTCAAGCATCTGAGGCAGGATCTGAGTATGCCTGGGGGTGAGTCCCCTGGGAGCAACAGGACAAGAAGCCTTGGCTCCCAAGGGAAAGGGCAGAGAGGGAACAAGCTGTGCCAGGCCCAGTGCTGAGGACTTTCCAAATGTCCTCCCTGGAAAGAAGAGACTCTTATTATGCATTTTACATTAAAGACACTGAGGAGGGAGCTGTGACTTATCCAGTAGCAGAGGCTGGATTTGAGCTCATTGGACTCCAAGCCCAGCACTCCATCCATTTTCATCACCTAGCTCCTTTTTGGCTCTGTTCAATTATAGGTTTAGAATAGGATTATCTACTCCACCTGCTTCAATTTACTTATTATTACTATTATTATTATTATTATTTGCTGAGGCAATTAGGATTAAGTGACTTGCCACACAGCTAGGAAGTATTAAGTGTCTGGGACCAGATTTGAACTCAGGCCCTTGTGACTTCAGGGCTCTATCCACTGCACCACCTAGCTGCCCCATTTCAATTTATTTTTAAAATTAATGTTATAGCTTTAAATGCAGCAAAAATTCACTCTGTACTTAGCAGCTCCCCCATTAGGAAAGAAAAACTAAACCCCCACTAAAAACTCATGTAGTTAAGAAAAACAATTGTCCACATTGAACATATATATATATATTTTTAATTCTTATTCTGCCCTGAATCCTTTGCTTTTCATTTCCTCTTGGGAAATGAACAGCCCATTTCATTTTCAGTAGTCTAGAATTATTGCTGGCTGTCACGTTGATCAGAGTTCCTAAGTCTTGCAAAGATGTTTTTCTTTTCAGTGTTACTGTATACATTATTCTCCTGGTTCTGCTCTCTTTACTTTGTATCAGTTCTACAATTTCTTTGAAACCATTTCCTTCACCATTTTTCCTTCTTTCTGGGGAGATAACTGGAGTGACTTGTCCAGGATCACACAGCTAGTGTCTAAAGTGCAATTTAAAATCAGGTCCTCCAGATTCTAGGGCTGGTTTCTCCATCCCCCGCACCACCTCCCTGTCCTTTCCACCATTTTCTAAAGCACAACAGAATTTTATTAATTCCCTCATTTTAAAGTTGAGGAAGCAAGGCTCAGGAAAAGCAAGTGATCTAAGGTCAAATACAAAATACAGAGAGCTGAGGTTTGAATCTTAAGTTCCTTACATCTGGGATCATTTTCCCACCCACCTCTCTTCCACCCAGAAACCCATGTTTGGGCATTGAAATAAGCTGAAAAATACAAGAAATCCATTCCAGTCAGACTTAGCCATTTCATAATATTTAGGGGCATGAAGAGGTATTTCAGCGAGGTCTGGACCTGTCACTGTGACACCTGGATTCAAATCCTACCTCTTAGAACAGACACTACCTTAAGCCACAAGCAAGTAACTCAACCTGTCTTAGCTTCCCCATCTGTAAAATGGCTACATCCCATCTGTCCCTACTTCAGAGTTATGAGAATATATGTAAACTGCTTTGCAAACTTTGCAGCCTCTAAATGACTAATTAGAAAGAAGCACCAGACTTAATCATGAAGCCACAGAATGCCTCTATCTATCCCCTTTCCCTGGAAATGCAGTGACAGGTCCAGGATTTCTTTGGAAACATCCAGATTCCTTTCTGAAGGAAAGCTTCCTTGAGCTCTTATCCCTTTTTACAGGAGCCATGAGGGGATGTCCCCTATCACATAAACCAAATTGCAGGGCACCTTACTTGTATCTGAAGAGGAAAAACTCCCAAGAGAATCTGCTTAGAAACTTCCAAAGTTTTCCCAGTCGTTACCATGGTGTCTCTATGGCAACAGGCATCACATTAAGCAGAAATGTTCATCTCAGTAAGTTCCCAAAGACTTCTTGGCAGGGGACCTCATTGTAGACCCACTTCTACCCCCAGAGTTGTTCCTGAACGCTCAGCCAGGGGCCAAACAGCTCCCATATTGCTCATTTCCAGTCAGACATTCTGGGAAGTCAATCAGGGAACGGTCCACAAATCAAATGCACCGTCCATGGCCTAGCCTACTTTTATGCATGTTCAGTTCACCTCAATTCAATTCCTTTAAAATCGTTCCATGTAAAAAGCATACGTGAGACCATGAAAAAAAAATCAAGATTTCGGGAACTTTGATGAATTCAATTCAGAAAAGCAGTGAAAAACCGATTAATGCAATGTGAAGTAAGCAAAGTCAGGATAATCTATACGGTGATGACAATGGAACTAGAAGGAACCAGCTAATTATTAAAATTGAGTGCTGTAATATTATAATGACCAAACTTAGCCCTAAAGAAATGATGAGAATACCCCTTCCCCTGCATCTTTGCAAAGAGATCAGTGATTGTGGAACAATGATTATGTCACACTTTTGAAGTGCTAATTATTGTTTTTTCAAATCATTTTTTTTTTTTATTACAAGAGGGAAAAGAATAAGGGAAAATATATAGGTTATATAAAAACAAAAGATAGAAATAAAAACTTTTTTAAAGAAATAAAAGTATTATGTAAAAAATTTGAAAAACCCAATCTGATCTTTACATGAACTCCAAGGTCCCCTATAGTCCTAATAAAACATTTTAATTTAAATTAAATAAAGATACTTTCTCAATAATTGCAAATGACACTAACTTTAGAGCCCAGACCCATTGGTTTGGGAAACTGGAGGATTTAAATGCCAGTTCTTTCCCTAATTCTACCCATGCCAAATCCATTGTCTTCTGCCTAGAACATAGTTTCCCTACTGATAAAATAAGACTATAAACTAAATTAGGGGTTGAAGCAAGAAGGGGGAATGGGACATATTTATTTAGAATTTAGGATTTATTAAGAATTGATTTCCAATCAGTGAAGTGACACAAATTTTGGAATCATGTTCTAGCCTTTTCTTTTTGAAAAACTTATTTGTATTTATGTAGTAAATTCTAGAATTTACTTTCTTTCACATTGAATCGAGGCTACTGAAAGGCCACGGGGACCAAAAAAGCTTTGGACTCCTGCACATAATAACTTGTGAGGTCCTTTCTTGCCCCCACCTACTTATGAAAAGGGCCAGTGTCCCAGAGTGATTATGCAACAAAGGAAAAATGCAGAGTCGGAGCTGAGGACCTTGGCGATGGGTTGGCCAGCTCTGACATTTTATAAACATGACACATTTTGTTAGAGGCTTACAGTTCAAACGAGTCATATTTGATCCCAATCAGATTAGTTTTACTCAAAAAAAAAACCCAAAAATACAACTTGCTGGGGTAATAGTGGGAGACACTAGGAATTACTTCATCTCCGGTCTGACTTTCCTTAAAAGTAGCAGACTTGAATCATGTGACACTTAACCACCACTTTTAATTTTATAAACAACTACTTCTGAAGGGAATGTAGGAGGACAGCTGCAGTCGGGTTCACTTTTCATTGAACCAGAAACGGCTGCTACTCCTCCTGAACAAGGCTGGCTTTGAATGCGGGAAGGGTGGGAGGACTCCATACAAACACACCAGCCAAGACCAGCATTCCGCGTATTTGCAGCTCACCAGAAGAGCGGCCAAGTTTGAAAGACCTTCCGATTCTTTCTGCCTTTCTAAGCATTTCTCAGACACAAGATACTCAGAAACTATAGACTAGAGGTTTTGTCATCCTCAATAAGCACAGATCCACGCAGCCAAATGATGCCGCAGAAAGCTTCTATCCCCACTGATAAATGGATTCGGGTCCCAGGACCAGCCATGAAGCTCACCCTTATCCAGAGGCACGCCCAGGTCCTTTGGGACCCATGGCAGACGGCAGGCACAAAACACCCAGAGTCGGTCGGCCATCCTTGTAGAAGGTGGCAAGGGCTTCATCCCAAATCTATCTTGAACCAAGTGTGTGTTTAGTGGAGCCAGAGACAACAATGTGAAGTAACAAAGGACAGCAATGTTAAAAAGGGATAAAAGCATTTTAATTTGAATTAAATATAAACTTTCATAGTCAAATATATCTATTTTATATATATATATATATATCTCTTGATGCGGTGATTAGTATAACATATATAAAATACACAGCTTGATGTGGCGATTAGTATAATCCCTTCAGCACATATTCTACCTTTTTCCTTTCAAAGATGGGGCTCCTTTTAAGTCTCTATTCCAACCGATACCACCTCCTGCCCTCAGACTGGTCCTCGGGCTTCATACAGGAGGCTTATTCGGGGCCAAGGCCACAGTGATCAGCGAGCTTCCTGGCTCCTTGACCCTCCCCCCAGCCACACCTTAAAACTTTGGGGCTGGGAGACGCTTCCTGCAGCAAGCTCATTGCCTCTCAGGTGACAGAGGGGCTGCCTGATTCTCCAAGACCAGCTACACGTCCAACTGCGTCCAAACCCTTTCTGTGGCCGCTTCTCCAGCTCTACCCTTGTCATTCGTGGGACTTCAGGACTTCCCCAAGCTCCCAGCATGAGTCCCCACCTCTAAAAAACTCAGTGTGGGAAGCGGGAAGAGACCTGGAAGGACCCTTACTTCAGAAGGGCATCCCATCACAACAATTAAGAAATAAAATAGGCTCGGATCTTTGGCTTGGCGGGTCAATCCTGTTGTAGGAATTTTCCTGAGAGAAGAACACGACTTTCTCTTCCACTCCAAAGCCGGGGAGAGAAGCCAAATGAAGCCCAAGGCAGAGGAGGCCGGCAATCCCGGAAGGGCAGAAGCCCCCCAAATGGTTCAAGGCCAGGAGGCGGCGTATTTCCGCCTTGTTCCTCAGAAGGCAAAGGTTGGAAGGGAGAGATTGTCATCTCGGTTAAATAGTACATTACCATTCATCACATAGGCTTATCAGCAACCTCTGTACCATGAATGGCATCCACAGGAAGGGCACGGTGTCCACCCCAACCCAGGCTGGCTCAGGCCGAGGACCCACGGGGGCTGGCCCAGAGCTGTCCTGGGCCCAACCCAGATTCAGGACTGAGAGCCGGGAGGGGATGGGCCACAGAGCTCACCTACTTCAAACCCCTCCCCTACATACAGACTGATAGACACCAAAGTCCAGAAAGGCAGCTGAATGGCCCCAGGAGCTCCTGACTGAATCCAGCCCCAACCCCCTATCCCTTCTATTCCCTCATTGGGCGAAAGGCTGATCCAGGCTGAGGGTCTGCCGTGCATCAGCCCAATTTCACCTCTGACCTAACTAGGAATGAACCAGTTTTCTTGGCTACCCGAGGGATACAACATAGTAAATCAGGATTGCATTCTAGAGTACTCAAAGCATAATCTGAAAACGCTGCAGAAAACTGGGAGAAGAGGTCCAGGAAACAGATCTTGAAACAACCAATGTAAAAGGTGCTTTTTAAGGACTGACCAGCCAATACAGCTCTGTGGCTCTTATAGAAATATTTTTTTTTACAGTGTAGCCACAGGAAAAAATCAATAATCAGAGAATGCAACCAGAAGCCCCCCGAGCTTCTCAGCCCTCTCAAGCCTGGCCAAGAAGGAAAATGACAATCACTGGAAGGACTGAAGGGAAGCAGCACACGAACGCCCTGCTGGCAGGGACAAAGATGGCCCAGACAGGCCCATGAGTCTCTAAGCAGCGCCTGTTCTGAGCCAGCAATACTAAAAAAGAGAGAGAAAAGGATCCATAGATACAAAAACATTTATAGCAGCTCTGTATGTAGTAGCACAACCCTGGACCAGAAGGGGGTGCCCATCACTTGGCAACAGGGAACGTGTGAAGAGGATGAAAGGGGGAGAACCCCGGAAAGATCTGGGTGAAGGGGAACAATTCCTGTGGCGGTCGGAGGCCTTTTGGCTACTTAGGACTGTGCGGGAGGGGCTGCAGTGACCAGAGCCCTCCAGCAGCTGTCCCACGGCCCCCAAAGGGAGAGCAGCCGGCACCACAAGCGACTCACAAAGAGGTTTTCAAAATAAATGTTGCTTTTATTTCGCACCTAGAGCCTAGTCGGCCTCGGGGTCGTCCCTCCTCCTCAACCTCAGCCTCCCCGTGGGGCCGCTGTCCTGGGGCCTGTCCTGCATCTCCTCGCTCTGCTGCTTCAGCCACTCCTTCCTCAGCTGCTTCAGCATGTGTGGGGTCAGCCGCCCCTGCCGCACCAGCCGCGAGGCCAGCGACTTGGAGGCCAGGCCCTCCACCACGGCGGCCTCCAGGCTTTGGGCCTCCGCCGTGTCCGACGAGGTGGGCTTGGCGGCCCCGGGAAGGCCCTGCTTCCCCGCCGAGGAAGTGTTCAAGTTCAACATGCGCTGGGACTCCGACATGCGGATCAGCCTGGTGATGCTGTGGACGCCCTTCTGGATGATGCCGTCGAGATCCTTCTGCAGCTCCCGGACGAGGATGGCGTCGGGGAACATGTCCACGAACCGGTAGCTGAAAGAAGAGCGGCGTCAGCCCGGCCCCGGTGCCTGGGTCAACCGGCAGCACCGGGGAAAAAGGCCCTCTGGATCCCCTGCCAGCCTTCAGCCCAGCAGGCCCAGCCGGGCTCAGTCTGTGGGCTCCAGAAGGAGCGGCCCAGGCAGCCCTGGGGCCCCGAGGGGGCGCGAAGGCCTCCTGGGCCAAGGGCACAAGGCCCCGATCCTCAGCCCAGGGCCTGCTAAATGCTGTTCCTGAGGCTGAGATGAGGCCCTGAGAGCCCATTCGTGGTAAATAGCAGGAAGGGGGAGACCTTCCCCCCCATTTTGCAGAGCACAAAGCAGCTGCTCACGGGGCCCACAATGCAAGAACCAGGCCGGCAATCAGTAACCTGGAGCGGCAGCTGTTCCCCGGGGAGAGAAGCGGAGAAGCCGCCATCTTCCCGGCCCCAGGAGCCAGGGACCTGCTCAAAAAGACTTTTGCTGGACGTGTTGCGGCACCGGCCAGCTCAGACATTACACCGGCACCTGCACTGGCTCCTCCAAGACTGATGACAGCCATCGCTGCCCCCTTAAAGCCCGAGAGAAACCCAGCTACGTCCCAAAGCTCTCCCATTTGTCCCTGCCATTACCTGAGCCACAGGTACAGATCCAGAACGTCATGGACGGCTTCCAGCTCCACGAGGTCCTTGATGTTTTTTGGCGGCTGTAGGGGCCACCTGGCGTACCGGCGCAGCCAGGAAAACGTCAGCGGCTCGTTCCGACTGTACTGCCTCGCAAACTGGGAGCACAAAGATGAAGGCTCAGGAGGGGGAGAGGCTGGCCACATGGCCTCCCTTCTGGGGCCCCCAGGCACCAACTGCCCCTCCCTCCCCCCTGGCCCCAGGACATGGACCTGCTGGGGGAGCCTGGGGCGCTTAAGGCTCTGCCCACTTCTAGTCCCTCCCTCTCCACCTGTGCTCTAAGTGCTCTCCAGGCCAACCCCCTTCTCCCTCCCCACCCCACCCCAAGGCCCCGAGGAAGGCAGGGAGACACTCACCTGCAACAGGGAGGAGCAGACAAACGGCTGCTTCTTGTTGATGGGGGCCGTGCAGAACACGTACCTCACCCGCAGGCTCAGGGGGATGTGCTGGATGAGGTCTGCCGAGAACTTGAAATCGTCCATGTTGCAGACAAAATACTGCCCGTCCACTTGAGAGAAGTCCACAAAGATATCCTGGGAGAGGAGACTTCACATGAAATCCAAGCAGCTGGTCCGAGCCCCACGCCCGACACCACCGGAGCCCCCAGGCCCCCAGCTCTATGGATCCAGGCCGCGCGGACTCTCTGCCCCCCAACACCGAGAGGCGACTGCAGGAGCAGAGCCCCAGTGACAGCGGAGAAAAAGGAAAAAACCTGAAGTGACATTTGCAAGACAGGACTTGCAGCCCTGTAGCACTAGAAAGTTGTATGATGCATTAAAACACATCCAGCTGTCTCAAACACGGCCATGATGAGAACCAGCGGCTGACACACAGCTAACGTTTTCACTGAGATGGAAGACAGAGGAAGGTCAAAGCTCGACGTCTACTCACAATTAAATTGGCGAGCGTCGTGTCTGGAAGATGATATGCAAACATTTCGATCTGGTCAGCAGTAGGATGGAGGCCGGCTGCCTTTTAAAGAGGATTAAAAGGAAGAAAACTCAGGAATCAACCAAGTAACACGAGAAACCTCCTCGCGCCTCCTGCAGTAAGGCAGCGGTCACCCAAGAGCTGCAGAATCGAACTCGGGATTTCATATTCAGAGACAAAATGGTGACTCCAAATGGCTCCCGACACATCGCTTCAATCGCAGTGATTTGCACTAGAAATAATTTGGTTACTAAGAGAGCGGTGACACGGGGAGATTCCCAACATTTCTAAGGCCCGACGTAGCCGAAGGTGCTCAAGAGAAGGAAAGGTCCACAAGCCTCACTGCTGACCAGTGACCAACGGTGGGGATGGAAAACCAGGGCTATGTCAGGAAAAAGACCATGGCGACCAGCAGCTCCTTAGCCCTCCACTTGACCCACAGGGCCCAGTAATGCTCATTGACAGGCAAAGGGTAAAGCACACAGGACAAAAGGGAAAAAGGGGATGGGAGAGCGAAGAAGAACCATGACAGGGCAGAGGGATCTCTGGATTAGGAATCCAAGGAGCCAGGGACTGAATGCTGGCTTTGCTCCTCACGTCACCTGACCTCTTTTCTGGGCCTCAGTTTCCCCATCTAATCTACAAAAGGAATAAGCTGGGACTGAATGGCCTTCAAGGCCCCTTCCAACTGCTCTGACTCAATGGGGCAGCAGCCTGTGAAATGGCGGCCCCCTAGCAAGAGCCTGTCCACCCTGGCCTTAAGCAAGTAAACATAAAGCTCACATTTCTGGGGCAGCTTTGGGGATTTCTGTGCACTGACAAACTCAGTCATGGCTCATTTATCCACCGCCAGCACAAACTTGAGGTCTACGTCACTGACAGCAAAACAGGGAAACGGCTTCCATTTCTGATGGATGTTTTCATCCAACTTCCTAGCTCTGAGGCCGTTACCTTACCGACAGGAAGTTCTCTCCAAATCTCCGGGTGGCCCCCACCCATCCTAAATGGCTCCAGAGAGAAATGCTGGCAATAAGAATCTGGGAAGGACCGATGCTGCTGCGCCTTCCCAGTTCTGACCAGCTTCTGGACCCTCCTCTCTATCATCTTCCTCCCCCTCATCCCCAAATGCAGCCTCAGAAGCCCACTTTTCTCCAACAGCTCTGTTTAAGGGTCATTAATACCATTTTATGTACTAAAAAACCAAGGCCCCTCCAGGCTTATGCAGCCAGGCTTCCAGGCCCCAGGGACTCCCCACTATCTCCCTCAGAGCTGACGGTGCAGGCTCTGGCTCCGGGAACCTTCCTCCTCGAGAGGCCTCCAGGCCGCAGCTGGAGGGAGCCCCGACGCTCGCTGAGCTCACCTCTATCGGCTCCACGGGTCTGTTCAGAATCTCCTTCAACAACTTCAAGTCTTCTGGGTACATGGTAGTAACCTCCCCTTCCTTAAACTTGGAGCTGAATCTGCCGGCTCTACCGGAGATCTGCAGAGCCTGCGAGGTGCTGATTGGCTCCATTTCCTTCTCCCCCTTCTCATTGATACTGGGCTTTATGAGAGAGTTAAAAATAATTCTTTTTATGCTCCTGTAACAAAGTCAAACAAGAGAGATCACAGGATGATCTCAACGGCTCAGGTGCAGCATCACTTACAGAGGAGAACGACAGGACCCTGGGACATTTCTCCCTTCTTTCCCTTTCAAGGAGCAGCCTTTGAATAACTAGACTTTGAGAGTCCCTGGCGACCAGGGTAGGGGCTGGTTATTAAGAGTTATACAGCCTCTGAATTCATGAGAAAGCCTTCTACCAAGCACATCCCATTTACACCATCCCCATGAGACAGAAGTGCACCGACATCCCAAGATATCGCCCATGATATGGACATGTCCTGTGATAGCAGGTCAATAAATAAAAGTTGACCAACTGGCCACAAATAAAGGAGGTGACTTGCCTAGAGGTCCCCCTGTGGGCCAAGGGACCCTCTTTAACAGAAGGGATCCCCCACTGCCCCTGTGCCTGCCCAGGAGTCAGTGACTCTACAGCAAGGGCCCTCAGGAGCGGGGCTGGGCTGACCCCCTCGCCCCCTTACAGCAGGCTGGTCAAAGAGCCCACCGAAAACCACCTGCTTCCCCCAGTTCAAATGCCAGTACTCACAAATTCAGCCCCATGCCAATGGCATCGGTGGCCACCAGGATCTTGCACGGGTCATCGGGATCATTAAACTTTTTCGCTTGGGCAAGTTTTGTCCCTAAAACAGCATCAGTCACAAGACAGTGTTATGTCGGGCTGGGGCTCGCTCCTCTCCCCACCTATCCAAAGCCCCAAAGAAGCCCTCTGCGCCCCCCCCGCCCCCCGCGCACACCAAGCCCTCTTTACTCCTGCTTCTGTGGACTCCTCAACATCCCAAGAACTCTGGAGGGCACAGACCCGACCCAGAAAACTCCTCCCAAATTCTAAGGGCATTTCCACGATTGATAATGGACAGAGACATGCCAGGGGCCTTGGCTGCTGACCTTCGACTCCCCACCATCTCCCCCCAAGGCCTCGGCCTGCCCCCCCGCCCCCAGACACAAGGGTCTCCTTACCAGGAGGCAGACTGCCGTAGATGACGGCCGACTGCAGCCCCCGAGCCTCGATCTGCCGGCTCACAGAGTAAATGTCATTTTTGCTAAAACAGACGACGCAGTCCCCAGGCCGGAGGTTGTCCAGAGACTCCAGAGCGTGATCCAACACGGTGATGGGCGTGAGTCTCTCGTACTTCCGAACCTAGGATCGAGATGGCAGAGGAGGCCAGCCTGCTGTAAGGGGGTGGGGGGGCCAGCCCAGCCCTGCTCCTGAGGGCCCTTGCTGTAGAGTCACTGATTCCAGGGCCCCTGGGGCTGAGAGAAGCCGGGCCGGCCCCACAGATGGCATCCCTGCTCACAGCTGTGGGAGCTCAGGAGGTGGCAGAGCGTCAGGGGAGGCAACAGAGGGGCCGGCAGGCTGGAGGGCTCCCCCCTCAGGAGGTGATGGAGGGGTCACATGTGGCCCGGCTCCCCTCTCCTCGGGAGGTGATGGAGGGGCCCAGCTCCTCCCTGGGCTGGAGGGAGGACAGGCAGTCTCGACCAGTTTGGTGTCGAGGGCGCCTTGATTAGCCCAGCCTCCCTCTCCTGGGACGCCGAGGGTTTGGGGTGGATGGCCCAGGGCCCTGCCAGCTTCCTTTAAGCAGAGGAATTGTGACCCAAGAGAGATCTGTGAAAGCAGAGCGGAAGCCAGCAGCCTCCAAGTTCTCCGCTGTCTGTGGGAGGCTCCCCTCCCCCTAGGCAGGCCCCCAGGGCATTTTCTGCAATTTTCTGCATTCACAGGGAGGGACAGGGAGCAGGAGAGGCCAGCCAAAGTGGGATACAGCCCCCAAACTCCATTTTGAAGTTGGACACAAAGTCGCACGAGTGCCCGCTGCCCAGAACTGCCCCCTGGAGCCTCCTGCACTAAGGGAGATGGTACCTTATCCTGGAGGCCAGGCCCGCTCAGACTGCGCTCAAAGAAAATCACCCTGGCCACAGAGCGTCCAGGGGAGAGCGGAAGGGGAGACGGGAGCACTGGGAGCACTGGGGGACGAAGACCGAGGGAGAGAAGGGGAGGAAGACTGGCACCGGCCACGCTCTGTGGGGTGAAGGAGAGGAAGGCGCCAACAACAAGGGTGAGTCTGCAACCTGGCAGGGAGAGGGCACTGGCCCCGCCCAGGGGCACCGAGACAGGACTGGAAGCCGGGTTCGCCTAACCAGGGACAGCTCTGCCCACTGTAGCCCAGCACAGGGGGCCAGCAGGATGGAACAGACTCCATTACCTCCACATCCTCGCCCGTGGTGTACATCAGCTCCGTCACAATGTCAATAGCAGCAGCTTCTCCACACAAATGGATTTCTTTTGCACAAAGCCCTGGGAGGGAGCAAAGGACCATTGGAACGCCAGCGGAAAACAGCCCAAGTGACCAGGTCTGGAGGCTCAGAGACTTCAGGGGCCCTGAAGATGGGGAGGGGGAAGGAGGAGGAAGGAAGAGGGAAGAGGGGAGAGGGAGGAGGGAGAAAAAGAGGAGGGGCAAAGGAGGAACTGAAGAGGGGAGGGGAGAGCAGAGAGCGGGAGCCCGACGCCACCAACCTCAAGGGCCAACCCTGGGATACCAACCCAGAAGTGCTCTGGTCCAGGCCCATCCTCGAGCTGGATCCTTAATCATCTGGATCTCATCAATCACAGCCACTTCATCTTAAAATAAGAAGCCAGGGTCAGTGTCCAGAGCACAAAGAATCATCATCACGTGCCAAGGATGATCTGCCCCAAATCCCTCCTGCTCCTTCACCGAGGAAGTCGCAGCAAGCACCCCCTTTTCTCTTCATAGGGGAGGCCTTCCTCCCCCCATTTTGGTTCTCTTTGGAGTCATTTAACCATAACTGACCCAAAGCAATGCAAGGTCATTCTCTGCTGCCTCTGGGCTGAGGGAGTCAGGGCTTCCCTTAAGAGCCCCCAACAGGCCCCAAGCTAGTGTCCGGTCCGTGGCTCAGGGGCTGAGCTGGCCTGGAGCTTGTGCCCCCAGCTCTCGCTGCCCCAAAGCTGCCAGGGTTCCTGCTTGGGGCACTCTCACCAGAAACACCTTCTTTAATAAACAACCAATACCTATTTGACTACGGGGCATCACAGGGAATATAAAACTTTCTCAGATATACAGATATATACAGATAAATGAACTGAGCCTTGGACTTGAAGCCCTTTCCCAAGGTTGCAAGACAAGTGTGGACTAGATGCCCAAAGCAGAGCTTCTTCCACCTCACACTGAGCCCCAATCCCAGGGACAAATCCCAAACAAACTAGAGAACCTAATGCTCGATTCGAAAGCTTCCGTCAGTCAGACTTGCTCATACATACAGAGAGAGTTGACGCTGCACATCTCAACAGTGCAAGCAACGTGGGCGGCCGGCTTTCCATCTGGGTCTGTGACCACCCGCTCTTCCCCCGTCACCAGGTCACAGAGCACACCCTGCAATCGTGAAATGGAAATGAATCTCTACCTCCTAAACAGCAGATTGGGGGGGAGGGGGGCGGGAGAGGGAGGAGGGGGTGTAGGGAGGGAGGAAAGGGAAGACAATTACTAAACAGACAAGGAAGGACTTCTCTCTAACGGGTGAGACTTATTCTACCATGTGGTTGTTAAGACACTGGCTGAACCAGAGAGGGCTTGGACTGGATTTCCACCAGTTTGGTGGCATTTTTTAGTAAACACAAGGGATAGAACAACAAAAAGAGTACGATCAAAAGCCCAGGATACACATCAAGACTGACCCCATCAGGGGTGAAGTGATCCAACCATTCTGGAGAGCAATTCACAACTATGGCCAAAGGGCTATCAAACTGTGCACACCCTTTGATTCAGCTGTGCCTCTGCTGGGTCTGTATTCCAAAGAGATCAAGAATGAGGGGAAAGGATTCATGTGTGCAAAACTATTTATAGCAGCCCTTTTTGCAGTGGCAAAGAATTGGAAAATTATTGTTCTATAAAAATGAGGAACAAGCTGATTTTTGAAAGGCCTGGAAAGATTTACATGAACTGAGACTGAGCGAAACAAGCAGAACCAGGAAAACATTGTATACAATAACACTCAGATTGTGAATGAGCAACTAAGACAGATTTGGTTCTTCTCAGCAATTCAGTAATTCAAAGCAATTCCAATAAACTTTGATGGAAAACACCATCTGCATCCAGAGAGAAAACTATATGTGTTCTCTAAGGAGACTGAATGTAAATACATGTATAATTTTTTTTAAAAAATGTTCTTTTACATTTGACTGGGGAAATAAACTTTAAAAAAAAAAATTGAAAAAAAAAATGATCCCACCTTCCCTCAGAATAAGGAAGGGAGGAGAAGAAAAATTCTAGGTCTTCTCTGGGAAGGAAAGGCCAGTACAAGTGATAGAGGCTACATGGGGAGAATCACAAACCAGAGTCAGCCCATCCAGCCCAGGAGCAATCAAAGGTGGCTGCAAAAGGGTTCTTTCCCTGCTTTTTACAAGCTGCCAGTAGCTCCCTGCCTCAGACTTGCCCACAGAGATTCCCCCCAAGTGTCTCAGACAAGAAGGGAGGGGAACAGCTGCTAACATACTGACAGCATTATTACTCTTTTCGAAGATCTCATGAGCCAGTAACTTCAAGGGGCCACAATAAACTCCAGACTTGGCAGCCAAGTATCTCTGGATGGCATGGTAAGTTTTCCCACTGTTAGTAGGGCCTGAATGGAACACTATCTTCCGGTGAATTGACCTGGCTTCTGGGTACCTAAGAAAGAAGGAGGGAAAAGTTTAATCAGAGCAACTTGTGGCCCCAGTCTAGTAAGCAGGACTATGACCAATCTGGATGCAAATGAAGACATCTCTTAGGTCCCACTTCACACCCCTCAGATTGGCTAAGATGACAGGAAAAGATAATGACCAATGTTGGAAGGGATGCGGGAAAACTGGGAACTGATACATTGTTGGTGGAGTTATGAACTGATCTAGCCATTCTGGAGAGCAATTTGGAACTATGCCCAAAGGGCTATCACACTGTGCATCCCCTTTGATCCAGTAGTATCAATATTGGGCTTGTATCCCCAAAAGATCAAACGAGGGAAAGGGGCCCACATGTGCAAAAATGTTTGTGGCAGCCCTTTTTCTCATGGCAAAAAACTGGAAACTCATCAGTGGAGGAATGGGTGAATAAGTTATGATATCTTATGGAATATTATTGTTCTGTAAGAAATGACCAGCAGGATGATTCCAGAGAGGCCTGGAGAGACTTACAGGAACTGATGCTGAGTGAAATGACAAGAACCACAAAATCATTGTACACAGTAACAAGAATATTATGCAGTGATCAACTGTGATGGACTTGGCTCTTTTCAATAATGAGGTGATTTTAATTCCAATAGACTTGTGAGGAGAGACCATCTGCCTCTAGAGAAAGAACTATGAGTACTGAATATGGATCACAATATAGTATTTTCACTTTTGTTTGCTTACTAGTTTTTCTTTCTCATTTTTCCCCCTTTTGAGCTGATTTTTCTTGTTCAGCATGATAAATGTGGAAATATGTTTAGAAAATGTGCACATATTACACATATATATTTGCTGTCTAGGGAAAGGGAAGTAGGAAGGGAGGGAGAAAAATTTGGAACACTAAGTTTTGCAAGGGCGAGTGTTGAAAACTATTTTTGCATGTATTGTGGGAAAAAAAGCTATTATTATAAAAATAAATTCAGATAAAAAAAACCCAATTAATCTATTAACAAGTAAACAAACATTTATTACAATGCTACAGGTTAAAAAAAAAGTTTATTGTCTAACGCACATACACACACATACACACACACAGAACATAAGGCAGCTTGTCCCCAAGTGAAGGACGCAGCCCCCTGACTGAGCTAAGGCCCCCTCTGACACAAGTCTCCAGGCGCTGACCCTGGGCTCCTAGGATGCCCCCTCACAACCCCGCCTTTGCCTTCCCTCTGTGCTGCCAGCTGGGGCTGTGCCCGTCACTCCCGGTTTCAGCCTGCCATGCTCCACATCCTTGCACACTTGGCCCTTCAGGCCTGGCAATCTCTCCTGTCACTTCTATCTATAAAATCTTTTTGAGAAAAGGACTAATCCGGGTGTTCTCTCCTTTACCAACAGCTGGCTCCCACTTTTCTCTGCAGACAGGGCTTCCCTGGGATTCTTGGTGCTCCACACTAAGGGATGCCCAGGACCTCATCAGGCTTCAGCGACTGCGCCTGGGATTGGGAGACATGGCCCCTGCCTATGGCCCAGTGGGGATGAAGCAGACAAATACAACCCGAGCCTCTCAGGCTACTCTGCTGGGACTCTCCTGTAGTGCCCAGTCTCGGGGGCACTTCTGTTGTCATCATCACCATGCACATCACTAACAGACTATCCTTGGGGACCTCTTCTCCCAGGTGCAGCCCACGGAGCTCCGCTGCGGACATGGCCACCAGGGCCACATCGGGGCCAGCCTCCTTGCTTTGTTTCCTCCTGTTATTTGCACCATCTCTCCCTCTCTCTGAGCCTTCCTATCTGCCTCCCTAGTACTCAGCTGGCACATGGCTACCTTGGAGCACAATTGCTCCTTTCCTCCCTAACTCACTGCACGTTCCTTCAGGATGGATCATTTCATCTGTGTATTCCCCAACACCTGAAACAGGTGGCAAGGGCCAAGAAATATTTAAAAAGCTAACAGAACACAAAAGGGTTCCCCTCAGAATAAGTTTACAAGGTCTGAGCACTGTGATCAATCCTACAGATCCCTTCATCTTATAACTTTGTGCTTTTTGCAAGCAAGCAATTGCACATTTCTGAATTTTAGGCCCAAGACCCAGAGGCCTTCACCTGCCAGACCAGAAGGGCACAAAGAACTGACCAGTTGGGTGGAAGGCGTAAGTCGCTGATTTTGCGAAGATCATCCTTACAAGCCAGCATGGGAAACATCTGCTTTGCATGCCTCATAAAGAATGGGAAAAGGTCGTCCACGTGAGCTGTGGGAGAAGACACAGGGTCAGCAGGCAGAGCTGACAGAAAGGCTCTTCCTGACCATTCTCAGCTGGGGAAAAGTTCCTGGGAACACAGGGGAAGGATCTAAGGACAAGGGGCCCCTCAGACCCTGTCCTTGGTGTACTCCACTGCTTCTTCTGAAGCGAGCGCCTACTCAAGTGCAGAGAATGATGGAAGGCTTGGAGGGTAAGAGTAAAATCAATTGGTTCTAAGTTATTGGGAGATACGATCTTCAGAGAAGAGCCTAGTTCATCTCCCCAGGTGGTCCAGGGCAGGTAAAGCTAAGTTTGCCCAAGACTCGCCGGACCATAAAGCAGCCCCCGTCCTGTAACAGATGCCAGCCTCAAGCCCGGGCCATGCCGCTGCCCACCCAAAAGCAGCCTGGCCTTCCTTGTGTACCGGGGCTACCCCCAGGGACCACAGGGCTAAGCTGGGGACTGGCCTAGGAGTCTTCATTTTAACTGAGACATGATGGGCGTTGCTTAGCAACTGCCCTTCAAGGTCTTAATTTTTAAAAATTAGACTTTCAAGTTTAACTTCTAAGCCATGAGCTGAAACACTAAGTCGTTTCCTGAGGAAGTTATTCATGGCTAGTCCAAGGACTCTTGGAGAAAAATATACAAGGAGCACAAGGAGAGTGACTGGGGAAGATCCGGGCCTGACCCTGTGCTCAGCCTGGCTACTTGCCTGCACCAAAGGAGATATCGTTCAATGTGATGTGAATGTCAACATCCAAGGACTGAGACTGCAAGATAAAATTTCTAAAACCAATGAAAGCTTGATGGAAGAGTCGGGCTACAAAACAGAAAGCAAATAAAGTTAATTTTAACATAAAGACAAAACAACAACAAAAAACCCCCCAAAACTTTGATCCCTTAAAAAAAAACAAGGAAAAAAAAAGACGAAGAAGAAGCAGCAGCTTGCACCTGAGTTTCAAAATTACTGAGTGGAGATTTATTTCTGAAAGCACCTCAGTCTCCACTTATTCTGGTTCAGTTGTGTCCAATTCTTCATGGCCCCATCTGGGGTTTTCTTGGCAAAGAGGAGGCCATTTCCGGCTCATTTTACAGAGGAGGAAATTGAGGCACACTTGCCCAGAATCTCATCCCCTGCCCCATTCCCCAAAGTCTGAGGCTGGATCTGAATTCTTCTTGGCTGGCCTGCGGCCAGGGCCTCCTCCCGCTGCCCGGGCCTCCTCCCGCTGCCCTGCTCCTAACTCACTCCACAGGAATCTAAAGTTAACAATAGAATGCAGCCCTTGGTTTGTATAAAACACACACCAGAGAATATAAGAAGCAGTGTGACTCGTTTCCAGGTAAGGAAACAGAGGCTCACAAAATCCTGGGTCAAATGTGAGAATGCGTGTGTGGAGGGCTTTGTTTTCTTTGCTTTCTCAATGGAGGGGGAAGGAGGAAGAGAACTTGGAGCTACTAATAAAATTAAACTGAAAGAATAAGCAAGCAAGGCTGAGAAGTCTGTGAGCCCCAGAGGCCGGGAGCCTGTGAATCCCAGAGCCATCCTGCTTTCAAGGCCTGGCTTCCCCAATAACACATGTGGATGTCCCATATGGCTGAGCAGCCCAACCCCATCATGGCGACCTCCCTGGCCCCTGCCCTTTATTCAAACTGCTCAAGGCCCCAAGATGTGCTTTTTGGATCCCCCCTGTTGTGGGGTGCCTGGGAAGCAAAAGGGTCTAGGTCTCCACTAGTCAGAGAGCAGGCCTTACCATCCAGACCATAATCTGTGCCCAGTTTCTGGATTTCTTTCCTCTTGTAAAATTTGTCTAGAATCTTCCTGATTTCACCTGCAAGAAAGATAAAACATAATTAAGTTCTATTATTTGCCCACTGACACATTTTCTTTGGGATATACCTAGGGAAAACTGCAAATAAAAAGCCATATCCCTAATATGAGGCACATGTCCCAAGAGGTCAAAACAGAGATCCTCATCCACACCAAAATATTTACAGCTACGCTTGTGAGGAAAAGAACTGGAAACAAAGTCAGCATCCTTTGGGGAACGCCTGGAGAAATGTGGGGACGAGAAAGCACGGACTGGCCTGAGCTGGAAGCATCCGAGGAAGCCTAGCAAGGCCAGGCTGGCAGAGAATGAAGTAAGCAGAGGGGCAAGAGCACTGCCAAGCCAGGCCTGCTGCACAAAGCACAGCACACAATTGTCACACTTAGCTATTTGCTTTCTCTTTTTTTCCCTTAAATTATTTGTCAACTGAGATTGCTATGGGATGAGGTGTTAAACATCTCCCCAAAAAGACATCTCCTTCTACTCCTTTGTAAAGGGCTTGGGAAAGAGCTACAGGATCACATATGTATTTTAGATTTTTCTCAAAACTGCGTTTCATTTTGCTAATTATTGTTTCTTTACTTCTTTTTTCTTTTAAAAAATATATTCTGTTATAGGGGATGGGTTTCTGAGAAGAGGGAAGAGAGGAAAACAAGGGGAAATTTTGTTAATGTAATGGGTGATATGGAAATCTGCTTGGTTAGTCTACTGTGAAAAAACAAATCTTTTCTACTTCAATAAGAACGCTTGTAAATTTTTAAAAACCTATCAGGTGATGTAAAAAAGTATGTCAACAAAATTTCCTCCCCTAACTGAAGAGCTGGGCGAAGCTGGCTTCCATATTTCAGAAGCTGAGCTTGGAGGAAGGCGTCTCACTCTCTCATCTGAAGGATGAGAAGTCCCGTGGACTCCAAATCCATTTCTCCTTTCACTTCCTCCCCCAAGGCTTAGGGGTCTGAGCCTTTATTATTAGATGGGGGGTTTCAGAGAGGGTGACCCTGGCCACAGGAGCAGGAAACAGGCACTGTCCCCTGCAGCCAGGCTTCCATCAGGGTCATAACCCTCATGGCTCAGCACCCCACAACTGTTGGTGTCCAACTCTCTTACCAGTTCTTTCAAGCTTCCCGCACAAGTCAGACTGGCTAATCTTCCATCACCAACCCAAACCAATCTGGAATCAGCTTCAGAACCTACCTAAGGTGACTCCTACTTCCTTAAGCCTGAAACCTCTGCCCTGGCCCACTCTGCTTAGTTGTTTTCTTGCTTTCTTTGGGAAACCATTTTCAGCAGCCAGATGCCCTCCTTTTCCCAATCCCTTTAGTCATCCAAGTCAGCAGCCACACAGAGAACTCATGTGTTCCCCCAGCATGCTTCAGGGCTAAATTTTCTTCTCTTTTATCAGCTGAATATCACAGTTAAAGGAACAGGATATTTTATTTGTTAATCAAGTGGAAAGAATCCCTGAAAAAAACAAAGGGAGGCTGATGACCAGTCCAGAAGGTCAACTCAGTAATGACATCTAATCTCTTTACATTTATTTATTCTCTATACTGGGAATAACTTTCTTTAGAGAGCAGCTGATGCTCAAAGCATAGTATTTTCATCTTTTTTTGTTGTTGTTTGCTTGTTTTTTCTTCTTTCTGTGTCTTTTTTCCCCCTTGTGATCTGATTTTTCTAGCACAGCATGGTGAACATGGAAATATGCTTAAAAGAATTGCAAATTTTTAACCTACCTATCTTGAGGGGGAGGGAAAAATTGGGAACCCAAAGTTTTGTAAAAGTGAATTTTGAAAACTATCTTTGTGTGTACTTGGAAAAATCAAATACTATTTTAAAAAGAGAGACTGATGCTTTGCTAAATTTAAAATTTTTCAATAACTGGATCTTTGTTTTCAAGAGATTCATTTTGATTATGGGACTCTTGAGCATCATGATTTAAGAGAAAAATGCTGGCAGTTTCACTGTTCATGTCTGAATGAACTGAATCCCGGACATAATGAGCACTCATTAAAAATAACAAGTGATTAACTCAGACTCCCTCTGTCAGTCCAAATCCAAACAAGATGGAAAGTCACAAGTACTAACTAGCAGTAACCTTCCCAGGGCTGACTTCAATACGACCCTGTGGCTATGAGTTTATTCTTCATTCTGGGTAAGTTAAGTTTTCTTAATTAAAGGGTAAGAACTCCAAATAAAGGAACCCAATGGGGCTTTAAACTGTCACTTCACTAATTATTCAACCCACCACTAAGATTTTTATGAAGTTTATTCCATGGGAGGGACTATGCAAAAGCCAGGGATGCACAACATGCAAACGCTAAGCGGGGACGTGATCTCAGGGGGAAGATGTGATGGACTGAACTCCGGCCCCAGAAGCGGGACAGAGCTGGGGAGAGGGAGAGCAGCCGGCTGCAAGGCTCCGGCCCAGAGAACTGCCCTTTGCACGGATCCTTCTGGGCCCAGCACAGCTGCCTTCCACAAGGCCGGACTGTGGCCGGAGTTCAGAGATGGGAGACCCTGCCCCCCGTGACCACCGGGAAGAGCCCGGCCTTCAAGCTCCCCGCGAATGGTCCTCACTCAAACTCTCTGCCCCCCGTTCCCACAGTGGCGCTCATGGTTTGGACTTGGGACGCTGACCCAGCTGTCCTAAGGGACACCGGGCGAAGGGCCTACTGTGTGCTGGCGCTGTGCTAGCCACCCTCTCCCCACCACCCTCCTTCACGGGCGGAGGGGCCCGGACACAAAGCACAAAGACAAGGCTTTTCCATAATAACGGCAGGATGGCGGGCACACGGTCCCGAGCCTGCTGGCCACGCCTTCCCCAGCCCCAGCCTCCAGGAGGGGCCCGCGGCCGGGGAGCAGCTGCTTTCTGAGGGGCCCGTGGGAAAAGCCGGTCTGGGACTGAACCGCTTCGGAGGGAAGTGAGGGGACGGCCCGGGGGTCGGGCCAGCGGTCTCTGGGCAAGGGGTGGACGGGCTGGGGCCACTGACGGGCGTACTGCTGCAGGGGCTGGGGTCTGCTTCTGTCCAGTGGGGGCAGAGAAAGAAACAGAAGGCCGGTGGGTCACTCAGGACAAGCTGGGAAAAGTGATGGGCCAAGCGTCCTCAGGAAGGACTCTGGGTCACCAGACCCAAGCTCCTCCCTTCACAAAGGGGGAGGGGGCAGCGTCCACAGCTGGACTGAAGCCGGGTCCCTAGTTCTCTGTGACCCGGTGCAGAGCCCCTTCCCCCCTCCCCCATCTGACTGGGGCACCACTGATCATCCAGAGCCCCCAGGATTACCGGGGAAGGGCAGAGGGAAAGCTTCCGGGGGAAGGCAGGGTCCTGGGGACTAAGGGACCCACTGCCGGCCTCAAACTCTAACTCCTGGGACCCCCCCCTTTCCCAGGGTGGCAGGCCCAGTTCGGCCCCAGGGGCTCAGCGCACTTGTTGTTGGCCAGGGACCCTGAGGACCTTCCCCACCCAGGCTGCATTTTGGGGGTTTGGGTGACTGGGTAAAAGAGGCCTCCATTCTTAGGCGTCCTTAACCACAGACAAGCCGAGACCTCGGGTCTCTCCCTCCCCAGAGAGCCTGGAGGAGGCTCGGATGCTGCCGCAGCAGCCCCAGGGGAGGGTCCTTCCCCTCGCGCTGCCCCATTTCCGGCCCCCTCCCCTTGCGCCCCCAGCACCGGACGCGGACTTCCTCCTCAGGAAACGGGCAGGGGCGCCACGGAGAGCGCTCTGCCCGGGCGGGGGCGTGGCAAAGGGACGCTGGCCCGGCGGGACAAGCTCTGGATTCGAAAACCAGACGTCAGACCCTGTGGAGCAGGTGCTTTCTTGGGCAAAACTTAACACCGGACTCAGAGACAGTCTCCCGGGGGAGGGGGAGCAGTGACGTCCTTCGGAAGAGCCGGGTTCGGGGGCGGGGATGGAGAGGCGCCAAGGGCAGCCGGCCCATCCACGTTTCTGAAATCCTTTCCTACTACAAAGAGCTCCCCGTCCGGGTCATCATTTCCACTCTGCCGCTGCTGCTTGTCTCCGCAAGGACTTCAGGGAGGGCTGCGGGAGCCCAGAGCTCCCCGACAGAGGCGGGCTGCCTTGGGGGAGCGGAGACCCGAAGCCCCTGCCTCGATTTCCCCCGGCTGCTCCAGGCCGCTGGCCAGCGGGCTTCTCAGCGACATCGGCCTCCGCCCGAGCCGGAGCTCCTGGGGGGCAGGGGCCGCCTAGCTCAGTAACCCTCCGTTAAGCCCCCGCTACCTTCGGCGGTCACTGCCAGAGGCAGGGGACGGAAAGAGGCCTGCCTGCCTTGTCTGGGGGAGAGGGGGAGGGCCCGTAGTTCCCACAGCCTACCGAGGAGCTTTTTACACAGAAAGCGCTCACCGAACTCTACCTGGTCCAACACTTGAGGAAACTGAGGCCCGGAGAGAACTCGCCCCCAACGGCGCAGTGGGGATGGGGAATGACGAGGCAGAACCAAGGTTCTGAGAAACTACCCGTCCGACGCGTTCGGGTTACAGGTGGGGAAACTGAGGCACCGGGAGGCCCGAAGGCCGAGTCCCCGCCCCCCCGGGCGCAGACAAAGAAACGGAAGCACGCAGGAAGCCGAGGAGGGCCTGCGGGACCGGTACTCACCTTTGTTGAGCGGCCTCGTGAGCTCGGCCCCCACGTCGCCCGTGGCGCTAGGTCCGAGCGGCTTCACGGGCAGCGGAACGTAGAGGGACGTGTTCGGAGTCTTGGAGCCGCCCGAGGACGAAGAAGACGAAGAGGACGAGGAGGACCAGATCCCACCGGGCCAGCCCAAGGCCCGAGATCCCGGCTCCCGGCCCGGCAGCAGAGCGGAACCCACCCGGGCTGGGAGCCGGGCCCAACACAGGGCGTACCGCGGCAGCGACATGGATACTCGGCCTCAAACGGACCCCACCACCATCAGGGCCGGGGCGTGCGCGCGATCGTGACGCAATCTTCCGCGACCGGCCTTAGAAAGACCCAGATCGATTCCGGCCTGCCCCAGGAAGTGCCTGACACCAGGCGGGGGAAAAAAATCCCAGCGAGGTTGTTTTTCCAGGACAAAAGAGAACTTCTGGGCAAGATATGTGCAAAGATGTGTTTTCTTTCTCTTCCCTTAAATCCAGCTCTATGACGGCGGTCCTTCGGAAAGGAAAAGAAGCAGGCGTTTCCGGGAGTCCCAGAGTGCCCTGTGCGGGGCCTGGAGACTTCCGACCACAGCGAGTCAGGGATTGGAGAGGGTCGCATCACATGGTGAGGGAGGACACACGTGCTGCGGTGCATGTGGGGAGCAAGGGCAGACTGTCAGAAAGAGCTGGAGTGAGACCTACGTCCGGCACCGGCATCCAGAAGGGTCAGCCTCATTTGCCCTTCGCAATGACCTTGACTTTTCTCTTTCCCTTGTGACTGCATGGGCCGCGGCAACCCACTGCACCCCCCCACGCTCCCCTCTCTACTGCGGCGGAAACAGAAGATCCCCCTCTCCTCCCCCTCCCCCCCTTCCCCCCGGTCCCTTCCGACAAAGCTGGGATCTGAACCCAGGACTCAAGTTCAGACTTTTCCCACCCCGGGATTCGGTTAAGAGGCAGCAGGATTCGCATCCAGAGTCTGCAAGCGCCCCCTCCCCAGTCTGGGGATTGACTGATGTTCCGGTTAAGGTTGTAAAACGTCAGCGAGCGCTTCTTCCTCGGTTTCTTCACCCGAGCAGTTGTGACAATTCGAGTTTACTACGAGCATGAGCTTTGAAAGCCTCAAAAAGCCCCGTCTGTTTGTGGCTCAGTCACGTCCGACACTTCATGACTGGGGTTCTCTTGGTAGAAACACGGGCACGTTTGACCTTTCCCTTCTCCAGCTCGTTGTGCAGATGAGGAAACTGAGGCAGGGAGGGTCTCACAGCCAGCGGGCTGAGGCGGGGATTGCAGCCAGGTCCCAGCGTTCTGTCCGCTGGCGCGCTTGGACAGAGTCCGGGACCCTGGTCGGCCACTGCGCGAGGAAGCCCCCACAGGCGGACAGGCAGGGTCCCTGCAGTTTATTTGTCCACTAAGGTGACAGCCGTCACCAGGTGACCAATATGCGTGTCTCAAAGTGCCACAAACCACATTTATAGGTCTAGTCTCTTCCCGAGCTACTGCACCCGGAGAGTTGGGTTAAATAAAAATACAAAAAGAGGCAGTCTTTAGCCTAGACAGCTGGGCGCACCAGACTAAATAAAACTGTTATCTTCTTCATCCGTTAGTATTTGATGATAAAGACATGGATAAGTTCCTGAATTTTTAAAAAATAAACTTTTTTTTTGGTCAAGTAATTGAAGGAAGAAAGGCAATAAAAAGATCTTTCAGTACATTCAGATAAAATAACAGTACAGCACTAAACGGAGTTCAGTTATCTCCCAAAAACCCACTTTCTAGAATTTTCTCTTTGACGCTGTTATTCATAATAGATCATTATGCTGAATATGCAACATTCCACTGATTGTTTATTTCACTTTGCATCAGTTCTTGTAAGTCTTTTCCATCCTGCTCATCGTTTTTTAAAGCCAGTTGTATTCCTTCACAATCATATTCAACCACTTGTTCAGCCATTCCCCATTGATGAGCATCCCCTCAATTTCCAATTCTTTGCCATCGCTCCAATTTAACAATAGTCTCAGTTCTTTTAGGTGATTTATCTTGTAATTCACCTATATTATTAAGTTCTAGATCATTCATAACAAACAGCAATAAGGGAAAATAATTGTCTTTCAAATTTAAACAACTTTCCTTCTGGGCTACAGAGGAGTTGATAGTTACACTAGGTGATCTTCAAATCAAAAAACTACTTGCCAGGCATGGAAGATAAAATTTTTACACTTGTTTCAATTCTGTTTAAGAACTGGCTATTGTCACTCTTTGGAAGAAAGGAAATTATAATAATGTGCTTTTTGTGTATAAATTTCACAAAAGTAAATGCTAAAGAATTGTAATCTAAAAAGTCATTTATCTGTTTCTCTTAGCCTTGCCAACTTGGCCAGAATTTGAAATTTTAAAATAGTAAACCGCTTACTACCTTAGGGGATGTACTGAACTCTAGAAACACAAAAAGCAAAAACAAACAAACAAACAAAACCCAGTCTCTGCCCTCAAGGAATTTACAATCTAATGGAAGAACTGTTTTTAAGTTTTCAACAGAAAAAAGAAATCACTCTTGCCTGCTCTTAAAATTTATCTCCCATTAAAGAAAAGATCAAAGGGTCTTTTGAAATCCCTGTTTATTGGGAAAGAGCATTTAGGATCAGAATTGGATCTTTTACACTTTAGAATTTATAAAAAGAATATGACTAATATGGAAATGTTTTGCAAAACTACACATGTATAACCTATATTGTCTTCTCAACGAGAAGGGTTGATAGGGAGGGAAAGAATTTGAAACTTTTTTTAAAAATTTGAAAATTGTTTTTTCATGTAATTGGGGAAAATAAAATAATAAACTTTTTAAAGAAATTGTAAAAAGGTAACACCTGATGCCCCTAGAGATAGTTAACTCCCAATAAGCACAGACTTAGAGCAATCTTTCCTGAGATTCTCTCCCCTCCACTCCTACTCCTACCATTTACCAACAAAAGCCCTACTGGGCCTAATTAGTTTCAGAACAGGTTAGAGCCCATAATGACTACTGACTATTTCACTTATGACAACTACTCGAGTTCTGTCCGAATTATGTCCATATTTGGATGGCAGAGTCATTATTTGGCAAGGGAATAAGAGTACATCATAATTAAGATTGCTGACTAAGTTGGAATTGAAGTTTGTGTCAGCCTTATATCATTATGATGAGAATCCTATTTGAATTTTACATTAGCTTAGAAACCAAACTGAAAATTTAGATAGGAAGGGTTATCTTAACAAATGACAGATTGACAATGAGACAGACGATTATCTTGTTTCTTTGTCCATGGAAAGCTAGGTGAAAAGGCATTGGGTTTGGAAAAATCTTAGTCTTACCGACCATTTCACACAAATAAAATATGCCTTCCAGGTGAAACAGAGTCTTCTCAAGCACAAGAAATAAGGCAAATAGACAATACACAACTACAACAGATTAACCTGTTTGTAGTTTTCTCATCTTAGAGAACAAAAGTGAAACTTTTTGATTTAAATTTGCTAAAACATGCGCTTTCTGTATTCCTTTTCTCTAGTAGTCCAACTGGTAAAAATCACTTTTTATGCACATACTGGAAATCTCTTGAAATTGAAAATCTGTGATTGCCAAAGTTACAGGAATTTTCAGGATCCTTGCTGCCGGCTGCACAAAGAAGTCTGCATAAGACACAGATACAGATTCACTGCAGTTTTTTTTGTCTAATCAGGTTGACCCACACATCAAGAGGTGATAGACATTTGTACCTCAGTTCTGTGAGTGATGGTCTTTTCTCCTGAGCTACCAGATCCAAAGGGTTTAGGTAAGAATGGTACATTTTTAGGAAAATAAAAAAAGAGGCTCAAGCATTTACCAAGGCATTTAGAATAGATAGTGCTCCTTGGTCAGTCACTTAGTTAATTAACATTAGCTCCTGCTGTGGGCCTTAGCAAAAGAAGAGTTCCTGAAATTAGTCTAAGATCTGAATTTTCTTTTTGTAAATGTTTGAAAAGTGTTTGAAAAGAAGGAAAGCACCAGAAGAGACATTCTTGTCCCCGCAAGGAAGACATTCAGTACACTCTGTCACAGAAAATAAAGAAAATCACAAAAATGGCATTAAAAGGAGTCATATTCTCCTAAGAATTCATTTTTAACAGGGACCAGGCACTGTGCTAAACTCATGAGATACAAAGAAATAATAGCTCATAGCTAGTTTTTATGTAGCACTTTAAGATTTGCAAAGCACATTTCAAATACTTCATTCAATCCTTGTAACATCTCTATAAAGTAGGTGCTGTTATTATTCCCATTTACCGACTCTCTTTGCCCACAATCACACAGCCAAATAAGTATCCGAGGTAGGATTTGAATTCAGTCCTTTCTGATTTCAGGAAAGACAGAAGATGGCCCCTGCTTTTCATGGAGCTCACATTCTATTGGAGGAAACAACATGCAAACATGAATATATACCATGAGATAAATTGAGGGAAATGACAAATGTCAGAGTTAGTGAAAATGAAAATTTATCTTTTTTTTCTTATGCTCATTAACCTCTCCAGTTAAAAACTCTTACTCTTTAAGGCTTTAAACATAACTGAATTGCCTATTGCCTATCTGTATCTGCATTGGTGCAGAGAATTTCTGCACACCAGCAGGGTCCCTGTCCAAACGAAAGTCGGCACTATTAGCCCATGTCTCCGATAAATCTGCGCTTTCCATTCCATTTACTCTCCATTTCACTCTTACTATGGGGTTACCATTGGTTCGGATGGCCATTTCCGAGGCATTTGCCTGACATTCCCTTTCTCAGAAACCGTCACCGGTTTCACATTGGGGCAGCAGAGTATCCACAGACGGGGCATCAGTGGATCTTTACTCTTGATCTTTACTCTCCAAGAGGACCATGCCTTATACCCAAATCACTCTGGCTCTCATTGATTGGCCAACAATAGATCCCAGTAAAACCCCAATTGGTCATTGTTGGGGTCCTGAAATCCCGAAAATCCTTCCCTTCCCTGAATTTTATTTGTTTTTGTGGACAGGGAGAAGAAGCTATTCCTTGTGTCAATTACATAATCTTAATCAAAGAATCCAATTCTGACAGTGAACAGCTGGATGGATTTTAAGATGGGAAAGGGGGATGGATAGATGGGCCAAAGGAATTGACAGACTGCTGACTTTTTTTATGAAGACAGAAAATGGTCAAGATGCCCCAGAGTTTGGAAGCTGAGCGAGTGTTGGTGCTGTCTGGAGACCATTTGTGTCGTGGTGGTTGTTAAATCATTATAAAGCAGTTGTGAATGAGTATTCATAGCAAAATCAGGTGACCCTAAGCAATGTAGATTTTTATCCAGTCAGCTGCAGAGGGGACGGCTTGCTGCCCCTGCAAGTCAGGAGATAAGAGTTCAAGCCTTGACTAATTTTACCAGGTGTGTGTGACCTTAAGCACATGAACAAGCTTCCATCTTCTGAACCCAAGTTTCTTCCTCTGTGGAATGAGGATGTTATTATTCACAGGACCTACCTTCACCAGGCAGGCAGCAAAGAAAAACACAGGATCACTGTGAGGAAGATGCCTTGTGAGCTTCAAAGCTCTGTATAAATGTTAGGGAGGTCAAAATTCAAAAGTAGATTTCATGGAAACTGAATGGATGCCCATCAGTTGGAGAATGGCAGAATAAGGTATGGTATATGAATTTATGGAATATTATTGGTCTGTAAGAAACGATCAGCAGGAAGAGACTTTCGTGAACTGATGCTAACATGAGCAGAAGCAGATCATTGTACATGGCAACAAGATTATACGATGATCAATTCTGATGGACGTGGCTCTTTTCAACAATGAGATGATTCAGGCCACTTCCAATGATCTTATGATGAAGAGAGCCATCTGCATCCACAGAAAGGACTGGGGGAACTGAATGTAGATAACAACATAGCATTTTCATTTCTTTTGTAGTTTGCTTGAATTTTATTTTCTCTCTCATTTTTCTTCCCTTTTGATCAGATTTTTCTTGTGTAACAAAAATAATTGTATAAATATGTATGCATATATTTTTACCATGTTTAACATATGTTGGATTACTTGCCATCTGAGGAGAGGGTGGGGGAAAATCGGAACAAAGGTTTTTGCAAGGGTCAATGTTGAAAAATTATCCTTGCATGTTTTGAAAATAAAAAGCTTCAATCAAAAATATATTTAAGAAAAAGAGTTCAGTATGGACCCCCTTTTTTTTTTTACAAGTCAACATAAATAGGCACCAATCATCTCCCCAATTTTTTCTCTGCCAGAAAACAGTTTAACAGCCATTCTAGCCCAGTTTTTATTAAATTAATAAAATTTTTTCATCCTTTTAAGTTGGATGTCAAAAGGTGAATAAGTACTTTGTAAATAATCCTTAAAGTTTTTAAAAAGCTCATTAATATGTGGTTTCAAGTGATAGTGAAACCTCAAGAATCCCTGATTTTGTTCCGAGTCTTAGAGAATGTTTTGGCCGTTCTTCTGGAGTGGTTGTGGCCAAAGTCACTCAACCTGTGCTGAGCCTTGTTGATAAGTCTCTCCAAATTTGGCCAGACTGTGCAGGTCAGAACTTTGAAGGCTGGTCCCCTCACCTTTTTGGTCAAAGGTGAAGACCCGCCACAGAATGGGCCCATTGCTTAACAAAAACATTTCTTTCTGCCCCCCCACCCAGTTTTTTTTTTTTTTTTTGGTTTGTATTTTTTAATGTTTTTATTATTAAAGCTTTTAATTTTTAAAATATATGCATAATTTTCAACACTGACCCTTGCAAAACCTTTTGTTTCAAATTTTTCTCCCTTCCTTCTCTCCACCCTCTCTCCTACACAGAAAGCAATTTAATATATTTAAACATGTGAAATTTTTCTATACATATTTCTACAATTATCATGCTGCATAAGAAAAATTAGATTAAAAAGGGAAAAAGTGAGAAAGAAAATAAAATGCAAACAACAAAAATGAAAATGCTATTGGTGACTCACACTCAGTTCCTCCAGTCCTCTCTCTGGATGCAGATGGCTCTCTTCATCACAAAACCATGGGAACCGACCTAAATCTTCTCATCGTTGGAAAGAGCCACTTCCATCAGAATTGATCTTCATATAGTCTTGTTGTTGCCGTGTACAATGATCTCCTGGTTCTGCTCATTTCACTCAGCTTCAGTTCCTATAAGTCTCAAGGCCTTTCTGAAGTCATCCTGCTGGTTGTTTTTTACAGAACAATAATATTCCATAACATTTATATAGCATCATTTATGCAGCCACTCCCCATCTGATGGGCATTCACTCAGTTTCCAGTTTCTGGCCACTACAAAAAGGGCTGCCACAAACATTTTTGCACATGTGGGTCCCTTTCCCTCCTTTAAAATCTCTTTGGGATACAGACCCAGTAGAGACACTGCTGGATCAAAGCCACAGTTTGATAGCCCTTTGGGCATAGTTCCATATTACTCTCCAGAATGGTTTAGACCAGTTCACAACTCCACCAATAATGTATTGTGTCCCAGTTTTCCCACATTCCCTCCAACATTTGTCATTTTTTTCCTGTCATCTTTGGCAATCTGAGAGGTGTATAGTATCCCAGAGTTGTCTTAATTTGTATTTCTCTTCCAATAATGATTTGGAACACCTTTTCATATGACTAGAAATGGTTTCAATTTTTCATCTGAAAATTGTTCATATTCTTTGATAATTTGGAGAATGGCTTGAATTCTTACAAATTTGAGTCAATTTATATATTTATGAGGCTTTTATCACAATTCTTGAATGTAAAAAATGTTTTCCCAGTTTATTGCTTCCCTTCTAATCTTGTCTGCATCGTTTTTGTTTGTATAAAAACTTTTTAACTTAATATAATCAAAACGATTTTGTGATCAATGATGAACTCCAGTTTTTCTTTGGCCACAAATTCTTTTCTTCTCTGTAATGGGCCAGAACTATAGAGAAATATACTTGCAGCAAAGATTCTTACAACAAAGTGTTAACTCAGTGGAATTGATGAGATGATGGTTGTCTAGTTTAGTGTGGTGATTAATAGTTCTTTAGTTCAGTACAATTGATTTAATCTTACAACAAATAATGGTTCCTTAGTGATATGACTGGCTTATACTCAGTATGAACTATTGATTTAATTGTAATAGAATACATAAACTGGGGATAAACTCAGCCACAGAGGAGAAGACTTGACCAGCCTCAAGGTGGCTCTCCTGCCTTCATCACTTCTCCTAAAGACCAAGGACTGGGGCTGGTCCCAAGATCCTCCAGAGAGCTAGGCTGATCATTACACTTCTCCACAGACCTGAGAGGTAAACTATCCTATGTTCTTCTAATTTGCTTATAACAACACTCTTGTCTAAATCATCAACACATTTCGACCTTATCTTGGTATATGGTGTTAGATGTGGGTCAATAACTAGTATCTGCCATACTAGTTTCCAATTTTCCCAGCAGTTTTTGTCAAATAGTGAGTTCTTATCCCTAAAGCTGGTGTCTTTGGGTTTGTCGAACATTATTTTACTATAGTTACTATTATGTCTTGTGAACCTATTCCATTCATTGACTATTTTTTTTGCTGAGGCAGTTGGGGTTGAGCGACTCACCCAGTCACATAGCGAGGAAGTGTTAAGTATCTGAGGCCAGATCTGAACTGTGGTTCTCCTGACTTCAGGGCTGGTACTCTATCCACTACACCACCTAGCTGCCCCATTGACTATTATTCCATTAGCAAACACTTTTGATGACCACTACTTTATAATTTTTATTATATATATATAATTATAACATAATTTTAGGTCTGATACAATTAGGTCACCTTCATTTGCATTTTTCATTAATTCCCTTGGAATTCTTGATCTTTTTTTCTTCCAGATGAACTTTGTTATTTTTTTCTAGTCCTCACAAACATTTCAATAAAATTACTCATTGTCCCAGAAAGGGGTGAATTCGGGCAATCTCAGCAACATGACAAACTCAGAGCTCCCATCTAAGACACAGTACTGACCAAGCCCCGCAACAGCTAACAAAGGAGACCAGGCTTCTTGAGAATACAGCTATTTTTAATCATTCAAATAGCAGCTCAATATCAGTTTCAAATTCTTTATTATACATGGTTGCACAATTTGAGGCTGGTTAAATACAATCAGTTTTCAAAATCTTTTCAAACAGTCTCTAGATTATTACATGCAAGTGACCATGAAAATATTTGGCATTTTAATTTTTGTTTTTAATTTCTGAACAGGCACTTACATGAGGAAAAAAAAAATCCATCTGTTTCCACCCCCAGACATCTACATTGAAAAGAGATGTTTCTGGAGCATAGGAACCCAGAGAGCATCTTCTGCAGTAAGAGAAGGTGGTCAAAGTGACACCGGAGGAAAGCAGTTCTCAGACAGCACGACCAGGGACTGCGTTTGGTCCACTGACAAGGCTAGCACTGGCGTTTGTCAAAAGTCTCGGGTGGTTCGTGACCCTTAAGTGCAGGTGGCTTCTGTGGCTCAGACAAGAGCAGCGCCTCCGCCACGTGGATATATCGTGGATGTATCAGAAACCGAACCCAGTCCCCAAGTGCACAACCTTAGAGAGTCTTGGAACCAAGGAGGACTCAAATTCAACATGAAACAAAATTAAGACACAGACACTGTATGTGTTTCCTAGAGAGGTTAGTCAGCTTGTAAAATCTGAGTTTTGACTGGCCAAAGCTGCAGCTTGACAGAAGGACGTTTAACCAGCTACAGATTAGAGACGATACAAAGCTCACCCACCCCAACGATTGGGAAGTTTGGGAATTAGCATTCTCTGCACAGACAGCCAAAATTTCCCTAAAACTTAAAATAAAATGCCTTAAAGAATCGGGGGAGGCGGGAGGGGAGAAGGGGGAAAGAAAAAGAAATCATATGAAAATTAGAAATTTTAAAATACAAACAAAACACACTGCAGAAAAACTACTGTGGTGCCGATGCAAGAGTTGAACAGACTAATGGCAAAAAAGAAAATTCTGGGAATAAGATGGCAATCACCCCATCCTGTTACGGATCTCTCTAATGGGAAAGGTTGTAAGGAAGTGAGCAGAACGCCCCGGGGCTGGCAGTCTCAGGACAAACACCCTCAGGACTGAACAAAGGTCCCCAGGGGATGGCTACACCCCGAGCAGCCCCCAAAGCTTCTCGGCCATTCAGTCTCTCTCACCATCTGCCCATCCCGTGTTCTGCAGAGAATGAGAGGGAACCAATGACATGGAGATGGGCGGGAAGATTCCTAATCTAGCCTAGAAAAAGAAAATTACCAAATGCCAGCCTACACATGGACATTCTTAATGTTTAAGCTTACACATATCTGAGTGCATGTGATCAAATCAAAGTATGAAGTTTAAAAAAAGACACACGGCAGCTCGAGGAAGTTCCAGTGTTTCAGAGAAAGCACTTTGTTTTTAACGATGTACACCTTGGAGACCGGTTAGTAGTGCCACAGAAGAGGGGAGCGGGGGCGGAGGGAGGGGCCTTCAGCCTTGTCCTGCGCAGGCTGCCACCGCTGGAGCCCACCAGCCTCCCCTGCCCCAACCCCTTTCTCCTCCTCCCTTCACATTTCCGGCTGCTCAGCAGATGCCTGCGGCTCCGGAGGCTCAAAGCGCTGGTGAAAGTTTGTCCTCGGCTTCCTCAGCTTCTCTGGAGCTTTCCTCCATAAGATGATCTCCTGGTCAAAAAGAGACAAAACACCAGCATAAGCACGCTGTGGGGGCAACTTTCTACCTGAATCACCAAGCATTTATGAAGCATCTACTGTATACCAGGCACTGTCCAGAGAGACAAAGACCCAGAACGAAATGGTCCTTCCTCTGTAGGAGCTCACGTTCAAGGGAATGGAGAGGACTGAGCCATGGAGACTATCAACACTATGGAATACATCTGAGGGAGGGGGAGGGCGGAGAGGAGAGGAGGAAGGGCAGCTAGATGCACATTCCATCTTGGGGATGGAAGAGGCACAGAGACAGAGCTGGCATGTCACCTGCCAGGAACCAAAGGAAGCCAGTCTGGAAGCATCCTAGCAGGAGCCACGTCTGAGGAGGCCAAAGGTCAAAGTGAGTTATAAGGGATTCTAGAAGGGGGAAGAGACATGGAACTCAACCAGAGTGGGGATGATGAAGGACAGGGGTGATGGAGTGGTCGGGTCTGTGCCGAAGGGAAATCTCTGGTAGCTGTGAGGAAGGCCTGAAGCAGACCAGTGGGTGGTAGTTGTATGGAAGCGTTTGAGTGAAAGATGTTGCCATAGAAATGGAAAGATTTGTCAACTGACTATATGACTGAGGAAGAGTAAAAACAAGGATAACAATTAGGTGACGACTTAGGCTGGGAAATGGAAAGAATGATAGGTCTGAGAGAAAAGAAAGAACTCTGTTCTGGACACAGTGAGCATGGGACATGTACAGGTCATTCAGTTAGAAGTGTCCAAAGGGCAATTCAGGAGTGAGAGGTCAGGGGTGGAAAAACAAATCTGAGAGCCAGTCACCTGCAGAAAGATAATAATGAAACCCAAGAGGCCGGTGAAAGCCTGAGAAGATGGGATGGTTAAGAGAAAGGTCTTTTTTTTTTATTTATTTAAAGGTAGGAAAATTCAAGTCAAGAGGAAAGAAGCAATAAGTAGGGAAGAGACTGAAGATTAGCTGAGGAGGGTAACTGATTGAGAAGACAATTTGCCAGAGACGATGAAAGGGGATCTCGTCTTCAACACCAAGCCTACCATTAGCTTAAATCCAACTTTAGTGACATAAAATCAAAAAGAACTAATTTTAAAAAACAACATGCCTGTTATGGCCCTCTTTATCCAGCCTCCTACCTGCCTTTTTAGCATTATCTCTTATCGCTTCTCAACACTTACCCTTCCAATTTAGCCAATTTGGTTTACTTGCTGTCCCCAGATATTACCCAGACTTTCTGACCTCTTCCCTTACCTCAATCCTCTATATCAGGGAATAAAATCCTACCTCATCCATAAAATCTCACATATATGCTAGACTATGCTGATTTTTCCAGCTCTGAACTCTTTCATTATTTATTTATACTTAGAACCATGTAGATGATAAGGCTCATTTGTTAAACAAGTTACAACTCCCTGAGGGTTGGCCTTCAAAGGCAGCACAGGGACTCACTCCAAGAATACTGCCATTACACAAACATTTTTGGAGTTGCTGCTTTATTAGAACTGATTTTAGCTTGAAAGCCATCCACAAAAAACCCAATTTTGCTACTTTTTGTTTAGATTTTGCCATCTTGACTAGTTAGATCACTCCACAGTTGATAAAACTTTCTTGACTGACTGACTTATTAGCCTTTTCTCCGAGTCCAATCCATTCCTCAAAAGATGGAAACTGTTAGTGTTGAGACTGTTCATGCTCTAAAGGCAATTTCCAAATTGGGGCTTCAAAGACTTTTTGAGCAATGGCAGCCAGCAAAGCTTCACACCTGGGGTGCCGGCTAAAGGCATTCTCATATCACAACGGCCTTGACGCCCTGGTAACTGTCCTCCCAAATTCTCTGACGTTCTCAGAAGCCAGCATTCATTTGTCATATACTTGTTTCATTCTTCTCCTTTGCAGTATGTTCAGCCCCTTTCCTCGCCCATATTAGATGATTAATAAATACTTGTTCATTTTGTCTTCATAAAAGACTACAATTCCCAATTGATAGACTCTGTATTTGCAGATATAATTCACTTCACGTGAAGTAATTTTCACTATTAAAAATCTGGAGAAAGCCTATTTAGGGTTCAGACTAAAAACATACACCTATGAAATTAGCCATTTTATGGCTGAAATAAAAGCCCAGCCATCAAGATTGCGCTCTACTCTGGGCTGAAAAATACATCTGATGGATATATATCCACCACCTGAACTAACTGCAGCTACACACATTCAACAGCTTCATTTCTACACTGAAAAATAAAGTCCCTGATTTAAGTGGCAGCATCTGAGTCAAAACTCTGTTGAATGGATGGATGAACCTGCACTACTTTGAATGAAATGAACATGGCATAGTGCAGGCCCCCGCAGTGCTATGTTCACTTAACCCACCGCCCCCTCCCTCTGAAATGACCATGAACAAGATACCGTACCTGCTGTTTGAAGTACCGTCTGTCTTCCTCATCCACGAGAACCAGGTTCAAAAAATAGCGTACTGAGAATTTTTTGTTCACATCTCTCATTGTTGGAGTTGGGTCATATCCCGCTAGAAAAAGTCTTATGGGAATTGATTCACCTTAAGAAAAAGATAATTATTTTTTGTTGGAGAAAAATAGTCATGAATAATGTTATGACATAAAGCCACATGTCACCCAGGACTGGTGCCTCCCACGGTACTAATACCAAATGAAACACATGTGCAGGCTGAGACTGTTTCTATTAAATTTACTTTAAACAGGAGAACCAAAATGTCATATGCACTCTGTGCTGGTTTTGAGGGTCCAATGACCCTTATAACGAGCCAGGAGAGCAGGGCAGCCAGCTGCTAGCTTCTAGGAGGGGCTGTCACCCACACTCCTGGCTCCCCATCAAAAGCATATCAGGCCCCTACTTTATTCCTGCACTGGTGCCCAAGATAAAGGAGAAAATGCTTCATCCATGTGTCACATGCTGCTCCAGCCCGGCCCCCCCCCGCATTCGTGTCTTAATGTTCTCCTTGGGCAGCTCCCACTTCTAGGTGCCAGCCTCCCCACGGGGAGAAGGAAGCTTGGCCATTGCCAGTAGTGGATTCTCAGCTTGACTTGACGCGGTTGGTTTGGTCCATTACAGTGACCCAGACGGCCCATCACGACCTAGCACTGCAGCAGGCTGAAGGAGGGAATCCCGGCACCATGACTGACCAACCAAGCACAGAATAGACACTCCCTTCCTAAAAAGGTCCATCTCTCCCTGCCCTAAGTCCCAGCTTGCTCTGGACACTTCTTGGTACCTGGGAGCAGGGCTGACTGAGCCACCAGCAGACTTGTCTGATCATCTTAGGCTGCTCAAGGAACCCTTAGAAAAGGGGGTTCAAGGATGTCAAGTAATTCTCTAGCCCCCAAATGCCCATCATAATGCTTAGCACACAGCCACCTGAACAAGACTGATGAGCAGAGTGCTGGCCCTTCACATGTCACCCTTCATCTTTAGTCTCTTATGGATAGGAAAGGGAATTAGGATGCAATCCAGGACTGACTCTCAGGAGCTTTGTGCCAGTTGACGTAAAAACAAAGATTACTTCAAAATCCAGGTCTGAGGTAGATGCTAAAATCATAATAAAATCATTACCATTCCTTGTTTGTAGCCAAAAGAAAAATGAAGAAAAAGAGAAGCAAGTTACCTTTGACTGGTGCCCCATCCATGATCTCATACTTGGCAATGGTTTCCGTTTCGGTGGTGGTGCTGGGCCCTGGTCACACAATTGCAAAGGCATTAATTTGAACATCTCCAAGACATACACCCCGCCTCTTGCCTCACACTTTCCCATTATTTTAATTAATCCGGACAAGTCAGCACTCTCATTTTAGGAGGAGCCAGCCTTGGACAATATTCTTGGGCAATAACCACATGTGGCCTGCAATTAATCTGCTAATGAGATCATTTGTGTTTTGCTCCAAAAGTCAATACATCTTTCCTTCCTACTATTAACATTTCTTATCGCTATGCAAGCAGTCATATAGAAATGATAAGAACTATTCTAAAATTTCCCTTCCACACACAAAGCCATCTTCCCTCAGATTTTCAAAGAGATATCTATTCTGACAGAGGAAAACTGTCCCACTGCAATTTGAACACTCAGTTCCCTCTGATTTATGCCAAGTTTTCCATCTCACTTTCCTATCTGCCCAAAAAATAAGTCTCTGAACCCTGACATTACACTATAAGGACCAAGACTTAGAAAACTAAAGATGGACACCTAGAAGCATAACATTCAACTTAAATGTTTGATTTTAAATCACAACTTTTCCAGGACAGGTTCCATCTGCTTAAAATAAGAACAAGAGACCTGCAAGAAACTGGAATTATAACTACAGCTCTTGAAAAGTGTGACAGGGTTACCTCCCATTCTTTTTCAGGAGGACAGCAAACCAGAGAGAGGAAAAACTACAAAGAACTTTATAGCAAATTAAAAGTCTAAGGATGACTTAGCTTACAGTCATCAGTATAAGTGGCAGGATCTAAACAGAAAAGCCTACCCGAGATCCTTCTATTTTAATCTTTGGGCTACCTTTGTTAAGACGGTAAATGAACCACATTTAAGAAATATGCATTGTACACTTATCAGATCTGGCAGGACACTTAGCTGATGAGTATTTTTAACTTACCAATTCCTGTGATCTCCTTCTTTATCAACTGTAATTCCATATGCTGAATTTTTATTCTTACTAATAAGAAATAAATTTTTCCAACAATCACATCCTTTAAATGATACCTTTGGGAGGGAAAGGATATATTTTTATAATTAAGACATTAGGTTTAAGTGTTAACAATCTTTTTCTATGGTATATCTTTATCATTCCAATGAAAAACTGTTATCACATTTTGTCTTGACAAATTCAAACCTGGAAATTTCAGTCTTCTTCAGTCTACAGCAAATAAAATTATGTAGTCATATATTTAAACATATAATACTTCATACATAAAGCAACAAGGAGAGAGCATTTCATTTCATCTCCAAGAAGATAATGTTAAGTGATATTTAATATTTAAATTCACAAAGCTGCTTTAATGGAAGGCAGCATACTGCCACATTCAGGACAACGGACTTAAGAATCAGAAAAACGTAGTTCAAAATGCACTAAGCTGGCCCTGCTGGCTGGCTGTATGACTCTGGGCAAGTCACCCCATCTTGGTGCTCCATTTCTCTTATCTGTAAGGTACAGGGTAGCCTCAATTTTCCTGACCTAAATCTATACTCAAATGATTTTTATTTCAGAAAACTTAGTAACTTAAAAGGAACATAGGTCCAAGGAAGGCAGATGATTTCTCTTTCTGGAGTATTTATATAGTAATTAATAAAGTACCATATTGGGATTGCCCAGCTGTTGAATCTACTGGTTTTGGGTTTTTTTTGCAAAAACAATTTAGGATCAGAAACTCAGCTCCACTGGGCCTTTTTCTTTCTATTACTATTCTTCCATTATTATTTTTCCTTCAAGGAATTCCATATTACAAGTACTTTCATGATTAAACTAAAACATCTCTGCATAAAAAGAAGCATCACATAAAACACCTTAAAATCAGGGCTCCAAACCTCCTCTTTACTATTTCTAAACATTAACATGTTTATACCTCCAGAGTCTGACTAGCTTTCTAATAGTTCCCAATCCTTTATTTCACCCTTTGATAACTGACATGTACCCCAAAAGTCATGAATTCTGTGGCAGCATACTTTTGGGGAAGAGACACTCACTTGGATTTATTATATTCAAACTCTATGTGCAGACAGTCTTCGATGCCCACCTCCATCTTGATGGAGTTGTTGACGTCTGGGTAGGTGGCCAGCTGGTGAACAATAAGATCATACTCTTTTACCAAGTCTGACAGTCGTCTGACTATTGTCACTTTAAGAAAATACCTACAAAGTAAATGGGGAAATGAGTTAACATTTCCTAGGAGTCATTTTAATATTCTGAATCAAGAAAACCACTGATGGGAATTCAACCTTTATGCCCAAATCTTGCCAGAATTATTTTAGGCTTAACAGAATTTCTAACTTGAGAATTTATGCAAAATAATGTGTTAATGGTTCCAAAAACTGAGTTATAGCACCCCCTCTGTAGCCTATCCAGATCTTCCCTTAACTCAGGTTTCTAACATTTTGGATGAATCTGAGTAAGGAAAAATTGTGAATAAAAAAAGAAAAAGTTTAAAATTTGAATCAGAAACAAAATTGGGAAGCTAAAACCAAAACAGTCACACAAAAGAGGAGTGATTTTTCATTTTATGGAGGAAGAACAACACAAAGGAATAAAATTGGACAAGTTATCAGACAATATGAAATACCACCCTATCACCAGCCATATCAGAAACACTTGTGAAGCAGAAGATAACGTAAGAACCCAGCAACTCCTGGGCTTCCACCTCCAGATTAGGATGCCAAAAGCATGGCGGCTCCTCTCTGTGACGTAGTCCTTGGAGATCTAGGAGGTCTCTCCCCACATCTCCAATTTCTTCCCTAAACCTCTCTTCAATCTCCCTGTCTCCCTGGCCTGCACAAATTCTTGGGAAAACAAATTCCCTAAGTTACTTTAAGCACAGCCCGATACAAAAAGTGCTGGTCTTGGGTGTCAGAAGGTCTAGTTTGAAGCCTGTGACTTTAGCCATGCTACTGTGTTTCTTTTCTCCTCTGTTAAGACAAAGAGGCTGGATTAGATGACCTTCTGGGGTCCACTTAGGCTCTAAATCAGTGCTCTCCTGGGAGCTAACTCACTATGTAATGGAATACAGTGTCTGAAAGGTCCTAAGACTTCCTTCCTCGTGCTCCAAGGATGACAACTCAATCCAAACTGTCACCTTCCCAACCAAAGAGCTGAACTATAATTCGAAGTACTGGGTTTGTGATTCTGAAAGCTTTCAGGATAGAACAAGTTCCTCCTTCCCTTGAGCTGTATTAGCTTAGGCCTTGTCTACAGCATGTTCTATCAGTATACCATAACTGTTTGACTATAGCAGAAAAGAGAGAGAAAGACGTGTAAAAGACTGGCCTTAGATAACTTTCTGATTTTGACTTTTTTTTTAATTAATAGGAGCTCAGATTTAAGACCTCGCCCAGTCCCAGGCGTGCAGCGACATCCATACCTCAATCGGACATTGGCACCAATGTAGGATTCATATGGCTTTTCAACCTGCATAAATTCAAAGTCATAACTTCTGCTTTGTGTCAATTCTCCAGGTAAGGCCAATTCTTTCACTAGGTTTACAAATTCATGAGTATTACTCTTGTCATTGAAGAGTTCTAAGAAATTAAGAAAAAAAGAAAGCAACCACATTATTTTAAACACCAACTTCATAAAGATTACAAGTGTTACCTCCAATCAGTCCACTGGGTCTTTCCCCACTTTAACAAAAATCTGAATCAAATTCTTCTTCACTATAATAACTGCCTAACAAAAAAATCTTATTCATATTGCACAAATTTTAATGACCAACACTATGTAAAAATGCCTCCAGGGATCTCATATTGTGATAACGTGAAAAAATCACCAGTAGTTATCTGAAGTTATTCTTTCAGGTCACAAATGGCGTTCCTCAAGAAATCAGACAACCTTGATAAATCTATTACATATTCAATACCACGAACAAGATGCCACAGAGGTCAGGAATATAATTTTTCTCTTGTAGTTAAAAATACCAAACAGGGAGGAAAATAATCTCTAATTTTTATTCTTAAGAACTAACAATATAAAAAGGTCCATTACATTGTGGAATTGTAACTTAAAAGTATGAGGGGCTTTACCAAGTCAAATGTCACAACACAATGCCACTGGGATCTGGGTATGAATAGGGCTAGTGAGGTGACAGCTGCTACCACCGGCATCAATTCAAGGATTCGCTACTGCAATAAATAAGAAATTTGGAAGGGAAAACAGGCGGACACAGCTTCAAGCTATAAACGTTTAGATACTACTTTAGAATCCAGCTTTTAAGAAATTTGGCCGATGTCAAAAAAAAAACCTCTTCTTTTGAATCTTGCCTATTCAATTGTGTTAGGTGAAACCGGGGAAATCTGAGTTCCAGGGAAACATGAGGTGACGAGCCCAAACAACATGGGGAGCAAGTGTAAGGGGAGGCTGTTGTAAAGCTTTAGTAAGTTACTTAATGTCCCATTTTCAAGGCTGGTGGTGAAAACACCTTGTTTCATTTTCAGTAACAAAAACCAAAAATTAATCTCCAAGTCTAAGACCAGGATTAGGAAGACTTGTTCTTCTTAAAATGATATTTAGCACATTACAATCTGTATCTTCTTTCCACAACATCAATTCTCATTCCACTGAGAGAAGCATGAAATCGGTCACTTAAAATTCCAACATAAACCCTCCTCTCATTCTTGAATGACCAAAAACAAAACAAAACAAAAACAAACAAAAGATAATGTTTTAAAACTCACCAATTTGGCCTACAAATTCAATTCTAATTCCTTGGTGTTCTAGCCTCTTTCCAGGTTGCTTAAAGGCTAGGTTTACCTGCCAAGACATAATGTTTTAATAAATGTTAAGGGGACACCATCACAACCAGCTTTTTCCAGGGCAAGAACATATTCATTTTCATTTCTTTTAATACCAAATTCAATTCCATGTCTGCAGCAGACTTTGTACCTATTCATAATATATAACTGTTTTCAGAAATATCCAACTTGCTTTTTTATCACCAGCATCTTCCTCCTTCCTTCCAGTCTCAGAGAAAAGGGGAGATGAGGCCCCCAGTCTTTGGGCAAATAAAATAATAATTAAGCACTTCCATGTAAAAGGTTTCCGTGTGTGTGTGTGTGTGTGTGTGTGTGTGTGTGTGTGTGACACTATCAATATAGGGCATCAGCAATTCCGTGGGATTTTTGCCGTTAGGCTGAATTTGCCACATTAGATCAATATATAAAATACATTCACTGCTCTAACAAATCAGGAAAAGAGCTCATCGCTCAATACACTATTTATGAAACTTCTCATATAGAATAAGGGATTTAAAGCTCCAAGGGGCCTCAAAGGTCATCTCGTGCAGCTCCTTGACTTTACAGGGGAAACAAGTCTGGTTAGACTTGCCAAGGTCAAGAATGATAAATTGCGGAGCCAGTATCTGATCCCAGGATCCAGTGCTCTCTAAGGTGTATTCAATCCTTGGGATTTATACAGGGAGAAAGGTCCCTCTGGAAAGTAATTAAGACAAAAACACAATACCAAACTCTACATTGGACAACCCGTTTAATAGATTCTGGTGGCTCCTAATTACCTTCCAAGATCAAAGATGAAATTCTATGGCTGGTGTTCCCAACCCACCCCCCCACACCTCTGCAGTCCTACACCTCCTCTTCAATACAGCACCCCTGGCCTTCCCCACACCCGAGTGCCTCCCAGCTCGAAGCACTTTCACTGGCTTTCCCCATGTCTATAACATTTTCTCCCTTCTCATTTCTGCTTCTGGCTCCTTTCAGATCTCAGTTAAAGGCCTATTTTCCCAGTCCTCCCATTCAGCTTATATGTACATGGTCATACATATCTTGTCTTTCTCATTGGACTATAAGCTCCTCAAGAGCAGGGATTACCTCGTAATTTTCTTTCGTTGCTTCCCCAGCCCTCGGCACAGTGCCCGGCATCTAGCAGGCCCTTAATAAATGCTTTCTGACTAATGCTTCAGGATCTCCAAACTAAATCTCAAATCATTACCCCAAAAGCACTAACCCTGATCACCCTAATAAAGGAAGCAATAAGATTGCTTCTTGTTTTGGTGAAGAGCTAAACTCACCCGTCATTAACTGCCCATCCTCTCATCTAGGACTTAGTCCTCTGGACCACTCCAAAGATTTAGACAAAATAAGAACCATCCTCAGAAGAAGAAAACTCCCTCATGCCACATGAAGCCACGCTTCACAGTTCAATGAACTAAAAGAACCTGGGTGGCTTTCCTCATACCACTCCCTGAAAATCAGCCAAGACTACCCAAGACATGATAGAAGGGAAGCCGAGCACACTCAGTCCCCTACCAGGGCTTCGAATTGGTCCAGCCACTCTTAAAATCATTGGGAAACCAGCAAGTGCCACTAAACGCTTCACTCTCAGTCCCTCCCTGGCACTTCCCCACTCCCCCTGCCCATTTTTAGAATATTTTCCTTCCAAATGCATGTAAAAACTATTTTTAACATTTCATTTTTTAAAATGCCGAGTTACAAATTCTCTCCCTTCTTTTCCTCCCCCTTCATCCCCCCCGAGGCTGCAAGCAATTTGATACAAGGTTATATATGTGCAATCATGCAAAACATACTTTCACATTATTTAGTATTCACACCCTTTGACAAGAGGTCCCATTCCTGGGTCAGATACGTGCCAAGATATATGTAGCAGTGAGGTATCAAAGAACTAAAAACAAATGTGTGCCCATCAACTGGGAAAGAGCACAAATGACGGGAAGGCAATGGAACAGAGTATTATTGGTACAGTTAGAAATGATCAATCCTAGAAATATGGAGAAACATGAGAAGAGATGTATGGACTGATGCAGAATGAAGACAGCAGATCCTGAAGAACAGCTCCGCCTACAACAATGGAAATGAAAAGATCACTAAACAAAGGAAGCAGCATTCTGAGTCAGTTAAAAATCCAATGATCCTGGAGAACAGATAATAGGAGAAAAGTCACTGGCACTGTAGCCATTGCTTGAACACCTTTGTTTCAAGGGAGGAGTAGAGACAGATGGTATTTAGAGATGATAGTGAGAAAAAAAGAAAGGGCATCAAAGCAAACAATTTTAAAATAAACCATATTGGAAGCAGTTAGGAACCTGACAAGAATCATTATCATGAAAGATTCTGTATGAACACAAGTGAGAAGAAAGAGAAAACTCACGCTCTAAGAATACTTGTTCAACCCACTGAAAATTCAACCACTTCCCTTCCCTGTGCCCCCTCCACAAGGTTCACTCCAGCATCTCCTGAAGAGAAGACGGACAAGCAGACACCTAGTGTCTTAGATGGAATCCTTCCCTGGGCCTCGGTTTTCTCATTTGCAAACCAAGGATGACTACGCAGTTGTCTGCATTTGGGGCCTTCTCTAGGCTGGCCTCTTATAGTCAGGGAGATGCTCCTGGATGTTGGGCCTCCAGGAGCAGACTTCAATAGCCTTGGCTTGACTCCCGACACCAAGATCTAGTACCCACCCCCTGACTTTGTTGCTTGCTCTTCTGCAGGTTCCTCCATTTCTTAGATGGGGCTATAGGTGGTACTGGTAGAAAAGATCATGAGGATCACTGAGCCAATTCTGGCACTTGGTCATGTGTGTCCTGACCATCCCTCGCCCGTCATCCCGGATTAGAAGTGATCCTGTTTCTGAACACTAAGGTAACTGCAGAAGGGAGGGTGGGGACAAAGGGAATGCCAGCTAAGCCTTGATAAAAACAGAGAGAAAAGGAAGCACCAACAGAAATAACACAGAGAGCATACCACAAGGAGTAACCCAAATCTTGTGGAAATAAGGCTTAATGGGCCAGGCTAGGAAGTCAGAGGACCCAAGTTCAAATTCTGCTTCAGTAGTTTGTAGAACCTTGAGAAAGAATCTTAAGAATACCTAAGAACCTAAGAATAAAGCCCTCAGTTTCTTCCTCTGTAAAATAAGAATACTAAACTAGATAACCTTTGATGTCCTTTTCCTATGAACCCCTTCAACTATTTTACTCTAAGCAACTTAACCAAAAAAGGGTAAAATTTGTGCTTAAAAATAAAAAGGTTTCAAACGCACTTCAAAATTCCACTATTTTTAAATCTTTTACAGTCAACATGGAACTATAAATGCTAATATCCTCCTTCTACCAGATGGTGAGTAGAATTCTGGTCCCATCCCAAGGATTTACCTTTCCGGAAACAGATTCGCCATCATAGAAGAGATAATGTTTTTCTACTTTGCCATCTTCAGTTTTCATCTCCGCCATCTTCCGTGACTCCCCATCGTTAAGGACAACATCAATCTCACAGATGGGACCAAAAAAACCTCCAAGAAAACTCTGAAATGAAAAGAAAATCATCCTAATTACTAACAAATGAACAGTTTCTCTCACTAGCAAAGTTCATAATTCAAATTGGATCAAGTTATCCATCACCCCCATGTACCACAGAGATTAAGATTTATGCGGGTGAGCTTAAAGAACTGGTGAGAAATAGAAATCTGTAATTAAATAAAACAAATATGCTGTAACTGAAACTTTTAAATAAAATGTATCTATATGTCAGTCTTTTCTTATTGAGGGAACATCAAGAGTTGTATATTACTATGTAAAGTAAATAAAACTGCATCCTGAGTAAAGTAGGACTAATTTACTTTCATGGGTTACATTTTTTAAAAAGATACAGAGGGTATAAGTTTATTTACTTGATGACCAATGTCAAAAATTAATACCCATGGACATTTGGGTGTCAAAATATATTGGTGGGAAATGAAAACAACATTAGAGCTATTCATCATTTTTGATTCTTGGCTTTCAATTGAGATTTTAAAACCTTTTGTCTATAGATGTTATTTTTTTAAAAATTGGTAAAAACTGAAAGCAAAACAATTGTGTTCCAATAACAGAAAAATCAATGAACTAGACATAAAAACAATCATCAAGAAGAATGTTCTTCACAGGAAGTAACAGCAGCATAATGGGAAAAGTCTGGGGTTGGGAGACAGGAAATAGCATTCTAGTCCCTGTAACTAGTTATGCGACCCAAAGAAAGTCACCTGTTTCCTCATCTATAAAACGCTGAAACGGCCTATCTTTATGCAGCATCATAAAAGACATGTGAGTAAAGTTTACAGAAAGGTACTCTATATCTAAGTAGGTAAGGATCAAAAAGAATAAATGCTACTTTCACAGCATTATTTCTGCCTACATATTTCCTTTACACTGATGACAAGGTTTCCCTATATTTCACAAGATTCCTCAGTCCCAGCTTATAGCATTATGCCCTATTAATGAGCCAGCTCTATTTTAATATGGAAACTGGAAGGCCAGTTCTAGGTTGCAAGTTGACAAAATTTCACCAGAATTCTGTGATGCTAGCTAGAGCCTTTCTAAATAAATCTACATTCCAAGATAACATTTTAAAGTAAAAACCATATGTGAATTTTCATGAAAATTGTGCTGTTACCCAAGAACTAAAGAAATGAATGTGTTTAACAACTATTAACCAGAAAATATTTTCAGGAATATAAAGACTATGCCCAGTACTGGGATGATAAAAAGTCCTGTCATTCCCTATCTTCAAGAAGCAAACAATCTAAACAGGAAACCAGTTCAAAGACACATAAAAACATAAGGTGACACCTAAATGTCACAAGAGTTCTTTCCTTCCATCAGACTGACCAATGAACTTGACAACTTTTTGTTGTGATGAAGTTCGGAAGATCCTATCACAGTTCTAGAGCTGAAAATGACCCCAAGGGTCACAATATCCTTCTGTTGGGGAAGAAAAACAGACCTGGGATATATTTATATAACTTGTCCCAAATTATAAAATGATGAGCTCTCAATCCCAGGTCCCTGACACAACCCAGGTTCCTTCAGCACCTACACACACACACACACACACACACACACACACACACACACACACACACAGCTTAAGCTCTCAAACTCTCTGCAGCAGCATTCTGAAAGACTTCCAAGATGTCTTCCTACAACTTCCAAAATCATATATAGGGATGACCAATAGCTATTTTTTTGTCTTGACTAATTTTACAAACACATCCTTTCAATAAGAGATATGCCTCTCTTTAAAAACTTTTCTTTCAAAACCAGACACTAATGAAAACTGTTCATTTACTAACCAAATTAAAACATATCTCAAAGTATTCTTGGTATTTAAAACATTGTAACCTGTACTTTCTAATAATATCTTGGCTTTGGTTACTACAAGGGAAGCTGAGATTACAATCACTTTTTTACATAAACCTAAACTAAATAATTACAAATTGTTTCTCCCTTTCTTAAGATTTCTGGTAACATTTGTAGCTGGATATATGATTTCAAAGTTCACTAAGTACTCAATCAGTAAAAGTAAATAAACTACATTAACATAAACTAGTTATGAATCAAAATGACACCTTAAAAACCTCAAGAGCCTGGCCAACTTTCTAATTAGTTAAGATGTTGCTGTCAATATACCCCACCCCCACAATGTCCTTTCTGAAAGAATTTTCTCTCGCCTCCTCACACATAAAATTCTAGAGCAGTAAAAAGTATGAAAACTGACAATGTCATGAAAATGACCAGAACCTTTGCCCAGGGCTGCACCTATGCTAGGGACTCCCCATACAAGGCCTGCAAGAATACATATTTTCTTGTATGTAGAATTTTCTCCACACTCTAATAAAATTCAGCATCTACAAAATGCAAAATATTCCGATTTGCATGTATGTTCTAATTCCAAAACCCAGTCTGTATTGGGAGGTTGCAGGATTTAGTCTTGTTCAAAGAAATTGTCTGTTCCTGAGGCCACATCCAGGAGGACAGACAGTACTGAAGACTTAAGCTTTAGGATCCTTTCATATATGTTAACTGAGTGATCCTGAGCAAGGAACTTAATTGCTCAGTTTCTTCATATGAAAAAGGATGTATTCTACTTAATCATAGCTTAGCTGTTAAGTAGCATAGCAAACCTTAAATTTAAAACAGTCTGAAGCACTGATGCCTCTCTTGAAACCAGCTTTCCCCACTCCAAGTCACTAGCTTTTCACACATGCAGCTGTGTGACCCTGGGCAAATCACAAAGAGCTTATAAGAGAGACATTAAGAGAAAAAAAGAAGCTAACTAAAATCTACATCATTTCAAAGCTCAGTTCTCATTTCTGCCTCCTCCCCCATAACAGAGTGGGAGCCCCGAAGAGCTCCGAGTTGCAAGAAAAAATTCCTGATCCAAAGAATCTTTTCATCAAGCTTTTCCTAGAACTCCTTTGGAGATGCACCTCTCCAAAAATAGGATCATGGGCTTCAGAGCTGGAAGGAACCTTAAAGTTCATTCTGTCTAACTCCAATCAGAGCCAATGGAGGGCCTGACTGAATTTTCCTGTGAAAGTCTAATTTTGGTAGACAGATGAAGAACCAATCTTGTCTCTCCAGAGATGTAAACACTCTGTAAGAGAACGGATAAACAAAATGATCTGTGCGTAAGGAATTGAGGAAGGAAACTAAGTGGAAATTGTGTTTGTTAAATGGGCTCGGATGCCTCCATGCAGACCGATTAGAGGCTAATAGACTATTGCTGAAATTACAGAAGGCTATTTTGAGATCCTATTTGAAGCTCAAAGAAACTATACAAAGGCCCCAGACGAAGCCAGCTCTTTCCAAGTAAGTACTGGTCCTAAGCAAGCTTGTCAGCAGCAGAGGAGGCAGCTTTCAGAAGCAAGACCAGACTTGAAGACAGAGTAACTCAGAGAGCAGATAAAACATGAGCAGGGACAGGAAAGTGTGGTGAGCCAATAAAGTTCTAAATAAATGTAAAGTATTATTAAATAGAGTACCTGGAGAGGAGCCACTTTTACAAGTCTCTTCCCAAACTACACCCAAATCAATGACTGGACTCACTCATGAACCTCATTCTGAAGCCCACTATCCCGCACAATTTTGCAGACACACCATCCCAGGCTCAATTTTAGCTTTCTGAATTTGTGAGTCCTCAGAACTCCATCCAATGAAAAATGACAGATTAGAAAAACTCTCAAAAGTCACAGAGTAGACTGAATTTACTTAGTAAAACAAAAGGGCTGATCTTAAAATTTTCAAAATTTAAAAGCTTCAAAGTTTAGTTTTTAAAAGCAAGCTATATGTAGGGCTTTGAAGAGAAGGAACACTGGACCAAAGAGAAACATTCTAGGACCGAATGAATGAGAATAAAGTAGAAAAGGAAAGGCAGTAATCCCCCCTTCCCCCTTGCAGGGGGGGAGGGGGGAAGAGGGGGGGGGCAAGAGATTCAGGAAATAGTAAGCTTAACACTGCACTGAGACTTCTGGGATGTCCTAGTCACTGTTAGAACCATCCTGCCAAAGCTCAAGGACAAATAGTAATCCAATCGTTCCTTCAGGGAATGTACCTTCTTAAAGGGTCAGATGTGTGTCAGATGTGTGTGAGAATGTTTTGTATAAAACAAGATTGTATAAAGACAAGATTAGGTGACTTTTTTTTTTTTTTTTGAAATTAAGACTTATAGGCATTACCTTACTATCATTTTCAATATTTAATAAAAGGGAATAAGCATGTCCTCTTGTTCAGTCATGTTCAACCCCATTTGGGGTTTCTTGGCAAAGATCTTGGAGAGATTGGCCATTTCCTTCACCAACTTATTTTACAGAAGAAGAAAACTGAGGCACACAGTTAAGTGACTGCTCAGGGTGATACAGCTAGCCCTGATTAGCACTCACTTTTTCTGACTCCTTGCTCGATCCACTGAGCCATCAAGTGCCCATAAAGTTTTGTATTTGATAAGCCATTAAAAAAAAAAAAAAAAAACCCTACACCTATCACTCTTAGTCATTATATTAAAAGGGATATTCCAGAAAAATCCCAACCTTCCATGGGAAATTTTTCCCAATCCCCCTTTCTTGGAGGGTCCTTCCTTCTGCTGATAATTTCTGGCAGAAATCTGCACAGTTTGTGTAGTACACTGTTCACACGCTGTCTCCCCACTAAACTGTAAGCTCCCTGAGAGCAGGGGCTGTCTTGTACTTTTCTTTGCCTCCCTAGAACTCAGCACTGTGGCTCACAAGTACTAGATACTTGTTTACAGTTTGAATGTTTACAGGATGAAAAGGTGAGGGAGAACTCTTAAAACACAACAGAGCAATTTAAGGACAAGGAGGGTAGGAAGGTGGGGAGGAAGCCAAGCCCAGAAGTAGACGAGCACGGTGGGAAGCCGAAGGAGGCGGCCTTGGGTTCAAATCCCACCTCCGAGGACTTTGGGGAAATCACCTCCCACCAACAGTTCAGTTTTTGATTTATGAAATGGTTTAAGCTGTAAACGATTACGTTATCTTAGTTTAACAGAAAAATTCAAGCAGTGACATTATGAAGGCAGGTAATTTACAGCCAGCTAAACAGGCAGTTTTTAAGTCCTTTGGGGCATCCCGGTATCCTTTTTGCTGCCCATGGATACAAATACCAAGCCCTTTGATAAGACAGCCCCGCCTCAAAGCAGAGCCACAACCAAGGAAGCTTTCTCGGGGAAAGAAAGTGTCCCCGTCTTTGGAGCCATTTCCTCCTACCAGACTTCAGTTCACACAAGTGGGCCATGGAGATCTGTTCGGAAAAGCCTTCGCCAAACGCGTCTGGCCCTCGGGTGCAAGGCTTCTGCTTCCAATTTTTAGCCTATTTCCCTCCTCCGCTGTCAGTGGCCCCCAGCTCGGCCAGACGTCGCACCTACCCCCTCCGGGACACGGGCCATCTCCCCGCCCGTCTCCGGGCCTCGCTTTAACGCCTGCACGGCGCCCCCTCCTCACCTTTGCCTTTTCTTAAACCCTAGTTTCTTTCAAAGCTCAAGCAACACCTCCTAGCCCAGGACTTTCTCGATCCTTTGCTCCAACGGCTGGTGCCTTCCTCAAACATCTGGGGTTGGTTTGCCAAATTGTTACATGCACGGGGTGTCCCAAAGGTCCCGGAGCAGCCGCGCTTCGGCAGCGCACGCACTCCTCCCGTGTGCACGCGTGTATTTCGGTCCCCAGTGGTTAAAGCGGCGCCAGGGCGCTGGGCAGGTGCTGGGCTCCTCCCTAGCAGCCCCAAGCCCAGGACCCCAGGATGCGCCCTGCCCACGACCTCAGCTTCCTCCCAGTCCAGACTGCTCGACGACCCCCAAGAATCCGCCAGGACCAAGGTCCGAGGCACCCCGCAGCTCGGAATGAGGACTCCAAGGTCCCAGCCCCATCCAGGAAGCACTTATTAGGCACCTCCGGAGTGCTCGCCGTCCCGGGGCTCTTCCAGCTTTGCCCGATCCGCCCGTGCCTTCCCCCGTCACTACACCAAAGAGGCACCAGCGGAGAAGTCCCGGAGGGGGTCCCTCCCTGCCCCCGGGGCTACCTTGGGGGGGGCGGCGGCCAGGAGGGCCCGCAGGGGCGGGGAGCCCGCGGGCAGCCAGGGGGCCCAGAAGCGGCCCGGGAAGGGCAGCGGAGGCCCGGCCATGGGCAGCTCCGCCGCGGGCTAAGTTGCGGCCGTTGGTCCCGCGTGCCCCGCGCCCGGCTGCGACGTTCACTCACCATGGTCAGTCCCGCCACCGCTCCGCACGCGCGCCCCGCACGGAAACCGCGAGCCCCGGCTCCCTCCGCCCAGCGGCGCCCCCGTCATGTGACCGCCGGCCGCCCCCGCCAACACGTGACCCCTCCGGAGAAGGCTGCGCGGGGGCGGAGTCCTTAGCCACGCCTCCCACGGCTGGGGGGCGGAGCCGGAGCCAGGACCAGGACTGACGTCCGCAGGAACAGGGGCGGAGCCACGGTTGGCAAACGCAGGGCCGGGGGCGAGGCCACGGCTGACGTCCGCAGGGCCTGAGGCGGGGCTAGACTTGACGTCCGCAGGGCCGGGGGCGGGGCCGCGCCTGGCGTAGGCCCTCCCTCCTCCAGCCCCGCCTTGGGGAAATGTGGCTTCCTCCTCCCTAACCCTGCCCCACCCTGGGAAGAAAGTTGTTGCCCCTCCCCGCCTGCCCTAGAGGTCTCCCCCCGGGGGGAGGTGGGACTAGGGGTTGTTTGTCCGTCCGCCTCTCTGGACGGTTCTTGCTCCGCCTTCCTTTGGAGCTCCCTCGGCCTCCCCCCCACACACCTCTTCCACTCCTCCCTCCCCTGGGGGTAGGTGAGTCCTCCCCCACCTCTCCTCCCGAGAAAAGTAGGTCCCCCTCAGCGTAGGTTCTAGAGCTAGAAGGGGCAACCGAGGTTCAGGGAGGTGAAGAGACTTGCTAAAAGTCGCAGAATTCGAATCCAGCTCCTCCGAGACAGTGTTTCCCGTTCCCCTCGCCTCTTCACCCCCTGCCTCCCTCTCCTCCTCTGGGGGGAAGATTGTTCTCGGAGTAAACATTGGCCCTCCCTCTCAATTCGGTAAGATTCCATTCCAATCCCTTTCTTAAACCCCTACTGTGTGCAAGGCTCCGTGCTAGGCACTAGGGGCACAAGAAACCAACCCCTCCCCCCAGAGCGCAGTCACTGCTCTCCCGCGGGGTGCTGCAGAGAAAGGGCAGCGGCGTCACACGTGCTTTAGAAGTCGGAGGCAGGGGGCGGGGGCGGGGGAGGGGGGCAGAACAGAAGGGGCGCACAGAGTCTGCCTCCGGCAGCGCGACTTAGAAGGGCTGTGGTGGAGGTCAAAGAATGTTCCAAATCGCCCACCAGAGAAAGAAGGCCTTGAGACACCTTGTTACCCAAAACCAGGAGATGTGGAAAAACTGGGACGCACCAGTTCATCTTGGCGGAATTGTCACGGAGCCAACCATTTTGGAGAGCGATCTGGAATTGTGCCCAAAGAATTATTAAACTAGCCTGTGCCCTTTGACCCGACAATATCACTACTGGGTCTGAATCCAAAAACAATTAGGGGAAAAGGAAAAGAACCCGTATGTTCTCAAATGTTCTGTGGTGATGGAGAACTGGACATTGTAGGGCTGCCTGTAACTGAGGAATGGCTGAACAAGTTAAGGTATGAGATCGGGGTGGAATACAACTGTGCTGCAAGAAAAAATGAGCTCACTGATCTTGGAAAAACCTGGAAAACCGTGCACAAAATAATGCAAAATAAGCAGAACCAAGAAACCATCGTATACAGCAATAGCAATATTGTTATAAGAATGACTTTGAGTGAATAAGTCATTGTGATTATCATAAGTACCCAAATTAACTATCAAGGACATCTGAAGAAAGGGGGGAAAGGATATCAATAAGTTGGAGTCCATGACATTTGGATGGGCTGGAGCGGGGGATGGTTTAACTTGGAGGAAGAAAAGGTCCAGAGGTAAAATGCCCGCTTGTCTTCAAGAACTGAAAGCCGGTGGGATGGAGGAGGAGGCCCTTAATCTGTTCCCGTTGACCCAGAGAGCAGAACCAGTACTTCACTGCAGACAAATTTAGGCTCATCCCCAGGAAAAGCTTTCTCACCATGAGAACTGTCGGAGAGTCCAGTGGAGGACAGCAAGAGATGATGGGGGTCTCACTTCTTGAAGGACTTCAAGCAGAGGCTGGAGAACTATGTGTTGGGAATATTAGAGCAGGGATTCCTTTCCCATATGGACTGGGCCAGATAATGGCCAAGATCTCTTCTCACTCTCAGATTCTTCAGTACTATAAACCAAAGGAATAAGTCCTCGGGCTTCCTCGGTGACAGCAAAGGAAGAAGATACAAATCAATTAGAAAGTTATTTGTTAAGTAACAAACACTGTGTTGAATGCTCAGGAGACAGGCAAACACAGAATATTTCCCAACTATTAATTCTATCTGGGAAATGACATGTATGAGTAGTGAATATGCTCTGGATTTCTCACCTGGAGCCAGGATGCTACATCTGCCCCTCATGATTCCAAGGGGTAACCTCAAGACGTTGGGGTATCTATTGGTATCGACTAGAGTCTCTGCCAGATATATTTCCCTTATTTTTAGGTGCCAGTATCTACTGTTCCAATTCCATTAACCACTTACCATTGTTAAACTTTTACAAAGGGGTATTTACTCCAAAGTTAGGGAAAGAATGTCCAATCATTTCTCCCAACACTCTCTCCTCAACATTTGGGAGTGATTTAGCTGAGCTCTGTAGGAACTCACCAATTTTATGCTCAAATAGATGGATGATTGCTGGATCAAGCCATGCTTCAGCTACCACTGGCCCTGGGCCTGGAATGTCTCTGGAACCTAGACTCTGGCATGCTTCCAGCATCCAGCATTTCAGATCCTAGAGCAGCTTCTAACCCACAACTTGCTGGAGGCTCCACTCCATTCACCTACAATGTAAAAGAATACAAACAGATACTTTAGGGCCTCAGAGGGAAAAAGACTCCTTAAGCTTCTCCCCTTATAGCCCCATCTCTCAGCTGAAGCTCCCAGCAGTAGTCACTAAGGTACCCCAAGGGTGAATAAGCAAAAGAAAAAGCAGCTATTTTTTGCCTCTTTCAATCAATAAACATTTATTAAGTGTCTAGTATGTGCAGACACTGTGCTAAGCACTAGGGATGAAAAAAAACCCCAAATAGTAAAAGATAGTCTTTGTCCTCAAAAAGTTTACAATCTAGTGGAGGAGATAACTTGCAAATAAATATATACAAGACAAGCTCTATACAGGATAAATAGGAAATAACATAAGGGAGACAGAATTAAGAAGGGTTGTGGAAAACTTCCTGTAAAATATGAGATTTTAGGAAGGACTTGAAGCTAGGAAGATCAATAGTTAGCACAGAGCAGGGAGAGCATTTCAGGATGGATTGTCTTGTGGAATGGCCCCTGCAGCCAGTCAGTTCTTGGCCAGGTTTTTAGCCAGACTTTCAGGCTCTGTCATAGAAAGGCACTTCCATCATGAAAACTCTCCTAGAAGCAGACTCCTTAGCTTTTCCATATGGATAATTGAATAAGCTGCTGGGTTCTGTGCATGGACCAGTATCCAGTTATGTACTTCTAGAATATATTTTATGTATTCAAAATAAATGTAAAGTCAGAAGAGGAACTAACAGCTGTGGGGTAGAGAGTGGGACAGTGGGGATAGATCAGGAAAGTGTTGGGTTTTTTTGGAAGTGACCTCTGAGCTAAATTTTGAAGAAAATATGAGAATCTATGCACAAAATCTCATTATTTAATAGTAAATTAATTGTCTTAATCCATTAACAAGCATTTAATAAGCATCCACTGTATTTCAGGTGCCATATTGGGCTCTGAAACTGAAAAAAGGAAAGAAAAGAATAGAAAAAAGGAAAGAAATCTTGCTCTGAAAGGCCATGATCCAAGGATCACTGAATGGATACTATAGAAAAATTAATCACCAAGATGGATGTTCTCATAATTACTGGATAGAGATGGCCTCAGTGTCGGGAGAACCTGGGTACATCTTATCACCTCTAACACCTCTAGATGATTCTGGCAGGAAGATCTGAACCAAATCTGGTCTCAGATACTTACTGTGTGTGACCCTGGACAAGTCACTTTAACTCTATTTTAATCCACTGGATTCCAGTATCTTTGTCAAGAAAACTCCAAATGGGATCAAGAAAAGTTAGGAAAGACTGAAAAATGACTCAACAGAAAATTACATTGATAGCATGAGTTCATCAACTATTTATGTGAAATCCGAGCTCTGCCATTCTCCTCCCCCCAAAAAAATCCAAAATGCAAAAATAAGTTGTAGCAAAATAGCATGATGGTGTATGGATTCTTCTTAGATTTTCAAGGAAAGGCATTGAGAGAGTGGATTTCATTGTGTACCCAAAAGTAACAAGAAACATTCAGTCAGGAGATATGTGGATATTTTGTAAAAAATACATATCTGCAAAATACATGGGAAAAGATCCACATGAAGATGATTACAGTTTCCGGACAAACCTCTATTGAAGAAGATGAAAGGTAGCACAATGGATAGGAAGAGGTTAGTGATGAATAATAACATCTTGGAAAATACAGTTCTGGTTTGAAAAACGAAAGATGTGAAGGGATTCATGGATTATTTGAAAATCTTGTGTCTAGATGTCAGATATTTTTCTTCTGGAAAAGAATTGAAAGACCCTGAAAGTAGTGAACTCTGAATAGTGCTGCAGGAGAAAAAAATTAGATGAGGGAAAATAGGGTGGTATAATAGAAAGAGAGGTGGATTTGGTTGCAGAAGATGTGGATTCAAATTCTCATTGTCTCTGCTTCCCTACATGATCATGGGCCAGCTTCTTAACTTCTCAAACCTCAGTTCTCATTCTTAAAAATCAGGTACCTAGACAATCTGGAATTCAATTTAGAATTCTGCAAAATAAGTGACAAAAAATGGCCATATCCTTTGACCCAGAGCCAGGCATATGCCCCAACAAGATCAAGGACACAAAGAAAGGTCCCACATACACCAAACTAGTGCTTTTTATAGTTTAAAAAAAATGCAAACAAATTAGATGCCCATCAATTGGGGATGGAATATTACTGTGCTGTAAGAAATGAGGAATATGATGAATATAGAGAGGCATGAGAAAACTTGTATGAACTGATATAGAGTGTAATCAAAAGAATCAGGAAAGTGCTATCCACATTAACAACAGCAACATAAATGGAAAGAACAATAACTGAAATTGAATGTTGTAAATGATAATGAGCATTCTTGGCCCCAAAGAAGAGACATGAGAAAGTCCCTTCTATCTCCCTTTTCTTTACCAGAGGCAGGGACCTATGGGCATAGAGCCCTGCATGTTAGTTCTGTTGAATTTTCTTTTCCTCTCTTTTTAAAAAGGGGGGATGTACAGCAAAATAATTGTATGGACATGTATACATATATTGTAGTTAACATATACTTTAACGTATTTAACATGTATTGGTCAACCTGCCATCTGGGGGAGGGGGTGAGGAGAAGGAGGGGAAAAATTGGAACAAAAGGTTTTGCAATTGTCAATGCTGAAAAATTACCTATGCATATATCTTGTAAATAAAAAGCTATATAATAAAAAATAAATAAAAAGGGGGGATAACTCTCTGAGAGTGAAGATGGAAGGGATACATAGGAAATGCAGGTGAAAGAAAATCAAAAGATAGCAATAAAATTTTATTTTTGAAAAAATGAAATGAGGGAGTTGAGCTAGATGTCCTCTATGGCTCCTCTAAAGCTATGATTTTGTGATCCCTTGACTATATTTTAAAGGACAGGAAATGACTGATTACTGATATGAGAAATCTTATCACAATCAGCTGTTTTTATGCTAACATGCCATCTCCATTAGAGCAGAGGCCAAAGTTAAAATCAAACTAGAATAAAAGAGAAAAAGGAAGAGACACAATTGGAGCTTTTTGAGGAATAGCAACCTTACACTCTGACTCATTCAAATGAGCCATTGGTGCTTCAAATTAGGAAATGGAAGAAAAACAAAAATGTTAACTTTTCTTATCCCATTTCCTGTAAAAGTTTGAACATTGGAAAACAGTCATCACAATCTGGATGCCAAAAGCGTCCAAAAAGTCAATTTAATAAGTATTGTTTAAGCACTTACTATTTGGTGCCAGGTACTGTGCTAAGTACCAGGGAACACCAAGACAAAAGAGAAAAAAAGTTCTTGTCTTCAATAAATAATGTTTACATAAGTATGTAAATATTAAATGTTTGCAAAATAGTTTGAGGAGGCAAGGATTGAAGAAAAATAGAAATAGCTGGACAATTAGTAGGAAGGGGACCAAGAGCTGCATCCTGAAAGGAGCTAAAAATTACAAGAGGCTTCTAGAGGTGAAGATAGAGGGTAATGTATTCTAAGAATGGAGGAGCAGCTCTGCGGGCATGAAGGTAGAAAATGGAAAGTAACCTACAGAAGCAGCTTTGTGAGGAGTCAGGAAGAACCTACTAGCTGTATGACATGCAATTCATTTAACCTCTCTTTGCCTAGTTTCCTCGTTGTAAAATGGGGATAATAAAAGCACCCATCTGGCAGGGTTTTGTGAGGATCAAATAAGATAATAATTATACAGTGCTTAGTACAGTGCCCCACACATAGTAGATGCTATATAAATGTTAGCTATGATAATGATAAGCATGATAGCAATGTTGGAGTGACAAGGGGAAATATGCATAAAGCCTAAAAAAGTTGATTGAAGTAGATTGTGAAGGTCTTTAAATGCTAAACAGAGGAAATGGTATCTTATCCTGGAAGGCTCAGGAACTGGCTGAAATTTTAGTTTAGACAAGGGCTGTGGAAATGAGTTTAGGAATGGCAGTTTAGTGGAGGATGATAGTAGAGGGGAGAGATTAAGTCTAGGAAATCAATTAAAAGACTATTGCTATAGTCTAAGTAAAAGGTAATATAAAAAAAAATGCCCTGGCATGGTGCCTTTATGAGTAGAGAAAAGGAGAAGGTATAGAAATAAAATAGAATCTGACAACTAATTAGATGGCGTGGAGTGAAGGTAAAGTAGAGGGAGGACCCCAAGGTTGCAAACTTGAGTGTCTAGAAAGGTGTATGTAACATTCTTAGCCAGCAAAAACTGGATTCCTTGCTGGGGAGAAAGAGGGAAGTCATGGACCACATAGGTTTGCAATACAAACTCATCTATAAAATCTTGTAATCATGGATCAGAGGATTAAAACTGAAAGGAGTCCCAGTGACCATAAGATCCAACCCTCTCAATTTACAAGTGTTGAAACATCAAGTGACTTGCTGAACGTGACATAGTTACCAAGTACCTGAGGTGGGATTTGAACCCAGTTTTTCTTGACTGAAAGAGAAGGAAGATTAAAAAAAAAGAAGAAAAGAAAAGAAAAAAGAAAACTATGAGAAACAATGAAATTGAAGCAGCTCTAGAACCAGATGAATCACATCATTCTAAGATCTATCATACCTGAAATTGTCAAGAGGATAGATGTAAAACTAGAACCAGTTTTTCAATGTTTCTATTTTCATAACCAGCAGCAGAGGATAACCAGCCACATTTGGACCTTGAACTCTTCAGCCCCTCATGTGTCATGCAAAGAAAAAATGATATATGATAAGATAACATTGGGGAAATAAGCAAAATCCACACTGAAGAGCTTAGAGGCAGAGATGACTCAATCTTCTTTTTCTAATCAAATTTACCAAGGGTTTTATTTTGTTGCTTTTTTCATAAAAAGTTTTATTTATTAATTCAATAGTTTTTATACTTTCAATTTTATCTCTCCTTTTATTTTTTGAATTTCAAGTTTAGTGTTTAATTGGGGGGGTTAATTTGCTCTTTTTCTAGCTTTTTTAGTTGGAAGCCTAATTTATTGATTTTCTCTTTCTCTATTTTATGCAAGTAAGCTTCTAAAGATATAAAATTTCCTCTTATTACCGCCTTGGCTGCATCCCACACATTTTGGTATGCCATCTCATTATTGTCATTCTTTTGGGTGAAATTATTAATTGTGTCTATGATTTGCTGTTTCACCCAATCATTCTTTTTTTTTTTTTAATTATAGCTTTTTATTTACAAGATATATGCATGGCTAAAAGCCGCTTTTTCAACTTTTTCCCTCCTTCCCCCCATCCCCTCCCCTAGATGGCAGGCAGACACATACATGTTAAATATGTTAAAGTATATGTTAAATACTATATATATATATATATATACATACAGTTATTTGCTGCACAAGAAGAATCAGACTTAGAAGGCAAAAATAATCTGAGAAGGAAATCAAAAATGCAAGTGGACAGAAACCAAGGGTGGAAATGCTATATTGTGGTTCATATTCATTTCCCATAGTTCTTTCACTGGGTGTATCTGGTTCTCTATATTGTTGAACAACTGGAACTGATTTGGTTGAAGAGAACCACGTCCATCAGATTTGATCATCATATAGTCTTCTTGTTGAAGTACATACTGATCTCCTGGTCCTCCTCATTTCACTCAGCATCAGTTCCTGTAAGTCTCTCCTGGCCTTTCTGAAATCATCCTGCTGGTCATTTCTTATAGAACAATAATATTCCATAATATTCATATACCACAATTTATTCAGCCATTCTCCAATTGATGGGCATCCATTCAGTTTCCAGTTTTTGGCCACTACAAAAAGGGCTGCCACAAACATTTTTGCACATACAGATCCCTTTCCCTTCTTTAAGATCTCTTTGGGATATAAGCCCAGTAGTAACACTGCTGCATCAAAGGGTATGTACAGTTTGATAACTTTTTGAGCATAATTCCAGATTGCTCTTCAGAATGGTTGGATTCGTTCACAATTCCACCAACAATGCCTCAGTGTCCCAGTTTTCCCACATCCCCTCCAACATTCAGCATTATCTATTCCTATTATCCTAGCCAATCTGACAGGTGTGTAGTTCACCCAATCATTCTTTAAGATGAGATTATTTAGTTTACAATTACTTTTTGGCCTATTTTCCCCTGGCTTTTTATTGAATGTAATTTTTATTGCATTGTGATCTAAAAGGGATGCATTTTCTATTTCTGCATTTGAATTTGAGGTCTTTATGTCCTAACATATGGTCAGTTTTTGTATAGGTTCTATGAACTATTGAGAAGAAAGTGTACTCCTTTCTGGAGATGACCCAATCTTGAAAGCAGTAGGGGACCACTTTGTAAGATATCTCATGGATGAGAAGGCACCACCTTAATTAAACAAGCCCAAACCATTTATTCTGTACTTCTTTATGCAAAAGACTGACCTATACGCTGTATTTGCAAAAACAAAAATGAAATATTCCTGGAGCTTACACTCTAGTGGAGGAGAGAGGGAGACACAGGAACGCCAACAAATACTATACAATGAACATTGGAACAAGAAGGAATTCTAACAACTGGGAGAATCAGGCAATATCTCATGAAGAATTCTGGGATCTGGAGGCTCTTGGGGGTTAGCAGGTCTTGCCAAAGTTACCCATGATTCGTTAATTGACAAATCTGAAGAATCTTTTCTCAGCCCCCATTCTTATTGAGCTCTCTGCTACTTTTAGCAGAGCCAGCTTGCCTCCCCCTTCTGCACATTTTCTCCTTTCTGGCTTTCTGTGACAATGTATTTCGGATCTCCTTCTATCTGTCTGACTACTCCTCCTGAGATTCCATGAAACACAATACTGCCTTTTAACTATAGATGCACTCTAAGGATCTGTTCTGGCCTCTCTTCCCTTTGTTCTTTACCTTCTATCTTAGGACCTCATCAGCTCTCATGGGGTTAATGATCATTTTTATGTAGACAACTCCAAGATCTATATCTCCCTACCGAGTCTTCTGGGCTTCTCTTTGTCTTGCATTCTCAGTTGTCTATTAGACATTTAGAAGTGGATGTTCCAGAGACATCTCAAATGCAACATGTTAAAATAGAACTCATTACCTTGTCCCCCAAAATTACGCCTTTTTCAAATTTCCCAGTTTCTTTTGAAACCACCATCATCTTTCCAGTGTCCTCGGCTTGAGACCTCAATATTTTTCAACCCTTACTCCTCATTCAGTTGCCAAATTTTGTCACTTCCATCTTGATAACATCTCTTGAATCTGTTTCCTTCCTTCTCTTTTCTCAAATAACCCTTTTCCATTCTCCCTTCTACTATTGACATTTCTCCTATATGATTTCTCTGCCTCAAGTATCTTCCCATTTCATTTATTCTTCACACAGCTGTCAAAGTGAAATTACTAAGGAAGAGAGTGTGGAGAAAAAGAGGAAAATGCTTTGGGGAAATATCACATTTAGGCAGGGGGAGGAGATAGATAATGATCTAACAAAAGAGACTGAGAGGGAGAATTTAGATTGGAAAAAAAAAGAAGAGTTTTATGGAAACTGAGGAAGAGGAAATTAGAAAGATCAGATGAGAACTAAGAAATCATTGGATTTCTAATAGAAAGGGAGAGAAAATCAAGGATGATTTTGAGACGTTTAGCCTAGGGGACTGAGAGGATGGTAATACCCTCAGAAAGGAGAAGGCTTGGAACAGAGGAGAATTTGGGAGAAAGATAATGGCTCCATTCAGTTTCTGTCATAAAATGTTACAAGCATTCATTAGTAAAAACCTGTCATGTGCCTCTGCAGAGTTCCTGATGCTAAGAGGTATACAATATTTAGGTAAGACACAGCTCCTGCTCTCATGCAGCTTATGCTTTAGTAGCAGCTAAGTCATCACAAAAGCTTGCCCAGAGTCCCAGAAGTATGAAACAGAGTTGGAATTCAAAGCCATCTGCTAACTTCCAATACTAGGCCTTTTCCATTATCCCTGGGGTAACTGGTGATGTAATAGAGTTCAGAGGCCGGAGTCAGGAAAACTTAGCTTCCTGAGTTCAAATCTAGCCTCAAACGTATATTAGACTCGATGTGTAATCCTGAGCAAGTCATATCACCCTGTTTACCTCACTTTCCTCATCTGTAAGATGAGCTGAAGAAGAAAATAATAAGCCACTCAAGTATCTTTGCCAAGAAAACCCCCAAATGAAGTCATGAGGAGTTGGACATAATTGAAACAACTGGACATTTCCTTTACCCCACACTGTTCTATTAAGAGGGCTGCAGCAGGAGGGAGAAGACTCATTATATATGTTTTCCAGAATTCCTGGCTCTTCACTCACATATTATTGACTCTGCTCCCCACATTTTATGTGATAAATAATTATGGATGGCAATATGATGAGTGAAACTATCACAACAGGCCATTAAGAAACTGGATTTAAGAGGCAGCTCTGTGAATAGAGACAAGCCTTTCTGGGCCTTAGTTTTCTCATCTGTAAAAATCATTGAAGTTAGACTACATGAACACCAAGATACCCTTTGACTCTAAATCTGTGTCCTCTGGTCATTGGTCCAGCATTTCTGACTCTTGGGGGCTTCTCAGGAGGGGCAATAAACAGATGGGAGGACTCCCAGGACTAAAAGCTAGAAAAAACTTCTGGTATCTTCAGACCCAAATCCTTCTCGTTATAGTTGGGAAAACGGAAGCCCAAAGATTAGGTAGGTACTCATGATCACACAATGAGTTAATATTATATTCCTTGTATTTGTATGTAGCAAAGTACCTGGCACATAGTAGGTGCATAATAAAGTCTTGTTGATTTATAGTTGAACCCAAGCTGGAAACTGGTTTGATTCCCAATCCAAAACTTTTCCTGCCAGTTAATTCAACTCAATTCAATTCGATAAGCATTAATTGAGCTTCTGTTACATGCCAGGTTCTGTCCTAGGGGCTGGAGTCACAAAGACAAAAAAAGCAGAACTTGCCCTCAAGTAGTTTAAATTCTTTGGGAGAGACAGGGAGAGAGTGTGTACACTCAATTTTTAAAAAATTTACTGTATTATTTAAATACAATATTTGTTTACTGACTATATTCCAAGAAAAACAAACTCAAAGAAATGGGAATGAGAGGCTTGCAGGGAAAAGAACTTCAATGATATAACACATTTGTGACAAAAAAAAAAAAAGAGCTTTAAACCCACATTGGCAGAAGGAGTTTGCTCCTCTGGGAGTTTCTGATACCAGTGATTGATCACAGGTCCACTCCCTCACCCATGTCCTTATGTCCTTAGCCTTGAAGACCATGAGTTAAGCTGCCCATGCATGCTTAACTAAGTATGAGTAACTAAGAGGCTGAAAAATACTGTGTATATCAAAGGCAATTTTTGTGGACCCAGGCATTTTCAAAAACATTTGTAGAACCATATTAATGTTTTATTCATGACAAGAATGGAAGAACTTTGTCTCACTGAAGCTTTTTTAGAGAGAATAGTGCACAAGGAAGCACCAGACTGCTGAACTGGCTTTCTTCAAATCCATAAGATTAATGTCAATCTGAAAATACTGTCTCATGAGGTGGGGAGGGGGGTGGTGTTTGTTTGTTTGCTTTTAAAGTTAGGGGCAATCTGAAGAACTATTCCAAGGAAAAGAATTATATTTGTTTTACATGGAAATGATAAAGCAGTAGGTTTAATTCAAGTAACTTGAGCAAGTATTTATTAAGTGCCTATTCTATACAAAATACTATCTAGCAAGTATTTATTAAGTCTTACTGTATACAAAATAACTGTCTTAGGATTTTAGGAATAAAGAGGCAATAAATAAATGGTTTTTATCCTCAAGGAATTTATATTCTACTGTGTTTCTATTCTTATTAGATAGGAGGAAAATATAGCACCAAGGAGCACTTCTAACTCTCATTATGCTTCATCAAAATGAGTTAAAAAGGAAAGACACTCCATGAAATAGCATAGTAGAAAAAATAATAAAATATTTTCCCCATAAACTTGAGGGGAATCATCCCCAAATAACAAGAATGGACATAAAAAGGGAAGATACATGAGCAGGAAACATGTATGATCAGGGTTCATGTGTAAAGTAGTAACTTGTACCTCTGATCCTGCCATGCTGTGGCTGTCTTCTGGAAATACCACTGTATGAATCCTACTGGGTCTGTTCCTCATCTTGAGGGGCTTGCTATCTTTGCCAGGTTTGTGAGCATGCTAATAAACTTCCACGGGATGCTATTCTCTGATGTTCTTAGGAGTAGTCCTTGTCTGTAGGATTTGGGCAATCTTGTTATCATCTCTAATCTCTACCAGGGACAGCTCCACTGTACCTCCAGATTTTGGCTTCAGTTGGAGTTATCAGCTAAGATGCTACTTCCTCCCTACAAAAGGAAGACAGGGCTCCGCTATCTTTCTTTTAGGGTTTTGGTTTTTTTGGTTTGTTTTTTGTTTTGGTTTTTGGGTTTTTTTTTTTATAACAATTTCTTAGAAAAAGAGCCCTCATATTAAATTAGGGAGAAAAATTCTTACCATTTTTTCCCCTAATTTTAGGAAGATCTTTCTGTTCTCAGCATTGTGATTATAAAGTTGTTGCCCCTTCAAAAGATCATTTATCCCAGGGAACAAGCTCTTTGGCTCATAGAACAATTTAAATAGTACTCTCAGACTTATTGTTTTTGCTGTTTTTAAAATTAGCACTTCCTTGATGCTAAGAACAGAATCTCTGTGAGAAGCTTCACTCTAACTTAGGTTTAGAAATTACTTCTGGTTCCTTGTTTAATCCATTCATTAATCACTCAGCAAACATTTGCTCAGCATTTACTATTTTCCAAGTAATATGCTAAGCAGTGGAAATACAAAGACAAAAGTGATACTGTCCATATCCTCAGGGAGTTTACAAGCTACTATGAGAATGCAATATGTTCACAAATAAGTAAATATAAGATATATGTGAAAATAAATACAAGTGGTTTCAGGATAGAAGGTAGGAATGGAAGGCACTAATAATCAGGTGAGTCTTCTTAAAGTAAGTAGTACTTAATATGATCCTTGAAGTGAGCTAAAGGCTCTAAGAGGCAGAGATGAAGGGAGACAGCATTCCAGAAATGGGAAATGAGTGCAAAAGCATGAAAGTATGAGATGAAATGTTGAATACAGAGACCATTGAGTTTAAAGGTAGAGTGGGGTGGGTGGACAATGGAAACATGAAAGAATACTCTCTTGTGATGGAGAAGGGGACTGGCCCTGTCTTCATGGGAGATCCAGTTTTCCAAGATGATTGACCAGGAGAATAAGTGCTAAACTGGATTATTATAGAGGACTAAAGGAGTTGATTTACTAACCTTTCCTTGTCAGTAAGATCAGCTTTGTCCCAGGCTCCAAGGCTGATGATGAATACCATGGATATTACCTTTACTCTACTGATCCAATTGCCCAGTCATTCATTGCACCACGGAAATAAACACCAAGAGAATTGACCTAAGCAGAATTATTGCAATAATTTTTTTTTGCAAGTCAGAACAGTAGGATTAGGTTGCCAGAAGCAGACAGAAGTGTCTCAACAGAATGATTCAGCTGCCAAGTACCTGGATCAGTCTTGATGCCTATCTTCTTTGCCAACGTGAAATTCACCCTTTTAGAATAGAGAAGAAAACTGGCTAAGTTGCCAGTGTCCACTTTCATGCCAGCAGGGTCAACTTGGTTTCTCATTTCACTGGTAGATGAAAACAGCATTTGAGTCTTCATTAACCAGACCAACTGGGCCAGAGGACAAGTCATTGACAAGGAGCAATTATCAAGGGAGAGAAGGACGGGATGAAGAATGGAAGTCAGAGAGCAGTGGCTTCCGTTGCCAGAAGAAACAGAAGGAAAGAGAGACACATAAGGTTGGGAAATCCATTTGGTTTAGTCTGACCCCTGACTCTTGGTCCCCACATGGAAAAGGAAATCAATACATAGAATCAGCTCAAATCAGTGATAGATCCATGAGGGCCTCCTCTATGGCACTAAAGGAACTCTGCAAAACTTACATATGTCTATATTCTCGTTAACTATATTCTAGTTAATTGTTGGTTCATTCAAAAGACTGTACCTGGAAAAGGCTTCTCGCTTTATCCTCCAGAGTATAAAGCAGTGTTTGTCTTAATTGCTATCACTGTCTACATGAAGCCCACGGTGCTGACCAGGGATTAATTATGCTGGAACTTCTACTTCACATGTGTTGCTTCCTAGGGGCCATAGCAGACAGGTGAGAAACTGATGGCTGGTGGTGCTGAAGAGCACATACATATCTTTTATCCCTTTTGTGTGTAACATTTACCAAGGTACTTGATAATGTTAGTTGATTGATTGTATATAATCAATTCAATTTGATCCCATTCAAGTATTTATTTAGTACCTACCATGGGCCTGGCATTGTGCTAATGTAATATATTCCAACAATGTATACACCGTCACTAAACCTGGAGTTAGGTTCAATTCAGTTCAATTCAACAAGCATATTAAGGGCCTTCTAGGGGTAGATACAAAAATAAATTTAGATTGGTTCCTGCCCTCAAAGAGCTTGCATTCAATTGGAAGGAAATAACAAACATAAAATATATACAGTCTAAATGCAAAAAGATTTGGGGATGAGGGAAGAACATTAACAACTAGGATATTAGAATGAAAGCAATTACTTTTTCCCTGAGATGGGAATGGGACTAATTTACCCTAAAAACATTTCAATGAAGGATGGAAATACTTTGTGCATGATTCTCTTAATGGCAAAGGAGTTTGCTGGGATCGATTCTGCTTAATATAGCTGCAGAGTATCAGCCAATGCAGCTGCAGTAGTGCCTTCAAATGTCTCTCTCTGTGGCAGCCCAACCCTCTCCTTGATGCAGCAGGAAGAAGCTCCGGGTAAAGTCAATAGCTCTGCCCAGCTGTCCAAAGGAGAAAAGCACAGGAGGAATTAAAAAAAGCAAGAAAAGATAGGAGAGCTTTCCCAGCCTGTGGGCTTCTGAGAAATGCATCGTGTGTGTGTGTGTGTGTGTGTGTGTGTGTGTGTGTGTGTGTGTGTGACAGACAGACAGACAGAGAGACAGAGAAAGAGACAGACAGACAGACACACACACACACAGAAAGAGAGAGAGAGAGAAAGTGGGGGAGGAAGGAGAGATGCAACAATAGGAAATCATTCTGAGATAATTTATCTCATTAGCTCTACTGGATTTAATTATCATCCATATGCAGATGGCTCCCAATTCTGTATGTATAGCTTTAAATCTCTCTTGTGAATTTCAGTTCTGCCTGAAAGATGTCTCCACTTGAACCCCCCCCAGAGGCCTCTCACCTCAAGATATACACAACAGACCTCATTATCTTCACTCTAGATCAGAGGCTTTGAAACTTTTTTGCATCTAATTTAACTTTTTTTTTTGCATGCTTATTTTCAGTTCAAAATTAGTGAAAATGAAAATGTAATCTATTCCCCCATCTAAGGTCACAGGACCCCTGCAATCCATCCAGCGACCTCAGGTTAAGAACCATACTCTAAACCCACACCTCCTCCACACTTCCTGATTTCTGTTAAGGGCAACACTATTTTCAAGTCACCCAAGTTTACAACCTCAGGCATCCTCAACTCTTCATTCTCCTTTACCCACTCATATCTCTAGTCAGTTGGCAAATCTCCCTGATCCTTCCATAACATCTCTCACTTTACTCACATCTTCATCAGGGCTCCCTAAGACTATTACTGTAGCTTCCTAATTGGCTTCCCTACCTCCATTCTTGGCCTTTTTGATTCATCTTCCACATAACTATCAAAATAAATTTCTTAAAGCATAGATATCATACATCACTCCTCTGCACAAGAAGCTTCCATGGCTCCCTATTGCCACTAGGTTAACTCCTCAGTCTAGTCTTTAAAAGCTTTTACAATCTGGCTCTAATCCGCTTCACTAACAGTTTGTATTTCTTCCCTACCCTCATCTACATTCTAGTCAAACTGGATTAACCATTATTACTATGACTTGGAATTCCAACTTGTCTCAGCAGTACCTCTGAATAAGCTTTCCCCCAAACCTAGAATTCACCCCCTTCTACCTCTGTTTCTTAGAGTCCCTGTTTTCCTTCAAGTTTCAGCTCCTGTGTTATCTACTCCTACAAGAAGTCTTCCCCAATGTCCCTTTTGTTAGCGTTCCCTCCCTCCAACAATGACAAAGGCAATGACTAGCAACTAAAATTTCTATAACACTAGCTTTTTAGGGTGTTCAGAGCACTTTGTATGTTTTATTTCATATTATTCTTATAACAACCTTATGAGGTACGGGTTATCCCCATTTTACAGATAGAAAAACTGAAATAGGCAGATTATGTTTAGATCACACAGCTAGTAAGTGTCCCATTGAATAATTAGAACTCAGGTTCCAAGTCCAAGTCTAGCACTCTATACACTAGCCCACCCAGCTGTTTAAACAACCATGTAAATGAATAAGTTTCTTGAAGTCAAGGACTGTTTTTCCTTTTATTTTGTATCTTCTGTGCCTAGAATGCAGTAGGTGCTTAATAAATGCGGATGGTTGATTTAGGTGGTTTGAGTTGACTAACTATTCTTGCCATTGAAGACATGTCCTTACCCCGCTGTTGAAAGAAGAAATGGATCAAGGAACAGGAGGTCCAGCATCTTCCCATCCTCAGTTGCTCAATTAAGATGTATCATCCTGTCCATCATGCTGTGAAATGTGTCCAAGCTCCCGTGAGGAACAACTCCATGACTCTAAGAATAGTTTGCAAAATTCTCTTTTCTTTTTTTCAGGTTATTCTGGGTAGAAAAAACTAAATGAGCTGCAGGCTAGGCTTTTAGTGAAATCAAGTCAGACCTAGAAACTACCATTCTCACCCCTCTAATCTCCCTTCACCTGGTCAATTCCTGCTTAGCCATTAAAGCCCAATAAAAATGTCAACTCTTGTCCTTCAGTTGGAGAACCACTGACTAAATTATGGTGTATGAATGTTATGGAATATTATTGTTCTGTAAGAAATGACCAGCAGGATGATTTCCTGGAGAGACCCACATGAACTGATGCTGAGGGAAGTGACTAGAACCAAGAGAACACTGCACACAGCAACAACAAGATTATATGATGATCAATTCAGACAGACATAGCTCTTTTCAACAGTAAGGTGATTCATGCCAGTACCATGGTCTTGTGATGGAGAAAGCCGTCTGCACCCAGAGAGAGGCGGTGGGAACTGAATGTGGATCACACCATAGTTTTTCAACTTTTTTGTTGCTGTTTGCTTGCTTTTTTTTTTCTTTCTCATTTTCTCCTTTTTGATCTGATTTTTCTTGTGCAGCATGATAAATGTGGAAATATGTATGGAAGAATTGCACATGTTTAACATATATTGAATTACTTGTCATCTAAGGGAGGGAATGGGAGATAAGGAAAGAGAAAAAAATTTGGAACACAAGGTTTTACAAGTGTGAATGTTGAAAACTATGTTTATGTTTTGAAAATAAAAAGCTTTATAAAAATAAAACAAAATATATTCTATGTGATAAGTATATTTTTTAAAAAAAGAAATGGCATCTTCTCTGAAAAAACTTTCCTTGATGTCTCCAAATGGTGATGATCTTTCCAACTTGAGGTGCTTTCTGAGTCCCTCTGAAAAACACTTGGTAGGGATTATAAAAGGCTGACATTTGAATCCTGGCTTTGCCACCTGTAATCTGTGTAATCCTGGGCACTGTTTCCTCACCTGGATAATGAGGGGCTGGACTTGATGGCCTGGGAGGTCCCATCTAGAAAATGGCTGATTGTGTTTGTGGCTCAAGAGAGGCTCTTTTTCAGAAGACTGAAAGATAGCAGATGAATCTTTATGGTCACAGTGACTCATTATGACAGTTACCAAATTGTAAAGAGTGTGGGTAGAAAGAGCTCCACTTTCTACCATGTTTCTAGAAATCTCAAGATCAAAGTTTTTAAAAATTACTGTTTGTTGGATGGTCTTTGATGGTGTGGATATAAAGAAAAGTTTGGACTACGGTAGTGCACTGGCCTGGAGACCTTAGACATTTACGAGTTGTGTGACTATGAGCCAATAACAACAGTTTACCTCAATTTGCTTAACTATAAAATGGGACCAAATGTAGCACCTCCCTCCCAGGGTTGTTGTGAGGCTCATATGAGAAAATCATTGGAAAATGTGCCAGACATGATAAGTGCTGTATACATATTATTATTAGTAGTAATTTCTCATGATGATCATCATCTCTAAGCAGGTTTTTTATCGAGTTGGTGCTAAAACATTTTAATTTCCATCGAGAAATGAAAAAGGACAGAATTATAAGCATCCTGAGAAACAAAGGCAGAGAGATCTCTAAAGATCCCATTCTTGATTAAATCCAAACATTCTCACATACCATGTGAGAAAAGGGTTGGTTGCTGCACCCTGAGGGTAGCACAAGGTGGAAGATGTCAGTATGCAAACTGTAGACTGAAGGTAGCAGATACTTCCTAACAATGAGAGCCATCCAAAAGTGGAATGTGTGTTTTATAAAGTAGTGGGTTCAATTTCACTCAATTCTAGTCAAACCAATTAAATTCAATTCGTTTTTAAAAAGCATTTATTAAATGCCTCTGTGCTAGCATCCCTTTACTAAAAGGCTTCCAAAACAGGCTGAATGATCTTGTTGATGAGCTAATTGATGATTCTCTGGTTCAAATCTGGATTTAAATTAGATGGTCAAAGAGGTAGGACCCTTCCAATCAGGAAACTTTGTGATTATGGGATGTTTTTGTCTTATGTGGAGTGACTTTCACTGTTTCTAGGAACACCCTTTATAAACATCATAACATTCTCTTTTTTTCCCCCCTGAGACAATTGGGGTTAAGTGACTTGCCCAGGGTCATACAGCTAGGAAGTATTACGTGTCTGAGGCCAGATTTGAACTCCAGTCCTCCAATTTCAGGGCTGTTACTCTATCCACTGCACCATCTAGCTGTCCCATAATATTCTCTTAAGAAGACTATACAAAATGGACAATTAACAAAAAAAAAAACCCATTCTTGATCTGAGAGCAAAAACTACAAGTGACATCGTTCTGATTTTACAGTCATTTGCTTTAATTAGGAAACATTAAGCATATACAAATACCAGGAAAGAAGATGAAGCAATTTTAGATGCAGAAAAAGCTATAAATCTGACCATTCAAAATATTATCAAGATGAGAGTGATTTAGGACTCCAGGAAGATAATGAGCCTTAGGAACCAATAAAACAAGGGACAATATTGTGTTCTATGCTATGTGACTAACCCCAGATATACATTAGTAAATTTATAAGGCACCTATTACTTTTCAAATTTCCCAAAAAGAAAATCTAAACTTTTATGCATTTATTCTCTGAGGGAATCACAGCTCTAAGAATAGAAGAGGGAATTTAGAAACTAACATCATCTCCCCCACACTTTGCTTCTCAAATGGATATATTTAAAATTTTTAAATCCCAGTTCATTTTTTTCCCTTTAAATCATTCTTGTGAACCTCAGGCAACTCAGACTAGGGGTGTTAAACATGCTGATGGCCTAAGATGTGACAGCAACATTCCTTAGTATGGCCTGAACTACATTAAACTAACTAGAGAATATCTAACACAGAAAATAAAGATGCAATAAAACACAGATAGTTTATTTCTTTCTAAATTAATGGCAGTCCCTGGGGATCCTCATGTATGATTTAATGACCCTGTTTCTGGTTGTTTGACCCTACTATTCTAGGCCGACAGGGCTCCATGATTTCCTGAGTATACACAGAGGAAACACTCAGAGATCGTGACAGCAGACACAATGGACCTGCTCCCCGAAGTACTTTGTGAGAATCCTACCCCTGCTTCTCTACCAGCTATGATGCTGGATAAGTGACTTTGCCTCTGTGCACCTCAATTCCTTCATTTGTAAATGGGAATAGGGTGGAGTGGATGGGATAATTTCTAGATCTCTTCTAGCTCCACTGTTCTATATTCAATTTAAGAAAATGTTATTAAACACATCTATGTGCAAAGCACTGAAGTCTTCAAAGGAAAAAAAAATAAAATCAGTTCCTGCCTTCAAGGAGATTACATTTTAGTGGGGGAGATAGAATGGGTGTCATAGATAAATGAATACAAAATTTCTTAAGGAAATAGAGAACTCTAATAATTGAGGGGATCAGGAAAGGCTTCATGAAGGCAGCTGCATCTGAGCTAAGTCTTAAGGGGAGGTAGAAAGGATCCCAAGAGGTAGCGCTAGAGATACACATTCCAGGAGATCTGAGCATAGAGCACAGCCTGTGCAGAGGCATGGAGGCTGGAGATGTTTTTGTGCATGAGCAAACAGAGGGGGTGGTGATTGCATTCATGTAAAAATGTACATTTGGTTAAGATTTGTACTGAGGAAAAAGTGATATAGACAGAAAGAGCTCTTCCAGAAGGTTTTGGTTTTTACAATGCCCTTTGTCTGGGAGCTAATTGTTTCTTATCTGTATCCCCCAGAAGAGTCTGGTCAGCCTTCAGTGCAGGAGAGCTTCCATGTCTATATGATCAGTTCTTCCTCTGTGAGTTCTTGTCCGACATTCTCATCGTCCGAGGGTCTGAAGTTGTAGAAATCTTCTTCATCTATCGGTTCTGTTTCTATTTCAGTCGAAGAGCCACTGCCAGAGCCAGAGCCTGAGCCAGAGCCTGAGACAGACCAGGGATCCTCCTCAGAGAAAAGGAACTTTTCATCCATGTCTCTGGGTCTCTTTATTCTGAAAAAGAATTGAAGGGAAAGTCAGGCTTTATAGACACTGAAGGACACCAGGCAAGATTGGACAAGACCACCAAAAGAGGGACAGGGAGGAAGCTGGTTACATGCATTATTATTGGAGGCTAAAGTTTAGAGCAAAGGGACTGCTACATTTGTCCAGATCACAGGATTTCAAAGGAGAAGGCCTCAGGTGGCCTCGGGTCCAACCCCCAACTGAGGAAAAATCTCTATAACAGAACATGACTCATGGGCAGGCTGCCTTGGGAGGTGGGGGGGGGGTAGCAGACTCCCTATCACCGACTGTTTTGAGCAAAGGTTGTATGAGAACACAATATGACACCACAATCATCCATCAATCAACATGCATTAAACACATGAGCCAGACATTGCTACACTCGACCTGCAGAAATAAAAGTGAAACAGGCCTTGCCCTTGAGATGCTTACCATCTAGTTGAAGATGTGTGTGTGTGCATATTTATAAGTATGTGAGTGCTTGTGTGTGTGTATGTATATATATATATATATATATATACATATATGTGTCTGTATGGGTGTGTGTAGAGAAGGAGGGGGAGAAAATGAGAGAGAGAGAGAGAGAGAGAGAGAGAGAGAGAGAGAGAGAGAGAGAGAGAGAGAGAGAGAAGAGAGAGAGAAAGAGAGAGAGAGAGAGAGAGAGAGAGAGAGAGAGAGAGAAGGGGAAAGAGAGAGAGAGAAAATGGAGGCCATTCATCAAGAACTCCTCCTTCTCCCCTCTTCATCTCAAGTCCTTCGAATGGTTCCACCAGTATCTCCTCCTTCACTTTGAGTTCTTTGCCAAGGCAAACTCATCTACAGTAGCCCTTGATCCCATTCTATCCTCTCTTCTTGTTCTTTCTATCACCCCTACTCTCTCCTCCTCAATTTCTCTCTATTAGCCGCTTCTCAACTGCCTACAAATACATCAGTTTCTCTTCTGCCCTCAAAAAATCCTGTGTTCGTCCATCCTCTCTAGCTATCAGCCTTAATCTGCCCTTCCCAAACTCCTTGAGAAGGCCATCCTCAGCCACACTTCCACTTCCTTTCCTCTTTCTCTTCTCAGTACAACCTAGTTTCATTTAAGTCTCTCCAAAGTTACCAATGATCTCTTATTCTTCTTGATCTTCCTATAACCTTTGACTGATATTCTTATTTCTCTAGGATTTCATGATCCTGTTCTCTCCTAGTTCTCTTCCTATCTGACTCCTCAATCTCTTTGGCTGGATCTTTATTTGAAACACATCCATGTGGAAGTGACCCCAAGGGCTCTGTCCTGGACCCTTTACTCTCTCTCTCTAGCCAGAGGTTCTTATTCTAGAGTCTAAACAATCTGGGACATTTTTTAAAGAAATATTTTGATAAATATATTTCAATGTAATCAGTTTCTTTCATAATCCCAAGCATTTTATTTTCTATATTTAAAATGTTCTGAGAAAGAAGTCATAGCTTTCACCAGACTGCCAAAGCTTAAAAAAAAGAAAAAGGGTTGAGTCTCTGATTTAAAAAGCTTTCTAGAGACACTAAGAAGTTAAAGAGTCACAGAGTTAAGGTCACATAGCCAGCAGGTGTCTGAGTTGGGACATGAATCCAAGTCACCTCAATCCTGAGTCTGTTCTATCTCTCTGTCTCTTTCTGTCTTTCTGTCTCCCTTTGTCTCTCTGTGTCTGTCTGTCTGTCTGTCTCTCTTTCTCTCTCTCTCTTTTTCTGTCTCTCTCCATATATTTCCTTCTCTCTGTCTCTCTTTATGTATCTCCTCTATTTCTTTCTCTGGCTACCTTTCTGTGTGTGTGTGTGTGTGTGTGTGTGTGTGTGTTTGTCTCTGTCTCAGTTTCCTCTCTTTCTCTCTCTGTCTGTATCTCTCTGTCTCCTCTTTTTCTCTCTCTGTCTCTTTCCATATATCTGTTCCTCTGTCTCTCTGTCTCTCTGTTTCTCTCATGTGTCTCCTCTATTCTCTCACTTTCTTTCTCTCTGCCTTTGTCTCAGTTTCCTCTCTCTCTCTCTCTCTCTCTCTCTCTCTCTCTCTCTCTCTCTCTCTCTCTCTCTCTCTTCTCTCTCTCTCTCTCTCTCTCTCTCTCTCTCTCTTTCTGTCTCTCTGACTCCTCTTTTTCTCTCTCTGTCTTTCTCTCTCTCCATACATCATTGTCCTTCTGTCTCTCTGTTTCTCTCTGTGTGTCTTTCTGTCTCTCTGACTCTGTCTGTTTTCTCTCATTCTGTCTCTGTCTGTCTTCTCTCTCACTTTCTGATTCCATCCATTCATCCATATATACAGACATATATACAACATGCACCTATACATAGACACATACACACACATAGATGTATATAAATGCATATAGCCAAACAGATATTTTTGTCTGGACTTGTAACTTCATCAATGAGAGGAAGTACCTGCTATGAAAACTCTCTCTGCTTATGCAGAGTAGCAACTGATCTAAAAATCCCAGTATATAGTCTTAGGAAGGTATGTAGAAACACTGAGAGCTCTCCCAGCTTGTCTGTGCTCACATTGCCAGGGCAAGTTAGTGCTAGGACTTCAGCCCAAGTCTTCCTGACAGCAAGGGGAGTTTTCTACCTACTATACCAAGCTGCCTCTCCATAGAGACAAAAGTATTGTAAATAATTTGGAGTATATGTGTAGAATGGGGATGCTGACAATGGGTCTACTTGCTTCACTGGATTGTGAGCAAAACAATCTGTAAATTATAAGCTGCTGGAGAAATAGGAGCTGCTGTTATTGTTGTTATTTTCATTTCCCCTTCTATCCATTTTTATTTCCTCTCCTATCCATGATTCCAACTTTCTGGCCTTCAGAATCAGGCCCCATACCAGGTGCTTTCATTCCCCACTCCATTTCACTCACATTTTCAGCTTCCCCTCTGTGTTGTCTTCCCCCACTAGAATGTAAGCTCAATGAGGGCAGCCATTATCTTTCTTTCTGCTTGTATTTGTATCCCTAACCTTAGCAAAAAGCTTGGTCCATAAGATATGCATAATAAATGCTTGTTTCTTTTTTTTTTCTTTTGTATTACTGTTAGTCTTGTGATTGGTCATCATTTTGTTGCTTATCTTATTTTGTTGTTTTTGCCGATTGTTACAAAATTTGTAATAAATTACTTAAATATTAAATAAAGACAAAGAATTTGCTGGTATTTTACAGTCTGCCTATTGGCTCCCTCCATGGACAACGTCTAGAAAGAGGAAGCGTGATTTACTTACAGATATGCATCCATTGGAGGATTGATGATCCCATTATCTTCCCCTTCAGGCATGTTGAACCATGGTCCTTTTTCTTCAATACAGTTGGCAGAAAGACTATTTGGGCGACATCGAACCCAATGGTATCTTGCCCTTCTGGCTGGAAAACCTGAGCAAATGAAACATCCACATATAATTAGGGACATAGAATGGATTCTCCAACCTTTTTTTTTTTCATGAGGCATTTGGGGTTGTGTCCCAGGGTCACACAGCTAGGAAATATTAAATGTCTGAGGCCATATTTGATCTCAGATCCTCCTGACTCCAGGAGGGCTGGTGCTCTATGCACTGTTTCATCTAGCTGCCCTGATCCTCTTATTTCTCACATCCAACTTTAACAAAGTTGAGGCAACCCATAGTTTTCTTTCTTAGCGTTGATTTAATGGGGTACTATGGTATAAACATTTCACAGATGAAAATTAAAGTTAATTAATTAAAAAATTAAAATTAAGCACAAGGACATTCAAGGGAATCCTAGGGAGGTAGCTTAACTCTTTCCATCTTTCAATAGACTTATGGTCTCATCAATGTGGGCATTTTCTTTAGTGTTGCAGATAGCAACTCATCCATGTCTACCCATCCTGTGACTCCTATCCATTCCCACAATGGAATTCAACCAACTAGAGTTTCCTCTTTCAGCCTTTAACTTTGCATACCATTGGACATTAAATACCTAGTGGATCATGAGTCTAGATGCCAGGTATCTCTTGTTCTTTCTATGAGATATGAGACAAATCCATGTAGTCACATAATTTCCTGTTTTAGTTAGAATGTAAAAACTTTAAAAGCAGGAGTTGTTGCATTCTTTTTTATGTCCCTCTTACCTCACCTAGTACCTAGAATACAATTGACCCTTAATACAAGATCTCTCTCTCTCTCTCTCTCTCTCTCTCTCTCTCTCTCTCTCTCTCTCTCTCTCTCTTTCTCTCTCTCTCTCTCTCTAACTGGGGGGTAAGTGACTTGCCCTTGATCACACAATTAGTAGGTATCTGAGGCTGGATTTGAACTCCTGACTCTGGGGCCAGTAATCTATCAACTGTGCCATCTAGCTTCCCTGAGAGTCTCTTTCTTAAAGCAGCTTGTATACAACCTCTCTGTATACTGAAAGCAAGCTAAACCATTATCATCACCGATGTTTTAAGATTCTATTTTACTGGAACAGCCGGCAAATTAGAGACAGTAGCTTTGGGGCAGAATTTTCTGTATGTTCAATAACTAATCTTGTTTGATGTTTTAGCATTGCAATTGTGGCAAAGTCACAACTTCTGTTCGTCACATTTAAAATTTGGTGAGTATATGCTTGATGGGTAAAGTGCCTCCAGTGTTCTGTTTCTTTTTACTTCAACTCTTAAATCAATCTGCTATAGACTTTATATGTATTTAGTTAAAAACGGTTAGTTCCCAATGACAGAATCAATACTAAATAAGAGGGCTGCAAAGCTCTCATTTACTAATTATAAGTGTTGGGGTCTAATTCTGAAAATTCTCATTTAAAAGGTAGATAGACAACATAATGAAACGTTTAACTATTTGTGTGTTATTTTGAAAGTGTTCTACTTTATAGTTAAAAGGTTTCCTTTGTACATTGTTTTTGCTACTTGTGATCATGTTGTCTTTCCATACATGCATAAAGCTTACATTAAAACAAAGCAGCTGCTTTTAAAAAGCAGTAATTGCTTGGTTATCTTTTATTTCTACTATAAATGAAGCATTTCTTTAAGAAATATGACTTCAGAGGGAAAGGGACCCACATGTGCAAAACTGTTTGTGGCAAGTCTCTTTGCAATGGCCAGGGAAACTGAGTGGATGCCCATCGTTGGAGAATAGCTGAATAAACTGTGGTATATGAATGTTATGGAATATTATTGTTCTGTAAGAAACAACCTGCAGGATGATTTCAGAGAGGCCTGAAGAGACTTACAGGAACTGATGCTGAGTGAAATGAGCAAAACCAGGAGATCATTATACACGGCAATAACAAGATTATACAATGATCACATCTGATGGACGTGGTTCTCTTCAACAATGAGATGATTCAAACCAATTGCAATGATCTTGTGATGAAGAGAGCCATCTATACCCAGAGAGGGAATTGAGTATGGTTCACAATATAGCATTTTCACTGTTTTTGTTGTTGTTTGCTTGCATTTTACTTTGTTTCTTTGTTTTTCTTGTGTGGCATGAAAATTGTATAAATATATATACATATATTGGATTTAACATATATAAAGGACCTTTTGTGTTTTTATTGTTGTTTCCAGGGTTGCCATGACTAAAGCGACTGTCCGTCAGTGGGCCAGCCCATTAGTAATGAACCTTACTCAGGGAGTCTGATTCTCAGCAAGGGAGCTTTGCCTGTTGCTAGCAGCTCTAGGTGTCATTAGATGGCATTCCAGCATGGCACGATCTGCCAGAGCTTTCCTTCCGCTGCCACAGCCTTTGAGAATGCAGGGTTTTGGAGATGTGATGTCAGAATAAAATATGAAGGAGTCTTTCCTGATCTTCTCATCCATTAGTATTTCTCCCCAACTTCAAATCATCTCGTATGGATTTTGTCTATTTCTAGATATGTACAAGCTGTCTGCCCCAACAGAATGTCAACTCTTGGCAGCCTTTGGTTTTTGTCTTTGAAACTCTCGCTCGTAGCATACTTCCTGGCATATAGGAGGCTCTTAACTTGACTTAACTGGTTGACTTATTGATTAAAGGGTAGATCAACAGACCAAAGACATGATTTGAGCACTTAGGTCATGGAGGAGCATGATGTGTTAAAAAATGAAGAAATACATTTTTTTTCTCTCCCTGTCCCTACTTGTCCCCTTGGGCCTTACTCCTTCCTTTGGCACCTTCACTTTTTTAGGGACTCTACCACAAGTGCCAGGGATACAGAACGGGAATAGAACTGGATAGATGCTTAGTCTCCATCTTTGGTATGGTTTCAGAGGCTGGAATGCTTCTTAACTTGAATCCCCCCAAAAGCAGGACTGTGCCTTAAGGGAATGGACAAGATTATCCTCCCAGGACGGGTGAACCCCTTCAGGGATCTTCCTGGAACTCACACCCATCACATTCTCCAGCAGAGGGAGACATCCATCGTCTTCCTCACCCAGTGTTTGCTTAGAAAAACCAGAGACATAACAGTGGCAAGTTATAATGTCCTAGCTGAAGTAATATCAGCTACAACAGGAAGTGGAAAGGAAAACCAATACCGATCTTTCCATGATGTAAACTTCACTGAACACTTCCTTTTTCATCAGGTAAGACAAAATATTGCCATCAACAAAAAGTTCCTGGCTTGTGAATCATAACAGTTGATGTTGTGACGAGGGATGAAGAGCTGCCATTTGCATAGACCTTGGAAGTTTTCCAAAGTCTTTTATATCCATCTAATTGGAGCCTTCCAGCAGCACTTTGGCATAAGTGCTATTATCCCCAACCTACAGATGGAAACACTTATGCTCAGAGAGGGTAAGCAAATTATCAAGTAAGTATAAGAAGGCAGCATTTGAACTCAGGTCCTCTTGGTTCCAAATCCTGTATTCTATTCATTAAAATGAAATGACCCAAGCAAATCATCCCATAATTTGTCTCTGATTTCTTTTCTTTTTATATCAACTTTATTTAACAAACACACACACACACACACACACACACACACACACACACTGTGTGTATACATGTATTCCTTTCCCCTTCGCTGGTGAGCTATCCTTGGTATACAAGAATAAAAAGAAGGAGAAAAAAAAAAAACCCTGGTTCATCAAATCTAACATATCAACTGAGTCTGACCGTATAGACTGTGTTCCATACTCATAGTCCACTACTTCTGTAAAGAAAGAAGGAAGGTGCATTTTCTCAGATTTATCAGCACCAAAGATTTTCTGAGTCTTCAGATAGTATTTATGAATGCTAATCATTATTCTAAGCAGTGAAAAGTCTGTGGAGGAAGTGTGTAAGTGAAATAGCTACAACTAGTTTCCAGGGACTCGTCCCCCTCACCAGTTCGGGGACGGTTGTACACCCCCAGATTTCAGATGTCTCAGTTATGAAGAATCATAAAGAGAAACATGGAAACCACCTGCTCAGATGAGACCGATTCTTACTTAGTAGGAATCTGATATTTTGCTTTAGATAAGGAATCTATTTTCCCTGTAAGTCTACTAGATCACAGAATTTCCCCCATCACCCAGTGCACTGAAACTAAAAGGCACAAAACTTTGAAAATGTCTGTGCTGGGAGGGGGAGGGGGCTTATGGACAAGGGAGGGACCCAACAAAGATTGTTTTCCCCTCAGTGTGGGAGTAACCTTGTTCCATCCTGCCCTGGCTGAGAAAGGCTCGTTATTCTGGAGATGATCCAAGAAACTGAGGGAAAATCCTGAACTGTTTCTGGACACTACACCTTCCTAAGGAGTCTTATGTGGAGGTCTCAGGGGCCTAGTTTGGTTTGAAATTGCACTGAGAGAATGAGGGAAAAGGGGAAAGTAACATTACTAGAGAGTAAACTGAAGGACAAGGGATGACCCTTATTAAAGTCTGCAAACATTAATTGAACACTTCCTTTGTTCCAGGTCTTGAACTATGAGCTAGGGATACAAAGAAGAAAAAAAGAAACAATTCCTGTCCTCAAGGAGTTCTATGGTTATACAATCTATACAAAGTAACATAAGGAGAGCACAATTTGTAGCCTATGGGAATTGCAGTGGTTCTCAAACTTTTGTTTTCAGTATCTTTATCCTATTAACAATGATTGAGGATCTCTCCAAAGTGGTTTTTTGTTTATCTGGATTATATTTATAGACACCATATTGAAAATAAAAACTATTTTTGAATTTGTAGACCCTCTAAAAGGGTTTCAGAGATCCCCAGGATTCTCTAGACCATACTTTGAGAACCACTGGGAGTATCAGTTTAAACCATACTTTTTTTTTTTTTCCCCCTGAGGTTAAGTGACTTACCCAGGGTCACACAGCTAGGAAGTATTAAGTGTCTGAGGCTAGATTTGAACACAGGTCCTCCTGACTTCAGGGCTGGTGCTCTATTCACTGGGCCACCTAGCTGCCCTAAACTATACTATTTTTAAAAAGTGGTCAGTTGGCAAGTTGATCAGGAGAGACTCATTCACTCAATTTATCAGGACCTCCCCAGATTTTGTTTTAAATCTAGTTATTCCTTCTCAATGATTCTTCTCACTCACCCCTTGTAATAAAGCCCAGTTAAGCCAACAAATGACCACTGGGACCATATCTAAATACTATAGACTTCATACCCAACACCTCTTGAAGAGGCAGGCTTTATGTTCAGTCGGCTAAAGCCTTTGTTATTACCTGGGCTTTGAAGGAAGCTAGGGAAATGGAGCTAAAGAGGAAGCAGCTTCCAGGTGTGAAGGGTCCCTTCTACAAAAGGAAGGAGATAGAGACGGAGCATCACATACAGAGAAGACCTATTATTTATGTTGCTGTTGTTAGGGGTTAGAGTGAGGCTTTGCACTAAGTGCATTCTAAAAGCATGGCTGAGAAACTGAATAAAAAGATTTAGGGATTTTACCTTCAAAAAGGTAAACCTGTTTCCCCTCTTTGCCTTCCTGACTCATACACACATAGTTGTGATTCAATCAAAATTTTAAATTAGCTCCTTAGCATTTTTCCCACACTGGGCTAAATTTTTAGAAGTTTTACAAGTCTGGAAGACCAGAACTCACTCGACTTACTCTGTTAATTTTCTTGAGATGGCTTCCCCCAGCATGGTTTAGTAGCATAAAGAATGACCAGCCTGCTCTCTGCCTCCCCACCACAAAGGCTGGATTTGGGCCTTCTCAAATTTCAGTTCTATTGAAGAGTTTCCACTATGGCCTGGCCATGTCGTTGCAAGGCACTGGACAGTGTGGAAGGCAATCTATAACATTTGCTAGGAAAGGGGCAGCTAGGAGGCGCAGTGGAGAGAGCACCAGCCCTGAAGTCAGGACAACCTGAGCTCAAAATGAGACACTTAACACTTCCTAGCTGTGTGACCCTGGGCAAGTCACTTAACCCCAATTGCTTCAGTAAAAAAATTAAAAATTAAAAATAAAACATTTACTAGGGCAGTCTGACCCTATGGTTAAGGGTAGTTGTTGTTATTGGGGTTTTCTTGGTAAAGATTTCCTTCTTCAGAGCATTTCAAGTAAAGGGAGACTGAGGCAACAGGATGAAGTGACTTGCTCAGGATCCACAGTAAGTGTCTGAGACTAAATTTGAATTCAATTCTTCCTAACTCCACTTTCAGCATTCCTCCCACTGTGCCCCCTTGCTGCCCTTAGGTGCTCTGCAAAGCTTAAAGAATTAAGTGAGTTGATGATGATTGCACAGCTCTAGAAGGGATGACCTTAACCTCTCTGTCCAACTCAGCCAGACCAGACTTCATGTCCGAAGCGGAATGCCCAAGGCCAGAGGAGACAACGGCCCTCTGAGGTCCATGCTATTATTGATCCGATTTACTGATGCAATCTTCCACCATCCAAGGGAGTAACCCTGGTGGAGAAGGGACCGGGCTTCTGCTGGCTTTGCTTCTCAGCAGTCAGTCATGGCGACTGAAGACCCCAAAACAAAATTCTCCCAAAAAATTGTATAGTATGCACATTACATATACACACCTATATGTATATACATACATACATATATATATATATATATGCACAAACACACACACACAAACACATATACATACAAAATGGAAAGATAGAGGAACAGTTGGAGGCATGGATGGACAAACAATGGCAGCTGAAGAGGAAACAGAAGGAGTAATTTTATCATTTGGGGAACTTTATACATCAATATGCATTTTTCAAATATAAGTACAGATAATGTAGGTTTCATTTGGTTGATATCTAAATTTAAATTCATAATAAATTATTATTTAAAAATTCTCACGATCAAAATCTTCGCCACTGTCAAATGGTTCAACATTAGATATTGTTTTGTCGATAGAAATGATACTAAGGAAGATGCATTGCCCGCTGCCTTGCCGATGCAGGGACCTTTCCATCTGCCCTGTGGCTGGAATTTTCTATGTGTATTGTCACTCATTAAAAAGTCAACTCCTTAAAGAAGGGGACTGGGGCACAAATCTCTTTGTAGTTCCCAGTCATCCTATCTTGCTTAATAAATGCGAGTATGACTTATGTAAAGTACAAGGCTTTATACATAATAAGCACTTCACAGATTTTTTTTTTCATTCACTCATGAGGAAAATGAAGTTGAGAGAAGTTAGTGATTTGTCCAAGATCACACAGCCAGTAAGTATCTGAGGCAGGATTTGAATTCAGGCTCTCCTGACTGGAAGAGCCAGACTTTACCCACTGCAAGCATTATTGAGCTGCCCATGAAATGAGGGTTTTGGATCAGTTGGTCTTCATGTTTAGTTGTGTGACAATTCAAATAAGGAAGACGTGATGTACAAGACTCACTCCTAGAAAGCAGGAACTTCTTTATGTCCCTCTTTTTAAAAAGATACGTTTCTTTTTTATGTAATACAGTATTACACAATTATATAGATGTGTAATAATATATATAAATATATATTATTTGGATATAATTATGCAATTATATGTTATACATTATCACATTCTATAATAATTGTTATATGATATATATTACAATGAATTACAGAAAATACCAAATTCCTTTAAATCCTAATGGACAAGGGATATTTTTTTTTTGATGTCATAGCAGAAGGATCTTCTCCACCAAAGGGGATCTACAACCATTTTATATTTATAGTCCCTGAGAATTGCTTAGGGCACTGAGAGATTAAGTGAGGTCATACAGGTAGAAATGAGTTCATGCCTGGCAGATGGATGAGCCAGGCTGCTAGCATTGCCTCTGGAATCACTTTATAATACTCATTGCAAAACTAGGGGAGGGGAAGGTTGGGGAGAAGAATAGATAAGCTGTTTGACCTTGAATAAGTCATTTAACCCCTTTAGTTCCTCATCTATAAAATGGGAACACACTTGAGAAGGAAATGGCAAATAGCTCCATTGCCTTTTCCAAGAAAATTTTGTCCATGGAGATCACATAGAGTCAGATATGACTGAATAATACCAAGTTTAACAAGGGTATTTCCTGGACGGGAATTTTTTTTGGGGGAAAGTCCCATAATCCTTTTATTAACACACTGATAGCTCTCTCAATGAGTTATTCCTAGAGTTGACTAATCTCTGCTTTTTACTGACTTCCTTAGCTTCAGTTTTAGAGCATGACCTCATCTCAAATTCTAGGGACTTCCTCTCTGTGGGGCTGATTCCAATCTGTACCTGCCATTTTCCGTAGAATCTTGGCTACAGAAAGGACCTCAGGGACCATTTCTCTAACCTATACCTGAGCAAGAATTACCTCTGTAGCATACCAGACAAGAAGTCACTCAACATTTGCTTGAAGACAGCCAAGATGGGGAGCTCACTCTCTCAAAGCAACTGTGGGATAGAAGTTTTTCCTGCTTAAATAAGCCTCTCAGTACCTTCTACCTGATACTTAGTTCTGCTCTCTGGGACCAAACAAGTCTAAATACTTGAAGACAGCTCTCATATCCCCAATTCTTTCATGACTCCAGGGTAGCTGAACCCAATTCTTTCAAGTGATCTTCTTACAGCCTGCCATAGATAGAGTCCCTTCTTTTGCCAACTTCTCTGCTTTCAGATGTGCTCCAGTTCATCAATGTCTTTCTTGAAATGGAGTGCCCAGAACTAAACATAATGCTCTATCCAGATATGATCACATTTATGTTTGAAAGGATTGTACATATTTAATCAATATCAGATTGCTTGCTGTCTTGGGGAGGGGGGAAAGTAAGGGAAGGAGAAAAACAATTGGAATACAGTCTGGCAAAAAATGAATATTGAAGACTATCTTTACACATTTTTGGAAAATAAAATTCTATTAGATATGGTCACATCTGGAAGAAAATTTTTCCTTTGGAGAGTCCATTAAGTATTCTAAGTTCACCCTGAAAACATGTTGACTTCTCTCTTAGACCTACACATCTAAAACACCATATTCGATGATAAGAACAAATGCCAGTACAAAAAAAAAAAATCATGTGAACCTTAGTGGGAAATGTAAAATGTTCATGAAATTCTGAAGACAAAAACATTCCCAAAATTGTGCTGAAAAATGAATCTGAAATATGGATATTTGTTCATTCATTAATGTCCCATCAATTTAATATTAAAAAAAGAAACTATCTTATTTTGCTTGATGCATTTTAATTGTTTGTATCACATTACTTCCCTAATATGTCCTTCCTTCCTCCTTATCCAGAGAATCTTCAGGTATAATAAAGATAATAGAGGCTACATATGTACTATTCACACCATGGTCCCTCCACCTCTGTAGCAAAGACAGGGAAGTTCATTTTCTCATATTTTTAACCACAGCAAGTTTGTTGCCTAATACTTAGATGTTTACTGTGTGCATAGCCCTCTGCTAGATACAAAAAGGATACTGATGAGCCCCTTTTCTCATGGACTTTTCCTCTGATCCCTGATGATTCCCAGACAACCTAGTCAGGCTTGTATCTTTTCATCTAAGTTATTCTTCTCTAAAGCTAAAGGTTTGGGATCAGGAGTCCTTTACCTGATGTCTATGGAAAGATGTCAGAGGGTTTGTGAATTTAGAAGAGGAAAATAATATCTTGATTTTCACTGCTCTAATGGAAAGCTAGCATTTCCTTCAATTATTTAAATATTTGATTCTGGAAAAAAGGTCCATACACTTCACCAACCTGCCAAAAGGGCTCCAAGGCACCCAAAAAAGGAAAGAGCCCTGCTCTAGATAATCCATTAACTTAAACTTTGTCTTGCTTTTTTCTTTCTTTCTTTTTTCTTCCTCTCTCCCTCCCTCCTTCTGTTCCTTCTTTATTTCCTTCCTTCTTCCTTCCTTATTTCCTTCCTTCCTTCCTTCCTTCCTTCCTTCCTTCCTTCCTTCCTTCCTTCCTTCCTTCCTTCTTTCTTTCTTTCTTTCTTTCTTTCTCTTTCTTTCTTTTTTTCTTTCTTCTTTCTTTCTTTCTTTTTTCTTCTTTCTTTCTTTCTTTCTTCTCTCTCTCTCTCTCTTTCCTTCCTTCCTTTTTTCTTTCTTTCTTTTTTCCTTCCTTCCTTCCTTTTTTCTTTCTTTCTTTCTTTCTTTCTTTCTTTCTTTCTTTCTTTCTTTCTTTCTTTCTTTCTTTCTTACTTTCTTTCTTAGCATAGCAGAATGAAAAGACAAAGTGCTGGAGCCAAAGTCAGGAACACCTGGGTTCAAATTCTGCCTCTGACATTTGTAGATTGGGTCACTCTGAACAACTTATTAAACTTGGAGCCTCAGTTTATTCATCTGGAAAATGAGGATAACCATAGCAATAGTATTTATTTAAATAATTAATTAAAGCAAGGGAACCAATGGCACAGAAATTTTAACATCTTCAGTGTGAGCATGACCAGCTGAGACTCCCAAATGAGAGGGAGAGAAGATTAGCCTGTTACAAAACATCAACCACAACTGAGAATAACATTGTCTCCATCGGAAGCCCAGAGTATGACACCCAGACGTCACTTCTAAGAAACAAATTCAGTACATCTGTGTCATGGTGAATTGACATTTCCTTTAAGATGCTGACCCCTATAAGTTTGTCTCTCCATCAACTGGGGCATCTTCTTGCCTTGTATTTCTTTCCCAAAGAAAAAGGACCCTCCTAAGGAACTAAATATTCAAGGGTCCTTTCTTTTAAACTCTTTTTGGGGGGAGGGTTTAGTTTTAACTAAACAAGATCATCTAGCAATAAATTACCCAGAAGAGAACAGGAGGACCACCATTACCATACTATAGATGGACGCAACAGAAGCTGGGAGAGGTGAAATTATTCCCCCAGTATCACTTAGGTAAGTAAGCACAGGACAGGAATGAGATGAGATCTGAGCTCAGAAGTTCCTCAGCCCCAAACATCCTGGGCTTATTTTGCAGAACCAGACTGTCTTTGTTAAATCCTCCTGCCTTTAGATGACCTGAGAGTTGCTAAGATTCTCTCTGATCGTCTTGCTAAAATTCAAGTAAATAATTACGTATTTCACAAAAGAGTTTCCTTTTCCTTATCCTAACATGTCAATTTAAAAATAGAATCAAGTAAACACAAAACTCAGCTTTACTAACCCTCTTCCCTTAAAGTAAAAAGTGAGTGGTACTTGAGGTCTGATCAAGCAAGAAGATAATGTCACCATAGTATCTTGTAGCTTCAACCTAGTACGTGAACTCACTTGAAGAAAGAAAGCTGGATTGGAAGTTAGGAAGATCTGAATTCAAATTCTGCCTCAGACACTTCTAGGGCCTCCTTTTCCCCTCCTCTATAAAATTAAGAGATAGAGATAGTTGATCTCCAAGGTCCCTTTTATCTCCTAACTTATGGATCCTATCTCTGCATTATTTTTTAAAATTGGGAGACAGGAATCAGATTTATGATTTTATCCAGTGGGGAACATCTAGTCCTTTCCCTGATACAGATCAATATTTCACTGTAAGGTCCTAGAATAGAGATTCTTAACCTGAGATCTATGAACTTAAAAAAAAAACCCACCCACTAAAAAAACCAAACTGTATTCAATATAATTAATTTTGTTTGTAAAACTGTGCATTTTCTGCATTAAATCACATTATCTTTTTTGATGGAAAAACTTTTTTTTTCATTTTTAAGAAATTTATTTATTTTTGTTTATTCCTCACAACATTTCTGAGGAGGATGAATGTCTTTACATCTACTTTTCAAAAGAAATTCCAAAGAAAAATAGAGGTAAATGTCTAAATCACATTAACTTAAGAAGGAATTACCCCAAACTACCTAAAACCTTAGAGTTAGTGACTTTGGGCACTCACTTAAGGGCTCATCCAGCTAGTGCCAGACTTATCACGAACACGAGACACTATCCATTAAGCTATGTAGTTTCTCATCTTCAGTATTCTGAGACTGTTGGTTTTTCTGCTGTGACACACCCTGTCCCCATTCAGGCCACAATCCTCTGTCATTTAGCAGGTGGTCTTGTATCTTGCTGGATGAAAAAATCATCTCCCTGTTTCCAGCCTCCGTTTCCCCTCATTTAGTTTAGGTGGTCCTAGGATGATAGATATAGCCTTTTTGTGCCCTTTTTGGAAATCCCCAGTTGGAAGGACCCTCCAGAGCTTGATTTCTGCCTCTATGGTTTTAGAGATTGCCCAGTACCCTCTCTATCAGAATGTGGGAATTGTAGCAGAGAGTCCCCATTTCCAATTGGATAAAAGGCACAGACACCTGCCACTTAAACAAAATAGTACATTGCTGCCCTCAGAAGGGTAAGACGGCATCTATCATGAGAAACTGAATCTTTCTGGAGTCTTAATTCTGCTGCCTACTCACTGTACAACTGTGGACAAGTCTTTGCCTTTCTCTGAGATTCAGTACCCCCCTTTATAAGACAAAGGGGTTAGAGTAAGTGATCCCTAAAGTTCCTTCCAGCTCAGACCCACAGTTGTGTAGGTGTCGGGTTAAGTCCAGTCTATCAGGGTGTTCCACCATTCCAGATACCTCCCTGCATAGCTATCAGTTTCAGTTTTTAAAATGAAGACTTGGGGCAGGGCTCCCTGGCCCCCAGCTCAGCCGGCTACAGGGGTGAGCCTTACCTTGGACGAAGGATTCCGTAAAGAGGAGGAGGGACAGAGCCAGGAGTGTCCTCCGGGTGTGCATCCACGGATGCTGCATGGTGGCCAGCTTCAGCATCCACTGAGCCTCTCGATTGGGAAATGTAGCTAGGAGCTCTTTGTAGCTGAAAGCAGGTTCTGATCCTCCTCCCCTGCCCAGACCGAGTCAACGTCACAGTTTCCTGAACAACTAGAATGACATCCACATTAAAAAAAGAGAGAGAGAGAAGTCAAAGAACTATTTTTGCCCATTATGAAACTGCTCTGGACTCCCCAGGACACTTATTCGAAAGTTTTGTTGCTTGCAAATTAAGTGCTTGTTCAAAAATTTTTTCCACTCTCAAAATAGCATCACAGAGGCTTTGTTTATACTTGCTTCAACAATAATCTAGACTGTTTCTTATGGGGAAAAAAAAAGGCACCAAGGGAACAGTTTTTTTTTATTATAGCTTTTTATTTACAAGATATATGCATGGGTAATTTTTCAGCATTGACAATTGCAAATCCTTTTGTCTCCATTTTTTCCCTCCTACCCACCCCTTCCTCCAGATGGCAGGTTGACCAATACATGTTAAATATGTTAAAGTATAAGTTCAATACAATATGTGTATACATGTCCATATAGTTATTTTGCTGTACAAAAAGAATTGGACTTTGAAATAGTGTATAATTAGCATGTGAAAGAAATAAAAAATGCAGGCGGACAAAAATAGAGGGATTGGGAATTCTATGTAGTGGTTCATAGTCATCTCCCAGAGTTCTTTCTGTGGGACACCAAGGGAACAGTGATGAGCAAAGACAAACTTGGGATTGCAAAGTCTGGGTTCAAATCCTGACATCCTAATTCTATTATTCACGAGTTATGTGACCTTAAGTAGGTCTCTTCATCTCTCTGAGCCTCAGTTTCCTCCTCTGTAAAATGAAGAAGTTGGAACAAAACCTAAAATGTCCAGTCCAAACAAAACTCATACTAATTCCTGATAAGGTAGTTAAACTGTAGATGTGAGTTATTATCATTATGGATAACAAACACAAAATGAAGAATGAGTGCTGAAAAACATCTAATTGTATTGGAATATAAAATTGGCTCTCTAGCTGTTCCCCATACCTGACCTTTCAGCTTCTACCTCCCCGTCTTTGCAGTGATAGTGCTCCATGTCTGGAATATATCCCAACCCTCAGTTTGTTCAATCCCTATCTTCCTTCAAAGCACAATTCTGGGGTTACCAACCATATGAGATCCATCATCAATCAATGGATCAAGCAACATTTGTTAAGTGTCTCTGTGCCGGGCATTGAGGTCGCTTCCAGGTCTCCACTCCTGATCCTTGATTTGTGATCTGTCATTTCCCTTCCCTCAACTTGAGCTTCCCATCTGTTAAACAAGGGGCCTTGACTGGGTTCTACGTCTATTGCCTTAAGTTCTCCTCCAAGAATAATGTGTAACTCTATATCCCTTCTCTTCAGAGCTCCCATCACTCGAAATAAAAACCTCAGTTTCAGAGTCAGAAGGTGCTTCAGATGACCAAGAACCTTCAACCTTGACAGAATATTTATTTAAAGACTCCTGGTGAACAGGAGCCCTCTGCCTCCCAAGAAATCCCATCGTGCTTTGCTGGAGCCCTGATAGTTGGATAATTTATCCTTATATCAAACCCCAGTTTATTGCTTTGTTATTTCTACCTTATTGTGCCCTCTAGGGCCATACAGAATAAATTAATCCTATTTCTAGGTGATAATCCTTAATATTGGTATTCTTACAAGTCCCCCTCCCCGCCAAGTCTTTTCTTCAATCTAAACTGCCCAAACTCCTTCAATTGATCACAAGATCCTCTGATCTCTATCATCTGGAAGCTTTCTGGCTCATTAAAATTCTTCCTAAAATGTGACTTACAGAACTGAATATAATCCACCCAGTGTGGTCAGACCAGGACAGAATACTGTGAAACTATGATTGAGCTCTGAATAATCATGCCTTTCAACACAACCTAAGATGGTGTCAGCTTTCTTGGCCACCATATACACACAGCATCAGCTTTCTTTGCTGCCAAATCATACAGTTGATTCATACTCAGCTCACAGATCCAGATCTTTTCTCTACAAACTGATGTCTATCCATGCTTCTGAAACCTTGGACTTGTGCAGTTGATTTTTTGGATCCAAGTGTAAGACTTTACATTTATCTCTTATATTTCATTGATTCCATTTCTGTAATGATTCAGGGGAAAAGAAGAGGAAAGGATACCCATTTTATAGCTGAGGAAAGTAAAGTGAGAATAGTTAATAACTAAGTTAGTTGGTGCTTGAGCCAGAAATAATAGGTCACTGTTATATAGACTTTTCAGTTCACAAAACACTGGTCTCATAATTCTATGATAGGTCATATAAGTGTTATTTTTCCAGATTTGCCTAAAGTCACACAGATAGTAAAATACAGAGATAGAATTCTAGCTCCTTCTGATTATAAATCTCTATTTCTCCCTTCCCCCACACCAGGAGAAGGGATTCTTAGGGTACTAATATGGAGAAAGGCCCTACCATTACATTCTCTCTAAGAGAGTGTTGTGATCTGGTGTGATCAGTTAGCACCAATTGGGCCAGGGCCAGATCAGTGTAGAGGATTTCAGTTTGGGAAGTTCTAAGGCAATGGGTGATACTTTGGACTGAAGAACTCTTCAGGTAGGATAGGGCATTTTAGGCTTTGTAACCCTATACCGGGATCCCAGGGCTGGTAAGGACTCCATTGTTGGTAGTAATGACTTCTGGGAACATAGTTTAGATTCTAGACTTTGAAGATCACTGATCCCAACTCCCTCATTTTATAAATATTCATCCAGGGTCACCCAGTTAATAAAAATGTGAGGTCACATTGGAACTCAGGTCCTCCCGACTCCAAATCTCTTGCTCTAGCCATTACTCCAAGGGAACTTGAGGGGTCCTTTCCCCTGAGGTTACGTCCTGTTTGAAAGAAGTCTGTTCCCAAACTATTTCTCTGTTCTGCCGCTGGAGTCTGAAGCACGTACTTAGCCATGATCAGGAAATGGCCAAGGGTTCCGCCGGGAGATTGAAACAAGGCAGGGGAAACTCCTCCCTCTGATTAAAAAAAAAAAGAAGAAAAAGAAAAAAATACCCAGTCTAGAAAGGCCACAGAAATGGAAAGTGGAAAGTGATGTGTGTGCATAAAGGTTCAACCCCAAAGTTTCCACCGGGTTATGTCAGGGAAGAGCAGAAGGAGGTCAGGACTGAGAAGCAGAGGAGGCCCTCGGAGGCTGTGTGAGCCCTGAGCCATGGAGGGCATGACTGGGAGGAAAGGGGCCAAGGGATCTAGCTCAGGTGAAGAAGGGAGGGGGTCCCAAAGAGAGTCAGAGGCTGGAGGACCACCTCTGTGACCACGGGAGAGCCCCTTCAGCTCACTAGGGAACAATTTCTCACTTGGAAATGAGGGACTGCATGGCCTCTGAGGTCTGCCCCTAGAGATAGACTGCTGATCTCGGACTTAGAAATCCCACCTCAGACACGTACTTATCTCTAAACTGAAATTTCCCCATCTGTAAATAACAGCACCTATCTTAGAAGGGTCTCTGTTGTGAAGATCAGATGAGATACGATACATAACGGGCTTGTAAGCCTCCAATCGCCTCCTCCATTATTGTTATCTTCTGTAGAAGTGTATCCTCCCCTGATCTTCTCCAGACTTCACTGCACCTTCCTCTGGGCTCCAGGTCAATGCATCTTCTTACTATGACCTCAGCCTGCCCCCCCCCCCCACCCCCCACTCAGCACCTCCTCACCTCTGCTCTTATGCCCTGTCCTTGGTACCGGAAAAGTGTTTGCTTTTCACTGCATCCTCCTAGAATCCTCAGCTTCCTATACGACACAACTTTAGTGCCGCCTTCTTGGGGCCTTTTGCCATCTCTTCAGTTGTGAGAGTTCGTTCTCCTTACACTTGGGGATAGGTACAATGGACGCTCCCATGGGCAGGTGTCAGTTTGGGACCTATTTGGAGTTTTGTCTCTGAATTCGCAATGTTTAGCACAACCCCTTGCTCAATAAATGTGTGATAAACAATGATTTATTTAATATATTTATTATTTTATAATATTTATTTATAAATATAAATATTGTAATCTGGTTCAGATAATGGCTCAATGGAATGAGCATAGGGCCTGGATTCAGGAAGACTCATCTTCCTGAGTTCAAATCCAGCTTCCAACCCTTGCTAGCCATGTGACCCTGGGCAAATCACTTTGCCCTGTTTGCCTCTATAAAGTGATCTAGAAAAAAGAATCAATAAACTATTCTAGCATCTTTGCCAAGAAAACCACAAATAGGATCACCAAGAATTAGATATGACTAAAGAACAACAAGAATTGTAGCCTCAAAGCAAATCAGCTAAAGGTCTGGAGTTCAAATATAGGTGCTCTGCTTATTCTTGGGCCCAGCTGAAGAAGTGAACATCTGGTCAAGAGGAACAGACCAGCAAGAATTGCTCAAGGGGAAAGGTGGAATCCATCTTTAAGTTGGATCAGTTCCAAAGAACTTAAAATTGGGTGGAAGAACAGAAGGAATTCTCAGGAGTTTTGTAGTTCTCGACTACAGCCTGGTTGTGGTTAGAGTGGCTAAAGGAGCTAGTGGAGTGGTCCTATTAGTCCTAGTGGAAGGAAATTCAGAGGTGAGAAATTGAGTCTCCCAAATGAGAAACAATTTGTTCTCAGCCCCACAACTCATCTTATAAGTCAGAATACAATTTCATTGTGTGTGTGTGTGTGTGTGTGTGTGTGTTTTTAGAGTCCTAAGGAGCCTTAAGTGTTTCAACTGAGGCTTGGAGGCTGTAAATGCCTCACCCAAAGTCACAACGGTAGGAAGGAGGAGAGTGGGATCTCTGAACTCCGAACTCAATGTTCTCGCCCATCAAGCACTTATTAAGTGCCTACTAAGCACATAGCACCTGAGCTACAAAGACAAAACTGACACAGATTCTTCCCCAAGGAGTAGATCATATATCCTAATTCAGAGGGACTTCAAGAACCTACTTCTTTCAATCATTTTAAGATATAGGGAAACAAAGTCTAAGAATGAGGTAAGTATGTGTGGAGGAGGATTTGAACCCATGTTCTCTGACTCCAGAGCCTGGGGGTTGTGGGGGGAGGCTGTGCACATAGACAAACACAAGATAGGTATAAGGTAGTTTCAAAAAGAAAAGGTCCTCGATCACTGGAGAATTTGGCACCCAGCCTCTGAGGTTGTGGAGTCCACCCCACCCCCTCCTTTTCCAGAGCAGGGAGAGGAAGTGACTTGTCCTGGATCGCACAGCAGGGCGAGAGCCAGGCTCCCATGCCAACTCTTGCTTCTTTGAGCTTCACCTTACCTTCTGGTCCTTTAAGAAAGCAGTGAGTTATTTGGAGAAGACTTTGGGCACTTTCCAAACTTGTATTTCTGAACAGAATGTTTGTTTTGACAGCCTGCTGCTTTCTGAAGCAGGAGCAAGAAGAACCCCACTGAGGAGATGGCAGCCTCCCCTCCCCATGTGAACTTCTAAAGGGCTGAGTTAAAGGCAAACTGCCCCTTAACTAAGAGAAGAGGGAGGGAGATGCAGCCAGCAGAGATCAGAAATGCAGATGGCATGAAAGTGAAAGGCCCCGAACGGGGCCTCAGGATCAAAAGGAAGCAGTAGCTGCAGACAATGAGCCACAATTAACAGGATAATATGTACCCCGGAGCCCTCTAGGAGTCTTCAGAAAGATGAATGGAAAGAATTCCCTGTAACAAATAGAAATTAAATGACTTGCTCAGACTCAAACGGCAAAGATGGTATTTATAACCATTTTTTTTCTTGATTCCAAACTCAATCCTATACACTATGCCATGGTACCCCTGAAGTCTTGCATTTGAGTTTGTACAAGATGGAGGATGAGGCTAGAAAGACATTCATGTGGAAAAGATCTGAGGATCTGAGTGGACCACAAGCTCAATGAACTAAGATAATGATGTGACAGGACCCAAAAGTAATGGGATCTTAGGTGTTTTATCCTCCTGGGAAGAGAGGGAGAAAGGGGAAGGAAGCAAACAATTATTAAGTGCCTCTTATACACTAGGCACCGTGCTAAGCATTTTTATAAATATTATTTGAGAGTTAATTATATTATCTTATTATTATTATTATATTTGAAGATAATAGCCCTGCTGAACCGGTCCTGGTCAGGCCAGGCTGGAAGAGATGATTTTGGAGAGACTCTGCTAAACCAAGAAATGGCCAACATGGGGGAAAGACTCGAGATGATGGAACAAAGCATGGGAGAGAAAGAAAGAAGCTCGGGCTGGAGAAGAGAAAGCCTGGAAGTGGGGGAGTGGAGATGGACGTGAGCTGAATCTGAAGCATGAGCAGATGGGGAAGTGATTCTGTTTGCTCTGCCTGGATCCAGTCAGAATTCAAAAACATTTATCAAGAATGGCTGAGGTACTCTGGGGGGGACTTCAAAGACGATCCAGGGAGTAAAAATACAATAATAGGCAGAAGTTACAGAAGCTCTTACTAGGGAACAAGGGGGGAAAAACAAATCTTCCAGCAAGCGGAGCTTCCCAGAGCATAATGGATGATTTCACAGGTAATGAACATCCCATCGCCAGAAATCTTTATATAATGGCTCATTGGAAGTCTTCAAACCTCCAGGATTAGGAATGTGCATGGGCTAGATTTCAGTGACTTCTGAGGGCCCTCCCTAGTTTAGAGAATCTTTATTTGTTTATTTATCTGCTTTCTCATTTGTTTATTTGTTTGTTTATTCATTTGTCCATTTATTTATTTATCTATCTGCTTGTTAATTTATTTATTTGTTCACTCATTCATTTATTTGTTTTTGTTATAGCTTTTTATTTACAAAACATATGCATAGGTAATTTTTCAACACTGACCCTTGCAAAACCTTCTGTCCACCCTCTCCTTCCCCCCACCCTCTCCCCTAGATGGCAGGTCTTCCAATACATGTTAAAATATATGTTAAATCCAATATATGCACACATATAAATACAGTTATCTTGCTGTCTAGTTTAGAGAGTCTTTGGAGATCTCTTAGACTTTCGACTCCTTAGTCCTGGCTCCAGGAGAAATAGACATCTATAAGCTCCCATATCTAGCACACTTTAATATTTGTAGAGGGGGAAGAGAGTTCAGAGCTTGATATTCCCAATTTACAGATAAGGAGACAGAGATCATGAGAAATGAACTAAATAGGGGAGAAAATCTTGTACAATAGAAAAAGTTCTAGATCTGGAATCAAGGGTCTGGATTCAAAACTTGTCTCATTTACTTAATAATTGTGGAATTTGGGCCTTGATTTCCTCATTTGTAAAATAGAAGTATAAGACTAGATGCCCTTTAAGGTACCTCTCCCTTCTAACCCTAACCTATGATCCTATTAAGCTAACATAAAGTGATATTGTAATACAGAGATTAGATGTCAAGGAGCCAGTGATTCGAACTATTCCAACAAACTATCTCTTTAAGCACCTACTCTGTGCTAAGCATTGGAGATTCAACCTTGTAAAAGAAGTCTTCATCCTTCTTTTGCAGAGGACATATTCAGCAGCAGGCACACAGAAAAATAAAGACTTTGAGGAGGGAGAGAAAACTCTAACAGCAGGGATTGTGGAGGAAGGAGTCAGGAAAAAGGTAGCTCCCAAACTCAGCTGGACCCCTTGAAATGGAGAGGAGAGGAGGCATTCCAGGCTTGGGAGTGCTCTGGGAGGGGAGAAGTCAGAAGGCACTCGCCTCTGCTTCTTTGCAGAGATGGGGAACCAAAAGGGCAGCCCAGAGCATAGGACAGTGGCCCAGTGATGTGGTTTCTAGTTTTGTTTTAGATTCTTTAACATAAATCTCTTTAACAGAGAATCGGATGATTCTCTGGGAGAGGAAAAGGAGAGAGATGAGTTGGGTAATGAAGGTGATATCAACACAAAAGAAGTAACAGCTAGCATTAAGATTTGCAAAGTGTTTTTATATATATATATAAAATTATCTCATTTGATCCTCCAGGTAGGACTTTTATTATTCCCGTTTTGCAGAAGAAGCAACTGAGGCAGAGAGTAATTGAGCAACTTGTTGAGAGTCACAGAGCTAGGAAGTATCTGAGGATGAATTTGAACTCGGATCTTCCTGAACCAATATTCTATGCCTGCTCCACCTGATTTGGTCCCACTATAACTTGAGACTCCTGAACACAAGAGATTCACCAGCTTTAAGTTCCCCAGACACGGAGACTACAACTGTGTGCTGTCATATCTGGCCAAGAAACAAACAAGCAAAAGAATGAATGAACAAAAGAATAAATGAATAAACAAGCAAATCAATTCTTGAATGCATGAATGAATGAATGGGTTTCAAGAAAAGAAAAAAGAGGAAGAGTGATTTGGGGAACAGCAAATTATTAATCAGTTGAGGTCCAGCCTTACAAATGAATGCTAAAGGTCATGATGCTGCAGATTAGATGGCCCTGATATCAAGAAAAGAAAGTGTACTTTGGAGGGAGCTTTGCAAAGGAATTACTTTTGTCAGACAATATATCCTTATTCTGATTTAGTATTCAGAAACTATTCCTCTTCTCTTTAAGAATAGGATTTATTGTTTATGTCTCACAGTTGTTTCTGGAAATAGTCCCCTTCAACCTACTCCTCTAAATTAAACCATCAAACCGAAGAGATGCCCTTTAGTTGGGGAACAGCTGAATAAGTTATGGTATATGAATGCAATAGAATACTATTTGTTTTATAAGAAATAATGAGCAGGCTGATTTCAGAAAAGCCTGGAAAGACTTACATGAACTGATACTGAGTGAAGTGAGCAGAACCAGGAGAATGTTATACAGAGTAACAGCAATATTGTTTGATGGAGAACTGTGAATGACTTAGCCCTTCTCAGCAGTCCAGTGATCCAAGACAATTCTAAAAGACTTGTGATACAAAATGCCATCCACATCCACAGAGAGAGAGAGCCATGGAGACCGAATATGGATTCAAGCATACTATTTTTACCTTGTTTATTTGTTTGTTTGATTTTTTTCGTTCTTGTGGCTTTTTACCCTTTCAGTCTGATTTTTCTTGCACAACATGACAAATATGGAAATATGTTTAGAAGGATGGTACATGTTTAACCTGTATCAGATTGTTGTCTTGGGGAAGAGAGAGATGGGGGAGGGAGGCAGAAAACATTTAGAACACAAAATCACACAAAAATGAATGGTGAAAACCATCTTTACATGTGTTTTGAAAAATAAAATACTATTGAGGAAAAAAAATTAAATCATCTCTTAAAAAAGAAAGAGCAGTTTAAGCAAAACTCAAGATGGAGTGACAGTGTCTGATAATACATACAACATTCTGCCCTACTAGTCTCTCCATTCCTCTGTCAAGGAGACCTCCTTCTTTTTCTCCTTTGTCACATCCTTCTTATTTTCCTCCAATCTGTTTCTTCTTCTTCTGCCTAGGCCTTTTGGTGTTCAGTGGTACCCAAAGACTCTGTGCAGACCCACTGGTGGCTCTTCAGGACTAATCTGCTTTTGAAGGCTCCCCAAAGGCAACAACAACATCCATGAAACAAAAATAGCAATGACTGTGTTCAAGATTCTGGGCTCAGCACAGGAAGGGGGGATACAGAGTTTAGATGAGACATGGTTCCTGCCTTCCTGTAATTAATGGTTTAGGAGGCAGGTAAGATGCCACTAAAGGTAGCACAGCCAATACACAACATAGTAAGTAGCTAAAACAAAGTAGATACATAATAAATGCTCATTGATGAAATTATCTACTGTTATAAAGCCAGAAGGCATTTGAGATGAGATCCGAATCTAGGACCAGTCCAGAGGCTTATCCAATGACTGGAGAAGCTGCCTTGTTGCATACAATACAGAGTACATGTAATGCTATCATAAAACTGGAAAGATAATCTGATTTTAGAGGTTCAGGAATTCTAGACAGAAGCTAAAGTTCACTGGATGGGCAATGGGGAACCTTGGAAGATCTCCACCCAGACACCTGCAGAACACTGGTGCTCTCTTTTCTCCTTTATTTGGATGGAAACTTGATCTCCATCCATGATGAAGGAATTCCCTCCACTAGTACAAGTTACCATCCATTCAGGCCTTTATATCCTGCTGACAAGGGCCTTGTCATGGAAAGTCTACCCCATGCACTGGAGATCTTCCTCCCATTGGATCTTGCAAAACGCTGTGGTCACCAGTGAGTAATCAGCTGGTCCAACTGCTGTCCCTTGATTTCATGGTATAACTGATATTTTGGTTTGTGCACTTCCTGGATGCTGTTTCTCATGACCCTATTTAAGAATAAACCATCACTGATGGGAAAAAAAAAAAAAAACCAAACACAAAAACCGCCCTGTGGGCTGCTCAGGACCATTCTGATCTCGGCTGTCCTTTAATCATCCTATTTCATCTTCATAGCCCAAGAACATAAATGCTCCATGATCAAAAAAAAAAAAAAAGGCTGGGACTAACTCCCCACCGGAGAAGTCTACCTCCATCCATGCACAAATGAGTCTTTGGAGAGGGCAAAGAAAGAGTCAGAAAGCTGTAGGGTGGAACCCATTTCAGATACAAGCTGTGTAACCCTGGATAAATTGCATAATCTCTATTTGCCTCAGTTTCCTCATTTGTAAAATGGGAATAATAATAGCCTCTACCTTAGCAAATGTACCTAAAGTGCTTTGCAAACCTCCAAGAGCCACAAGTATCTCCCTCCTGGGCTTTTGCTCAGGCTGTGCCTGGATTGGATGCCCTACCTTCCTCTCTCCACCTCTCAGAACTCCATTCACTCTTGCAGTAGGGCAGTAAATCAGTTAATCAACAAGCATTTATTAAGCAGTGATTATGTATCAGGTACTGTGCTAAGCACTGGGAAAACACAGAAGGACAAAACAATAACTGCTCGTATTATTATTGGGCTTATATCCCAAAGAGATTTTAAAGAAGGGAAAGGGACCTGTATGTGCAAGAATGTTTGTGGCAGAAACTGGAAACTGAGTGGACGCCCATCAATTGGAGAATGGCTGAATAAATTGTGATATATGGATATTATGGAATATTATTGTGCTGTAAGAAATGACCAGCGGGATGATTTCAGAAAAGCCTGGAGAGACTGACATGAACTGATGCTGAGTGAAATGAGCAGGACCAGGAGATCATTATACATGGCAACAAAAATACCATATGATGATCAATTCTGATGGACGTGGCTCTCTTCAGCAATGAGATGAACCAAATCAGTTCCAATGGAGCAGGAATGAACTGAACCAGCTACACCCAGGGAAAGAATTCTGAGAGATGATTAAGAACTACTACATAGAATGGCCCAATCCCTCTATTTTTGTCCGCTTGCATTTTGGATTTCCTTCACAGACTAATTGTACAATATTTCAGAGTCTGATTCTTTTTGTACAGCGAAATAACTGTTTGGACATGTATACATATATTGTATTTAATTTATACTTTAACATATTCAACATGTATTGGTCAACCTGCCATCGGGGGGAAGAGAGTGGGAGGGGGGAGGGAAAAATTGGAACAAAAGGTTTGGCAATTGTCAATGCTGTAAAATTACCCCTGCATATAACTTGTAAATAAAAAGCTATTAAAAAAAAAAAAGAATATCTGTTCTCAGGAGACTTTCAGGCTCTTGAGAGAATCAACATGTAAATAACTAGATAACATATAAGATGGTGTGGAATAACTGGGAAGCATTTTGAGAGGGAAAAGTGAATGGATTCCACTCTGGAATCCAGAACTCCTGTGTTCAAATCCTGACTCTTAAAAGCTAGGTAGGTCTGAGACTCAGTTTCCTCAGATGTAATGAGCCTCGAAGGTCCCTTCTAGCTCCAAATCTATGATCTGATGACTTCCTAGAAGTCTCTTTGAGTGTCTTTAGTCACTAGGACTCTCCCTTCTCAAATTCTTAGATACCCTCTTATTTATGTACATCTTGTGTTCTCTCCCCCTCCCCCTTCCCCCAGGAAAGTAAGACCCATTTTCCGGGACCTTTCATATTATAGGAAGCGCTTCATAAACATTTATTGGGTTGGATTGGAAAATTGGGTGCTGTTAGTCACCGAGGAAGGAGGAAATTGTCCCCAGAGACGGCCTCTTGTCGGTGTAACCACAGAACTGTGAATAGCTGCCTCTTCCCCCTCCCCCACCGACCGCATTTAACAGTTCAATAACCAAAGGACTAAACTCAGGTTCTTATCTGCCAGGGGCTTCTCCTTCCCTCCAGCCAGAGCATCGGAGGCACAGTCCTTTCAGCCAGCTCCCCCCGCCCCCACCCAGGCCCTTCAGCTGGGTCAGAAAAGGTTTTTCTCCGGAGAGAGCCATTTTTCACCAACTCCAGAAAAACCTGAGCTGCAGCTGCAGTCCCGACAGCCCCCATCGCTGGCTGGCGGGCCTCTCACTGATCTGCCCTCTTCGAGCTCCAGTGACTAATACTATTATATAGCATTTGCATAGCACTTTAAGGTTTGCAAAGAACTGTCCACACAACTCTGGGAAGGACGGGCTCTGATTATCCCCATTTTACAGAGGAGCCAATTTAAGCAGAAGCGAAATTACTAAATATATATATATTTAAAGTCCAAAGTCTTTATTTTCTCCTTGCCTCCCAATCTATGCCAGCAGTCTCTCTCTCTCTCTTTTTTTATTCCTTTTTTTTCTTAATAATTTTTTATTGACAGAACCCATGCCAGGGTAATTTTTACAGCATTATCCCTTGCACTCACTTCTGTTCCGATTTTTCCCCTCCCTCCCTCCACCTCCTCCCCCAGATGGCAAGCAGCTTGGATGATATATATAAACTTGTCGTCCTGAAAGGGACAAAAATGGTCCCTGCAGGGTCTCTCGTGACTACCTTCCCACGGGCAGGACACTTAGTTGATGTGGGGGTTACATGCATCAGCCCCAAGGTCTGAGAGAGGATGAAGTTCAGCTCCAACTCCCAGCATTCACTAGGGGGATGACTGTGGCTGAGCCCTTTGGAACGGGGAACACCAATAGTTCTACTTCTTATTTTGCACTCCCGAGTAGATAGTGGAAGAGGTCAGGATTGAATCGTTCTCGTCTGTGACTTCAGTGACTATGGGGATCTTTGTCAGATAAGGAAACTGAGGTCCAGGAAGGTAAATGACTGCCTGACACCACTGAGGGAGTTGGTATCAAAGACAGGATTTACAAATTGTTAGTCTTAAAAATGAAAAGGGAGAACTTTCCACCAATGAAGAGGAAATTAGAGCAATAATTAGGAGTTATTTTGTCCAATGTTATGCTGATAAATTTGACAACCTAAGTGAAATCGATGACTACCTTCAAAAATATAGGTTGCCCAGATTAACAGAGGAGGAAGTAAATTGCTTAAATAGTCCTATTTCAGAAAAAAGAAATAGGACAAGCTATTGATCAATTCCCTAAGAAAGAGAGGATTTAAATGCAAGTTATGGACCTCTCTGTCCTAGCTCGGACAGTTCTTAGAAGCCCATCATTAATCCAAACTCAAACCCGTCCAGCCGGTTAGAACCTCTCAGAACTGAGGCTTTGGAGACTCAGTATCCCAAGAAGATACCAGAGGAGGAGAAACAGTTTCTAATCATTTAAGAAGCATTTATTAAGCATCTGCTCCATGGCAAACATCCCTGTCTTTTTGGATGCTCCTTACTGGACCCGTTGCTTCACCATATTGGGCGTCTGGATTTGCTGCAGAGGGACCCGTTTTGTTAACATAGGAAAGGCTCATCGCCAGATTGGCCACAGGGGCCTGGGATGAGCTGGGCTCTCAGAGATTGCCTGTTGAACTGTAGAGAATCTATACTTTATATCAGTGAAATATATGAATATATAAAATATATGAAAAAATCATACCAGTGAAAATGAAGAACCTCAATGTGTGTGGCAAGTATTATAGTTGAGCGCTCTGATCTTTGAGCCAAGTACTTGACTCATTGCCATATTGAATCTTATCATCCTGAGCTCTAGAATAACTCACAGGTATGTTGAGTTTGTTTTTGTTTTGTTTTGTTGAGTCAATTGAAGTTAAGTGACTTGCCCAGAGTCACACAACAAGGAAGTGTTAAGTGTGAGATTAGATTTGAATTCAGGTCCTCCTGACTTCAGGGCTGATGCTCTATCCACTGTGCCACCTGGCCCATGTTTGAGTATCATTAGCTAAAAAAATTAACATTCTCTTTTTCAATAACTAGTTGAAACTCAGTTTCATTAACTATCATTTATCAAATAAACTGGAGAAATTTCCTTTTGTCATAGTTATTCATCCCTTTATGTTAAATTCCTCAATGTCCTATGATTAAATAAAGTTATTCAATATGTAATTTATTAATATAGAAACCAACCATAAAACAAAATTAAAAAATTATAATATCTCGGCTATGCAAAAGATCACAGCAAGGTCACTTTAAGCCTTTGCAATAAGAGATGACTTCTTTTCACTTTTGTAAAACTAATTCCACCATTTAGTTCATTTAAAAGAACTTGTAAAGTATTCTCTTTACCGGGCAGCTAGTTGGTGTAGTGGACAGAGCAGTAGCCCTGAAGTCAGGAGGACCTGAGTTCAAATCTAGATTCAGACATTTAACACTTCCTGGCTGTGTGGCCCTGGGCAAATCACTTAACCCCAATTGCCTCTGTAAATAAAATATATATATATATATATTCTCTTTATAATATACTGTAAAATCCAGGTCCTCACACTCTTCATAAAACTGTTATTGTAATATTTCATCATGAAATGATAATTTAGTTCAATCAAACAATCAGCAAGTGTTTACTAAGTGCCTACAATGCGGTAGGTCTGCACTACTTTCAGACTAACTACTAAAAGACACCACTGAGATTTTGGGAGCAAGAAAGGAGAGAAGGGTAACGGGTAACGAGTGTCAGAGCCGGGAATCCTTGCTCAGACACACACTGGTTGTGTAACCCGGAAGGACACTGAATTTCTCTCTCGGTGTCCCAGAGCGAAACTCAGCCCCCTCCCCCCCCCCAAAAAAAAAAAAAAACAAAAAAAAAACAAAAAAAACTCTCCATTACCAGCAGTTGCGAATCTCCAATCTGCGATGGCAAAAAGCACTCCCTGAATGAACTGGATGGAATTTGAAGTCATTTCACTTAAGCCCGGAGGAGGGGTCTCTTTACAACGTCCCAGCTGAGCTGGAGGCAGTGTGGCCCAATGGTAAGAATGCTGACTGTAGAGCGGGGGAGACCTGGATCCAAATCCGATATCCATCATCGAGGTTAAGACGGCTAATTTCTTCGCTTCCTGAACCTCAGTCTATCTGCTCCCGCCCAAAAAATCCTCTTCATGTAATCTTAGTTTAAAGCCTCCAAGTGAGAGGGTTCCTCTGAGACACCCTTTGCAGGCTCTATTTCTTAGGAAGTCTGCCCTCACATTCTCCCTCCCCGGGACCGAGCAGGACTAATGTTATTCCCGTCCCTCTTTCACAGGTCGGCCCTTTAATTGCCTCATGACGACTTCTGGACCATCCCGGTCTTCTTCAGGCTGCACGTATTCAGGGCTGGAAGGGACCTCAGAGGCTTCTAACTTGATAGATCAGGACTGTGAGACCCCAGACAACGACTTGTCCAAGATCACACAAGTAGTAAGCAACGGAGCGGACGCCGGGTTCTAGTTACGTGAATTCTCTGCCAAAGCTTCTTTGATTAAAACCCCAATAGATTACTCTGCACCCCCAGTTCCTTCAGTAGATGGTCATTTGACATGATCTCTCCCCTTGATTGCCTCCCTCTGGACATATGATCTGGCACGTCAGTGTCCAGAAATGAATCCAATACTGCCCAAGGGGCTGATCAGGTTCCATCCTCACACATATTTGTCCAGTTACTTGAGTCCTATCAGTGGCCAATCTCTTTCAGCTAGCCCACTGAGAGCCAGCTGGTTTCAAATCCCACCCCTGACACTTACTGTGTGAGCCTGGTAAGTTAGTTCACCTCCCTGAACCTCAGTTTTCCCTTCTGTAAAATGGGCCCAGGAGCACTGTCTCTGCCTCCTTCCCAGTCTTGTGGTAAAAACAGGTATCTGCAGAAAGCATTTTGTAGATTTTTAAAGTGCCAGATGACCCCACTCACTCTTAGAGCTGGAAAAGGCCTAGGAGGCCATGTGGTCCATTTTAATACTGAACAAAATGAGAACCTGAGAAGTGACCTGCCCAAGATCACATAGGTAGTAAGTGTCTGAGGTAGGATTCACACTCGGGTTCTCTGATCCCAAAGGCAACTTTGTACTTCTCTTCCTCTCCCCCTTCCCCCTCCCCCACTGTTGGATCAGAACCTCCACGAGGACAGGGCCTCCCTGAAATGTCCTTTTGTGTCCTTAGCCCTGAGTATGAAACCTTAATCAATGTCTGTTGAGCCGCAGCTTGGTAGGGGACGTGTATGTGGTTTTAGCTGCTTCTTCTTTATGCCTAAAATCAACTGGTTGCTGACTTTTCTGTGGTTTCCAGGGGTAAGAAGGGGGAAAGAATAATGAAGTGAAAGAAGGCTGATGCTTCCCTGCCATTTGCCTTGTGGGAGCCTGGGCCGGGACCTCCCCCACTCCCCGATCCCCAAGGCTCCCTCACAGACATGAGCAAGGAACCCACAGTCCAAAGTCCGTTGGGAAGGTTAGGAAAGAGGGTTGTGCAAAAGAGCTTTGGAAGGAGAAAGAGCAAAACTGGCTTGGTTGGCAGATGTCAAAAACCGGAGGCCAGAGCCGCAGGCTGAGGCTGGTTCCCCTAGAGATGTGGAAACGAGAGTCTCGGGCCCCCCAGGTGCCCGGCTCCCACCCACCGCCGGGCCAGATGTTGCAGCCAGCCCAGTGGTGAGGCTCCCGGAGCAAGGGGCCCAGGGAGGCCGACAGAGGGATTTTACATTTGAACTTGGTGGGATTGAGGCTATGGAGGAATTGAGGTAAATTGTGAGCCCAATGCCCATATCCCCCAGTTGTCGGAGACCGAGGTTATGGGGAATCATGCCCTGAGTGGTTGGGCTTATATTTTGTTTTTGCTACATCTTTGAAATAAAAATTAATCTGATATCAAATGGTTAAAGGAACTGGATTGTTCACCAAACTCCCAAAGGGTGAGGTGGGGGGGACACAGTTAGTGGAGGTTCAAGTCAATGGCAGAGAAAAGATAGACCTTGTCACCCTTTCAGGGCATCAGAGAAGCAGGAGGGAGGTAAAACGGGCCGGGTTTGGCCCCGAGAGAGGGGCCAGGGCAAGCGTGTTATACTGGACAAATCACATCAACCTCACGTCCAAAAAGCCATAAAAGGACCTCCCTCACCCGGTCATTGGACGGATTCAGGGAGAGAACGTATAGAAAGTGTTTTTCAAACCTATAGGAAGTGATATATAAACTCTAGCTGAATTGTTAGTATTTTTTAAGTAGAGAAAGGACTGTGGAGAGGGGGAAAGAAGAAGACACAAGAATTGGAACAGGTCAGAAAGGGGGCTTAATGTGGCACAGAGAGCATGCTCCTAAAAGGGGCTTAATTAAAGAGAAAGGATGCCTTGGGGAGGAAAGATCGGGGGTGACCTGGCCACCCCCAGGGGCCCTCAAACTTTTAAAATAGGGGCCATTTTACTGTTCTTCAGACTGCTGGAGAGCTGGACAAATGTAAAAACAAAAACTTTGTTTTGTGGGCCTTTAAATAAAGAAACTTCATAGCCCTGGGTGAGGGGGATAAACGTCCTCAGCTGCTGCATCTGGCCCGCGGGCTGTAGTTTGAGGACCCCTGCTCTAAGCCTTTCCAACCTGGGCAGAACCATTGTAACTTGTACTCCTGGCTTTCAGGAGAGCAGGATCACCTCCTTCAGAGGAAACCTTGCACCCAGAACAGAGTACCAATGGTCACCCCAGTGAGCGATCCCCGCCTCCCTCCACCCCCCCACCAAGTCGCAGAAGGGAAAGCTGGTGGTCAATCACCGTGATCTCCCTGGAGGCTGAAAGCACACCATGGGAGACCCTTCTTCCTTCCAGTCTGACCCCCAAGGAGAGCCACAATCACCAGTCCCCCTCCCAGCAGGATGCAGCTTTCTCTTAGAGTCCGGACATCCAGAACTAGCTCAGGTGTGTTTGGATCTAAAGGCAGCCTCAAGGCAGGAAGAATCCACCCAGAGGCACTTATTAGGCACTTACTATGTTCCAGGCCTGTGCTAGGAGCTGGGGAAACAGCGAAAGGCAAAAAAACCTTCCCTGCCCTCAAGGAGATGATGATCAAAGGGAAAAGGCAAATAAATAACTGGAAACATTCAAGGTATTGCAGAGGAGACAGCAAGGAGTCTCAGAGCGGGAGGGAAGGGCAGCTGAGCTGGGGAAACTAGAGGTCAAGAAAAGACTTTGCAGAAGGTGGGGTTTGAGCCCAGAATTGAAGGAAGCCAGGTGGCAGGGACAGCATTCCAGGAGGAGGGACAGCCAGGTCAAAGGACCGGAGGTGGGAGATGGAGCATGACGGGCAACGAATGTCAAGCAAGCCTGGAGAACTGGATCATGGTCAAGTTGGAAGGGAATGAAGTCTGGGAATGGAGGAAGGGGTCAGCTTATGAGGAACTTTAACAAAACTAAGGAGCCCCAGGTTGGCAGCCTAAGGATCTGGGTTCAAAGGTGTGCTTTTCACTTGCTGTGTGACCTTGGGGGCTAGTCCACTCACTCTACTCTTCATTTTTTTTTTAACATGTCCAAACCGTTATTTTGCTGTACAAAAGAATCGGACTCTGAAATATTGTACAATTAGCCTGGGAAGGGAATAAAAAAAAATTCAGGCAGGCAAAAACATAGTCTCCTCTTCATTTGAATGAATCAGCTGAACACTAGGGTTCCTTCCAGTATGGAGGGCTGGCCTTAAGCAAAATAAGGAGGAAAAGTTTGTTCCCCTTTTCTAGGAATAACAAATCAAGAACTGGAAAAGGCCTTAGAAGCTCTCTAGTACAAACTCCTTATTTTAGAGAAATATCAATAAGTGAGGCCCTGGGAAAATAACATGCCCAAGGTTACACAGACAGTAAGCAATAAAGAGTCCCCTCATATCACACCTCCCTCATGCAACATAAACTTGCGGTAGCCATCTGTTCTGGAGAAGACTTCTATGTAGAAGTGGGAGACTAGGGGTGTGGAATATTGCCTGCACCATCAGAGTCATGTAAAATAAGTGTGTCCACACGGATTGTGGAGATGAGGTTCATGGGTGCCATGGGTAGATAGGCTGTGAGACCTGGTCCATCCCAGCATAGAGAAGGAGAGCCAAAATCTGTGTCTGCAAAGGCAGCCTGGTAGCTGAAAGGCAGGAGACAAGCCACCGCTCAGCTATTACTCCAGTCAGGGACAGGAAGGCCACCTACCTGCAGCCCCCCAGGATCTACAGGCACCAATCTGAGTTCAGAAGGAGAACAGCCTCAGAAAAGAAAGAAAGAAAGAAAGAAAGAAAGAAAGAAAGAAAGAAAGAAAGAAAGAAAGAAAAGAAAGAAAGAAAGAAAGAAAGAAAAAGAAAGGAAGGAAGGAAGGAAGGAAGGAAGGAAGAAAGAAAGAAAGAAAGAAAGAAAGAAGAAGAAAGAAAGAAAGAAAGAAAGAAAGAAAAGAAAGAAAGGAAGGAAGGAAGGAAGGAAGGAAGGAAGGAAGGAAGGAAGAAGGAAGAAGGAAGAGAGAGAGAGAGACAGACAGAGAGAGAGAGAGAAGAGAGAGAGAGAGAGAGAGAGAGAGAGAGAGAGAGAGAGAAAGAGAAGCAGCCCATTGGAAAGGCCTACATGATCTGATGCTGAGTGAAGTGAGCAGAACCAGGAGAACATTGTACACAGTAACAGCAAGATTGTAACAAGGATAAACTATGATAGAATTTGCTCTTTTCAGCAATATGGTGATTCAGGACTTGGGATAAAAAATGTGATCTACATCCAGGAGAGAACTATGGAACTGAATACAGATTAAAGGATACTATTTTCCTTTTTTTTTTTTTGGTAGTTTTTCTCCTTTGTTCTGATTTTTCTTTCACAGCAAGACTAATATGGAAACAGCTTTCAAATGACTGGACATGTACCTATATCAGATTGCTTGCTGTCTTGGGGAATGTGGGGAGGAAGGAATGGAAAGAAAAAAATTTGGACCTCAAAATCTTATAAAAATAAATGTTGAAAACTATATTTACATGTAATTGAAAAAATAAAATTCTATTAAAATAATCGTAGTTTCTGTGTCAAAGGATTAAAAAAAGAAGGTCTGTTTACTTAAGCACTCTCTCCAGCACTTGACATTGCCTCTCAGTTCTGGTTAATAATTTTATTTACAAATTATTTAAGTGTTTTTGCATAAATATTCAATATTCTTGACAGACAAAATTTAGCATGTAAATAGAGAGGGGACAGGAAGTCTGAGGATATTCTAAGAGTCTGAATAAACAGTTGTTTCTTAATAAAAAGGAGAGAGAGAGAGAGAGAGAGAGAGAGAGAGAGAGAGAGAGAGAGAGAGAGAGAGAGAGAGAGAGAGAGAGAGAGGCAGCCTTTATTCTACACTTGCCAGTTTAGCTTCTTCCCATCATCACTGGTTATACAACTGATCAATACAAACAGCAAACAGCAAGTAAACAAACTTATCTAAGCAAATCAGCAAACAGAGATCAAAGACATTTCATTTCATGGGTTAGAATGTACAAAAACCATGAGAGTATCTATGGCTTTTTAGCTGGGAAAGGTTTCACATAAAAGAAGTCCTTTCTCACAGGTGCTAGAATTTCTTTCTCTCTCTCTTTCAAGCTTCATCTCTTTCTTTCTTCCTTTCTTTTTTCTTTCCTTCTTTTCTTCCTTCCTTCTTTCCTTCCTTTTTCTTTCTTTCTTTTACTTCCTTCCTTCCTTCCTTCCTTTCTTTCTTTCTTTCTTTCTTTCTTTCTTTCTTTCTTTCTTTCTTTCTTTCTTTCTTTTTCTTTCTTTCTTCTTTCTTTCTTTCTTTTTTCTTTCTTCCTTCCCCTTTCCTTCCCCCCTCCTTCCTTCTCTCTCTCCCTTCTTTTTTCCCTTTTTTTCGTATTTGTTAATTTTTTAAAATAGCTTTTTATTTCCAAAATACATGCAAAGACAGTTCCCAACAGTCATCCCTGCAAAATCCTGCACTCCAAACTTCTCTCCCTCCCTTCTCCCTCCCTTCTCCTATCCTCTCCCCCAGATAGCAAGTGATCCAATATATGTTAAACATAAACAGTATATGTTAAAATATGCAACCCTTCTGCACACATCTCCACATACATCATACTGGTGCTAGAATTTCAAGGAAGTTTCGAAACTTAATGAGTTTGTTTTCTCACACATTTCTTTGTATTCCTAGCAAATAGCATGGTTCCAAACCTGTATGCCTTAAATAAATTGACCAGGTAAGCTATTGCCTATTCCACCTGTCTAATATCTCTACTTTCTGGGATGTGGAGGAAGGGGAAGGATTGATATGCTAGCTCTGATTTAAAGTCAGGAAAATTTGGGTTCAAATCCAGTCTCAGAAACTCACTTGCTGAGTGACTCTGGGCAATGAGGGAATAAATTATAAAGAAGCCCTGAGTCCCACAGCCAGTATAGACCACAGCCAGTACAGATCTGTAGTCTTCCTCACTCCATGCTATTCTATTACCTCTGTGTTACTTCAAACCTTAACAAAGGTTCTGGCAAAGACTGGCAGCGACCTTTGGAGGGACGTAAACAGCATTTACTGTTCATTGTGGTTTGTTGTTTTTTTTCCTGTAAAATTGCTTAATTTCACAATTTAAGAAAAGAGGAAAGAAGTCCAGTCAAATGTGTCTTAGACCAACGATGGTGTTGGGTGTGGGGGTCAAGGATGGCTCCCAATTCTATGTCATCTTTCATATTCTTGGAGCTGGAAGGGACCTTAATGATTCTCAACTCATAAATCTAGAGCAAAATTTTAGAGCAGAAGGGGCTCCTGGGGCGCTAGATTTGCCTTTTTCTCTTTGTATCTCCCACACTTAGCACAATGCTTGGGCATATAAGAAACACTTAATACGGGGATTTTTTTTTTTTTTTTTTTTTTACCATTCATTCACCTACTACACCCTCTTTTTTTTCAGAACCCATTTCCCAATCCTCTTAATTCTAGTGCCTTCATTCGGTTGCTTATTTTTGATATACAGCTTCTTTGTCCATAATTGTTTGTAAGCTGTACGTTAGTCTGTAACTTCCTCAAGAGAAGAGACAAGTGTTTTGCCTGTCTTTGTATCACTAGTGCTTAGCACAGTGCCTGACAAATGATAAGTACTTAATAAATGTTTGCTGGTTCACTCAAAGTCTTTTATTTTGATAGTGGTATCCAACATAGTTTCTCTGCCTCTAATTCCAGGTTATATCTAAGTCACTTCTACTCCTTTCATAATAATCTAACTCCCTCTCACGAGAACTGAGGCTCAGAAAGAAGATATCATTTATCTAACGTCATAGAACTGAGACCGCCATCTTAGTCTCCTGACTTCTAGTCCAATGCACTCCCCAACATCCAAGTCTTGAGATATCAAAATACAGAAAAGGCTGGGGTCACACAGCTAGTAAATATCTGGGGTCAGATTTTTCTAACTCCAGCTCTGATACTCTAGCCACTTCAGTACCTAGCTCTAGAACTAGAATCAGGTGGACCTGATTTCAAATGTGGAAGATTCTTTGGGCAGTCTGGTGAAATCCATAGACTCCTTTTCAAGATATTTTTATGTATAAAATAAATATATAGAATTACTATGTATTTTTACATAGTATAAGTGGGCTAGGACCTTCCCTAAAGGTCCTTCTTTCACTAGTGTCCTGGATCCATCCCCAGGAGAGCAAAAGGAAACATGTCGCCCTTTTGCTCACATATCCCCTGTCACAGGGTGAGAAAAAAGTATGACCTGCCATATTTTGTCTACATACCACCTTTGGGCACCCACCAGCTATTAATTCTAGGGAAGTCATTCGATAGCTTTCAGTCTGCCTTAGTTACCTATCTGAAAAATGAGAAGGTTGGACTCTAAGTTTACTTCCTATAACTCAGTGGGTAAATAGACTCCCTGTATTTAGAGTCAGGAAGATTTGGTTTGGGATCCTGCCTGAGAAGTTGACTAGCTGTGTGACCCTGGTGCAGTCACTTCAATTGTTTCGAACTTAGTTTCCTTTTCTGTAAAATGAGAATAAAAATTGCCTTCTATCTTACAGGTATGATGAGGATCAAATGAAATAAGAATTTTGCAAACTTTAATGTGCTAAATAAATAGCTATTATCATTATTATTATTAGCAACACCCTCTCCCCCAAGTCTTTCAAAGCTCTGCCCAGTTTACCTTTGGTCCATTCTTGTCTGGGCTCCATAGCTACCCCAAGGTGAATTCATCTGAAGGATCATCAGAGCTTGACCACTTCAGGCTGGGCTCCGAACTTTATGTCCTTTTGACCTTGAAGTTGGAGGCTCTCTTGTACAAGCTGGAGGTGCTTGGAAGCCAGTCAGTTAACCCAAGATGTAGAGAACCAACCGGCCTTCTCCAATTCCATCGTGCCCCAGAAAAGATGGCTGCCAAGCCCTGGGTTGTGATACAGCTACCGGGGCCCAGTCTGGCAGTTAAGTCCACCTGTGGCCAGGGAATGATGTCAGAGAATGGAGGGGCCAGAGTTTCAAGCTACTCTGTCTTTCTAGCTCCCTGGCTGTGTGACCTTTGGCAAGTGGTTTCCCTACTCTGGGCCTGTGTCAAGGGAGAGGATTAGAGCGGAGCAGGAGTTCTTAATCTGAGATCCATATATTTACATTTTAAATATAGTTTTATAGCTACATTTCAATACAATTGTCTTTATGTAATTCTATGTATTTATTTTATACATTAAAAAAAATCCTGAGAAGGAATCTATGGGTTTCATCAGACTGCCCAAAGAATCTTTCACATTTGAAATCAGGTCCTTCTGATTCCAGATCCAGCAGCTAGAACTGAAGTGGCTAGAGTATCAGACCTGGAGTTAGAGAGATCTGGATTAAAATCTGGCCCCAGATACTTACTACTGTGTGACCCACTTAACTCTGTTTGCCTCAGTTTCCTCATTTGAAAAACAAGCTGGAAGAAGAAATGGCAAACCACTCCAGTGTCTTTATCAAAGAAAATTCCAAATCGGGTCAGGAAGAATCGGACGTGATTGAAAAATGATCGAACAGCTGAACATCATCTTTGGCAATTCAAATCTAGTCTCAGATTCTTACTAGATATGCTTTATTAGTCTTGCTAGATGGTAAATCATTTAACCCCATTTGCCTCAGTTCCTCATTTGTAAAATGAGCTGTAAAAGGAAGTTATAAAAAGTAATTGTGTTAAGAAAACCCCAGATTGGTCATGGAAAAATCTCACTCATCATTAAAAAAAAAAAAAAGACTACAAAAATGCTAAGAGATCAGGGAGCTTACATTCTACCGAGGGAGACAACAGGTGCACAAATGGCTCCTGAGAAACTGCACTGAAGACCTCTCCAAGGTGCTGGAGGTGTTCCTCAAGGTCAGGTTCTATTTTGCAGATGCCTGTTATCCCTGACTCTCAGTAAGAGCTGACTCACTTCCTTTTCCATGTTTCTTGGATGCTATTTTTTTTATGACATTCGTTGCTTGTAGGTCATCATCAGTAACATGAGGAAAACCATATGTGCCCTCTAAGCATCTTTCCATTGCTTAAAATTTTTTTAATGATTTAGTGACCGATATTTTCTGTTACCAGCCAATGAGCAAATTTAAGAGGAGAAAAAAATAATAAAAGAAAGCCCTGAATACACATTTACTTAATCCCACAAAACAAATTTCCACATTAGTCAAAAAATGTTCATCTCCCCCACTTGTTATTTTGTCATTGTTACTATTCTGATGAATGAGTGTGAGGTAGAACCTCAGGGTTTCTTTAATTTATTTGTTGTTGTTGAGTTCCTTTTTAAGTCATGTTCAACTCTCCACAATCCCATTTGGGGTCTTACTGGTGGAGATACTGGAGTAGTTTGTTTTGTTCTTTTCTAGCTCATTTGAGCAAACTGAGGCAAACAGGGTTAAGTGACTTGCTCACAGTCACATAGCTAGTAAATTTCTGAAACTATCCTTTGAGCCACTTACTTGCTCTACCTTCCTTTATCAGATAAACTTGTTGCAAGGATTATTTCCCCTAGTTACTCATTTCCCTTCTAATTTTTCGATTTGATTTCTTTGTACAAAACCTTTACGATTTTATATAAGTACAATTATCTTTCTTATCTTCTATGATGCTTTCTATCCCTTGTTTGGTTGTAAACTTTTCTCCGTTCCATTGATCCAGAAGAGAATTTCTTTCTATTTCTCTAACTTTTGATGATGGGACTAGAGCCACCCATTTAGATCTTTTCTTGGTATATGGTGTGAGACTTGGGTCTAGTTTCTACTTTCCCAGCAGTTTTTCTCAATTAGTCCTTCTCCAAGTCACTGCAGACAACGTCTGTTTGCTTTTCTGTGTAGTGTTGTACTTAATCTGCCCCACTCCCTCTCCCCCCCCCTTTTTTTAAAGCAGTGCCAAATCCTATTTTGCAGCACATCTGAGGACAGAATGGAACATGGGCAACATCACTTTTCCATTGACTATAGCTGAAGTTCCTTTGCCTTTTTTGGTCACATCCTCAGGAACCGAAACTGTTCATTGAGCTAGATTTTGGTAAATAATAGAAAAATACTTATAAATAGGTTTTGTGAAATACTCATATCCCTGGGACACGGACATCAAGTCCAAGCAATTGAGTAACTCCACTTCTCTCTCCCGGGATTTAACAGCCTTGACTTCTCCAACAGACCCTCCCACTGTATGACCTATCTATGGGTCTTGCCCCATCCTGGTTGCCCCACTCAGGGGGACTCACCAACTCATCAATGTTGTTCTTTCTAATGAAGAGGATCCATTGGCTAAAGCTCAGCTTGATAAAGTTAAAGGAGGAGGATTTTATTTATAACTCTGTGTCCCTTCTTTTTTTCAAATATTTTCATAAAAGTCATGTTGCCAAAAAAAAAAAAAAAAAAAACATAGATCATCCCCACCAAAAACCTCAAGAAAAATACAGTAAAAAGAAAAGTATGCTTCAATCTGTATTCAGGCCCAATCTCTGGGTATGGATAGCATTTTCCAATGTAGTCTAGGATCATTGTATTGCTGAGAATAGCAAATTTATTCATAGCTGATCGTTCACACCATTGTTGTTATTTTGTACACAGTATGTTTCACTTTGCATGAGCTCAGAGAGGCCTTTTCAGGTTTTTCTGAGATCATTTTGATCATTGTTTCTTTTTTCTGGCTTTTTAAAATTTATTTTTAATTTTTTAATAATAACCTTTTATCTTCAAAACACATGCAAAGATAGTTTTCAGCATTCACCCTTGCAAAATCTTGTGTTTCAAATTTTTCTCCTTCCTTCCCCCCCATCCCCTCCACTAGAAGCAAGTAACTGAAATTTTTGTACATATGGGTCTGACCATGTTTCCTTGCCCAAACCTTCCTTTGGTACTTGGATCTCCCATCTTTAGAAGTGCTGTGGAGTGTCTGTGGCCCGTTTGTACCCCAGATGGGGATGAGTAGTCAATTGTTGTCCTTTGTTCTTGAAGAAAACCAAAATGACATCACTATGTTAGTGTCAAATCAGTGTGTCCGACTGTGATCGATCACACCAACATAAACTCAAAATGCTCTGCCGCAGGTTGGACACAAATAGTCCCTATGAGCATTTGGGGCACCTCCTATTTCTTCTGGGCTAATTCAGTCCCGCTTTGCCCATAGAGCACAGCCCCTTCTCTGATGAGGGCACACCACGCTGGGTGGTCCCCCACCAGGGTCTCCCATGTCATATCGATTTTAAAGGTCTTAAGAGAGCCTTGAAGAGTGCCCTTGAATCACTTTTTCTGATCATCTTGTGAGGCTTGCCCGTGTGAATTCTCCATAAAATAATCTTTTGGGCAAATGTACGTTTGACAATCGGACCATGTGGCCGGCCCAACAGAGTTGCCCTCTCTGCTGTAGAGCTGGACGCTTGGCAGTGTACTTGGAGAAAGGACCTCAGTCTTATCCCTCCAGGAGATCTTCAGCATCTCCCTCAGACAAGTCACCTGGAAGCAATTGGATTTCCTGACATGCGCTGGTGGATTGTCCACTTTCACAGGATACCACGATGAGGTCAGCACAGAAGGACTTCAGTGTAACAGTCAGTCTAATACCTCTCTCTCCCACACTTTCCTTAGGAGCCTCCCAGCCCCTGAGCCGGCTCAGGCAATGCGTGTGTCAGTCTCATCATCAACGTGGACATCCCTGGGAAGCAGACTGCCAAGGCAAGAGAACTCGCCCACAGCCTTCAGAACTTCCATTGGCCGTAAGGGACGGATCCGCAGGAGATGGGGGGCGCTGGCAGATGGAGGAACTGGCTTTTCTTGTGTTGATTATTAGAGAAGAATCGGCACCAGCCTTAGAGAATCATCTCTGTTGTTTCAGAGGCAGCCTTGAGTGCACGATCATCCGCACACAAAAGCCGTTCACCAACAAGCCCACCCCTGTAGCTTTGGCTTGCAGCCTTTTCAGGTTAAAGGATTTGCCATCAGGGCCGCAGCCGACCTTGAGGAACGTCCCCATTGAAGGCGTTTGCCATCACGGCTGAAAACATCACGCTAAAGATCAGGGCGCGGCCCGGCCTCGTCCACTCCGCTGGTGACCGGGAAAGCTCGAGAGCATCGCGCACTGTCTGGACCCACTAAGCGCCATCCTGGAATCGCTTTTCTGCACTGACGAATTTCTCTGGGCCACCAAGTTCTGACCTATTTTTCCACAATCACACTGACGGTATCAAGGACCTTGATCGGATCTACAAATGTCGTACGCAGACCTCGGTTCTGCCCGTGGCATTTCTCCTGGAGTGTCGGGCAGCAAACACCATGTTGGCGATCCTCGGCCCCTTGTGAAGTCGCACTGGCTCTCAGGTAGATGACTCTCTTCTAGGGATCCAGCCGTCCATTAAGGAGGCTCCGGCAAGAATCTTGCCATGACTATGAGAGAGGCTCGACTGCGGTAGTCCCAGGGGGATCTATTCCCTTTATCTTTGTAGAGATGGACAATGAAGCCATCCTTGAACCTCAGGGGCAAAATAAGGGCTGGATAATGTGTTTTCTCATTTGATTCAAGTCTAGCCTGTCAAGATCTTTCTGCATCCTGATTCTTTCATTCAGTGTTTTAGTTCTCCCTCCCACATTGGAATCATGATAAGCATGTCACCTACGCTTTCATCCAAGTCATTGATAAAAAGCACAAATGTGCCTCCTAGCACTAGGATCTCTGGGCACCTAGGTGGCATAGAGGACAGAGCACCAGTCCCTGGAATCAGAAAGTTCTGAGTTCAAATCCAGCCTCAGATGCTGACTAGCTATGTGACCCTGGGCAAGCCACTTTACATTGTCTGTCCCAGTTTCCCCATCTGTAAAATGAGCTGGAGGAGGAAATAACTACTCTAGTGTCTCTGCCGAGAGAACCCCAAATGGGGTCATGATGAATTGAACATGACAGAAAATGGCTGAACCACAATTAGGATCTCTTGTTCAACTTGCCCATCAGCCATTTCATCATTTCCTTGGATTGCTTGGATTTTTGTCTCACCATTCATTCACCATTTCCTTTGTTGGATTTTTGTCTCCTATGAATTTCTGGGCATCTCAGTCGCTATTCTTCCTCCAACACTAGTACTCTGATTGGCCTTTAGTTCAGTGGGCAATTTTCTTCCTGCCCTTCCCTTTGAGTTTAAAATCTTTTTTATTAGGTTTAGAAGAATCTTTTAAAATTTATTTTTACCAACTCTTGCTAGATACGTTCCAGTAAAGCCCATGGTCCTGCCACACTCGTATGTCAAGTTGTGGCCCAAAGGGAGAAGGGGGAGGGAGCGACGACCCAATTTCCAGAATTAAATACATCTCTCTGAGGTAACCGCTTCCAGGCAATCGGGTTGTGGGAACCTCTGGCCCGGTTTCTTTTTAGATTTCAAAGAACGTGATGGAAGTTAGTGTGTCATGCTAGTTTGGTTCCCAAAGCTCTAAGCCCACGAAGGCAGAGCTACTCATCCTTCTTCTTTGGGGAAGTATTACGGTCAAGGGGCCACTAGACATTTCCTTTTTCCCTCCCCAGCAAAACCCAGGAGAAAACCCACCATCCTCATCTTTTCTGGCTAAGCCAAAGTCTCTAAATAGGAAACTGAGCCCAGGAAACTGATGGCTCTAGGCCCTCTGTCCATTCTCCCAAATTTGGGGCAGGAGGCAGAGGAAGGGACAGTGGGAGACAGTGGGAGGGTGCTGGGAGATGTCACTCGGCAGGGCTGAGGATGGGGATGGAGAAGGCCGATGGTGTGGGGGATAACACACCAGAGGATCTGAGGAGGGATCTGTGGATCACAGGTCTCTTCCAGGCCCACTGGTCATTAAATGCAGAGAGGACTTTAGTCATAATCAATGCCCAGTCTTTGGAATTGAGAAAGGCCTCCTGTAGGAGGCAGCTTTGGGCCCAGAGCCTTGAAGGAGGCAGGGATTCTGGGGGGAAGAGGGCAAGAGTTCCAGGCTCTGAGAACGGCCAGACCAAAATCCGTCTCTGAGAGGTAGGACGGCCTGAGTGAGAAGCAGCAGGGCGGGCGATCTGGTCGGACAGCGCGGTGAGTGAGAGGTGAGTTACCAGGATTCCGGCTATGAAGAGCTCTCCCTGTCGATAAAAATCGCAGGCCCGGACAGAAGATGGGCAAGCACTGAGGTTATCGAGACAAAACCAGGAGGCTCTGCCCTTAAGGGGCTAGAAAGTGACAGCTGCCCAGCGTCAAAGCAGAGTGTGGAAGAAAGAAAGAAAGAAATATAGGCCAGCTTGGCAAGGGCAGGGCACCTCTTCCCTCAGGTGCTGCTTATTTTAGTCCCATTTGGAGGGTGAAGAAACCAAAACTCGGAGATAAAGACATTTGTCCAAGCCCACATGGAAGGCCCAAGGGTTCCAGAGGCTTCATCTGAGTCTCCCAGCACATTCTAGCACACCGGTGCCTCCTGAGCAGCCTCAGTACTCTGAGCAGTGAGCCCCTAGGGAATTCAGAGTCGGTTGGGCTTCTCTGAAAAATCAGGCTTGTCTTTATTTTCTTTCTTTCTTCCTTTTCTTTCTTTATTCTTTCATTCTTCGTTTCTTTCTTTCCTTCTTTCCTTTTTTCTCTCTCTTTCACTTTCTTCTCTTTCTTTCCTCTCATCTCCCTTCCTCCCTCCCTCCTTCTTTTCTCTTTCTTTCTCTTACCTTCCTACCTTTCTTGGTTCCTTCCTCCCTCCCATCTCCCTCTTTCCTTTCCTCTATCCCTCTCTCCTCTTTTCCCCATCTCATCCAGGCTATAAAGGTAGCAGTCCCTCATAGACCCCATCCCATCAGTCATCATCATGGGGGCTTTGGCCTGCCCCATTTCCAACCTGGATCGGTTTGCCCTCCTCAGGCAGCTTACTCCGGGTCCATCCTCTGCTCTCAGGCGCTTACCATCTCAGCGCTAGCCATAGTGTGGGTGCCCAATGGACTCAGGCTCCTCTTTAGAACTCCTGCTTACCTGATCCACCTCAGGTTCCCCAGTGGCATTTTCCATGACAGTTTCCTACCTGTCCTCTGGGTCACCCTGGGACCACCTGGGTCAGGCTGGGAGGTAGTGGGGGAGGTAGGGTAGCCCCAGCCAGGGAAAAGTCAGATGGTCTCATGATTGGTAACTGAACCTCTGCCAGCAAATCACCCCCTCCCTCTCATGCAAAAGTCTCCTGGGTGTAAAGGAAAAAAATACACCTCAAAAAAAACAACACTCGAACTCTTTTATCACTGTGAGAAAATCATGAGATGAGTAATAACCCATATTTCTCTTGGTTTTAGATTCACAAAGCGATTTCCTTATCCTGGCCCACTGAGGTTGGCAATGTCAATATCACAGACCTGAGAAACAACTCTTTGACCCATCCCAGCAGGGATCCAACCAGCAGGCTGGCAGCGCCTCGTGCAAGCGGGGAGTGACTCATAGAAGGGCTGCGCCAAGCCCGGCAGCCACCCAGGAGGCGTGAGTGCAAAGAATGGCGGTCCTTGCCACTGTCTCCCCAGGGACTGAGACAGTGGAGGAAGCTTTCACTTTTGTGGGGTTTAGTTCTTTAGTCCCTAATATCTTTTTTCTGTAAATACTTTTTTATTATTTATTCATTCACTCATTTATTTATTTATTTATAGATAGATAGATAGATAGATAGATAGATAGATAGATAGATATAACTTTATATTGACAGAATCCATGCCAGGGTAATTTTTTACAGCATTATCCCTTGCACTCCCTTCTGTTCCGATTTTTCCCCTCCCTCCCTCCACCCCCTCCCCCAGATGGCAAGCAGTCCTTTACATGTTGAATGGGTTGCAGTATATCCTAGATACAATATATGTGTGCAGAACCGAACAGTTCTCTTGTTGCACAGGGAGAATTGGATTCAGAAGGTATAAATAACCCGGGGGGGAAAAACATAAATGCAAGCAGTTTATATTCATTTCCAGTGTTCTTTCTCTGGGTGTAGCTGCTTCTGTCCATCTTTGATCAATTAAGACTCTCTTTATCGAAGAAATCCACTTCCATCAGAATACATCCTCAAACAGTATCGTTGTTGAGGTATATAATGATCTCCTGGTTCTGCTCATTTCACTTAGCATCAGTTCATGTAAGTCTCTCCAGGACTCTCTGTATTCCTCCTGCTGGTCGTTCCTTACAGAACAATAATATTCCATAGCATTCATATACCACAATTTACCCAGCCATTCTCCAATTGAGGGGCATCCATTCAGTTTCCAGCTTCTAGCCACTACAAACAGGGCTGCCACAAACATTTTCCACATACAGGTCCCTTCCCCTTTTTAGTATTGTAAATACTCTTTTGTAAAACATAAAAGTCTCCTTCAACTGTTGACCCTTCCAAAGAAGCAGGAGGGAGAATCCTGGGAAAGGCAGAGCCCGGACTTTATTTACTGGCACCAGTGCCAGGGAAGGTGAGAGCCAGGGACCATTGTCTGCAGCTCAGGGTTCCCCAGCCTGAGAACTGGCCTCCGCCCTGCCGAACAATGGCCCCGGAGGAAGTCAAAGGCCGGAGCCAGAAGCTTTGGCTTCCTTGTCGGCTCCCCAGCATCCCTCTCTATTAAGTGACATTTAAAAAGCACCGGACTGAAGCGCTTTTAATCTTATTTTGAGTGATTTTTTTATATCAATTTTATTTTCAAGCCGGTTCCTTTCCTCAGCCCTAGTCAGTGAAACGCCCCTCATGATAAAGACTAAAAAGGAAAGGGGAGAAAAGGCAGCTCACTCAGCAAACCCAAACAACACACCCATTGGGTCTGACAGTGGATGCGATATTCTACCCCGTAGTCCCCCACCTCTGCAGATGGGGGTGGGGGGAGAAAAGCACAGCTCTGGAGGCTGAAGACTTCTACTACAATCGGGAGGCCCCGAATTCAAATCCAGCCTCTCATACTTCCCAGCCCTGGTGGGACTTGCTCAGAGCGTGAGCTCCCTGACAAGGCAGGAAACTTGATTCAGGGGAGCCCAAGCCCTTTCCACACGCTGGGTACGCAAGGTGGCGGTGATAAATCTTGTGAGCAATAGAAGCAAGGAGGAGGAGAATAGAGGGAGGAAGGAAGGGGCTGGGAGAAGGAAAAGAGTAAGGAAGAAAAGATGGCCCGGGGCTGACACTGGACGCCTGGCTTCAGGTCAGAGCTCGCTTCCTGACTACTTCCTCTCCTTGGACCTCAGTTTCCCCTTCTGTACAACATGGTACTGGATCTATGTGCCTGTGGATTAGGTATGCCTTTCCCTGGGCCTCAGTTTCCCCTTCTGTAAGGTTCTAGACAGATCATCCAAAACACCCTACAGTAAGGCAGCAAGTGGCAAACCCATTTTGACCCGAATCAGTGTAAATGCGTCCTTCAAGACCCGGCCATGGCATGATAGGGCAGTCCAAGGTCCCGAGGTGCTGAGTGACAAAGCCCCCTTCGAGCCCCGTCCCTGCAGACCTGTGCTCCCAGACAGCCCCACCTGGCCCTCGGCCCCGCCAGGCCCTCAGCCCCAGCGTTCCCCCCCAGCTCAGGCCGCCCTCCCACGGATCCCCCACCCAGGAGCGTCCCTCTGGCAGATGGGAGGCGGCAGGATCCAGGGACCCCAGATTTAGCCCTAAAGCTCCAGGGACCCCGGGGGCGGCTGCCAGGCGCCCAGCCCCCTCGGGTTAGAACAGCACAGCCCACAAGAACCACCACCACAAAGGTCAGGTTCACCAGCGGCCTGCCCACACTAACTCGTGGGATCTTCGAAGAGGCTCCCCGCGTGGTCTCATTGGTCTGTCTTCCTCGATCCCTCGGCTCCCCCCCACCCATGAGCTGCAGAAACCCACCAACAATAAAGTCCTACGCCAGAAAGCCCCTGGCTAGAGGGCTCTTAAGGGAGAAAGAAGAGCCCCGGTCCCAGCCCTCAGGGGAGTTTCTTCCCATTTTACAGGTTAGGAAACTGAGGCGAAGTCATTCGGCCAGGGTCACTTGGGATGGGCTTAGACCACAGCGCAAGGGCTGCCTTGGCTCACGGGAGGAACTTTAACGAAGGCTCTGAGACTAGGGGGTCAAAGCCGTCCGAGGTGCGATTCAAACTCGGCTCCTCCGCTCCGGGCTTCCTCCCAAGGCTTAACTCCCCACTAGAGGGTCCCTTGGGGGGGGGAGGAGAACCCGCCTCCCCTTCATCCCGGGGAGCCCTTGGCACGGGACTGACTCAGGCCTGGGGGGGGGGTCTGGGGAGGGCCACAGGAGCCCCGTCTGTTGCTTAAGCCTGTTTTCGAGGTGACTCATTTACGCCAGTTCCGGCCGACCTCAGACGCACACGGGAGGGCTGCTGGGAAGAGGCTGACCACAGCCGGAGCGACCTGCCTCCTCGGAGCATGTGATGCTTTTGGTTTCAGAAATTGGAGCCCGGTTGCAAAACTCATTTCCGGCAGGGTGCCCTCTGCTTGGTCAGCTGGAGGAAGCCCAGGGCGGGCCTCTTCCCCAGGAGGGAAGAGCGAGGGCAAACGCATCAACGGGGATTGTCTGCCGCCCAGGGAAGGGGAAGGGGGGGCCAGGAAGCGCCACTCCCCCCCTCCCCCAAGATCTAGATTCTAACCCTATCCCAGGGATGGGCAAGACACTTTGCTGTCCCAGAGCTCGGTCTCCTCCTCGGTAGAATGTGGGGATAAGATTATGTGATCTACGATATCCATCCAGCCCTAAATCTTTGATGAGGTCATGGACTCTCTGTGCCTCAGCTTTTCCATCTGTAAAGTGGGGTCATCTCTCACGGAGCTCACAGGGACACAGATTAGGGCTAGAAGAGGCCTCTAAAACCATCTGATCCAACCCTTTCAATTTTTTTTTTCAGAAGAAGCTACTGAGGTCCAAAGACACCAAGTAATTTGTCCAAGGTAACCTGTAGAATAATATCTGAAACACCTTAGAGCTCCACCCGTCCACTCTCTTCCACTGGATAGAGGAGGAAATTGATAATCCGGGAAGAGCTGGGCTGGGAACTCCAGGCATCCAGACCCCAAAATGTATGGATAAAAATGGGATTCCAAGGCTTAACAGGCACAGAATCACAGGACTGGAGTCTTGGTGCTACCTGCTTCAGTCTGCTACCTTACAGATAAGGAGGTTGGTCAGACAGGATTCGAACACAAAGCCCTTTGTTCCATAGCAGCCAAAGCTCTAGAAGAAAGGAGGTAGAAAACTATAGCTTCTGGAGGCTTGTCCAAGATCACAGATAATAAGGAGCAGAGAGGACAGAACTGATGGTCTTATTAATTATATGTATGCATTGATAACATTGAAAGCAAAGAGACCACTGGATTGATAAATTTAAAAAATAGCTGGGTTTTTTTTTTTTAAGGAATAGAAAACTAACTTACAAGCGAATTCTATCTAACATCCAAAGAACAATTAGTTCTGATACTACGTAAATTGTCTGGGGTAATAAGAAGATACTCTTCTTTGATACATATAGTTTTGATATATGAACCAGGTAGAGACAAAGCAGAGAAAGAAAACTAAAGACTATTATCTATAATGAATAATAATGTAAAAAAATTTAATTGAAACAATAGCAAGTTGATTATGACAACATACAACAAAAATTACACATTATAATCTGTTTGGGTTTACACCAGAAGTGCAGATTAGTTCAACGTAAGCAAAACTATTACTATAATAAACTGTGCTAGTAATGTAAATAATTAAAATCATGTGATTATCTCAAAAGATGCTAAAAGGGCTTTTAACAAAGCCCGATACTTTTTTCTTTTAAAAACTCTATAAATCATAGGAATAAATGAACTTCTCTTTAATATAATTAAATAATTATTTGTGCATATATAATTTATGTATAATTAAATTAATAAAATAATTAATAATTTAATAAAATATTTAACTTAATCCAAGAACAAACATAATTGGTAATGGAGAAAAAGTAGAGGTTTTTCCAATAAGATCAAAGGTATTTAGTCTCCTCACTATTTAACATAGGGCTAGAAATGTTAGTTATAGCAATAAGATAAGAAAAAAAAGAGACTGAGGGATTAATCAATCAGAAAGGAATTAAAATTACTGTTTTTTTTTGCAGAGAACGAACACTAAATTTGGGAAATTGATATAATTATTTTTCACACACAAAAAGAGAGAAGACTAGATTTGAACATTGGGCTTAAATCTGGAGTTACTATGTGACCTTGAATAAGTTCAGTAACATCTCTGGATCTCAGTTTCTTCAACAGTAAACTGAGGGATTTAGATCAGCTAACTACTAAGGTCTCTTTTATGATTTTATAATTTAAAGAAGGCAGAACAATGAGTAGACATTATGGCAACGCATGTAAGGAAATGCTTCTTCACTAGATGACGTATAAAGTATGAAATGTGTTGTCATTGAGGTCTCCAAGGGGCAGCCAGAGGACTGTGGCAAATCTATGCAAGTGATTCCCTGGAAGTCCTGCCAAAAAACCCTGAGATGCTTGTTAAGTTTGTTGAACTATGAAAGTCATCTTGAATCTGACCACTTTCCTCCTTGGAAATTGTCAGGTAAACTGACCACATCTTCCTCTCTCTTTTTTCTAGACTCCAAGTGGAGTCTGTCCACACACATACGTAGCTAGGCTCCAGTTTTGTGCATGTGTGCTTTGGGTGCCTGTAGAGATAACATAGTGGGACTTCAGACAGGACTGTAAGGGCTCAAACTTCTGTTGGTTTTTTTGGTTTTACTCTGTTCAGAAGCACCCCTTCTCCTGATATAGGTTCTCAGACCTCCAAATGCAGAGATGGTAAGACTTTGTTAATAAGCACGCCTTCCTGGGAAAGGTCTGGCCTTCTTTCCTTAGGTTGAGTTTCAGAGGCTTGTTTACTGGTTCAGGCTCTGAAGACAGTTGAAGACATCACATTTTATCTTACCTCAAGTTCCCTTTTAGATTGGTGTCTCTCCAAGCCGCTTCTTGGATTTCTATTTCCATCAAGAACCCGGCACCTCTTAGGGAGGGGCCCTTCTGCTACTAATCTTATCCTGGTAGCAAGAACTTTAGATTTTGAGCTTGGCAGGGTTTCCAAATGAGTAGATGAAGTAGATATAAAAAATCTTATCATAAACATATTAGAGGGGCCAGCAAGACACCACCTTTCAGATCTACAGATAGGGGAATAGTTCACGATAAAACAAATAAGATCACAGGAGATAAAACGGGCAGTTTGGGATTACATCAAATTAAGGAAGTTTACACCAAATTAGAAGTGAAAAAATTACTTAACAGTAACTGTAAAAGTTAAAAATAATTGAGATGAGTGCAGCAAGTTTCTCTGACAAAGATGCAGTTTCCAAGGTACATAGAAGAGATTCAAATTTGTAAGAATAAGAGCAATTTCCCTCCCAACTGATACATGAAAACATTTTCCAAATGACTAATTCAAGCTATCAACAACCATATGAATATGCTCCAAATCACTAATTCTGTTGTTGTCCAATGGCTTTCAGTCATGTTTGACTTTTCGTGACCCTATTTGGTGTTTTCTTAAGAGAAATACTGGATGCCAGTTCTTTTTATAGATAAGGAAAGTGAGACAGACAAGGTGAAGTGACTTGGCCAGGGTCACACAGTAAGTATCTGAGGCTGGATTTGAACTCGGGAAGATGAGAGAAATCTTCAGATCTAGTGCCGGCTCCATCCATGAAGCATAATAGGTGCTTAAAATCGACAAGGAATCCTAGGAGTGCAATGAAAAAATGATAAAGTCCCTGCCCTTACGAAGCTTCCGTTTTGCTGGGGGCAGAAGGTGAGGAGTTATGACTTTAGAGTAGCAAGGGAAAATATTGCTATTAAAAATGGGTTTTACAGAAAACAGACTAGAAAAATAGGGTATAACAGGGAAAACTGTTGATCTCCAGAGAGTGAGGACCTGGATTTGATTCAAAGCTTTGACAGGAACTGAACCTTTCCCAGCTTGTTTGCTCATCCATAAAATGAGACCATAAAATGATGTCCCCTAAAGTCCCTTCCAATTCTAAATATATACTTTGAAGAAGTATAAAGAACCAATTAACACAGTCACAAGAATTCCAGTAGCAACTGGAAGAGCTGATGAAGTGACTTTATATTGACTTATCATTGTCCTATTGTGCTTTCAGTAAGAAACTGAAAGCGTTAGCCAGTGCGAAGGGTAGCAGGAGGCACTCGCTGTGGCAAGGGTGCTCACTGAGGAGAGAGGAAAGGGAAGGGCTTTCTGATAACACAATCTGCCTTCCAGTGATAATAGAAAAGATGCAGGGGCTAGATAGCCCAGAACACAGAAGAGCTAGAGATAGCCAGGAGGGAAGCCGAGGGAAAGTGCTCCCGGGCTGATAGCGGAGCCCGTGTGGCAGAAAGGCCGGCTTCACAAGCCACTAACTGAACAACGGCTGGATGCGACTTTTTTTAAATTTAAAAAAAAAATGTTTTAAACGTAGTAACTGTTGATGAAACAAACAAGAAATAAAATCATATCTAAGAATTAGAAATATAATATTGTGCTTCTGAACAGAGTAAAACCAAGAAACCAAGCAACAAAAGTTTGCTCTGAGCCCTTATAGTCCTGTCTGAAGTCCACTATGTGCTCCTTACTGCCCAATGCACACATGCACAAAACTGTAGCCTAGCTACATACGTGTGTGGACAGATGGTTGTCTGTGGATACATGGGCTGGAACCTAGTTCTGCTGATGTCAGTTGGGTAGCACAGGAACAGTGCTCTGTCCTCAGAGCCAGTTATTAAGTCATTTCTGACTCTGGTGGAATGGGACGGAGCTTGGTTGGCCATTTCCTTCTCCAGCTCATTTTACAGACGAGGAAAATAAGACAAACAAGGTCAATGGAGTTGCCCAGTATCTGCGGCTGGATTTGAAATTCTAGCCACTGCACCCTCTAGCCTCCCTGTAGTCAGAGGATCTGGGTGCAAATGCAACCTCTGACACTAACTACTGGTGTAACCTTGGGACTCAAGCTCCTCACTGACCATTTTTTAAGGAGAAAATTCTCTCCCTTCCCTAACTCATCTTCTACACAGCTATCCAAGTGATATTCCTTACAACCAGGCTGGACCATTTAACTTCTCTGCTTAAGAAACCCCCATGGTTCCCTATGGCCCTGAGAAATGCAAATTATTCTATTTGCTCTAGCATTTAAAGTCTTTTACAATCTGGCTTTATTTTTTTTTTTTTAGGCTTTTTCCCTTCATGCACTCTACTTCCCAGGTAAATTATCCTCTCTACTATTCTTCATGCACATTTTCAACTTAATTGACTTAGGTTTTTATTAACATCTTTTGCTTTTAGCAGTTTCCCAATATACCACTCCCGCCTCCCTCACCCCCTCCCATCCCAACCTCCTTTGTAAACCGTTAAAACCAATGGATATAATATCTGTATCTGCTCACAACCATAGACACTTCTTGAGATTGTAGGGAAGTATGCTTTACAGCTTTCCTCCTGACTCAAGATTTCATACATTTCATAACATATATCGAAGTCTCACCTCCCTATTTTTCCTTTCCATAATTCTTAATATTCTTGCTCATCAACTTTTCCATCTAAATTTTGGTATAACTTTAGTTAAATCTAGATATATTTGTTGACAAAATGTCATTTTTTTTTTTTTTATTAAGATTGAATTAAATTCTGTCAATTAGTTGGGAAATTTTAAAAAAATATTTGCTCAATCTATGAGGGGGGAATATCCTTCCACTTGTTCAATTAAAATTATTTTGGAGTTTTCTTTGTGTTGTCTTAATCAATTAATACCCATATGTTTTTATTCATTTTGTTGCTATATGCCATTCTTAGTAGCTTATTATGATTAATTAGGTTCATCATGGATTGTAAAAAAGATAATTTCTGGTGAGACACAATGGGGTAGAGTCAACAAAATATTACAGGATATAAAATGAATTCACTTAATTCCCAGCATGTCTGTATATTACCATTAGGAAGAGATACATAGAAAAATTCCATTTAAAGTATACAGAAAGTATAAAAAAACTTGGGAGTCTGCCAGCTAAGACACAAAGGAACTATATGAAAGTAATCATAAAACATACTTTGTACAAATACAGACCTCAATAATCGGATAAATCTTAATACACATGTGTAAATAGGGCCAGTATAATAAAAATTACAGCTAATCTATTTTTTCAGTGTCACATCACTTAAATTACCAAAAATTACTCTACAGAACTAGGAAAATAATGAAATTCAGTTGGAACAAAAGATCAAGAATCTTATGGGAAACAACAAAAGCGGAACAGGGAAGTGGGGAAACATATAGTAGGCTTGTATCTGATATACCTGAAGCACCCGCCCCTACTACTAAGGTAATAATTATTTGACAAAAACTGCTGGGAAAACTAGAAAGCTATCTAGCAGAAAATATGGATTCACTAGATATATGCTCCAAAAAGTATACATAATTAAGTCATAAAGGATGACATCAAAAACAAATTTGAGGAGCAAGGGGAAAATGGCCATTCATCTATATGGATAGGCTCCCAACAAATGAGAGATAGAGAGGATGACAGAAGATAAAACTGACATTTTAACTACATAAAATTTAAATAAAGTTTTGTACAACTAAAGCCAATTTGAAGTTAAAATTAAAAGGGAAATGGATAACTGGGGAAGGAGGAAAGGGGATTTTCCTTGAGAAAAGTCTCATTTCTAAGATAGAGAAGCTAATTCAAACTCATTAAAAAAAATCCCCAAAAAAGAAATGGTCACAGCAAACACACATGGTTTCCTAAGGAAGAATTCCAAGCTATCAATAGTCACATGGAAAAATGCTCAAAATATAGTGGTTTAGTGGAAAGCACATTGGACTCCTTCCCTTCTTAGTCAGACCCAGAAAGATCAATCAGTATCTATACTAATGGATGTACACACTCAGTCCCCGTTCCAATGATGGCTAGGAGAACCCTCAGTTACACAGGACTTCCCTTTCAGGCACCAGATCACTTCTGATTCTGTCTGAAGGAGGAACCTGTCCAATTTCGAGCGCCTGAAGGGCCCATTTAGCCCCCAGGGAAGGTGCCCTGCTGGCCGAGCAGCAGCCTGCGGAGATTGCCAGCTCACACATGCCCGGTACTGCCCTAGCCCGCCAGGGTCCATGCACAGACTGGCTCTGGCTCATCCTCTCGTTTCCCATTCACCACCGATCCTTTTCCTTTTCCTGCTCCCCTTGCCTGTTGTTTATAAGGCTGTCAACATGGATATAGCTTGTCCCTACAGCCCACCGGCCAGAGGAAATTTTGTGATCCTGAGCATCCTTTCCCTGCTTTCTTAACCCAGTCACTGTAAAAGCAGAAATGAGCAATCTAGGACCAAAGGTCAATTGCCCTGCTGCCCAGGACTTGAGCCCCACACCTTGTGCTGCTCCCCCAGATGACGAGCCTGACTGCCTGGCCCACCCTCCAAGTACCTTGCACTCTGGCAAGACCTTCCAGAGATTGTCCTTCGCAAGGTGGCTCGAGAGTCACCTCTGGACATGAGGAGGCCAGGAGTCTCCATACGATGAGAGTTTTAGATTTTATTCCCAAGTTGTACATCTCAGCCTGAAATAACCGTGGTAACCACAGAGATGGTCAGAATCAGCCCGGATCTAAGACGATGACAAAAAGTAACTAAACGAACATTCTGTTAGTGAAGCAAGTCGTTTATTATATCTCTAATAATTTTTTCCTATAATATAGACAAGAATTTTACAACATACAAAATAAATTATAGGTTAGTTATCATTGGGTAAACATTTCTTTGGGAAGTTAGGATTCTAGGAATATGCAGGAAACTCATGGGTTTTTGCCCCCTCCCCCCAGGGGAAAATCTATTTCTCTTAAAAAAGTTAATTTTTATACCCCAGTTACATCCAGCAAATTCGTTTGAGTCACCTTTTAAGTAGTATTCTGCAGGAAAGGTAGGGAACAAGCCATCTCAAACACAAATTTTACAGAAAAAAATGTACAAAATCAAGACAAAAACTGTTAACTCATTTTACTGACAAGTGAGTCGGAGAGAGCTATCTGTGCTTCCCTACACACTGGAGGCAAGTACCCTGGAAGGGGCCTGAGGCTGAAGGACCCTGCTCTATTGCACATTTCCATGACCAGGGATAAGGATTTAAGTAAAGGGACTCAGCTTGGCTCGCAGCCTCTCCATTTTGGCTGGCAGCAGCCCTGCCATCTCTTTACTGAGTTCTAGCTCAGTGTCTACGGCACGGACGGCCTCGGGGTACCTCTCACAGTAGTCAACCAAGAACGTGTAGTATTCCAAGGAAGCCTGCATGTTGTCTAGCTCCTTCCTACCATCAGAAGTGATGAGTTTGCCATAGAGTCGAGCAATGTGGAACTTGGCTACCAGGGCAGGACGGAGAACGTCTTCTCCGAGCTGCTCTGGAAATACCTTATTGGGGTCCTTAAGGGAGTCTAGGAAGAGTTCATAGTACTTGATGGCTGACTGGGCCAGGGAATTGATTTTCTTTATCGTGTGTGAATCGAGCTCCTCTAGCCTGTTGGCGATGGCTACCTTTAAGTCCATCATCTCATAATAGGTGTGGGCCAACTCAAACTGAAGCTGCCGGTTGATCAACAGATAATATTGTGGATTGAGGTCTACCGTGAGGGGCTCTAGCATGTCTATTCTCCGCTTGTGCATCTTGCAGCGCCTCTCATAGTCCTCTTCAAAGAAGGCCAGCACCTTAAACAGAGAACTGTGGTCCTGGACAATTTCGATATGGTCAGTGATGTACCCATCAACCTGAAAGTACTCCTTGGCCTCGAACACGTAGTTCTGACCCACTAAAAACACCTCCCTGGCTTCCCTAAAGTCTAACGGGGGCACACAGGCCACCTTCTCCTCCATGGCCAAGATGGCGTCGCACACGTCGCTAGTGCCAAAGAGGACCACTTTCTTCCTGCCGTTTTCTTTCTCATCTTCTTCCCTTTTCCTCTGAGCTTTGAGTTCAGCCTGCTTATCAAGGTCAAGTTCTCCTATGTTGTCCTGAAAAGGAAGAAAAGCAAAAGGCTAAAGCAGGACCTCAATCTACTATCATTTTAATAATGAACATCTTTTTTTTTTTTATTATACTCCCAATGGCTAACACAAGAGAAAGAACTAACATTCTCCTCTAGACTATGTTAAGTAAGCCAAGTAGAGGCAGAATATTTAACTAAACAAAAGGAAAAAAGTAAAGAAACCTCTGTGTTCAGACAACTTTTCACCATAGAACATTCTCTAGAGATTCATTTACCTGCTATACAGATCACCATTTATTAATCTCCTTCCTAGCAGGGACATAAAATTATGACAATTTATGAATAGATATTATATAAATATAAAATGACCATCTCTAATGTGGGGAGAAAATGAGGATATCCAGGGTAATAATGGTTCTTTTCCCCTGGTTCTCAGTTTCTTTTTCTAAGAAGTTGGAGTGGTTGAGTCCAACATTCCCTTCCAGCCCTTATTCCTAGAATCCTTTGATATAAGAAGGGTAAGGAAAATTGAAGCTGGTAAGGAACATGGAAATTTTAAAGCCAGATCTCCCCCAAAAGGTTTGTATAATAAATCCTACAAAAAAACTAATAAGCAGGTAAGTCAAGAGACCCAAGTCAAAACACCAAAAATGGTCACCACCTTCATGTGATCAAGAAACAGCCACAGGGCAGAGAAGCACTCCAGGTGCTCCGACAGACCTTTCCATTTTGCAACAACAAAGACGTGGAGCAGCCCCATGCATCCAGAAAGCCAAACTTACCGGATGAGCTTCAGCACACCAAAGGAAATCAGGGCAGTTAGTTTGCCCACTATCGCTCTCAGGGCCTATGTAGGCCAATAAGCAAGGTTCCATTTAAAATTCAATAGACAAAACCCTTTAAATTCTTTTTGAATACCTTCCCCTCACTAGCTCACCCAAATCTCTTTCTCAGATACCTCTTGCCATCTCATCTCCTCAATAGTCTCCTGGGATTGCCATGGGTGTCCTCTGCTTCCACTTGTGTAGACTGGGGGGTAGAGAGGTGGGATTCTAAGAACCGCTATCTACCCCAAATAAGCTTCTTGCTTATTCTTCACTCTAGTTTCCCTCTGATGTGCCCTTGACATCAAGTGTGCTGAGGTTCTCTTGGCTTAACATTTTTATTCTGTCCTTTACTGAATTTATTCCCATTCTAATTAGTTGCTGCCTCCTGGAGCTTCCATTTGTCCTCTCCCTTTTTACTTTGTTGGGCTGCTCTCTCCCATGGTCCCTGCCCTGCTTGGCTCTTTTTAAGTGCTCGCAGCCCGCAGGCAGACTGTCTTTTTGTTCCTACTTGTGCCTCTGGTGCTTACTTAGTACCTGGCACATAATTGCTTCTTCAATGCTATGGCTGTCACAGGCTTGAAAGTTCTCCCAAGGCAGAAACCATCACTGTCTCTGACTTGTTGCCAACTCTGTCACTAGAAAAATGCTGATGGCTTTTGCTTTGGGGAGAAGCCTGGGATTACCAAAAGCACTGTTTTACTTCCCAAACCCAAGAGAGTCTGCTCTTATCCTCTGACAAGTTCGGACCCTGTGCCCTGTCGGTTCACAAGCGTCTATTCCGTGTCTGTCCAACGAGCCTGTGTGGGTCACCTGGCCAAATTTGGAGGTGATCACAGACCTTATTTTAGAGGCTGCCGTGGTCTAGGCCTAATTGAATCAGTACAATGTCACCTTCAATTAGGAGTATGTGGAAGACCTTTGGTCTATAAGGAGTCCTCCTCTTCTCTCCTGTCATGTGAATGCTAGGTGCTCTGGAGTGTTCCCCAAAGCCAGGTTCTTGGACCCCCATGTCTCAGCTCCTTCCGGGTGCCCGGGGAAGACTATGGAACCCTTCTTGGAATCAATCCAACTTTTAAGTCAAACAACCTCCGGGAAACTAAGCACACTGAAATGTAATTATACTAGAAAGTTCACAGAGCCCACGTGAAGGAGCCTTGCATTAACGGGCCACAGTTTGGCCCAGACCATGCTTGACCTCCACCTGGCCTACCCAGTTCAGATATTTGAATACTATCCTGCCCAGAAAGGCAAACCCTGACCAACTTCCTTCTGCTCTGGGATATATTCTGTGATATACAGTATATGTATAATAGATCACGTGCCAGGTAATTACAAATCAATCCTGCCCTGGCTACTCTAAGGCTGGCAGACCCAGAGCAGAAAGGCCCCTCATCCTACAGGAGAGACTGGGGCTGTGGAGGGCACAGGCTTTACCTGAGATCCTGCAGAACATATATGACAACGGTGAGCCCCAAATGTGGGTCCCTAGTCTCCCTAGTGGTTGTACTTTGGGACAGCTGCCAGCCTGTGGTTCCCTTCTCCTGAAGATCATGCCATCTCCACAGTGTTCCCTTAATGGGAGCTGGGCTTCTCGAGGACAGGGACCATCTCACATTCACATCTGTATCTCCAGGAACTAGCCGGGCACACCGGGGACACTTCAGAAGAACAAAGCCCACCCTGCCCTGCCCTTGACTGGTGCAGTGGAGAAGATGCCGGGTCTCCCATCTGCTAGCTGCGTGCTCTTCATTTTTTTGCCTGTTTCCTACACTGTAAAATGGAGATCACCATAGAATTTGCCTCCTCCAAAGTGGCTGTGAGAACCAAATGCAGTGTCTGTAAAGCATTTAGCCTGATACCTGGCACACAATAGATGTTTTATTAATGCTTACTGACCTCATACCTCTATCAAAAAATGTGATTTTTAAACTTTTGTGTGCGACTATTTTATTATGTGAAGATTATTCTAAAATTTTGTAGAGATGGGGAGGTACACAGAGAGGTTGATCATTACCAAGTTAATCCTTTAACCCTCAAAGAATGGTGTCACCATCACCCCCACCCCCCCAGGGCAGACTTCCCACCCTCCCCCTGGCCTGCTGTCTCCAGGCCTGGCTCTGGCCCCACAGATAGCACTTCAGTAAATGCCAACATGAGAATCCATACATGCTTAAAAGAAATGTTCGCAGCTCTCCCTCACTTGAGTCCAAGTGCCCCCTTTCCTTCCAGTTTCATTAAAAATGCTTCATGGGTATAGCCAAACTGTCAACTTGTTTCCTCAGCCCTATCTGTCCATGAAAGGATTCTGTCCACTTAACCCCTCTCCCACATTTTTTCTGTTATGAATTCACCAAGTACTCAGAAATTATTTATCAAACACTTCCTTCATATAGGCTTGTAAGCTAAAGCTTGAGAGAAACCTAAACACAAATACAATTCTTTTTGTCTGTCCTACCTCCAGGGAGGCCTGTGCATTCTGTAGGAGATTCAAGCAGTATTTAATCCAACATCTGGCAATTTCTGCTTTTCTCTGACGAAGATCTTGTTGGTCTTGTTCTGTTTCGGCTGATAAGACATACAACACAGGCCATCTTTAAAATTCATGATTTAGCTACCTTTCAAAGTTCTGTGCATTAAGCATTTTAATTAGGCATTTCAAAATGATGTTTGTAGGCTTCCAAAAACATCAATCCTCATTATATCCAGTGGAGGTTTTTAAATTATGAAAGAAAAACACCCCAACTATTCCATCTATTAGTACTTCTTCAGAATCTATTATTTGTCACTACTTATAATTAGAATTTCTTTCTGTAATAAAGGACAGAAAGAAATTTTTAATTAATATAGCCAACACTTACCCTTCAAGTTAGCATACTTTCTTTTAACCAGGTAACAAAAAAATTGGATCCTGTCACTGTGAAATCAAACAGTGAACTAGTAAAAATTTCAACAGAGAGTGTGGTGGTAAAGTCATGATTATGTTGGTACTCTTAAATTTGGGTCTAGTAGCAATGAAGGCAAACGGTAAAGAACAAAACTGATGAACACTCCCAAGCTAATAATCTGACCCATGGTCAAAACAGAACAAAATATGCGATCTTTTCTCTCTAGATTCGTGCTTTTTGATAACTTCATTCTTAGAAACTAGATTTTAAAATCTTTATAGCTATCCTAACTCAACCATCCATATCAATTACAAAACTGACATTAAATGAATGAGACTTTAAAAAGCCCAAAGAACCTGAGAATCCAGAGTTGGAAGGAACATCGTAGGCCTTCCAATAAAGTCCATAACGAAAAAAGAATCTTCACAGAATATGCATTGTGGCCATTTAGCCTCAGCACAAGATTTCAGCACACAATCTTCTGAAGGAGTCCATTCTGTCCTTGAACAGTCCCTTATTGGAAAGTTTTTCTTGAAATAAGTCTACATTTGCTTGCTTTGTAACTTCAAATCTCTGCTTCTGGGTGTCCTCTGAGGATGTTTCCCCAGCTCCAAACCTTCTCTTCTCCCAGTTAAATATCGTCAGCTCTTTCATATGGAAGAGACTCAAGAAAATGACTTCTCAACCAAATTACACCACAGGCTTTTTTTGGAATTAAGCTCTCTCAATTCTTGCCCAGAGTACTGATTTTCTCAAAATATCCAAGAATCATCTAAGGAGTAACTCTTACTTGACTTTATGAAAAGTTCAGTCTTTTCCATTTTAGAATCAATTTGGTATAATTTAAATGTCAGGAACAGTTTATGTAGTGTACAGAAATTCTGGTTCCAGAGTCAAAAGACCTGGACTGACATCCTACTTCTGATCCCCATTGGCTGTGGGATCACGAACAAGTCACTTACTCACTTTCTCAATGCACTGACATTAATTAAGGACTTAGTACTGTGCTAATCACAAAAAGGCAAAAACCCAGCTCTTGCTTTCCTAGAACTCCCATTCTAATGGGGGAGAAAACATGCAAATAACTCAGTAAATCAAGATCATTCAGTTCAGAGAGAGGAATATGACAAGCGAAAGCTCTCAGGGCCCCAGGAACACATTCTCAAAATCCCAACAAGTTACTAAAGAGTGAGGAAAAAGTCTCTCATTTCCAAAATTAAGAATTTTGGCTTGGGAGTGACTCAGAATAAACTTTGCTATTACCAAAGAAATTGGTCAACATACTACCGCAACTGCCAACTGCCAAACATACCCTAATTTCTGACATGTTATCTTCATCACAGTTAAGAAAATGCTTTCAAGAATTATGTAATATAAAAACACCCACACTCACTGTCTTCTGTTGATGGAGTTTGTTCGGCCTGGCTAAAGATGACACTGGCAGCGGATAAACAATGTCTGGACTCCATAAAACATTGCTATGAGAAAAGCAATCAACAGTGAAATGAGATTTGATTTTCTAGACTGGAAACTATTAACAGGAAACGCAATCTCTAAATAAAGCTAAAGTAGTAAAAGCTATTTAAAAATCCTACCAAAAATCCCTTTCTGCAGCACACAAGATACACTCACATATACAACCTCTCATTTGATTAGATAAGTAAGCCTGAGAAGAAACTAGTGCAGTTCCCTAAACATGAAGAATTGACTAAGAATACCATCTGAAGGAGGGCTTTTTATCATGGAGTATATACTCTATTTTTTTGTATGCCTATATGTTTTATTTTATGCATGTAAAGACATAATTCTGAAAAAGAGCCTATAGGCTTCATCCAATTGCCAAAAAAGTCTGGAACACAAAAATGGTTAAGAACCATGATATAGAGCTACAGTCCCCAAGAACAGGGGGAAGTATGGGTATAAAACCTCCCTGGCCTTTCCCTCCAGCTGTGTTTAGCTTCCCGATGGGAAAATCTATATGGAGGCCTGGATGGGGTGGCTTATGGTTGTCCCTTAAGGTTTTGTAGTTTTTGAATCATGTGTTACTCTCTGAAAGATTGAAAAACAAAGAGGCATCCAACTTATGAATCTGCATTGGCTAGGGCACAACAGCATGGGGAAAAAATGAGCTCTCCTTGTGCTAACAGTGAGTAGATAAAGAGATTTTATCAGCTTTTATTCAAACTAATGCTTCCTCTATTAAATCCTTTAGTCTAAATCACTAAAATAAAAGGTCAACCAAGACCTGGCCTCCTAGACAAGATAAAAGATTACATAAAGGGAACAGTTAGTTAAATTTTAAAATTAAGTTATCTGCTTTTAAAATACCAAGAAGTATATTCTGATAACCAACTATTCCCCTTTTCTATTCACCACATGGTTTGCAAATAGAGAGACATCTCACACAGCTCTTGAAAGTCCATTACCCAAGCCTGGAAAAAGAAATTATTTTAGTAGCAGAATTTTAGAATTTGTAATTTTCAAAAACAGACACTATCATTAAGAAACTAGTTTAAACTGTCTCAAGATTGTGAAGGGATTCTCCATAGTAGCCTGCTGGCCAGAGCAGCACAGCTCATTCTTATATTACATGGGAGAGAATGACATTTGATGGCTTCTGCTGATAAACATGACAGCTGCCTAGCAGCATCGGCCTTCCACTTGATCATCTGTTAAGTTTGGCTTAGACCACACCAGCAGGTGACACAACCAAGTCCCCAAACAATGTATGAAATGAGAGTGACTTCATTTTCCAGTATGGGATTTTCAAGAGGATGTTTGTGGATAGCTAACATAGGGAGACTTTACCCTGAATTTGGTCTACAGCATTAAATAATGGTGATCCAAAAATCTCAAGTGTTGGAATTTGAGGCTCTGGCCCAAGTATTTTGCCCACAGTCACAGAGCTAGTAAGTGTTGGAGTTAGGGTGAAAAATCTGTGATGAAGGAGGCAGTTTGGGACAGTTGAGGAGGGCTCAACATGCTAAACTAACACACCAGAGGACCTCAGCTCCTGGGAACAGGAACTTATGTAGCAGTGAGGACTTGAGACTCTGGAGGACTCTAGGACTTGGCAAATGAAGCCAGTTAAAAAGCATCCTTCTATAAGGTTCTTATAATACATATGAGTTCAAAAAAGAACCTTCACAAATACACTGAATAGGAATTAAGCCAAGATAATTTCTTTCTTTTTTTTTTTTTTTTTTTTGGCAAAAATTATCACAAAGAAGGTAATACTCAGAATAACTGAAACATATCACATGCGATTTATCAACTTCCTCATGAAATTATGACAAGTTATTAGATTACAGTTACTTAGAGCACCCACAATTGATAAAGATAAAGCTATTTCTGCAAACAAAATAAAAGCTCAATTTAACTTAATACAGATCATCTAGTCCAACTCCTCAATTTTATAAATAAGGAAACCAAGAGACAGAGAGAGAAGAAAGTGCACGTTGGAAAGACCAGCATTTGAACCTTGGTTCAAAAATGGAATGCTGGCCTCTCCTTCAGGCTCTGTTATAGATATTGCAGGGTCAGAATGAGCTGGAAGGTCAAGGCTGGAAGTTCCAGGCTGACTTTTCCATCCAAGTCATGAAAATCAGGGAAATAACCTTGATTTTGTGGCCAGAAAGACTTCCCGATTTCGTGGCTAGAAAAAGTTCCCATCAGGAATTCTTACCATGAGCATAAGAAAGAAAACAGAATTCTGATTTCTTTATTCAGGACTCCATTTCAAGACCATCCAGAGTAGCCACTGGGCTTTCCTTCTGAAAAGTGCTTACCTTATTGATGTAATATTGGGACAAGGTAGCAGCGTTGATAGCCCATTCTACAGGGTGGTAGCCACTGTATTCCAGCTGTCGTTTAAGGGTGGTGTGGCAATACTGAGCAGCTTTCTCAATCATTTCCAAGTGCTGATAGACTTGAGCCAGGTAATACAAGGTATGAGTATACGCCTTCTCAAATCTGTGATGACAACAGGTCAGGATCAGAGAATCACAGAATTGCAGAAATGCTAGCTAGTCCAAACTCTACCCCAAGAAGGAATCTCACTTGTGCTATCACTGATAAGAGGAGCAGCACACATTTCCACTTAAAAACCTTCCACAAGAAGAATTGATTACACACTGAAGGCAGCCTTTCTGAGCTTTACTGAAGGTCACTTGGGAACACTGACCACCCACCTTCTGGATCTCTCCTGCTCCGTAAGCTTCTCTTCCTCGGGCAGAAAGTGCTCATTGGGATCAAGAGGAGGGTTCCCAATCTAGAAGAGAGATGCTTTGTGAATACCAGGCTCCCTCTTCTGGTGAAAAGGAGAAAGCCCAAAGTCATCTTTTTCACTAGTACTACTGAGCTAAGAACACAACACAATTAGGTCCACAGATGGAACATCACACTCAATTTTACCCAAGCTAAAGTCTCAAATTTAAGATTTAATGAGAGGCTGAAACACTACTGCAATCCAGGCTTTGTTTCCTAATTCCCCAAAAATCTTTCCCCGCTAAGAAACCATCACAAAATATCTTCATTGCTTGGGCCAGCAACACTCCCCAATTCACAGTTATGAGAGAGGCAGAGTTCGGTAGGCAAGTCCGAGACTCCGGTTTTTTCCCACACATTCAGAAGTTGAACCAACCAGTGGACAACACGATCTTACATGGCAATACCATTTTAAATTGATCAGTAGGAAAAAGTTAAGAACAAATACTCAGACATTCTCAGCTTTTCCTCTGTAACAAGAAAATGTATAACTCCCTTCCAGAATAAAAAAGTGTTTTTACTCTAAGTTCCCCCAACTTGGGATGACCTTCTCAGGGCAACTGCCAATAAGAGAATACTTCTTCATTTTGCCCAACTTTGATTTCGTAAGTACATGACCATCAGTGATGCGCCTTACATTGGATTAAGCAGACAGCTCCAAGCAGTAACTCAACCCTTTTCCAAAAGAAGCCTATCATGCTGATGGGATTTCTGAACAGATTTCTAATTCAGCTCCTAGGCTGACTGAAGCCACTGAAACAGAAAAGCATTGCTAAGGCAGGTCACAATGGACAAGGAGGTCTCCAGAGGCCCTGACAAAGGCGCTGCTGTGGCAAGGCTACTCCACAGCCCTGTCAACAATTCAGAAAACTGTTTAATATTCATAAGACAGGCTTCGCTGTTGGGGACACCCACAAACACAGTAATCTATGTCATGTCTATCTTTTCTTAGGATGCAGATGCCCTTTTCCCCAAGAAGAGTCAAAGCAGCCTTTCCCCCACTTCTCTCATTAATTAGCTCCCTGTTTTCCTATCAACATAAGGATAGGTAAAAAACAAGACTTTACAATGTGTAGTCATGTTACCACCAAAATTCAGTGACATAAAGACATACTAAATTCTATTTAAATTTTTTTTCTACACATATATGTGAAGTCCTGACACTTACTACTGTAAAAGAGTCCTTAGTTTATGTGCATGAAGGCACATTAGTAAACATCTTGCTGGAGTTTTTTGCCTTTCTGAAGAGGTACAACAAACCTGGGAGAAAGGGGTCATTTGAACTCTATTTACAGATTTGACTTTCAACATTCCTTTTTACCAAGAGGTGCTTTGGACTTTTGTTGTTGTTACTGATACCATAGCTTCATGTTATCCAGCTTATTCTGGGAGATGCACCTTAAATTAGAATGCTTTTTTAGTACCCTAAAAATCAGTGCTTTAGAATAACCAATCCTGTTCTGATTATTATGTGATTTCACTTGTGTAATAAATCACAATGAGCAACCAGGAAACCTCCTTCTATTTGCACGGGCCACTTTTCAATAGCTACTCCCAGTAAGGGTCTGATGTAGTGCTTACAATGACCCTATGACATAAAAACCGAGAGCAGCGAGTAGTGCTGCCATTTCACAGAGGGAGAAAGACATTATAGAATGTACTCCAAGGCATATGACTAGTCAGCAGCAGAAACCAGAGCCACCTGGAACACATGGATCCAGGTGCTATTCTCTGTATTATATCACCTCAGCTTTCCTAAGACATATAAAATTCCTGTGTACTCTTATTTAAAAAAAAAAAAAATAATGAAATTATGAATTTTTTTGCTATCACTAATGTGAAATGTATTAAATGTTTTCTTACAACATCAATAACTGGATAATACACATGTCTATAAAACCACTACAAATATTCCCAGTGTGTACTCAAACAGAAACTATATGTATGTGTGTGTGTGTGTGTGTATGTGTGTGTGTGTGTATTTATGCATGTGTGTATGCCCTAAAACCCGAATTTGAAAATGACGAAAATAAAAGAATGACTTCTTTTTTTGGTTTTGAGAAGCATTTAATTTAATAATATCCAATTATTTATGTAATGCCCCTCAATTCTCAAAACAATTAAAAATCTGCTTTAATGCAGTTGTTTATGAATTGTGATGTCCTAAAGGTTTCAGAATTAGACTTTTATTTGCTTTCCTGAAAGCACAACAATTCTTAAAGCAAGTCTGAGAAAACAATTCAGAATTTCTAAACCCTTTTAAATTGCAACAGCACAGACTCTCACCACTACACAAATTCCTGTAGCAGACATCATCCATCTCCCAACCAATCCTGCTGAAAGGGATAACATCAGGACATATTTGTAAAATTGCAATGTCATCCTCATCTATGGCATAAGCATTCACACCAACCTAATTAGGGAGGCTCCAGGGATCTAAAGTCTCACCAGAACATCGGATTTTTTTCCCCTATTAACTTCTGCCTAACTGATCTCTGAAAGCTTCCCATACCTCTTTCATATACTGATTATACAGAGCTTCTGCAGACTCTAGGTATGTTTGTGCAGTCTCAATTTCATCTCTTTCGGACCACAGGATACCCAGATTATTCTAGAAGGAAGAGAGACAAATTACAATCAGAGAAATTACAAACAGAGAAAATGTTACACTCATTTTATAGAAAACAATGGTCCACAGGGATGAAGGGCATCGCTGCCCTTTCAGCAGGTTAGTGTTGCTTAGGAGTAGGCAGACCCGGAGCAGAAAAAGGCTGGGGCTCCGAATCATTTCTGGCCTGATGAGCCAAATGGGCACTGCAGCAAACCAACCAGAAGGGCCGAGCCTTTTCACCATGTTCTCCCCAGTACATCATAGGGGCCGTGCTTCCTCAGGTGGACTGTAGCTCCCCGAAGGTAGTCTCCAGCATGGGGCCCCTGGACCCAGGACTCGCCTTCTGGCTGACAATCCCCAAGCATCCGAGCACAGACGCTGCTGCTGCCCACGCCTCCCCACCAGAGGCGGCCACCATCCTCTAAGACATCTGTCACCACCCGTTGGGAATGGCAGCGCCTTCCAGATGCTGAGCCCTGCCCCGCTCCAGACCCACAGGGACTTGGCCAGGATGTGCCCCACTCTATCTGCACATCAGACAGGGACTGTACAAGTCAGAGGAGCCAGCGCTAACAGAGTTCAGAGGATGGGCTAGGACAGGTAACAAAGGCTCCCCCAGAGCTACGACTTCAGAAGGCCCAGAGGAGCCCTCGAACTCAGACATTATGTGATGGGAAGGCCATTCCACAAATGGATGATCATCAATGGGAACGAAGGAACAGTCTGATCTCGTCGGACTAAGAAGGTTCTACTGAAAAGAGTGGGAGGTCGGAAAAATAAAAATGTTAGAAAATAAAGGGCCCTGAATGTCAGGAATGATCTGTGTCAGAGGCAGGAACTCCAAGGATCCTTCTGCAGGAGTCACCAGAGTTCTTTTTGTAGTGGCAAGGAATTAGAAATTGGGTCTACTGTCCATCAATTGGGGGATGGCTAAATAAGCAGTGATATGAATATTATTGTTCTATAAGAACTGAGGAGCAGGATGATTTCAGAAAAGACTGGAAAGACCTACATGAACTGATGCTGAGTGAAATGAGCAGAATCAGGAGAACACTGTACTCAGTATCACCAAGACTGTGTGATGAAGAACTGTGAACAATTTAGCTCTTCTCAGCAATGCAGTGATCCGAGACAGTTGGGATGCAAGATGCCATTTGCATCCAGAGAGACTGAATGAAGATCAAAGCACAGCATTTTCATTTTTCTTTGTTGTTGTTTTTTCCCCCTTTTATTCTGATTTTTCTTACACAATAGGACAAACATGGAAATATTTTAAAACACTGTCCATGTAAAATCTATAATAGATTGCTTGATATCCTGGGGAGGAGGAAGAAAAAAAATTTGAACAAAATCTTACAAAAATGAATCTTGAAAACTACCTTTAAGTGTATTTGAAAAAAAAAATACTATGGGGAGAAAGAATTTACATAAAAAACTTTTTTAAAACCCCCAAGTCAACTCCATGGGATAATAAAGTGTGGGATCCAAGCACAGAACTAGAGAAACATAGGTCAGGGCAGCGAGGCCTGAGAACAGGGAACAACAAGGTCTTTAGAACTCCCAGGGTCAGAGCTCACATCAAGACTTTGGAACAGGGAATATCAACCTGAGAGAGAACTTAGAAATCCCTTCTCAGAACCTTGTCCTTAAATGAATAAAATCAAAGACACAGGATTACAAAGAAAACCACTTATATTAAAACACAACTGCCAAATCAATTTTTTTGTTTGAAGTTCACAGTTCTTAGATTAAGAACCTCTGGCCTGGCTCCTTCCCTAAAGAGATGATTTCTAAACGGGAACAAGGAGGGAAGAAGGTGGAGAGGAGTCAGAAGATGAATGTTGCAGACATAAAAAATGATCCCTCCCACACTACCGCGTTAGCTGCAGTGCCCGTTCCTTCCCTTCTCCGAGGGCTCCCTCTGTACAGAGGGAAGAGGAGCGCCTGGCCTCCACTTTTCTTTTCTTCCCTTGTGGAAAGAGGGGCTTGGACCAGGTGATGCCGGAGGTGCGTGAGATCCCGCCTGGCTGGGGGAGACATCCCAGGGATCAGCACTGGGACTGAAGTCAGAAGACTGGGTTCGGCTCTAGCCCTGTGACCGTGGCAAGTCACAGAGTCCTGACTGCCTCGGTTTCCTCATATGGAAAATGAGCTGGAGAAGCAAAGGGCAAACTGCACCAGGATCACTGCCAAGGAAACTCATGGGGAGTCAGACGGGGGGGGGGGTCTCCCTCTTTACGAGCCCACCCCCCCCTGTCCAGCACGTAGGGGGACACAGAGGGAGTGCGCTTGCGGGCTTGAGAGCGGCAGCTTGGTGACCGGGTGTCTACACTGCCGAAGCGGAGGGCTCCTGCCCTCTCCGTCAGACCTGGGCCTGCAGGTGGTCCCCTCCCCCGCCCCAGAGGAGGCCCCCTCTCTGCCTTCTTCACCACGCAGACGCCGGGTCCCAGTGGGGTCCCCTTCTCGTTACCCTCCTAACCACGAAGAAGGCGGGTCCCTGCAGAGGATCCTTCGCTCCCCCAGAAGCCGGGTCTCAGGGGGAGAGCCCCTCCCACACTCCAGGTCCCAGCGGAGGTCCCTTCTCTCTACCCAGCTAACCACGCAGAAGCCAGGTCCCCGGAGATCCCCTCCCCCGCTCCCCCAGAAGCCGGGGCGCTGCGGGAAATCCGCTCCCCGCGGGGACCCCTCCTCCCTGCCCCGGGTCCCACCTGGGCCTGCAGGTGCAGGGACACGGCGGCGGGCTCGAGGCGGCTGCGCCGCACCAGGCGCAGGCAGTTCTGCAGGTGTTCCTCGCCGGCCGCCAGCTCTTCCGTGTCGAGGTGATTGAGGCCCAGCTGCAACTCCACGGCGGCCAGACGCACTGCCCGCGTGCTGGGCTCAGCCCCGGCCCCCGGCCCGGCGCGCTCCGCCTCAGGCTCCTCCTCCGCGCCCGGGCCACCGCCCGCCTCCTCATCCTCGTCCTCGTCGGCCGCGGGCCCCAACAGCGCCTTCACCTCCTGCAACAGCTCCCTGGCGCGGTACTTAGACTTGTAAGGGTCGTTCTCCGGATCCTTCTGAGACTCCACCTGCGACAACGACAGAGAGGTGCGGAACTTCTCACAGGCCGCGGCCCAGGCCGCCGGGGTCGCCATGGCGCCCGCCTTGTCCGCCCGGCCGCTGCCCCTCGCGCCTGGCCGCGCCCGCACCACGCACGCCGCGCGCACTTCGAGGGGCGGGGCCGCGCTTACACGTCGGCCAATGACGGCCGGCGCCGGCGGTGAGGAGGCGGAGCCTGTACGGCGAGGTCGGGCGCCGTTGCCACGGGGACGCAGCTGCGCCCTCAGGGACTCTTCTCTCCCAGTCTTCCCTGGCGAGACAGCTGGGCGGCCGCAGCGCCTAGAGGCGTCCTGAGGGGCTGGGCTGGCTCCTCCCCACGTGACAGCGGGCCAGGCCTGGGCAGAAGGGGGTTTTGTTCTGCGCAGTCTCGTTGTGAGTCTGCTGTGTGCCCGGGTCAGTTCCCCAGGGCCGGGCTGGGAGATAGAAGAGCGCTCGAGTTTCTCCTAAACCATCAACCACCAAGTATTTATTAAGCGCTTACTGTGAGCCAGGCACCGTGCCAACCCAACAGTCCCGCTCCCCTCCCGTCTAACAATGGAGGCCATCATTTACGTAGCGCTTTAAGGTTTGCAAAGCGCCTTACAGGAGTCCTTCTAACTCCACGAGGGAGGGGCCGTTGCTATCTCTCTTTAACAAACGGGAGAACCGGGGCAGAAGTTGTGTCTGCCTTTAGATTCGAACTCAGAACTTGTCCAGCCTCGTATATTGTGGTCAAGCTGCCACTGCAATGGGGCGGGGCAATATAGGAAAAAACCATAAGGGGACGCAATCAAGCAGGGAACTGGGGTGGGAGGGCCTAATGGTCATCCCAAGGGGGTACAGGGGAATGCATTCCGTTGAATCTGGAAGAGGTCTTTGTGAGTAGAGCCAGCCAGTGCCTGGGCGCTGGGGGATGGCCGAGGCCTGCCCCGGAGGGGAGAGCCCGCTGCAGTGGGGACGCCTGGCACTCAGTTTGAACCCCAAACCCACAATCACCAAGCAAGCCCTTGGAGATATTCAGACCTGGGCTCCTTTCCCTACCCAGTGCTCGGAGGGGGCCGCTTCTGTAAAATGGGGATAATTTCTGCCTTTCCCAATGATAAGGTGGATGGACACAGAATCTCCTGGGCAATCACTTCCCTCTCCACACCCCTCCCCCCCCCCCCCCTTTCCAAGCCTCTTCAGGGATGACTGCTGTTGGACATGGGGAAAACAGCACAGATGTAAGGAAACTAAGTTTTTATTAAGGCATAAGACAGTATCTTTAAAAATATCGTTTAAGAATCTGTTGGCAGATCCCAATTCATAAGATTATAATCTAAAAATTCATTTGTAAAAAACCTTTTGGAACTCAGTTCTCATGGGAACTAAATTATACATGGTGAGGTTCCCAGGCCAGCCCAACAAAACCTCTTTATAACTCATATTTTAGTTATTAATGAACAGTATTAACCTAAGTCTTTTTCCAGGGAAAGCACATATTCCCTTGAAAGTCTAATTCTGCAAAGTTGAAATGCATTTCACATTAGCTTTTATATTCAAAACTAATTTTTTCCTTTGTTCATTTACAGAAGCATTGATTCCACAGCACAATCTTTTAAGATGCTGTGCTAAATGCTAGGTGCCACCAGTTCCAAAACAATACTGTAGGCTGCCAAAAGATTTGCCCAATGTTAATTGCTAACTTATAGTAATGGGTGCATTTCTTGAATAACAGTTAAAAACCTCTCCCATCAAAGTGAAGCCAGTTAAAAGGCAAGATAACATGTTGAAAATCTTGCATGAAAAAGGGCCCTATTCGGGGCCAGAAGCCCTTGATTCAAGTTGAAAGCTCTTCTACATATTCAAAGGGGGAGACCCCACACCCCATATCAGCTATTTTATCCTCTGGGGAGTTGCTACTATCTGAAAAAAAGACCAATCCAAAAAAAGCTGGACTTCCTCCAGGAGGAGCATCTGGTCTCGACAAGAGGATGGCACCCAAATTGTCAAGCATCTACATTCCTAAGCCAAGTGTGAAAACCAGAATGGAATGAGTTCAAGGGCTTTTTCCAAGAGCCTCACTAAATGGGATGCCATTGGTCACACAGCTCTTTCTAAATCAAAGGGGCTGCTGAGGCTGGGGGAGGGTAGAGAGTGGATCCCATGAGCTAGAACTTGAGCCAAATGAGCCAAAACAGGTCACCAAGAATCTAAAAAGCCTGGGGAACATTTGCCCCATCACTCATTCTTCTTTGGGGGAAACCAGATCCGAGGAGTTTATTTGAGGTTCTTGACCAAGTCAATTAAGCAGCAGGGCTAAAATGCCAGTCTTCCATTAAAGCTGGCTGGGGTGCCTGCAGATTTGGCAGCAAAGGAGCTGCCAGCAAAATGAGGGCAGGGAGAGAAGGGCCACTTAAGAATGGGTTGGTCTGCCCTTCACACTGAGGGAGTAAAGGTCTATTAAGTATATGGGTCCATATCCCTAGGGCAGAGGTCCCCAGAGGAGCTAAGACCTTTACGGGCAAAGAATGGATATTATTCGGATCAGCAATGGTGCCTACAAAGATATTTTACAGAGCAGAACGTGTACACTGACTGAATCAATCATCAAAGTTCTCACTTTCATACTGAACAACCTTTAGCACACAATAAGTACTTATGAGTCAAAAAGCAAATGGACAACATTCTCTAACGTTATAGAGTTATAGAAATATACACAATGAGAATCAACCTAATATTTTTCCTATTACTAACAGACATTCTGCTTGCCAAGTACTTCACCAGTTTTTTACATCTCTCTAGGGTGGGTTGCCTTGAATTTTTTCTCGTAATTAAAAATGTTACCTAATAGTTTATTTTATCTGCTTAGCAAATCCAGACTTTTCTTAAATTTCTCCAAAATAAATAAGAATGTTTCTCAAAGGGAGAAGAGTTTGAAACAAAAAGACAGACACTATCTGCCTTCCTTCCTGTCTTTCCACGTGGGAATGGGCACGAATTATCTTTTCATGTCTGAGACTGTCACATGCTCTCTGTCAAATTTGCCCATTTTTCTTCTGCCACAAGGGAAGGTAAAGCCACCTGGGGCCCCCATTACTGAGAATGCCTGTGTTTATTTCTTGTTCACCAAAACAGCTTTCGATGCACAAAAATCACTGTCTCAGACAGTGAATGCACGGTATTGTCAGCAGGATCCAAGCTCTAGAAGAAGCTGGTGCTCAAGGTTCACCTGTATTAACCCTTAACTGATGGCTCCTCTGGACAATCCATTCAGTGGGTGGATTGGGAAAATCTGTTGCAAAAACAAATCTTTGGCTACGCAGGAAAGGTCCTCCGAGCTTAAGTGCCCTGGGAGCTTGTCCTTAGGGTAACACATTACCCAGAGATACAATAACTACCAACCATCTTCAAAGGAGAACAGTCTGGGCAGAAAACAGACTTAATTTAAGGTAATCCACTGCCATGAGTTTTAGAACATCCATGTTTATGGTCTCCCAGAAACAAGTTTTTGAAGACATAGTGGACAAATTACAGAATGGCGAAGATCCCTTTGAAGGGGAGGAGCCTTGGTGCAGTGAGCCTCCATCTCTTGCAGAGATAGGCCCCAAATGGCAGCGGCTGGCTTGGTGAGCAGTAGAAAGAAAGCAGGAAGCAGTTTATAAAAGTCACTGGTGAGGGCAGAGTGTCTCTCCAAACTTAATCCTGTTGTCTAGCAGGTCTTACCGATGAGAAAACGCTCTCTGAAAACTTCGTTTCTGGCCTCTGTTTTGAAACTTGTCATTCCTATTGAAGCCCCCACCACCACGGCCACCACGGCCGCCACCTCCGCCCCAGCCGCCGCGGCCACCTCCACCCCGGCCGCCGCCGTGCCTCTGGTTCCGGAAGTTAGAGAAGCCTCTGCCTTCATCAGGCTGTTGCTCCAGCTCAGGTCTCTCGGTGGCCACAGAAAGCTGCCAGCGCCTCGAGTCCTGCCATTGGTCCTGGGGAAACAAGATATGTTTCTAGGCACTGTCTGAAGAAAAGCCAGCACCTCTCAGCCTCCCAAAGAATGCCTGCCTCTACTAGAGGTCCAACCCCCAGCTGAGCTCACTTTCCCTGGCTTCCACGAGCACCTGATGGACTATACAAACCGTTCTGATCACAAAAGCACGATGGGAAACTGCCCTCCATTTACTTTGGAAAAGGACCCTTCATTCCCAAGCCATTTGGCTGGATCCAAAGGCCACATTTGTCCTCACTATGCCCTCAACCAGCCTGATCAGAAGGCAAGATGACAATACCTGGAATGTCTTTACTTCTGCAGCAGGGACATCAAAACAAACGCCCTGAAAAGGAAGGAACATGATGAAGCATTTCATAAAAGAATCTTTGAGAAAGACTGGGTAGCCTCAGACTGGCATTCCACAGTCCAGAGCTCATCCCTGTGCCATACACGAAGAGCTGAGATCACCATCCAAAAGATAGGGCGTGAGCCGAAAACACAGGGCTGACTTCTAATGTGGAGCTTCTCCCTAAAGCCATTCCCAAGGTGTGAGCGGCCCTACAAACGTATCTCACTCATATCACAGAGAGCCTGTATGGAGATACACTAACAGCAATGGGAGTCCCCAGGCCAGTGTCACAGGTTTGCGAAAGAATTCACAGTTCCAGTCTTCAAGTGAGGTTTGGTATAAATAGGTTTATTTTCTCTGAGAAGCTCTTTGTCTCAGTGGGCTAGTTCCTGATTAGGAAGTTAGCAAAGACTGGGGTACATAGTTTTGATTTTATTTAACTTTCTATAGCCTGAACTAATTTCCAGATCAATTGAAAGTGGGAGTTTCTCCCCAAGTGGGAGGGTGAGGAGAGGTTGAGGTTCAGGAGGGGATCATTTTAGGAATTTTCCCAGAGGGGTTGAGACTCTGGGTTTTTCTAACTCAACCCTCCCCACCCCCAACACAGATCAGGGGGACACAAGAGTCCTATTATATCACTTGGACTATACCACATGAATGGGATCTTCCATCTAATCAGGATTCTACCAAAAGCTTCAGGAAGAAATATCCTATTGTCCTATTAACTCGTATGAAAGATATCGAGAAGGACGAGTCAAGGGGCCCAAGCTCAAAGCACAGTTCCTGATACCTGGTACCCTGCTGACCCCAGTTAAGTCCCTCAGGCTGTATAATGAGGGGTGGACTCTGGCCTAGAGCTCCAGGACCCTTCAGCTACTTTTGTCTTCCTAAGAAGAGCTAGAAAGGAAAGGCAGGCTTTCTTTTCCAATAAAAGATTATACAGGTCATAAAATTCACCCTGATACAAAGAGGTCAAATGCTGCTCTAAACTCCAATCCACAGAAGACCCTCCAGTGCTGGAATCTTTACAAACTGCTAACTAGAGTTGATCTGATCTTACAAGAAGATGTTTTGGGCCAGAACCTGAAACGAGGTACTAAGTAGAACTAATTAGTACAATGCTTGTGTTTACACCTTTACTCATCGGAGTTCACAAGTTTGCCAGATTCACAAAGTAAACTTTGTAACTTTGTGAATTCACACCTCCCTTAAAGCTCTTTGGGCCAGAGAGCACCATGGGAGAAAACCCATAATCCCATTCTCTCAGAAGAGTCAGATATAAGGCCATTGAAGAAAGATCTATTCCAGAATATTTTCCATTTGGTAGCAGAAGAGAGTTCAGCTGGATTGGAGAAGAGCACTCTGGTGCAGACACAGAGCACTTTGGGATATTTCAGCGGAATTACGCCAGAAGCCCTCTCTCCAAGGCAAGAAAGAATATTTTCCATTTGGCTGGCTGTCATTTTGGTGGATACACTGGAAAAAAGTGATGTTATGTGTAAAAGACAGGTCATACAGGTATCAAAAACAATAGATGTATGACCTGTCTTTTACACATAACATCACTTTTTTCCAGCGTATCCACCAAAATTCCTCATTGAAGACTTCTGGGAAGATATATACAAGAATCTGATCAGGTAAGAAGATACAAAGTAATCAGTCCCTGGGACAGAAGAATCTATATCAATGTAATAGTGATCAAATCAAATATAACAATTAGTTAGCAGTTTGTAAAGATTCCAACACTCCAGTTTCAGTGTTTTTACTTTGGTCTTAAATGTTCTTAGCATGCATCAACCCAAGCACAGCACCCCCAACTCTCCCCTCCATTGCCTTTTCTTGTTCCTATCCTGGTCAGGGGGACCCGGGCTGAGGCTTCTCACATCTCCCAGCTCCTGGGGGCCTCCGTCCATAGGAGAGAAGGCCTATACCCTCCCCATGAGCAGCACTCCCCACCCAAAGATGTCCACCTTGTCATCAGTCCCAGCCTTACCATTTTCCCCTTGAGGAAGGTCATCCGGGTCACTTTGTCATCGATCTCTTCCCCAAGCTGCTCTTTCAATCCTCTCCAGGCATAGCCAATGTTATGCATCTCGATGGAGCACTGCAAGACCATTGTCACAAAGCCCTGGCAGGGAACAGAAACAGTTAGGACCCGAAGGAGTGACTGTCCTATTCCCAGAGGGCACTGCAAGCAGCAACTCTCCCCCAAAATGAAAGCCGGCCTTAGCTTATTAGCAGAGTGACTGAATCACATGCACCTGAATGGTGGTTTTTAAAAAAGAAATGCACACATGGCAGCTAAATGGCGCCACAATGGGTCAGCACTGCCTGGAGTCAGGAGGATCCGAGTTCAAATCTGCCTTCAGACATTTAATGCTTACTAGCTGTGTGACCTTGAGTAACTCACTTAAGCCCAACTGCCTCATGCAAAAAAAAAAAAAAAAAGAAAAAGAAAAAGAAAAAAAATGCACAGGAATGCTTTACTTGTGAGACAGAAAGCACAGGGAGTGATCCCTGGACACCCTCCCACCACCTCAAAGATGGAAATCACAACTTCAGGCATCTCACCACATCAGAGTTGATGAGGGAACGCTGTTCGACAGTGGTCGCCCCTGAGATGTGGGCTAAGGCCGCAGCCAGTGCTTCCACGGCCCCCTTCTCATCAATCAGCTTCTGAGCAGTCTGTCTGAAGTTGTTAATGGCCGCAGGAGGCACCGAATCCAAAAACCTATGAATTTATCAACAGCAGATTGTTTTCAGGAAAGACTCCAAATGTTCAGCACCCCAGGAAGATTTTAAAGCTGAGATCTAGAATTATACAAGGCTGCTATTTGTCTTGTACCAAGCCATCTCAGCCAATCAGTGTTCTGACACGGATTCGATCATTCTTGTCGCCATTTAAGAGATGAGGAAACTGAGGGCTTGAGCACACTAGTAACAACTGTTTATAGAGGAAGAGGGAGTAAAGGATGAGGTGAGCTCAAGAACCAAGTCTTTCTAGATTTCAAAGGCAGCTCTTTCCTCTCCCTGCCCCCACAGCTTCCAGGGGATGCCTGAAGCTAAAGCACTCTCACTTTCTAATCCCAGGGTGGCTGAATAACACAAGTGTGGCAGCTTGAAGCCACTGACTCCTGAGGGACTATGCTCCCCTTTGCCAGTCCCGCCTCCTGGCACACCTGGCAGCCATGTGCCCTTAGCTGTTAGTAAAGTAATGATCCACAGAATACTTCACCTTGAAGAGACCTCCAGGGATCTGCTTAAGCCAGGGTTATAAATGGATAATCACAGCTCTCCTCTTCCCTGTTGGGCAAAAGCCTCCTTCACCCACAACTGTGCTCCTGTCACAGACTCCCTGCTAAACTAGGGGACAATCGGTACTTACCACTAATCTAACATACGAGGCTCCCATGAGCTATCTGGGTGTCAACTCTAAAACTGGCAAAGTCTTTAAGCCTTAACAATAAAATGGTAGATTGACATTTTTAGTAACTGGTCCCCAGCAAGGCAGGAGAGGGGCATAGAGACATTCAGAGATTATAGGCAAGTACACACAAATGGATTGGAGCAGGAGGAGGTTGGACCAGGGGACTCCTGCCTCCAAGCCACCCCCCAGCACATGCCCTCACTTTTTCCTGGCTTGGGGGCTCAGCCAGAGACTAAGGACCTGAGGCAGCCGCTCTGTGTCTCCTCCCCAGAAGGAGCCAATTCTTGGGATGGTCTGACTCTCTATCCACTAAGTCATCATTCCAAACTATTCAAGAACCATTTGATTTCCCCTCCAGCTAACTGCTTTTATTTGTCTTTGTAAAAACAACAGATTCATTTCTCCAAATCCTCCCTTACAACAAAGACTATTGAGGACAATTAACCCCAGACAACCAAGCAATGCCATGTGATCACTGTGACAACATCCACATCCCCAAGCCCGTACACACCTGATGGCGTCTTTGCTGGATGCTTTAATGATTTCAGAAGCACTGGGAACACCCACCCGTTTGAAAGTGATCCCCTACAAGACAGATCAAAAGAGACACAGTGTTAACTTTCCATTGTGGACATCACCTAAAGAAGCTAAGATGAGAACTCCTGTCTCAATTGTTTCCCACAAAACACAAATGTCAAGATGTGCCCATCATCACCACAACCCAGAAAACAGCCTCCCACTTTAAGATGACTATTTTGTAGTTGTGAATCCAAATGCCTAAGCTGCTGGCAAAACAGAAAACCAAAGTTCTTCCGACTGCCTCTAGATCACAGGATGACAAAAGACTCATTCATTCCGCTAACCATCAGCTTTTGGGGATCCTGCCCGAGGGCAGGGAGGGATGGGAAGCTGACCGAGGTGTCCAAGGAGGACTTCTGGGACATTCAGGAGCCCAAGAGAAGGCATGTGCGCCTGCACTCACCGCCTGCCGCTCCACTTGTGCCAGCTGGTGCTGTTCCTTCTTCTGATAAAAGCAAATGCAGATCCCAGTCCGTCCAGCTCGACCTGTACGCCCCGAACGATGAATGTAGGACTCTACATCCTAGGACAACAAAATGGAGAAGTGACATTTGGAAAAAAAGGAAAAAAAATCTCCCAAGATCAGCCCACAGAGAACCAGCAGATGAAGAGAAAATGGCATCTTAATTAGGTAATCCCAAAAGCATGAATAAGAAAAATCAACTTGAAAAATCAACTGTTTTGCAAATACTCAAATCACTTGAGTTTAATGACATTATTTTCTATCAAAGAAAATAAAAATAAACATTTTTTAGGTCAAAGAATTTATTTTAAGACTATTGATTTATTCCCTGAGACAGTTACTATCACACCAAAGTAAATTTTCTAACTTGTAAGGGTTTATGAACTTGCTTTTAAAGTAACTAATACAGACGCCAACTATCAAGGGACTAAAACTAGAAATCAGTCTTAGTGAGATTAGATTTAGACCAGGATCTTACACCACATGAGAATTCAATGAGAAACAGCTGATATATGCAAGGTCACCTTATGAACAAATTAGAGGAACCTTTCACAGACATGGAAAATTCTCGAACAAACAAGGGAACAGATGCTCACAGGTCACAAAAATGGACAATTCGGATTTTATAAAATGGAATGGTTTTTACAAATAAAATCAATGCAGTTAAAATGAGAAGTTAAGCAGTTAACTAAGAAAATCTTTGCAGCAATTTTCTGAGAGGTCTCATTTCTAAAATAGACAGGGAACAGATATGATGTCCCAAAAGCCTCTTGTAGCATCTGAGGGTAATGATTCATTTTAGATCCTTACTCAATCAGCCTAAATTAATTTGATAGAATATCAAGGTTCTGTATATAAGGTCCTAGGGCTGTGAAGTGCAGATACTAAGTTCACCTGCTTTACTATAGGAAGTTAGCTAAAAAGACCCTCCACCTCTGTTTTTGCCTTGTCATTGTGAGCGTACCCAACATGGCATAGATCACAACTACAGGGAAAGTCCCCCAAAATAATTTTGTACTTCCAGATAACCATTCTAAGACCACTTAGATCACTGACTGTGACAGCTTATAACATTTCCTTCTGCCCAAATTAAGGAAATCTATCCATCTTATGTAGACGTAATTCCTCATTTCACTCAACTTGTGACCAAACTGACACATTATTTTGTTATTCAGTGGAATTATTATGTATTTGATATAGCTGGTATGGAATGACTGGACATCAAGTCCTGTAAAAACTGGGACCTGGAAGAAGGAAGCATCTCAACTTGTGAGGAAGGTCTGAAGTCCACTTCATTACTAGAGATTACAGATCCTTTAATAAAGTGCCATTGGCTCATCCCTTTGCTTATTGTAATTTTAATCTCCACATACCCTGCATAATAGAGTTATTTCCCAAGGAGTAAGCAGCCAAACGATACAAAATAGTTCTGAAGAGAAAAGCTAGCTATCTGCAACAATTTAGAAAAAATAAAACCGAGTATCCTACAACCCATCAAATTGGAAAAGATTTAAAAAAAAAATTTGTTGGTAGCCCTGAGGAAGGTTAAGACAAGTAATGCTAACACAGCATTAGAGAAGCTGTGAACTGGTCCATCCATCTAGAAAACCATTTGAAAATGCCCCCCAAAAATCATCCAAAAATTTGTGACCATGCATACCCTGTTGCCCCAGTCTTATCACTGGTAGGCATATGTCATAAAAAGATCTAAAGAAAGAAAGCCCTTATAAGGCATATAAAAAAGTATCATGGAAACTAAAGATGTGCTCATCATTTGAGAATTGTTGAATAAATGGAATATTACTACATGGTAAAAGAAAAAGGGGGATGCTGAGAAATTTGGAAAAACCAGGATGACAATGCAGAAGGAAGACAATCATTTCCACATTGTGACCATGTTAAAACCCGGCCAATAAAAATGAACACCCACAATGCAGTGGACCAAGGACAGCTTTTCCCCACTCCTCACCAGAGAGGAGAGGGAGCAAAGGTGCAGAATGACACAGGCATTTGAGGAGGTGACCAATGCCTAACTGTGCTAGGGATCCTCAAGGGAGTCTTTCTGCAGGAGGAAGAGGGGCACAAAAGCAGTCAAGAAAGAAAGCACCAAACAAGGCAGGCAAGTTTAGAAAGGGAGAAATGAGTAGGACAGCTCTGGGATGAGCCAATGACCAGGATCAACCTAATGCCCATGATTACATCTCATTGTTGCTCCTCTTTGCCTTTTCTATTTGTACAGAGGAAATGTTCTCACTGTTCAGAAAAGGGAAACCTGCAAATTGGTTCTTACCTTGGGAGGAGAACTCTGGATAACCAGGTCAACCTCGGGAATGTCCAAGCCCCGAGCAGCCACATTGGTGGCCACCAGGACACCAAATTTGCCATTCCGGAAACCCTGAAGGGTAATTTCTCTTTGTTTCTGTGGAATATCTCCATGCAATGACTGTGCATCCTGCCAAGGCAATAGACATGGTTTACGTAAAGAACCAAAGGATTTGAACTGCCAAATTTAAATAGCCGATTTCTTTATATGGAACCCCCACAGTAACTGGGCCCACCAGTTTCTGTCTGAAAATTAGAGAAAACCCGTGCTACTTATAGCCACACACTCAAACAGGCCCCATGTGAGGAGAGAAGCAAACTAACCCAAGTGGAACAGAAAGAGCCCATGGTCTGGAACCTGCGGAACCAGGCGCAAGTTCTGTGGCCCTGATCTTCTGTGGGTCCCCCAACTCTAACACATGACTCCATGAAGGATAGTGTCTGCTTTTGGTCACAAACATCTCTACATTTCCTACATGAGCAGTGATGATGGTAGGGAGGAAACAAAGCAGCCTGATATCGGGGACCCCCACAGGGGTTTCTACATTCGCTTATTCCTGCTCAGTCATGTGGCATTGGAAACTCCCCTCCACTTCCCAGGCTGGGGAGCGATTCCTACCTGCTTTATTGACTCATTCAGGGAGAGTTCCTGAGCCTCCTTCTTAGTCTCACAGAAGATGATGGTTCGTCCGTGACTCCCACTGTAGACCTGGATGACATCGCCAATGACTGCTGCCCTCTGAGACCAGTGGCAATTGATGGCCAAATGCTTGGAGGAGAAGGAAAAGGGGATCAATGCCTTGTCTGAAGAGATCCAGAAGCCAATAACTAGTCACAGGGAGCTGAGCAGTCTGACATTAGATTGAGCATGAGGACAGCGGACTGACTGTCTTACATCACTCTGTGCATCCCTCACATTGAGCACTGAGCCTGGCACATTGTGAATGATGGATAAATGCAACTGAATGACTGGCACAGTGCTACTCCCTGTTCTTGAAGAAAAAAAAATCCTTGTGCTGCATCGATTAGCCGGTACCCTCAGTCTATTAAATATCATGGGACCCAACTAAGGAAATGGGAGGGAAGAAAGTCGAGTCAGAGCAGGCATTTTTAGGCCTCTTTGGGTCTAGGACCCCCGGGGGACCATCTGAAGAAGCCTACACATTCTTGTTGAAGATGCAGTTATACAATATGGAAAATACAAGTTCCCAGACCTCAGCTTCCATACGTGGTTGGGTGGACAATGAGACAAAGGGAACTTAAGCCCCAGAAATTACAGAGGGCACTATATGAGCTTTCTGGCGACTGGCAGAGCCCCCTCCTACTGTCTGGCTGGACAAGGCAACGCACTTGGTCAGCATGGCTGGCACTGGAAGGGGGAGCCCCAGGGCTTCTTCAGGATCTTCGGCATTGTCCAGACTCAGATCAATGGGGCAAAATGACTAATCTGGGCAAAGGCGCCTGAGGACAAGCTATGCTGGGGCTTTCCTCCTGCTCGCTTGCTGAACTGAAATAATCTACTTTAATTTTCTCCTATTTTTTTCCTCTACTTAATCCCTCCTCATTATGCTGACACTGGCTTGGCACAAATCCTGTCTCTGACCCTTCCTCGCTAGATTGTTGGGCCTCAGCTCCCTCATCCCAATGCCTCCCAGGTTCATCATGGGGACCAAGCAAGATGCTAGAAAGCCCATCAGTTGCGGCAACAAAGACGTCACAGGAGATAAATACAAAAATGAGTAAAAGCGCCATTACAGCCACCACTCCTCTGGGACTCACCTGACCATCCTTTCTGATCTCTTCCCTCCCCATTTGTGATAAGAGTCCATATCTCAGATCTCCAGGGAAGAATGTCTTACTAATGGCTACTGCCCTAGCTGCCCTCACAGCCACTGGGTAATGAGTACAATGCAAAACCAAGTCAAGGGAGAAATACAAGCAGCAGAGAAGCCACAGAGAGTTAGCAAACAATAGCTTCTGAGACTTAGTCAAATGCTAAGAACTTCAATGGGATTTAGATTGCGGAGCCGAACACAAGAAGATCTTTTTATTTCTGTTTTCAAGATAGGCTCTGTCCGTCCTTGTCATCTCCAACTCCTCCAAGTCAAGGAGCAGCAGCCCCTGATCACTCACCTCCACGGTCACGGCGGCCTTCTGCGTCTTCTTCCCAATGAGGTCAACTTGCTCATAAGTAGATTTCATGTATTTCTTAGCAACATCGTACACCCAGTGAGGACAAGTGGCAGAAAAGAGCAACGTCTGGGGGTTGTCTTCCGAATCTTTAAAAAAGAAAAATTGCATCACTCTCTAAGGATGAAAAGGAAAAGGGCAGGTGAAAAAGCAAGAGCAAGAAGACGCTTTGGAAATGTTGCAGTCCAATCTCGTCTCTTAAAAGATGGAGGAAAGCAGCCCCCACCCACGGGCCAGCAGCCCCTATGACAAAGGGGAGCATGGCACCCCAGCTAAGGACCCCAAACTACACCTCTGGGGCTGATGGAGAGGCAGCCCACTTTTCCTCCCTGATCTGGTTTCTGCGCTATCCGCTAGTCCACCCTCTCCCCCATTATAACAGGCTCTTGCATTTACCAGCGCTTACTTACCTTTCTTATACGCCACCGTTAAAATTTCTTCCACCTGCTCAGCAAAGCCCATGTCCAGCATCTGGTCCACTTCGTCCAGCACAACATGCTGCACCTTGGTGAGGTCGAGACGGCCATTCTGCAGATGGTCCTTGATGCGCCCCGGAGTGCCCACCAGGATATCAATGCCCCGCCGAATGAGATCAACTGTCAAGGAACCAGAGGAGGCAGTTGTTCCCAGGGTTCCTTTTGCCTCGTGCTTCCCCCCACCACAGGATCCCAGGCAGGCACAAGAGTCACCGCTTCGCCTCCGTCCCTCCGCCACTGGTACTCACTCTGGCCATTATAGGGCGTTCCCCCATAGAAACAGGCCACTGTCAACTTCCTGGTGATGTCGCTGAAGTCTTTGCTGACTTGGATTGACAGCTCCCTGGTTGGGGCCAGGACCAGGATCTAGGCAAGAAGACTCAGGTCGAAGCCCATCACGACAGCCGTGCCCAAGGAACCCAAAGCACAACAGGCCCCAGTCACCCCCATCCCATGCTCCCTCTTCTGTGGCAGCAGATCACGTTTCTCCCTCCCACCCCCCTCCAGACCCAGACAGGTAGGGAGGGGGACTGCCATGACTTCGAGAAGGGGGAAAGGAATAAGCACTAATTAAGCACCAAAACTGCCTGGCCCTGAGATAAACATTTTACAAGTATCCTCTCCTGGGACCAACTCGACCACCCTTCCATTATCCCCATTTGGCAGATGAAAAATTGGAGGCAAACAGCACTTTGGCCTTTTGCCCAGGGTCCCCCAGCTACTAAATGTCTGAGGCTGGTACTGAGCCAAGCTGTGCCTGACTCCAGGCTGCAGCTAATCCACCCCACGGATGCAGTGACCCCTAGTCCTTGAAGCCAAGAAGAGGAGCAGCAGCCCGAGGCCCTGACAGCCGTTCAGAGACTCATGGTCATCTTTTGAGGAATATATATGGGACAATAGAGATTTCCTGCTGTTAGTAGCAACTGAGAAGTTCCCAGGACAAGGGTCTGGCCAGGCAGCAAGCCTCCGGGGGCCACACTCACCTTTGGTGCACGGCCTCTTGCTCGGGGCTGAGTGTCTCCCTGAAGTTTTTCAATTAAGGGAATGGCAAAAGAGAATGTCTTCCCTGTCCCTGTCCGGGCTTGAGCAATTAGGTCCTTCCCACTGGACACGTGGTGAAATGTCTTTGCTTGTATAGGAAACAGGTAGGTCACCCCGCGGGCTGGGAAAGAATCCAATTCATTTTTTAAATCACCAGGCAATGCACCAGCATAACCCACCAGGACCTTGTGGTCGGCTTCATCCCACTACCTCCACTTCTGCTAAATGACATCAGGCAAGTTCTTTCTCCCAAAATCACCATAGACTTCATATTAAAAATTTCCCCAGCGAAACTTGCTTTCTGACAAGGTAGGCAGCCATGAGTGAGTGGCAGTCTGCATCACTGGAGATATCTAAACCAAGGAGACCAACTCTGCACACCCTCAAGATCCCATGGGCCTTTTCTTCCACACTTTCAGAGTGTGTGCTCTGTTCTGGTCTCCCACAGGGTTTCTGGGGAAATTAGAAAACCTAGGAACAGAGAGCTTGTTTTCTTTGTGAAAAAACCAACATTATACATGAATAGGATAGGATTCCCATAGCAAACAATAAAACTGTTTTATCACCCCCTGCCCCAGATTTCCTGCTCCCTTTAATGTTCTATCTCCCTGTTATAGACTGTCTGCTTCTGAGAAAAGAAACTGTCTTTCTAAGAGGATTTGTATTCCTGGGGCTCATCAGGGGGCGTAGAGGATAATAAATGCTTAACGGAGACTAGCTGACTTATTTTGGTGATTTTTATTGTCCATCGCTAGACTACTATCCAATATTCTACCAGCAACAAATATGTTAACTTGTTTTTTCTACTCCCTTTGTTCTTGTGGGTATAGGAGGGATTTTACTGTTTTAGGAGGATTCCAAATTTAAGGCTACAAGGCCCCTCAGAAATCCACCGAGAAGAAACCAGAGACTAGACAGGAGAAGAGAGTTGGCCATGATAATTTACACCTCCAGAATGCCCAGCATTTTCTACCACCAAGGACTACTGAAACAGACTCCTTTACTGGGACATCTGAGATTTTAAGGGACCTCACCCGAGCCTGACTCCTACTACAGCACCGGAAAAGAGAGACCACCTCATCAATGAAGACTATCCCTTTCTCAACATGACAATTAGTTGCTAATAAAATTACCTTTGAGTAGTTGAATCGTCTCTTCGGAGATAGGGAAATTAGAGAATGCTCCTTCTTTCTGCTCTGCAGATAACTCCTGTTAAATTAAAGAACACTTCAGAAGGAGGATAAATGAAACCAATAGTCTCCAGTAAGAGTAACATAGTCCTTTCCAAAGAAAGTTGCAGAAGAGAGTTCCTCGAAGACAGGCTTCACTTAGGCCATGTGATACATAGATTTTGTTTCATTATCTAATGGGAGAGAAATTATACATCTTCACAAAAGAAAACCTAGAGACTGACAGAGCAAATCACACACACGACAGAAATAAGCTCTTTGATGATATGGATTGTTTTGTCTCCATAGGCCTGGTACACAGTAAATATCTGTAGATTAATTTAATCTGTACTAAAATCTCCAAATATGACAGAACTACTCAAAACCAATCATATGCATAAAAACACCTCAAAGATCATTATTTACCAAACCATAAGTGAATCTACTTTTATCACTGGCAGAAGAGACAAAAAAATCAAGAATTCACTAGAAAATTTGAGATATTTGGACTTTGAAAACTCCACTGAGGATTTTTTTTAAAGCAATTAAGAATTGATTTCCAGGAGACCTATGTTTGATATTTCTGCCTACCTCAAGGCAGAATTATCAATAAAGCAAACAATAATGTTCAATTACCTCTATATGCCAAGAGAGAGAAACAGCCTTTAAACTTCAGGGGATTTATATTCTATCTGGGGAGACAGTATGTCTCACACACACAGACACACACACACTATCTCTCACTCTGATCTCTGAGGAAGAAGGCCCAAGGAGGAAGGCCTGCAGCCATGGGGAGCCCTGGCAGGCCCTTCTGGCTAGGCTGAGGAGCACAAAAAGGGGAATAATGTATAGCTCAACAAGCACAAGATAAGCTGGGAATCGTCAATCGAGAAGTCTGAATTTGATCCCAGAAGCAATAGCCAGTCACTGGAATGATTTGAGCATATGCTCCCAAACCACAAACTCAAATAACTGGAAATAGAAGCTGTCACAAAATAACTTTCTCAAAAATCTGTCAAGCTCCTACCTTCCAGAGATTTCCTTTAAAGGCAAAGCCTGCTTTAGTAGGTTCAAGAACCCAGCCACAACAGAAAGAAGCACAGGACAGGTACCTCTAATACCAGATTACAACAGTCTCTAGGCTTCTTCCATAACCTGTTTTGTACCATATCTGGAGGTCTGGAGAAGCCAATGGACCTCTCCCACAAAATGTTCTCTAAGTAACTGTTAATTTCAGTTAAAGATTTAATGAAAACAAACATGATGTGTTTTTCTCTACCTAAGCACATGGATTCAAAGTTAAGAACCCCAGCTCCAGGACAATGAAGATTGGGGGAAGGGAAGGAAGGAGGAACATGCATCTGAGACTCAAGTTAATTCTCCTCAGATAAATCTTATCCCTAGAAAATGCCTGAAATGTAGCAAATCCAAGTCCAAACATACCTCGGTGTCTTCAGCTTTTGAATCTTTCTTATTTGCCTTCTTTTCATCTTTTTTAGGGTTCTCCAACTCTTGATCTTCATCATCATCTTCATCCTCATCGTCATCTTCATCCTCCTCTTCCTCCTCCTCATCATCACCTTTTAACTGTTTTGCAGGTCCAGCTTGCAACTGGGATTTTAATCCTTTAGAACTAAGAGTATGGCTTTGTAATCCTTTATGAAGATGATTTTCCTGAATGAATACATATCAACATATAAATTAATTCCACCTTAAAGTAGGAACCAAAAACATGTAACCAAGCAGCAGCACAATAGTCTTTAAGACCTCAGGGAGAACAGAGGAGAACTCTGGGCAAAGATGCCAGGCTACCCCAATCAGGGAGCAGGGCAAAAGTGCCCCAGGTCCCTAGGATGGTCCTGACACTCAGTTCTGTGATTAAAGGACATCACAGCACCTAGAAGGGCTGGCCTCACTCACAAAACCCATTTGTTGCAATTGTCTTTCCCCTAAACTTCTGATTTCGCAATCACCACTCTTGCAGAGTTCTACTTTGATCCTCCATTACTCTAATTTCAGGGCACAATCTGAGTTAGGGATCAAGAATCCTCAAAGATTCATTCTCCCTGAAGCTCAGATGGGGCAGAAGAAGCTGCCCTGGGCCTGGAGTCAAGAAGATTGCATTTAACTTTTGCCCCAAAAACTTAAGAAACCTTTGACTCTGGGTCGTGGTTCCTCATCCACAGAATGAAAGGGCTGGAGCCAATGGCCACCAAGGTCCCTTCCAACTTTTAATCTCTAGGGAGAATCCTATGATTCTACTGCTTCAATCTCCCTCATTGGCACCCACCTCCTCGCCACAACTGTGACATAGAGATGAATTTGTGCCCTTAAGTCTGATGTCAGCCAACTGCCAGTCTGGTTTTGAGAGATCAAAACCCAGTACACTCACAGAGTGAGGGGATCAGTTCACGTCTGGAACGTTCTCTTCCACTTAACAATTAAGAGAGGCAAGGAGGCAGAAAAAGGGCAGGAAGAGGACAGGCTTCTTCTGGGGCTGCAGTAACAGATACTAACCCCACTCCCCTGCCCACTGAGAATGCCCCCATCACCTGCTCAGCCTCGCTGTTACTGTCACTGGACGACTCCTCCGAGTCAGACTCAGGCGAGTACTTCTGAGGGGGCAGTCCATTGCTCACCGACACCTTCTGTGGCTTTGGCTGTTTGTCTCCTATGTCTCCATTCACTTCTTTCTCCTTTTTGGCCTTTTTGGGTTTTTCAGAAAGCTCCGCTTTGTCTTTGCTCTTTTTGGCTTTAGGGCAGGCCTCCTCCTCCTCCTCTTCCTCCTCCTCCTCCTCCTCCTCTTCCTTCATCTTTTTGGATTTCTCCACAGCCCCCTCCTTGCTCTTTTTGGCCTTTTTGAGTTTTGGGGAGGAATCTTCCTCTTCTTCTGGGGACTGTTCTTTCTTCTTGGCCTTTTTGGGCTTTGGAGAAATGACTTCTTCTGGAGGCTCCTCCCTTTTCATCTTTTTGGGCTTAGGGGAATCAAGTTCCTCAGTCTCCATCTGGGCCTTCTTTTCTGGTTTATCATTTTTTGATTTCTCTTTTTTATCTTTCTACAAAATTCAAAGATGAAATATAGAAGAGATATATATGTTTTTAAACTAAGAAATATTGCCCAAGATCACAGAATTTAAAATTCAAGTACCCCCAGCTCCAAGTTCAAGCACATCCCCATGAATCATGCTGCCTCCCACCATCCCCCACTAATTCTTTTTTGTTGTTGTTTGGTTATTTCACTCATGCTCAACTTTTCATGGCCCCATTTGGGGTTTTCTTGGCAAAGATACTGCAGTGGTTGGTAATTTCTTTCTCCAGCTCATTTTACAGATGAGGAAACTGGATCACAGTTAATATGGGGAAAGGGGGGCACATGAGGAGAAAGAATGAGTCCAGTGGCAATCCAGGTTAAGTGACTTGCCCATGGTCACACAGTTAGTCAGTGTCTGAGGCTGCATTGAACTCAGGTCCTCCTGACTCCAAGGCTGGTGCTCTCACTGAACTACCTAGCTGCCCAAACTTTATATATCTACTCTTTTGAGAAGGAATGGGAAAGAGCCCACTATTCTTTACCACTTTTGATCCAGAAGAGTGCTGGGAAATGAAATAAAATGAAATACATCAGTCCTATTTTCCTACTATTTTATTGCTAATCAAGAGCTGCAAGTGAATCATGTTTGTTCCAGGGATCTGTCTTAGCGAATAGGTAATAACGCCCCAGGGGACAGTGAACTCAACCCTCAAAGACTCACCACATTGTTGCATTTGGTAGGAACAAAGTCACTGATACTGGTAACTGACTTTGACAGAGATTGCTTCCAATCTGATCCTACAACATTGTTTCATCCCAAAAGAGGTATATGGTATCTACACCTTACTCCCAATTTACTACCTGGATCCTGAAGGATAAACCAGCTCTTATACAGAGATGTTTTATACTCTTCACTAAAACAAGACCACAGAATTCCAAATTCTCATGAAATTTCTCCAACCTTCTCCAAGCCATAATCCATGCAGAAAAATGGATCAAATTTCCAACAGTCTTATTATCAACGTGAATCTTTCTGCAATATATTCCACCCCCAACTCTTCTATCATCTCACCTTAGTCGTTGTTCCTACAGGATGCCAAGAGGCATAACAAGGTACACACAAGTAACTAGAAACACTATTGTAAAGATGTTATTTCACTAAAGTTCAAATTCTATAGTAAGAAATGGGCAATCATTTACACAATAACCCTAATCTCTGAGTATATCAGTAGGACAAAAAGTCACACCACTATTTTAAGTGGGAAAAGTATTCACCATAACACACTGTCCTTATCTAAGGCACCTTCTTGAGAAAATCCAGCTGCTTCTAAACAAGATTCCCAGCTCCCCTTTATCCCTGGTCTTTTCCGTCGCAATTAAGATGTTTTAATGGCCCTTTAAATTTTCCTGTATGTGTAGGATCACTGCCTAGGGCATAAGAACCGCTTAATAAATGCACTCTTAACCCCGAGGCCCCTCGGAATCTGCATCCCCAGATGTCAGGACAGTTCTTAAGCAGCAGTAAGTGGTCGGTAGGTGCTCTCTCTCTAACAAGTCTTCCCCTTGCCGGGCGCGCTGCACGCTCGCCCACCGAGCTCCCGGGGCGGGGCACGAGGGGAGCTGGACCCTCCCCCGGCCCCGGGACGGCCGCCCATTGGCCAGCGGCTCTAAGCCGGCACGGTGCCTGTGGAAGCATGTGCGGGTGCAGACCCGGTGCCGGGTCTGCCAAAATGGCACCAGGAGGGGAGGAGGAACCCCTGGTGAGGGGAGGGCGGGGACAGAGGTGGGGAAGGAGGGATGTCCCGCGCTGGGGGCGAGGGGTCCGGGTCTGGCCCGGGCGGGTTCACAACTGCAATGACAGCCGGCATCTGCAAGGCGCTGGATACACTCTGCTTGCTGGAGCCTCGATCTCCACACCCCCGCACCTCGCAGCAGCTAGGAACCTTTTAGGCCCCTGAGACTCGGTTTCTCCCTACGTAACACGGCCACTAAGAGATCGGGGATTTAGGGCCCCGTCGTCTTCCTTGAACTCAGTTTCCTCACAGGTAAAATGCAGATGGAGGGCGGAGACCCCTTCTAGCTGAGGGCAAAGCGAGGCTCGAGGGCGTTAGAAGCCTCCGAGCGCCCTACCCAGCCTTGGGTCCACGTGGAGCCGGCGCCCTGCTGCCCCGCTCCCCGCCAACCGATAGCTCGCTCCCCTCGCCTCGGCCCGAACTCCCTTCCCCCAAGCCCGCACCTTGTGTTTGTGCTTCCGCGTCTGCTCCGTCGCCTCCATGGTCGCCTCCGACTCGCCTTCGGTCCCTGACAGAAGCTTACCGGGCATAGTCCTGTGGCCGCGAGCTCAATCCGCAACGGACAACCGCGTGGAAAGAAAGTGGAGAGCCGGCGACGTCACTTCCGCAAAGGCAGGAAGGAGGAAGTGGGTGTGCACTCCCGGCGAGCACATAAGGGCTCCGAGCCCCCGGAAGTGCTGGGCGAGGCCAGAGCAGCGGGGGCGGAGCCAAAGTCTGAAGCTCCGTGGTACTCCGAGGACTGAACGCCACCTGGTCTCCTGCGTCCACTCTCGGTCCCCTCCTCCCGGCGGCTGGCAGGAGCCCAATAAATGCTGTTCTATTTGAACACCCTGTGCAAAACATAACCCAGGACTGCCAGCGGGGGGGCCGGGATGGAGGCAGGTGCCACCCAAGGGGGCGATCCCGGGAAAGGACCCGGAATTGCGGGGTTTCATTCCGCTCCCTGACATCGCGTCATGGAACTGCAAAGACCCGGGGACCATTTGGTGCGACCCCCTAACCTGACAGGAGAAGCCGCATACTCTGAGCCTTGAACATGCAGCCGCGTTCGTGGAGCCCCATTAAACATCCCCTCCCCCCATATTCTCGTTAATGGGGAGCGCAGCACATGCTCCCGACCTCGCGGGCTTATGCTCGGGGCCGGGCCGCTCCTGACACCAGGACCAGAATCATCTTCCTCAATCTCCGGTTCTCTATTCCTTCCTGACCCCACTTGGGGATTTCTTGACAGAGATCCTGGAGTGTTTGGCTATTTCCTTCTCCAGCTCATTTTACAGACGAGGCAAACCGGGGAAGTGATTTGGCCAGAGCCACGCAGCTAATAAGCCTCCGGGCTTTGATTTGAACTCACAAAAATGAATCTTGGTGACCCCAGGCCTAGCCCTAACCGCTGGGCCACCCTGATGCCCAGGCCTGAGACTCTTATTACCTCTAGGACAAATAATAAACTCCTTACCTGACACACCGGGCCTTCATTTTTGTGGGAGGCTACACAATTCCAGTAGCAAGCCCGCTGGTTTCAGGGTCAGAGAATCTAATAATGGTGGGCCTGACACTTGATAACCTGAGTCTCAGTTTCCTTAAATGGATTGCATTAGATGACATTGAAAATCCCTTCTATTTCACTCTATGATGCTATAACCTAGTGTCAATCTGATATTCCAGCTTTGTGGTACAGCCACAGAGAGCAGAAGCCATTACACTCCATCCTTATCTTGTTTATTTTCCTATTAGTATCAGTAAAAATTGGCCCACTCCTCAGAACACAGTTGTTAAATCTGTCTCATTTCTTGGGGAATCTTTCCAGATTTCCCTTTACTCTTTATGAGAAATAGCTATTTCAAATGGAAATAAACTCCTGGATTACATTCTATTATTCTCATGGCTCCAGGGCGCTAGCCTCTAAGGAAGAACATTCCTGAAAGTTGAATGAATGGACCGCCCTTATCTAACTTTAGAGATTAGTCTATCGCACATCTTCTTTGTGCTTAGTACCCCTAGGACAACTGGTAAAAACAATGGGTCTTTTCAGTCAATTTTTAGTGCTTATGCTAAATATTGGGGATACTAAAAGAGACAAAAGGCAGCGCCTGACATCAAGAAGCTTAAAATCTGATGGGGGAGACAAGCAAACAACTAAAAACAAAGTGAGAAAAGGACAAATAGAAAAAGAGAAGGAAAGGCACTGGATTTAAGGAGAGCTGGGGAGGGCTTTCTTTAGAAAATAGGATTTTAGCTGAGATTTAAGAGAAACCATAGGCGAAAGTAATCAGAGTGAAAAGAGAGCATTTTCAGCAGGGGGACAGCCAAAGAAAATACCAGGAATCAAGAAACAGCCAGAAAGTCAGTGTCACTGGACTCAAGAACAAATCGGTAATACAAGAATACTTGTCTGGAAAATAGGAGTATATGTACCAAAATATTTATAGCAGCTCTTTTGAGGGGATGTTGGAATCAACTGGAGAATGGCTGGAAAAATTGTGATATATGAATGTAATAGAACACCATTTTAAGAAACGCTGTGCAGATAGATATCAGAAACACCTGGAAACATTTATGACCTGATACCAAGTGAGGTAAAGAGAACCAGGAGTACATTTTACGCCACAAAAGCAAAATTGTGTGATGACCAACTATAATAGACTTGGCTTTTCTCAGCAATACAAGGATCTAAGACAATTTCAAAAGACTCGAGAGAAAATTCTATCTACATCCGGAAAAAGAACTATGGAGTCTGAATACAGATCAAAGGATGCTATTTTCACTTTGTTTTTTCCTTCTTACGGCTTTTCCTTTTCGTTCTGGTTCTTCTTTCACAACATGATAAATGTGAAAATGTTTAATATAATTATATATTTGTTGCTTGTTGTTTTAAGGAGGGGGGGAGAAAGAAAAAAACCTGGAACTCAATTACAAAAATATCGAAAACTATATTTACATGTAATTGGGAAAAATACTATTAAGTGGAAAAAACAGCAAAAAAGAAAATAAAAATAAGATTTAAAACATTTATATAAAAAGAAAAATATGAGGGGGTGTTGGAATCCTTACAAAGTGTTAAGTCATTAGAATTGATAGAAACAATAATTATCTAATTTAGCATGGTTCAGTATGATTGATCTGACCCTACAAGATGGGCCAGAACTTGAAACAAGGTACTAAGTGGAACTGAGGAGACATTGTTTAAATCTAGTTTAGAATTGATTTAATTCTATAACAAATAATGGTTTCCCAGTGATATGATTGGTGTATACTCAGTGTACAGCATACAAGCAAGAAGCTCTCAGGGCCAAAGAGCACTCTGGGAGATACAGAAGCCCACTCTCAGAGGCAGAGAGTCATTCTATATTCCACCTTTGTGTTGGCTGGAGACATTCGGAGGGAACCAGGGGCTGAAGCTCAAGACTTTAACTCTTGGCTGTATTTGGAGTGATTATTACTTGGAATAGAAACTAAGGCTGCCTCTAGAAAACCTCTCCAAGAAACCTGCTTCCCCAGAGAACGATCATATTATACAAAAGAAGAGACCACCACAAGGGGGCTAGTTCATGAAGGACTTTGGAGGGAAAGGACCCACATGTGCAAAAATGTTTATAACAGTTCTTTTTGTGGTAGCAAAGAATTGGAAAACGAGTAGATGTCCATCAACTGGGGAATGGCTGAACAAGTTGTGATATATGAAGGTAACAGAACATTATTTTTCTATAAAAAATGATTGTTATGGGCCAGAAACCTTATACTTAAAACAAAGATTCTTACAAGGTGCTAACTCAGTGGAATTAATAAAACAATGGTTATCTAGGGGGTTGGGACATGCTCTCTGTGGCATTTTCCCATCAATGATGGGTGTTGGAATTTTTACAAACTGCTAACTAATTAGAGTTGATCTGATCTTACAAGAAGATGTTTTGGGCCAGAACCTGAAACAAGGTACTAAGTAGAACTAATTAGTACAATGCTTGTGTTTACACCTTTACTCATTGGAGTTCACAAGTTTGCCAGATTCACAAAGTAACCTTTGTAACTTTGTGAATTCACACCTCCCTTAAAGCTCTTAGGGCCAGAGAGTACTATGGGAGAAAACCCATAATCCCAATTCTCTCAGAAGACATAAGGCCAGTAAAGAGAGATCTATTCCAGAATATTTTCCACTTGGCTGGCTGGTGGCAGAAGAACAGTTTTCAGAGGAAGAAGCTACGAGTCGAGAGTTCAGCGGACAGATTCATCTTCATCTCACACCACTGTGGTTGGTGGTTGGGCTCCTGCACTCCCCCCACTGAGACCAAGCTGGTCTGAAAGACTGGCCAGAAAGCTAGCCGAGCCCCAAGTGAAGGAGACAAGAGATTCATTCCATCTTTGTCCTGGCTGGAGGCTGAAGAAAGCAGAGGCAGAGGCTAAAGGACAAAACCTTTGGATTTGGAGACATTCGGAGGGCTCTAAGCTAATCAGGCTATATTAGAGACAATAAAAGATCTGAACTTTTATCACCCGGCTGCGTTTTGAGAGAGAACTATTCTACTTATTTTAAAAGAAGATCACCACAGATGGGGAATTATACCAATAACAATCCAAACCCTATGGAGACTCAACCATATTATAATCCTGAAGTTTTGCCAACATACCTATTCCAAGCAGAAAAAAGTGACTCATGAATTACCCTAGGAGACTAAGAAACCAAGAGAGATGAATGCATGAAAAGGAGGCAGGCTGGTCATTTTACAAGAAAGCAGGGACAGCTAAGCAATCCTGATAGTGTGAAGGATGTGGACAACTCACATCACATGAGAAGGAACAGGGCTAACTTTCCAATTTTCACCTGCAACTATGCTTGGTGTGAATTCCACCAAACATAGTGGCCCCCACCCATTCCAGTTTCTTTCGTTGTCTTTCATTAGATTGTAAACTCATTGAGTGCAGGGACTGTGGTTAGATGGTGCAATGGATACAGGCCTAGAATCAATAAAACCCAAGTTTAACACTGACTGAGTAACCCTAAGCAAGTCACTTAACCTGTTTCCTCATCTGTAGCATGGGTTATACACATGTACAAAAATGTTTGTAGTAGCTCTTTTTGTGGTAGCAAAGAGTTGCAAAATGAGTAGATGCCCACCAATTGGGGAATGGCTGTACAAGTTGTGGTATATGAAGGTAACAATATTCATTTTCTATAAAAGATGACAATACAGCATCTAGTTCAGAGTTGTGAGAATCAAATGAGGTAATTGTAAAGTGCCTGGCACATAGCTTATTGAATTGCATGTTGTTTTGTATTGTCTTGCATTGGAGGATCTCCTTCCACCATAATATTCTTCTAATTCTGTTAATGCATCTAACATTGATAATATCCAATCTGAATCATTCCACTCTGCCTGTGAAGATAATTCACAAGATTAATCAAAACACCATAGAATAATCTCAATCATAAGCAAGCAGAGTCCCCTACACAACTGCAGTACCCCTTGCAGAGTATCCTGGACTCCTGGATGAATGCCTGAAAGTGCAGATATACTGAAGGACCTGGTGCCCTTATGAGCAGAACCTTGTGCTACAATCTCATTGGATTTTCCCTTCATTTCCCCTCTCCATTATCACAGAGGTCAGTCAGATGGCCTCTTCCCTCTCCCAAATGTACAAAACAATTTTCATTTTTATAGAACCTCAGAACAATCAGCTAAAAACGAGCAAAGCTTTTTGTACAAATCTGGGTAACATTTCCACCAATGTCCTTTCTGGGACTCAGCGTCTAGAGTCCATCCTGGGTTCTTGGTGGCTATGTCAGTGAAGCCCAAGTTCCCACAGGGCCTTCCTAGTCAAAAAGGTGGGAGATGTGGGCAGGCCTGGCAGCAGATTCAATGAACTGGGCAGAGAAATATCTACCTCCCAAGACCTGAATGCCTTTTTTTTTTTTTTGCCACAGCAACTCATAATAGGGAGATTCTTCCTAGCAATCCCAGATGTCCCAAAAACGGGCAGGCCATTCATCGCCTACACAGGAGGGAGGACTGATTCTTTGTTCCTGGGTTTTCAGCAGAGGCTAAATGATACTTGGACAGGGTCTTGCAGAGGGAATTTTTTTCTCAGATACAGGTTGTATTCAAGAACTTCTGAAGCCCTTTTCTTCTCTTGAGATTCTGTAAGCTTGGGTAACAAAGACAGTGGAGAGAGAGAAAGGACTCACACCAGTAAAATCATGTTTTCATGAAGCAATTTTGTGAAATTTTGGAAATGACGAAATTCTTTACACTTAGTGAAAAGAGACAATAAAAGATTTTTTTTTTATTCAAAGGTATAACTGGATAAGTAGATTTGGTTGTAAAGTTGTTTTTGAAAAATATGACCAAGTGCTTTTGCAAATAACAAACATCCCCCTCACAGCTAAAACCCAATTTGAGGTGGACAATAAACATGATTTGACCTGATTAACTAACTTATACCGGCAGACTTAACTGTTGGAACTTCGTTTCTTGCCCCGACTTCTTGATCTGTTTCCACCTCCACGCCTCCTGTTATCTTGTCGACTCCGTGAGCGACCACCACTCTGCCGGCCACCTGACCGGCCACCTTGCCGGCCACTAGATCGACCACCTGGTCGTCCTCCTCCAAAACGACCACCTGACCGTCCACCTCTCTGTCTTGTATTGGAGGATCTCCTGCCATCATAATATTCTTCTAATTCTGGTAATGCATCTGGCACTGATAATATCCAATCTGAATCATTCCACTCTGCCTGTGAAGATAATTCACAAGATTAATCAAAACACCATAGAATAATCTCAATTGTAAGCAAGCAGAGTCCCCTACAAAAACCGCAGTACTCCTTTCATTCCAGAATCACTTCTCTGGCAAATTAAAGTAATGAGGACATAGACAAAAGCCAAGAAGTGAAAAAGAGTCTCTGAAAAGCTCAAAAAGATGTCATAAAACTCAGGATAACAGCTCTTAAGAGAGGTTTTGAATTTCTTTAATTTAAGAATTATTTAAGACGGGTTTGTAATATAAGGTTCATGAAATTTTTCTTTGTTTCCTTTGTAATCCTGAGTTTTATCTTATGCATATAAAAACATCATTCTGAGATGGGACTCAGGTTTCACTAGACAGATACACAAAAAGAGTTAAGAACCCTCAAACTAAACCAACTATCTAGGATTTCAATGCTCCAAAGCATAAGAAAAAAAAATTACCTGGAATGAGAAAATCCAATACCTAAGTAGAACAAACTGAGAAAAGCTCCAAGAACTCAAAATTCAAAGTACTAATGCTGACAATGTTGTTATAGGCAGCGCAAGGCAAGGACCATTATCTGCCACTTACCTAAACGTGTAGTGAGGCAGGCCTTGAACTCAGGCCTTATGATTACAAGACTAGGCCCTTTATGAGGCAGCGAGTATGCAATACTTATAAAGTCTGTAGTTCTATCCACGTGGCATTACTCTTTCACAATCCTGAATTTAGACGGCTAGTGGCCAATACATCCATTACTCTTTGGCCAACCATTCCCCAATACCCTCTATTTCCAATATTTTGCCACCACGAAAATAGCTGCTATAAATAGTTCTGCATATGTGGATCTTTCCCCACCTTTTTTTTCTTCTTTGGGATACAAACTTGGTAATGACACTGATGGATCAAAGGGTATGCAGTTTTATAGTTCTTTGGGGATAGTTCCAAATTACCATCCAGAATGGCTGATCTGTCCACAACTCCCCCAATAATGCATTAGTGTCCAAACTTTCTCATATCTTCTCCAAGATTTGTCCTTTTCTTTTTGTCACAGTAGCCAATCTAATAGGTATAAAGTGCTACCTCAGAGTTATTTAATTTGCATTTCTATAATCAAAAGTGATTTAGAGCACTTTTTTTATATGCCTATAGATAGCTTTGATTTCTTTGACTGAAAACTGCCTGTTCATATGCTTTGACCATTAATAGGGAACTGCTTGTATTCTTATAAATTTGACCCAGTTCTCTATATATTTGAGAGATGAGACACTAATATAAAGATTGTTTCCAAGCTTTCTGCTTTCCTTCTAATCTTGGTTGCATTTGTTTATGTAAAAGCTTTTAAATTTATTATAATCAAAATCATTTTACATTTCAGAATGCTCTCTATCGCTTGTTTGGTCATAAACTTATGATTCACTTAACCTCTCCTTTAAGAATTCGATGCTATATCACTTGGTGCATATATGTTTAGAATTGATATTAAATTCATCCCATTCACATTTACAGTTACAATACTGTGTATTTCCCTTCATACTATTTTTTCTCCTGTTAGTTCCCTCTCTCCTTTTACCCTTTCCTTCCTCAACAGTGTTTTGCTTCTGTCTACCACCTCCCCCAAGTTACCCTCTTTTCTGTCTGCTTCCCCACCTTCCCCTCCTATTCTCTTATCTAATAACATAGATTTCTATATTCAATTAATTATGTACATTTTTTCTTCTCTGAGCCAATACCAATAAAATTAAATCTCAAGTGATGTCCATCACCCACCATCCCATTTATTCCATCACTGTAATTGGATTTTTGTACTTCTTCAAGTGAAATAATTTACCCCATTCTACTTCTTCCTTCCTTCTAAACCAAGTATACTACTCTTCCTCATCACTTACATATTTGTCATTCCCTAAAAAACTACCTTATACCCCTACTCTCTATGTATAGTCTTTCTGGCTATACTATTAATGGTAAATTTCTTTGAAAATTACAAGCAGCAAGAAAACCAGTATCATTTTCCCATATAATGGAAGCAAACACACTTAACCAAAAATAAATTCTTCACTTAAGAGACTCTTTAAGGTAGTCCTACTTCCTTTGCCTTCTGGAATATCAGGTTCCATAATTTCCAATCCATTAATGTTATAGCTACTAAGTTTTGTGTAATTCTGATTGTGACTCTCTGGTACTTGAATTGTTTCTTTTTGGACATTTGCAGTATTTTCCCCTTGATCTGTTAGTTTTACAATTTGGGTAGAATGTTCCTTGGAGTTTTTATTTTGGAATCTTTTTTTCAGATCAGTAGATACTTTCAATGCCTATTTTGTCTAGAGAACCAGCGCTGAAGTCAGGAGGACCTGAGTTCAAATCTGGTCCCAGACACTTAACACTTCCTAGCTGTATGACCCTGGGCAAGTCACCTAATCCCAAATGCCTCAGCAAAAAAAGCAAAATAAATAAAAATAAAATCTAAAAATCTATTTTGTCCTCTGGTTCCAGGATATCCCTGGCTAACTTCTGGAAGGATGCTGCCTAACTCCTCCTTTTGATCATGGATTTCAGGTAAGCTAATGATTCTGATATCATGTCCCCTAAATCTATTTGCCAGGTCAGTTGTTTTTCCGATAAGGTTATTTTACATTTTCTTCTACTTTTTTATTCTTTTGGATTTGATTCTTGATGTCTCATAGTCATTATGTATTCCACTTGCCCAATTCTAACTTTTACAGAATTGTTTTCCTCAGTTAGCTTTTGTACTTCCTTTCCCATTTTGGTCAACTATACTTTTTAAGAAGTTGTTTTCTTCAGTGGATTTCTGAATCTCCTTTTCTATTTGATAAATTCTAATTTTTAAGCAGTTGTTTTCTTTTTTCCAAGCTGTTGACTCTGTTCATAATTCTTACATCACTTTTTCTTTTCCCATTTTTTTCTTCTACCTTTTATATAATTGTTATGCTCTTCCCCGAGTTATTTCTGGGATTGGGAGCACTAAATTTTACTTTAGGGTTCTGCTGTTATTGTCCTTTTCTGAATTCATATCTTGATCTTCCTTATCACCATAATAACTTTCTGTGATCAGATTTCTTTTTTTGCATTTTCAGGCTTTTTTCCTTTCTCATGTCAGATGCCATAAGCCCTCGCTGTTTACCTGATGCCACACTGATATTGCCAGAAGGTCGTTGAGGGATCCTCATGTCTGGTGCTGTGTTGAGAGAGGGGGATAGTGCTGTTGGAAGTCATAGGGAGTTTGGCAGCTTACCTGGTGCTGAGCCAGGGTCCTAGTACTGCGATCTGGCACATTAAGGCTGGTGGGATGTTTCTGCTTTTCTCCAGGGCTCCAAGAAAGCATGTGGTGGTCTGGCTGCTGCTGGCTGTCTTGTTTGTCCAGGGCTATGGTGAATGACAGCTAGCATTTGGCTGCCTGTTTGCTCAGGCACCTTAGGACTGGTGTCGGTACTCAGAGCTGGAATCTGCTGTTCCCCTGGCTTGCTAGAAGGGTACTCATGTTGGTGCATACCTGTTCATGGCCTTGGGACTCAGCATCTCCCAGTAGTTTGCTGAGGTGGGGCTCACTGCTGGCTTACTGGAATGTTTTCTGCTCTGGATTGTGTTCTCATTTTATCGAAGCGAGACAGACTTTTCTTGCCAATCTTCCAAACTCCTTGGAATAAAAGATTGTTTTACCTCATCTTTTTACTAGTTCTGCTGTTCCAGGATTTGTTTTGAGGCACTATTTTATGGTTGTTTGGAGAATAGTTTTATTTTTAAAAGTTAAGGAGTATAAGGTGAGATATATGATTTTATATCTTCATTTTGCTTTGCTGTGTATATGAAAATGCTATTGTTTCAGTATTTAAGTTAAGAACATAGGAAAGAAAAAAAATTTTTTAAAGCAAATAATGACTTGAAACAATCAGGTAATTTCACAATAGTATTCAGAACAACTAGTTTTGGGGACACTAATATATTATTGGTGGAATTGTGAACTGATCCAACCATTCTGGAGAGCAATTTGGAATTATATCCAAAGGGCTATCAAACTGTGCATGCCCTTTGATCCAACAGTGTTTCTACTGGGTCTGTATCCCAAAAGAATCATAAAAAAGGGAAAAGGACCCATATGCGCAAAAATGTCTGTGGCAGCCCTTTTTGTAGTGGCAAGGAACTGGAAACTGAATGGATGCCCATCAGTTGGAGAATGGCTGAATAAGTTATGGCATATGAATGTTGTATAATATTACTGTTCCATAAGAAACAATCAGCAGGATGATTTTAGAAAAGCCTGGAGAGACTTACATGAGTTGATGCTGAGTGAAGTGAACAGAACCAAAAGAACAATGTACACAGTAACAAGACTACATGATGATCAACTGTGATGGACTTGGCTCTTTCAACAATGAGGTGATTCAGAGGAATTCCAATAGATGGAGAAAGCCACCTACATCTAGAAAGTGGACTATAGGGACTGAATAGTGGATCACAACATAGTATTTTCACTTTTGTTGTTGTAGTATACTTGTTTTTTATTCCCCTCCTCCCCCACTTTGGTAATCCGATTTTTCTTGTGCAACATGACAATTATGGAATTATATTTAGAAGAATTAAACATCTTAACCTATATTGGATTACTTGTCTAAGGGTGAAAGAAAAATTTGGAACACAAAGTTTTGCAAGGTCTGTTGAAAACTATCTTTACATGTTTTTTTAAAATAAAAAGCAATCAAGACTATAGTGACCATGTCATTAAAAAAAAAAAAAAAAACCAACAGCTGGCTTTATAAATATTCTTCTAAAAGCAGACACAAAAAAGATTACCTGCATTAGTTCTGACTCACTTGTTGGAATATCAAAGCATACACCCTAGAAAGAGAACGATAAAACTTTTTTAAAATCTGAAATACTGAGGAGGCAATCTTCAGTAAAATAGACTTTGGTGGCAATTTCCCAGCAGTTTAAATTTTTTGAAGAAAAAGGTTAAGTGAAATCCCATATAAGTATAATTTTTTAAATGGTAATTTTATGTCACACTCTACATGGCCCAAAGTAACAAAGATGAATCAAATGCCTACCCCTCCAAAGCGGCCCATGTGCTGGGAGGCCAGACCAATGAAAATAATAATCCAACCAGAATTAACAGAAGTTATTTCAAGTTCCAAGAAATTATGTCTACACTCTTAAGAGTTTTGGATTTTATGAAACAAGAGTGACTTTTAGACTTCTTTGGAAAAGGACTACTGCATCCCCACTATTTTATCAGAAATATAAGTGAGCACTCAGAGATCACTGCGAATCTTCTAAATAGCTTTCATTTGCTTACAAAACTTTGTAGAAGAATTGGGACACTTACCATTTTCCCTTTTAGGAGGCACATACGGACAATTCGGGACATGGTGTCACTACTCAGCTTCCTGCTGAGTTCCTTCCGAGCAGTGCTAATGTCTTGTAACTCTTCTGGACTTTGGAGAGTCATAGTCACAAATCCCTTCAGGAATAAAGGTCATAGTCAATATGAATTAAGGATTTCAGGATCATGAAATAAAGCAGATTTGCCTTTAAAAATCAACAGATAAAATAAGACAAAGACATTATGAAATTGCATGCTAATGGAGATCTCGCAACTACTCAAAATCACAAGCATTTTCATTGCAGTAAATTAGCTAGAAAATCCATTAGACAACGTAACTTTTGTTTTCTGATACAATTTGAAACGCAGAGAATTACTATAGAAAGATTGAGCACCTTAAGTTCATACAATATGTCCCATGCCATCTGGCAGAATTATCTCAAAAACTGGATTCAGCACTTATTGAATAAATCAACAAACAGTGCCATATTATCTTCACTGTTCATTTGTTGTAGCATTCTTAATAGTTTTTGAAGTAACTAGAAATTCTAAAAATTAACATTTAATGAAACACTAATGTTTTCTTCATGCATGATGGATAATGCAGTAGGAGGCAGAAGATATAGTTTCTAGCCCAGCTAGAAACTTTTATTAGCGCTTTGCTACTTATTAGAGTGATCACCTTAGTGCCGTCACACAAACTCCTAAAAGCATAGAGGGACTGAGGATGTAAAACCCCTTGTTAGTTTTACACTGTTGAGAATAAAATGAGATAATGCATATAAAACTTTTTGAAAACTAAAAGTCACATAAAAGTAAGATATTATTCAAGTGAGAACAAACTGGAAAAGAGAAGTTTTGTTACTGTGGAGACTTTTCATCTGAAGCAGACCAGATGACCAAAATGCCTCATTACTATAGAAAATAAAAGGAAAAGAGGAAGCCTGCTTTAATAGAATGGATGAAGTTCACTGCACTTTTATAGATAAAGAATAGGCTTTTAAACTATTCAACTCTTATAAATTGATTGTTACTGGAATCTCAGGTTAACCCTAAGCTAAAACCAAGAACATGAAAGTTTATAGAGAGAAATAAAGTTGTACATTTTAGGTTCACAAACTCAACTAACACGTCATGGGAAGATTCTTCTGAGACATGAGACAAAAAGGAAAAGCACCTGAGGTTGTAGTCACAGAAGTGTAGTGTTAAGGTCAATGGAGGTCACAATTATATTCTCTTTGGCTTGGTATCAGCAGAAGAGCTTTGGATTCTGTTCCCTATGGTTATATGACCATGACCATTACTTTACTTTTCTGAGTTCCAGCTTTCTCATCAGTAAAATGGCAGTAATTATTAGAATTGCCTTGAAGATTTGAGGTTAGAATCAAATGAGATCATGTATGCAAATCATTTTTGGAACTTTTAAGGTTTTATATCGAAGGGCCCTGTTAGTCCTTCTCTGTGTGGTCAGACCACATGTTCTGTACTATTCAATTTCAGGTACTACAGTTTAAGATAGACAGTGATAAACTAGTGTCCCAAAAAAGGTAACTAAACAGCGAATCAACATGCATTTATTAAATATCGATTAGAAGCTTGAAATCAGGAATACAAGGACAGCCAGGTGATGCAATGCCAGGCCAAAGTCAGGAAGATGGGACACGCACTAGTTGTGTGACCCTGGGCAAGTCACTCAACTTTGTCTGTCTCAGTTTCCTTCTCTGTAAAATGAGATGGAGAAGAAAATGGCAAAACCAGTATCTGACAAGAAAATCCCAAATGGGATCACAAAGAGTCAGACATGATTGAAAAATAACAACATGACATAAAACCAAAATAAAGCTCTACCTGCCCTCATGGAGCTTACATTCTAACAGAGCAGCCCTAAGAGAGAAACAAGTATATTCAAAATACAAAATAAACTGGGAAAAGGGAAGAAAGGGGAGGACCAGGACAAGCTTCATGCAGCAGGAAGTAAATGATCATGGGAGTCTATAAGGTAGAGGCATGACGAAGATACCTCTCAGGCTAGTGCAAAGACCCAGAGGCAGAAGAGTGAAGAAGGCAGAATGCAGGATGGGAGCAAAATCTGCTAGGTTTACATTCTGCTTTGTAGGATCCCAAGGAAAGGAGGCTGAGGGACAAGCATGAACATGAGAGTGGAGAGAAGAGGGCCATGAAAAACCACCAACCGATAATGAGATCAGACAACAAGAACAGTGGGAGCTTGGGGAGTGGAGAAAGAGATGCAGTTATTGGCAGGGCCGGATGGAAGGAAGATCCACCAGAAGAGAGTATTAATATATGTAATCCTCCTCCCCAGGAGGGCAGCGGTAGGATCATCAGGGGAAGTTCCAGGGAAGCACATTTCACCTCCATACAAGGAAGACCTTTGGGCTGACAGGTCTATCTGGAGGTAAAGTCTTTGTCTTAGGAAAGTAGACGCTTGGTGCCGGACAAGCTCAAGAAAAGTCTGGGTGGCCTTCTGTCAAGGTTGCTGCAAAGAACTTTTGCTTCTAGGCCCTTCCCAGAGTCTATGATTTGGGACAGATGTCCAAGATTTCCTGAAGGAGCAAATTCTTTGAGAGAATGCCTCAGCAGCACAAAGCATGCTCTGCATACACAGGGCACCGAAGCGTGGCACATTAAGGGAGTTACAACAATTATGGTGCTAAGGCACACTTATCTGCTGCCCTCCGTTATCACTGCCCCAAGGATCGGTACCTTATCAGAGTTGATCAAGGATCGAGGTTCGAAAGAGGAGGCACCTGAGATGTGCGCTAATGCTGCTGCCAATGCATCCACTGCCCCCTTCTCCTCTATCAGTCTCTGAGCTGATGGCCGGAAAAATTCAACAGCAACAAAAGAAACTGAAGCCAGGGACCTACAATTTTATTTAATATAACATTTTCTTGGTTATAAAGCAGAATTTTTATTTCCAGCTAAGGTTGTAGAATCATTAACCAGAATAGAAATCCATTAAACTATCCCTTCATATTTAATGTTCCAGCTATTAATAATTAAATTTTCAGAAATGATTTGAAAACATCTTCAAAAATGTAGTGATATTTTGCACATATTAACTTTAATATGTTTCTTCTAAATTACAATATAACAGAAGTCTTCATTATTTTTATTTTTTTTAATCACCAGAATCTCTCCAGTTATTTCCCCTAAACATTATCTCATATGACAATTTTATTTTTTTAAAGAAAAAACAAAAAGAAATCAGCAAAACCAATAAATGGCACAAATAAAGTCTGTACCACACCTGTAGATCTGCTGCCTCTTCAAAGGGATAGGACGGAGATGTCTTCTTTGAAGCCATGCTTGGTTGGTATAATTTTGCAAAAGTGAACTTTTAAATTTTTTGGTGTGCAATTGTTGTTTCTATTTACACTGTTGCAGTCATTGTATCTACTGGGTTGGTTTTTTTTTTTTTTTTTTTGACTCTGCTGATTTCCGTTTTCCCAAAGACCTTTCAATGTTTCTCTGTGTCCATCACACAGCCCAGTAAAATTCCAAGACACTAATAGGTCTAAAAGTAATGATTTCTTGCTGGACAATTTATTCTTTATCTCTGTGTTCAAATCTTTTTTCAAGGACCACAATTTGAAAACTTTCCCAAATGATGCTGTCTACTTTATTTTCAATCCTTTGATATGACAAAAAATGCTACTATAAATATTTTGGTGTATACAGGGACTTCTTTTTCAGCAGTCTCCTTGGAGTATATACCTACTAGGGGAATTTCTGGATCAAAGGGGATGGACATTTTAATCTATTTTTACTATTTTTAAATCATCAAATATGTAGTCCTTTTATTCAAGATCTTATTTCTTCAAATGAATTTCATCATTATTGAGTTCTATATAATATCACTTTGATAGTTTGATAGCATTATAACTACAACTGTTGGATAAGATTATCATTTTTATCAAACAGGCATTGCCATAAGCATGAATATTTTTCTTCCAGACTCTCCTAAATTTCGGTATATTTACATTCCCAATCAGTTATCTCCGCCCCCCCTCCCCTTTTTTTGGAAGGGTTGTGATGGTAAGACTTTCCACTATTCAAGTTTTTATCGTTTGCAAATTATTTTTACTGTGCAGGTCCATAAATTCTGCTTTCATGATTCTTACTTATCTCTATCTCACTGTGGTTCTGTGCTATTTTGGGAATCCTCAGGGTCCTCTGCCTCATCAAGTATTGATTTTCCTTTGTTACGAAATATTAATTCAGAAATATTTGGACTTGCTAAGATGTCCATCTTCCATTTTGTTATTTTGACCCAATTGGTATATCCATGTACGTTTTTAATCAAATTTATTCCCTAAGTTCTTTGATGGCAATTTTCTTCGGGACAAGATCTTAAAGTTTTCAGCTTCCTCTCACACTAGGAAATTCACTTTTCACCAATCTCAGACTGTCAGACATACTTATCAAAGAATAGAAATGGTCTCAGCTAGGAGTCAGTCCCTTTTTCTTCAAGCCTGATGGAGCCTTTCTCCTATGTTGTTTGTCCTGACCTAATTCTAGCTATTCCTTCATTCTCTCACTAAAAATTGCTAGTTAGGAAGTTAAGAAAAGTTAGGAAGAGCAAGCTTCCATTTTCCTTTATCTCCATCTCCTTATACCTCTACCTCATCCTCACAGGTAAGTCTGGGCAGAATTGATTTTGTTGCCTGTTGCCACAGTATGATGGGATGAGCAGAGTAAAGAGGGGGCAGGGAAGAGTAAAGATTGTGTTAGCAAAGATGGCAGTAGCATCAAGGAAACTGTTGAGTAAATCCCAGAACACAACCCTATGGGACCCATCATGTAGCCTGCTGGAACTTAGGGGTTAGCAGAGGAGTTGAATGAACATTATCAGGGATCAGGAATTGCCTCTTAGTTCATCAAGCTGTTACCTCATCAGGGTTCTAGGTGTATCTTAACTTATACAAATAATAACACCTGTATTATCTTTTATTTTTGAAGAGATTTAAGAATTCATGAGGATTGGAGAAAATGTCCTAATCCTCCATCTTGTTGGGTCAGATGACCTAGATAATGCACTCCTATCTTGATTCGTATCAATCCAATTTAAATATGGATTGGTATTCTATACATGACTTATACTTATTTTTCTAACACACTTATTTTTCTTCAAATAGCGCCATAAACTTCACTGCTCAATTATGAAAGTTATGAGTTCATTTTTTTTTAGTTAATTACTTTTTTTTTTAATGTTCTAACTAATGAGGAATCAAGATGATTAGTAAGTAGTAGTTCATGTTTCTTTCTCCTCAAGAAGCAATATATAAAGATTTTTATGGTCCAAGTTTACAAAGAAAACTATTTTAGTGTAGTTAACCATACTGCTAAAAAGTGAGCACCTAAAGTTTGGATATTAGAAATCTGTTAAATGAAGTACTACAGATGGTATATGAATAAACATTCGATGAATTCAAACTGTGCACCATGGACAAGAGAAAAAAAATTATCACTCAAGATCAAAAAGTCCCTTACCTGATGGCATCCACACTCCGAGATTTAACTAAGTCCATTGTAGTTGGAACACCTACACGTTTAAAAGTGATTCCCTGAAAATTAAAAAATATTATTAAAGAAAATGGAAGTCTTTGGAAATAATTACTAGATTAATACATTTAAGTAATTTTTATTTTCTTAGACATAACTGAAAATTTCCAAAATATAGATTAAGGTATATTTATACTAAAAATCCACAAAAACCCTGCTAGCATAGGATTTTTATATATATTTTTTGTTGTAAAATTAAATGCTAATTTCCAAAAAAAGACTCCTTTGATGTCAACAAAGAATCTTTCCTGACAAAAACTGCTCATCAATCATAATTTCTTTTGGAACCTTTATTATGCCATTATTCAACAGGTAGTCCACTGAATCCATTGGTGCAAACATCTAAGACAAGCACCTTATAGATGATATGCCCAAGAACTTAAGAGGATCATGGGCTGCTTTACATTTAGAGAACCTACATATTGCTTTTAATAACCCCAAGTTGTCTGCTGAGGCAAAAAAAAAAAATCTTTGAATATCAATATTCTTCTCCCTGGGAATCATGGAACATTGAGATCTTAGAAGAATCAAAAGAACTGACCCAAAGAGCAATAGAGAGACCTAAGACGGTATATATATGTTGTAGTACATCATCACCAATGATTTGCACACATGCATAAAAGTATAAAAGACACCATGCATAAACGATATGACCAGAAAAGAAAGGGAGCTAATTTGCAGCAAGGGTAATGAATAAAAACATGGAATGACTAAAGTGCTTTTCTGACATCCTTAAATTAAAAGAACCAGAGCAAGGTGTACCTTCCATGAAGGATTCAAAGGGAAATATGGAAAAATAGTATAGAGAGTAAGTTTTTGTGGATAGTTCACAACTAGAGGAACAAGGGAGGAATATGCTTGTAACTTTCCAAATAAACCTTTAAAGAAATCCTCATTCTCAATACTAAAAATTGCCTGCCTCGTTGGCTAGAATAAGAAAACTAACACTAAAATTAAAATAAAATGCTCCTCTGATTCATTCCTATTTTTAAAAACTATTATGCTTTATAAAATCCAATAGGAAATTGAGAATGAGGTCCTTCACAATAAAATTACTTTATAATAAAAACTTTATTAAAGCAAAAAGTTTCAAGTAAGATTTTAACTTTCTGTACATTTCATATTCAAGAACAAAACAAGAGAATCAGCAGAAGGTCCACGTCTATGATTTATAGTTAGAAAGAGAACTACTTCCCTTTCCTCTCTATATCTCCTACTCCCACCCTTCCCCATGCAGCAGGGGCAATAGGTTAAGAGCTCTACTCACTGCTTTTCCTTCCACATATTTCAGCTGGCCTCTTTCATTTGGTTGATAAAAACATATGCAAATCCCTGTTCGTCCAGCTCTCCCTGTGCGTCCAGAACGATGGATATAGGATTCAACATCCTGAATAAGAAGAAATAATCCTCTTGAAACTTCTGGCATGTTGTACAACAGATAATTACATTCAGAAAGATTATAATAATAGCTATAAAAGTATATAATAGCTATGTTACAAAATCTTTCGATTACTTCTTTGAAATCTATTTACTAAAAATACGAAAAAGGAAATGTCAACTGCTTCCCTCCCTACTAATGTTTTTCAAAGGCTACTTCTTCCTTCCATTAGACAGTTACGGCACTTCCTACTTTGGATACATAAAACCAGGGGCCAACTAGAAGGATTCACAAAGAGACTGTGAGAGGATCTGTGTGATTCTGGGCAACCCATTTACTCTGTCTGAGCCCCAGTATCCTCATCTGTAAGATAGGAATAATAAAAGCACCAATCTTTTTTTTTTTTTTTTTTAATAACTTTTTATTGATAGAACCCATGCCAGGGTAATTTTTTACAGCATTATCCCTTGCATTCACTTCTGTTCCGATTTTTCCCCTCCCTCCCTTCATCCCCTCCCCCAAATGGCAGGCAGTCCTTTATATGTTGAATAGGTTACAGTATATCCTAGATACAATATATGTGTGCAGAACCGAACAGTTCTCTTGTTGTACAGGGAGAATTGAATTCAGAAGGTATAAATAACCCGGGAAGAAAAACAAAAATGCAAGCAGTTTATATTCATTTTCCAGTGTTCTTTCTTTGGGTGTAGCTGTAAAAGCACCAATCTTTACAAGGCTGTTATGAAAAGTTAATTTTTGAGAATATTTAAGAGAGCCATCCATGTCTAGAATGAGAACTGTGGAAATTGAGTGCTGATTAAAACAGACTATTTTCCCCTTTTTCCTCATGGTTTTTCTTACACAATTTGACTAGAATGTAAATGTTTAAAAAGACTGCACATGATTAACCTATATCAGATTGCTTGCTGTCTTGGGGGGGGAGGAGGAGGGAGAGAAGGGCGAGAAAAAAACTGGAATACAAAGTCTCACAAAAATGAATGTTGTTAATATGAGAGGCTAAGGAACAACAGAAAATCTCTCAGGCTTCTATATCCCAATATATATATATATATATATATATAAACAATGAAGTTTATTTAAACCGTTCTCAAGAATTAAAATGGCAGGGCCTTCAAACTAAAATCATATTTCCATCTCCTACCTGTGGAGGTGAACTTTGAATCACGAGATCAACCTCAGGAATATCCAAACCACGTGCAGCCACATTAGTTGCCACCAAAACTTTGAAACTGCCTTCCCTGAAGCCTTTCAAAGTAATTTCTCTCTGTGACTGTGCAATATCACCATGCAAACACTGTGCATTCTATTTAGGAAGAGAGGAAAAAAAAAAACTTAAGTGCTCGGATAGTACTCACTTCTGGTAGAACCAAGACAACCCTGTGACATTTCATAGGACCTATTTTATCAACACAGCCTAGTGAAGTCCTTGTCCTCGGGCATTACACTGTGGCTCAGAGGGGACGTAGCATTTTTGAAGGCTCTCCAAGGGGGCACAGGTTGTGGCAGATTCATCAAGCTGTTCCTCCATGTGTACACTGGTCCTCCAACCTGGTCCAATTCCAGAGAAGGTCACCATACCAAGTCTGGCTATGAGGTAATGAATTGTTTTGGCCACTGCTCCTGGTGAATGGCCCTCCAGATGCAGAGACACCATCCTGCTTTGCATCCTAGATCTCAAATACCCCAAGTCTCATGAAGAAGAGCTGGGGGTTAAGGAGGAGGACCTTTTTTGAAGCATCAGAGAACATAGCTAAAGGAATTACAACCATTTTAATGAAATGTCATCTAAATCTTTAGAAAAAGAGAGCCATAGTTTCATCTAATCTTAAGAAAAAAGAATCCACTAAATCATTAAATTAATCATCTCAATCACACAGTAGTTGTCTTCATGGCCTTCTCTTTCTGATTTACTTAAAAGACAAGACATGCTAGACTTTTCCCACATGGACTTCAAAATGACTACAACTCCAAATCTGACTTGTACAAAGAAGAATCTTTAACTATTAATGATTACAAACAAAAATTATAGCTTTGGGGAGAATATGCCTAGTGTTAGCTAATTGCCAGTAACCAATTAATTAATGAATAAATTTAAATTCTTAGGTAATTATTTTAAGGAAATTTTTTTAAGGCTTAAGATCAGCACTATAGTGAAGTTCTAGCTCATTTAATGGGCACCTAATCTATTCAGTAAATAGGAGTTCAAATTCTTCAAGGAGGAAGACACATTTTAAATTGAAGCATTTTGCAAACCTCTTTCTTCCAACAATTCTCATTTCTGCCCCAAGCAAACGAGATCCTGTGTTCAAAACCAAATGCTTTAGTAGATGAAGCCCAGTTTCAGAATCTTGGTCCATGGAGTGATAGCTGACTACAAACCTGTAAGGACCAGGATGCTATCTACTTATTGTACCTATGGGATTCACAAATCATTTCTCAACCAGGCACCAAAATAGTAATAACTGGGTCTAATAAAAAACTGTCAGTTACTTTAAATACAAACTTTTCCAGGTGACATAGAATAATTAAACTGGTCAGAGCAGATCCCTGCTCTGATTCAATTCAACAATCATTTATTAATCGCCTCCTTTATAAGAGACATGTTGTTTATGCATTCTTAAATTAGGACTCTGTATAAAAGCTGGCCCTGCTTACTTCTCGAGAGAATGTTAGGGATTCACATGATCCAAATCTTTATTATCTGGAGTCCCACTGCTAATATTCTTTGCATACTGAGTGCCGTGTTCTTCAAAGATCTTAGGGGCAGGTCAGGTCAGGAAGCTGCATACTTTTAAACACACAAAACAATCTGATTCAGGGCACAGGTTGATTACTTGACTTTATTTTCATGAAAGTTCTAGAACCTGTCTTGTTTCTGAGCAATACAACTGCAAGCTTGTTACTGTCAGGTAACTGGACAGCTCAGAAGATCCCCTACCATATTAAATCCCTCTCTTGGTCCCTCACATCTATGGCCTGAATCCATGATCTCTATGCAAGATATCCTGCTTTATCTTAGTAACAAAAAGACCTGAAAGATTTTCTAAATTACCTTTTATTTTGTCCTTTGTATCTGGAATCACACCAAAAACTCCTTAGAATCATTTAATTGGTCTTCGTTCGAAAACAATTACTACTACATAAAGAACTATCAAGAGTGTCTGCACCAACTATTTAAAAATCATAGCTGCTTTGTGTACAACAGATAAAATGAGGAGGGGATATTAGTTTGTTGAATCTTTTAATCAATCAAGAATAAAATCCTCCTTCTACTCAGAAATTTGCTGAAATCTTCATTTTATCCTCCCCCTCTAATGTATTTTAAAAATCAGACCACTTATCCATAGTCTTTAAGTCAAAAGCAGTAATTAACAGAACAAATGACCTGACCTGACACATTGTCCTTTTGTTCGTTGACCTTAACTGAATTTTGAATGTCAATCTAACAGGTCCCACAAAACAAGCTCCAAATAATTTTCCATCCCTACAGCCTCAACTTTAGAGAAAGTGACTACCTGTTTTATATGAGGATTCAAGGCCATCTCAGCCACGTTTTTCTTCGTCTCACAGAAGATGATGGCTCTCCCGTCATTTCCACTGTAGACCTGAATGACATCACCAATGACTGCTGCCCTCTGAGACCAGTGGCACTGGATGGCCAAATGCTTTGAGAGAAAATTTCAAAAATGTGATCTACGAAATCACAGAAAGATAATCCCCGTCAGCTTTACTTCCCAAATAATCAATAACTTCCAAAAGCTACAATGATGATCTTTGACTTTCTGCCTCAGACCAAGTACTCTCAGGTTCTGTTGATTCTGAGCAAAAAAAAAAAAAAAAAAAATGAGGCTGTGTGCATGTGTGCTTTTAAGAGTTCAGGTTAGGCCTCCAGATACTCCTAACCTAAACACTAGTAGCCACTATTAATACCTACTTCACAGGATCGTATAATGACTTTGCAAACCTTAAAGCATGATGGAAATGCTAGTAATTAAATTTGGCTACAAATGCATGTTTCAAAAAATGAAGTTCCGATTCATTCAATATGGTTGGGTATATTTTGACCATAACTAGAACTGAATTAATTTCCTCAAGATTTCTTCTCAAGATAAACATTGGCAATGCAGAAAAATTCACCATTTCAAAATAACTCACAAGCTGTAATCCTTCCATTTCCACAAATAATGTGTCAAAATAAATTGCTAAATTTATTGTGTATCTTCTGGTGCAGTAAGAACTGCAGGAACAAGCTGGTCTTCACCCCTCCATTCTCACTTCAGTGGAGGCCTGCTGAGGTCAGGTCAACCTGCCTAACTTGTTTGGGATATAGAAAGGGAGGGGTGGGAAGGAAGAAGGCTGGGCAGGAGGCCACAGATGTTATCACTAGTTATAGTATTTATTCTTTAGCCATTTAACATGTTTAAACTGTGCTATAATTTTCAATAGGTTCCTATTGTTTTCTGATGTCTTACTGACAAGGTTTTTGAGGGTTGGGCTGTTAACTCTGCTTTCCCCTATAACCCTATAGTTTTATAGCAGATTTTATGTAGCCTTTTCAGAATACATGTCTCATTATAGCAGAACTGACTTTATTATTATTTTTAAACAAAATTTCTTACTTCCACGGTGGTTGCAGTCTTTTGAGTCATTTTCCCCACGAGATCAATCTCTTCATATTTGGTTTTCATGTATTTTTTGGCAACTTTATACACCCATTGTGGGCAAGTTGCAGAAAACAGGAGGGTCTGAGGATTGTCTTCGGAACCTTAAACATATAAATCTGATTCAGTGTCCCCGAACATCATTGTAAGACTCTTCAAAATTCTCCAGCCAAATTTCCAAATCCAAGAAAATGTATTTTCTAGTTCAAAGCCCAAATATTTATGCATGTATACATATAACCCCGAAAATTCAAAGGCTTCATCCCAAAGATTTTTTTTTAAATTTACTTTTAACATTATTTTGAAATACCTGTTTTATAAGATCCATGGATAATGTCCTCCACTTGGTCAGCAAAGCCCATATCTAACATTTGGTCCACTTCATCAAGCACAACATGATGCAATTTAGAAAGATCCAAACGGCCACTCTGCAGGTGGTCTTTGATACGACCAGGGGTCCCAACTAAGATGTCAATACCTCTTCTAATGTGATTAACTAAGGAAGGAAAGAAAAGCCAATCATATTTGTAAATAAAAAATTCTAAGAATTGCATCTGTTTCTTTTGATATATGAATAATTACATGTTTAACAACTAACATGAACATTCACTCACTTTGGCCCTGATAGGGTGTTCCGCCATAAAAACATGCCACACTAAGTTTCCGAGTTATATCTTGGAAGTCTTTGGCTACTTGGTTTGCCAGTTCCCTTGTTGGAGCCAGAACAAGTACCTGTGTAGTGGTTTAAAGAAAAAATTAAGAGAGAGGCATTTCCAAGACCAAAATTCACAAAGCAGAGATTGAATAAAAGCATCATATATCTCTAAAAACTAAAAGAAACCACCAAAATCCCCATTAAAGCAGTTATGGAAGAAAAAAAAAGGGGGCGGGGAAACATTTCTACACTCTGTATAACAATTCACACAGAAAACAAAAATTCTTAAAAAAAAAAAAAATGTCCATTAACCAAGTGCGGATTCCTAGGAAAAGGTGTTACTGAATATATTAGGTGTATAAGTACTTTAAAAATAAACATATCAGCTTCATGTTATATGAAGTTATCAAAAACTATCTCAAGAGCCATAGAAATCACCAATCACCTGCTTCAAAAATCTTTTCTTTGCAACTACCAAAAAGTAAGAGGATTCTTTTTGAAATGTTTGCTCTGAGACCCAAAAGGCTCACTGGACTTTTTATTTTCATAGATTGAAGCTTAGGCAACAACCTCTTTTCCTTCATAATAGTATTTAAAGCCATTCATGCCTGTAATTATAATGGTTACCTTTGGAGAGCGGTTTTTTTTCATTTCTTCCTGATCTCTTTGGAGTTTCTCAATCAAAGGGATAGCAAAGGAAAATGTCTTCCCTGTTCCTGTCCGTGCCTGAGCAATTAAATCTTTCCCTTCGTATACAGGACTAAAAGTCTTCACTTGGATGGGAAACAAATAAGTTACCCCACGAGCTGTAAAATGAAATTTTGTTAGAATGGTTCTGCAGCATCAGCTCTAGTAGTTGCATGACCAACACAGATTCCTCAAAGCTTCTTTCTGTACAGATGCTGTCCAAATGACAGTCAACTCTTATTTATACATCAAAGAAGCAAAGTCACCACTGGCCTATAATGTAGGTCTGCTAATACCCACACAGAGGATGGAGGGGATAAAAAAAAAAGGTTAACCCTTTCCACAACTCCTCAAGAACTCCCTCAGTGTAAAGGGAATTAATCTCAAAGTTTCTCCAAGTAAGTTCATAGATGAAATAAATTGAGGGCAGCTAACAATGGGTTAAATTGTCCAATTGTTCACATTTAAAAAGAAGGGATCAGAGGCCTGGGAATCCAAAAAACTGTGTCTCTGCTGCAGGCACGCTGCCAGCAGGATCTTGCAAAAGTCCCAGTCACTGTGAGCCTGCATTTTCATTGTATAAAATAGAAGGTTAGCCTACATGAACACAAGATTTTCTTCCAGAGCCAACACTGTATGATGCCAAATGACAAAATAAATCAATGGCCCACATAATGAATCTGCATACAATGGTTCACCAACAGATTCTTTACTTTAACTTCAATCCAGGCTTAAAAATAGCAGCTTAAAGAACTTCTAGAACTGAGACAATCCCAGGTTTAAAAAAAAAAAAAAGAAAAGAAAAAAAAAAAAAAAAAAAATCAAACAAAAATCATACAAATTCCCAAGTAAAATTAAGCAATTCCCAAAATACAGATTATAAGTATCCAAAGCAAATCAAAATAAAAAAAAATTTATTCTGGCCTCAATCCAATTTCACTGATATAGAAAACTTCCAGTATGGAAACTCCTTCCATCCATGCAAATCAATAACTATCTTCAACTTATTCTAGCTGTTTGAACACTGCACACTCAAGTGATTTGCTCATGCTCATGCAACACAGTAGTCAAGATTTCAACTTGGCTATTTCTTATTATTTGGCCAACTCTCTATCAAGTATACCATCATCACCACTAATAAAAATAATGATAAAGCAAATTTATAATTAATAATTAGTATTTAACAAATTCACAATGTTAAAAATAACTTGAGACAGAATTCCTTAAGATAACAGAAGATCAACAAGGATACCAGAAACACAAGCATAATAAAACACTAGTTGTTTTATGTTGTCTTATGCAATACTTTTCTTTTGACCAGAAAAGGTACAAGAGTAGTTTTGCTACACTATACATTGAATTAAACTTCACATTACCTTTAAGAAGTTTTATAGTTTCTTCAGAGATAGGGAATCGGGAGAAGGCGCCTTCTTTCTGCTCCGGTGTTAGGTCCTATCAAAATTAAATTCAAGTTCATATATAGCTCATACTTCATCCTAAATTCTATAGTTGGGGAAACATTTTCCAAGACCCTTAAGTTAATATTTATCTACAACTACTTAATTTTATAAAATGGAAAAAATTACAAAACAGATAAAGTGCCAAACTTAACAATATTGCTATTTATTAAAGCAGGACACTGAGATAAAATGCAGGTTAGCTCAGTCATGGGAACTGTATCAGGCCGATAAGCCAAGGTCTGAAAGAACACACAGTGGACAAAAACATTTTAACTATAATCTGTAGCTTAATCAATTGTTTCTTATTTACTGACATCACCAGTTTCATCTCCATTTTGGATGCATGGGGAAAGATAAAAGGAAATCAGATAGCCTGCATTTTTGAGGGTGGGATCTTCTAAGGAAACAGCTAAGAATTGAAGAATTCAGCATCTGTCAATGCATATTCTAAAGCAAAGTTTATCTACAGAATAGACATTTGAACAAGATGATCCATAAGTTTAAATAAATCAGCCTCTTTATCTTAAGCTGTTTTAGACTGAATATAGGTTATACTTGCTCCCCAAAATTTGGATTTGTATAAAATCCAAGTCCTTATATAACTTGTTTGATTGTTTTGCACCTCTCTGGTTTACTGTCCAAAGCCATCTCATTTTAAAGATAAAATCTACAACCAGGAGCAGCACGGAATATGTCTATCTTTAACTTAATGTAAAAAAGAAGATGTACAGTGTGAATGCTGCTGCACTGGGAGCCATGTGATGGTAAAGAGCTCTTGTGTACTGGAAGGAATCCCTGTATACACATTAGGGGATTATATACAGAAGTCTCATAATATGAGAAAGTACAAATGATTGTGAATTGTACCACAGCCGGGAGTACACAATGATGATATCCAGGACCCACTGATGCATTTACTGAATGTAAAACAAAACCTTCATACCTCTTCCAGTTTACTGTATTTTGTTGTCTGGCTGGAGTTGCTAAGAGATGATCTGCTCTTTGAAATCTTTCCATTTTCTTGAGTATTTGAGAGGGCTTTCTTTTTTGCTCTGTCAGATTTGGGTGAACCTGAAAATTCACTTGGAAACCTATCTAGGCCTTCTTTTGTGTCTCCATTTAGCTTCTCTTTCCTTTTTGATTTTTTGGATTTGGGAGGGCTAAGTCCATCTAAATCATCATTATCTGATGTTTCCAATTTTTTTTTAAATCATCTCGGTGGTTCAATTTTCTTTTATCACTCTGTTGAGGAAACAAAGAACAGTAATAAATAAATGTAAATAAAATAGGCAAAAAAGACTGCCATGAAATTCTCAAGTGATTTAAATCAATGTCCATTAAGCACTATGTGTAAGGCTCTGAGACTGCAATATAACAGAAAAAAAAGTTGCAATTCAAAAAACCATAACAGTAGACAAGAAATGAAGTCAAAGTACTGTACTATAAAAAGATGGGGGGGGGGGGGAAGGGAGGGGAGGAAACATTTTTGATAGACAGACAAACAGAGCAGACAGAAAGAGAACAGTTTGATATTTTGGACATTCTGAGTTTGAGATGTCAGTAAGACAGTAGGACATCCAGGTGGAAATTTATCCAGCAGGAAGTACAGATGAAAGCATGGAACAAAGATCCCGGGAAGAAGTTATGGCAGATGACAAAGACAATCTGGGAATCGCATGCATATACTGATGATCAAGAAGATAGAAGCAGAGAAAAACAAGTGAGACACCTCTCAGACAAGGTAGGATGACAGGAAAAGATAATGCTGAATGTTGGAGGGGATGTGGGAAAACTGGGACACTGATACATTGTTGGTGGAACTGTGAATGCATCCAGCCTTTCTGGAGAGCAATTTGGAACTATGCTCAAAAAGTTATCAAACTGTGCATACCCTTTGATCCAGCAGTGTTACTACTGGGCTTATATCGCAAAGAGATCTTTTTTTTTTTTTCCCTTGGTTTTTTTTTTTTTAATTTTAAATTTTATTTTATTGAATAATAACTTTGTATTGACAGAATCCATACCAGGATAATTTTACAAAGAGATCTTAAAGAAGGAAAAGGGACCTGTATATACAAGATTGTTTGTGACAGCCCTCTTTGTAGTGGCTAGAAACTGGAAATCAAATGAATGCCCAACAATTGGAGAATGACTGAATAAATTATGATATATGAATGTGATAGAATATTATTGTTTTGTAAGAAATGACCAGCAGGATGAATACAGAGAGGCTTGGAGAGACTTACATGAACTGATGCTGAGTGAAATGAGCAGGACCAGAAGATCATTATATACTTCAACAATACCATATGATGATCAATTCTGATGGACGTGGCTATTTTCAACAATGAGATGAACCAAATCAGTTCCACTTGTTCAATAATGAATAGAACCAGCTACGCCCAGCAAAAGAACTCTGGGAAATGAGTGTGAACCACTACGTAGCATTTCCATTGCCTCTGTTTTTGTCTGCTTGCATTTTTTATTTCCTTCTCAGTTTAATTTTACCTCAATTTTAAGTCTGATTTTTCTTGTGCAGAAAAACAACTGTATGGATATGTATACATATATTGTATTTAACATGTATTGGTCAACCTGCCATCTAGGGGAGGGGGTGAGGGGAAGGAGGGGAAAAGTTGGAACAGACGGTTTTGCAATTGACAATGTTGAAAAATTACCCATGCATATATCTTGTAAATAAAAAGCTATTAAAAAAAGTGAGAAAATATAACAAAGTGAAGAAAGCTAAGGACTGCACCTTGGGTTCATACGTATTTAAAAGGCTAAAAGAAGGTAAGGCTGAAACCTATCCTGAATTGTAGCTATGGCTACACCCGATAGCAGCAAATTATTACCCCCCGCCCCCCAACACACAACCCTTATCAAAATCACAAATAAATCTTTCTCAAGAAAAGATTTCTCAATCCTGTTTTAGAATGGGGGAAAAGGAAATAAAATTAAATCAGGCCCTTCCCTGATCTAAGGAAAAATCCTTAATGGTCTATTTTAGTGGAGTTCTAGTGATTCTAGTGATTTTAGCACAAGTTGGAAATAATTAACTTTTGAAATCCTGTACTATTGAGAGAATATGTCTTTAGAATTCAATAGCTATTTTACAGTCCCATTTTATAAAGTAAAAAATCATTTGTGGCCTCTAAATTTAGCCTGAAATGAAGCAATTTTAAGACCTGTCCTTCTCCCTTCCCTCCCCCACCATCTTTCTAGTCAGTATTTAGAGAGGCCACCTAAAATTAGGTTTAGTCAAACTAGTTAGGGAGGGATTTAGGGAGGAAGTGAGAAGAGAAGAAAAGACTAGAGGGCTTTATGGAGACAAGCTGAACTTTGAAATACCATTTTGGTTTGCATTGCTTTTAAAGGGGCTTATGTGTGGGATGAACCAGATCCCTTGTCAGATCTCTAATTCCTGTTCCTATATCACAGAATCAAGAAGATAATTCTATTCCATGGAAAAGCTCTGGTTAGTATCTGACATATTTGAACAATCATTCTCAAAACTTTTCCCTTGTTTTGTAATTTTTTGATCAATCTACTCTGAACTTGTTTGCTTTGATAGTTATTTATTCTTTCCCCATCTTTAGGAATGTTTCTGTCTTCAGTATTGAGTTCCACTTCTTCTATCAACTATCATCTTTATGAACTGTAACAATCCCTAAATAATAATTATAAATAACTGATATTTAGATAATGCTTTAAAACATGCAAAGCCCTCTACACACATTAACTCATTTGAGACTCAGAACAATCGTATGCATAAAGTGTTTTGCAAACTTTAGATCATTACATAAACATCAGTTACTTATTATGGAAATCAAAAGTAATGTCTTATTTTTACTCATTAAATCCTATTTCTTTGCTGGCTTTTCAAGGCTCTCCAATTTGGTCCAAGTTAGTCCAAAACAGTGCATGCTCTCCTTGTCCACACAAACACTGATCTGCCTAACAATTCCTTCTCAACTCTCCTTTGCTGGATATTTATCCATACTACATCCATTACTTGGGGATACCCACAAAATTCTATTTTATTTTCTTGTTATACTCTCAGAGTGATCTGATCACATTAATCCTAATGGGCTCAATTACCTCCAGCCCTAGTCTGTCTTCTAAGTTCATCATCACCAACTACCTGTCAGACATTTTAAAACAGATGTCCCACAAATATCTCAAACTCAAAGAACTTTGCACCACCATCCAGGTTCATAACTTTTATGTCATCCTCAACTTCTCTCACTGAACAAATAAATCCAAAACTGTCAAATCTTATTTTCCACATGTCCCCTTCTTTCTATCCTAAGAGCCGTCATAGAAGAAGCCCTACCATTACTTCTTGCCTGAACTATTCCAATGGCCTTCTTTGTCTCCCATCTCAATTTTTTCCCATTCTCATGATTATAGGAAATAAGTATTGATGTCACTCTCTCTCTACTCAATACATTTGTGACACTAAAACTCTTCTATTTTTCCCTTTCCATCTCCCTACGTTCTGCTTCTCTTAAGTCATGTTTCAATTCAGCCATGCTGCTCTACTGCAACATTCCAGAACATTCCCTCCCAACTCTTAGAATCTCTACCTTCCTTTTAAGACTCCTTTTAAGGCCTTCCAAAGGCCTTTCCCCATCCCCCAGGGTGCCATTCCCTCTACAGGAGACTTCCACGTATTCTGTATTTCTACTGTATTAACTATAATATTATTAATATATATAATAAATATTAGTAGTAGTAGTAGTAGTATTGTCTTCTCCCATTAGAAGGTAAACTGCCTGAGGGAAAGACGGAAAAGTTTTTCTTTTGTATCCTTCCCTAGAATACAAATAGCATAGGAAAAACGCTAAAAATGCTTGTTGATTACAAAGACAATCAAGCTTATTTTGAGAGGAGCCAATCACTTCCCCTCTCAGCTACAGGCCTCTAGGAGACCCCCGCAGCAGGGGAGATGCTGATCTGCGCCAGCTCCATCACATAGAACCCTGAGCGGTTAGGGAGTGGGAAACTGAGGGCGCTGTCAGAGAAGCTTCTCTCACTCCATTCCTCCCTGCCTTTCCATATTCACAGAACTTACTCCCAAAGGGCTCCAGGGTGAGGCTGCTCCAGGGAGGCTCCGACTTTTCCTCCCTCCCTCCAGACCCTCACATGCTTTCAAACTAATCTGAAGGTACAAGAGCGTGGCAACCTCGGGAGTCACGGAAGGGGGTGGTAAAAAAAAAAAAAAAAAAAAAAAAAAACAAAAAACAGAACCCCTCTGTGCAGAAGGGAGCCTGCCAGGCTGGGACTCCCTCTCTTCCCTCACGCAGGGCCATCCCGAAGCTTCCCCCCGGGAGACCCCCTTCTTCAGCTGCGTCTCCTGCAGACACAGTCCCTGGGTCACATCCTGGGGGAGGCGCCCTCCATCTAAGCACCCTCCCCTCTCAGCTAGCACCGCCATCCTCACGCTGCAGGCGCTAGCTCCTCCCCAGATTCTCGAGGTGGGGGGGGACTCCCTTTGGTCTTGAGCCCTGGGGTGTACACGTGACGGAGTCAACAAACACTCGTGGAACTGAACAGGAAAGCAATGGGAAAGTCTGGGCGGAAATTCCAACCATTACTAAGTGCCGGACCACGGCCAAATTTCAGGAAACTTCTTGGTGCCTCAGTTTTCCAAGAATATTTGTAACATCTCGCAAAACTTATGGGATTGAAAGGAGAAATGCAACACAATTTGGGGCGTGGCGAATGGGGTTAGCGTGGGGTGTGCTGCAGCAATATCGGACCGTGAGCTGAGACTGGGGGCGCGATCTTCATTACGGGAGGGGGGGCATTCACGGGGATACCAACAGGTTTTTTATGGACCGCGGGTAAAGTCCGGAGGTCCGGGAAACCAGAGGGCTCGAACGTTGCGGCCGCGGGAGGAGCTCCTGCCCCTTAAAGGGGGGTTCGCAAGCTGTCAGGACGGAAAGGGGACCCCAGGCTGGATGGAGGGCAAGAAGAGCTCATGGCCATCCGGGCTCTGCCGCTAACTTCTCCCTCCCCCGCCCAGCCTTAGTTTGCCCGCGAGGCAGCCAAGAAGGCGGGTCCGGGTCCATGCTCTCTCCCGGGCCAGGCTCGGCGGAGCAGCCGCCGGGAGGGGATGGGGACCCGGGGAAGGCGAGGTGCCGGGGCCGGGCCTGACAGGCCGCCTCCGCGCTCACCTTGTGCCGGCCACTCTCCCTCCGCGGGCTCTCAGGCCCGTCCAGGGGCGCCGCCTCCTCCATCAGATCTCCCCACAGAACCTTGCTGGGCATCGTCCGCCTTTTGCTCCCGCCCGGCTAACTCCCCACGAGCCCCTCGGCGTGAGCGGTGGCGAGAAAAGGAAGCTGTCCGGGCCGTGCAACCACGCGTCACTTCCGCTCTGAGCCTCTCTACGCCACCGCCTGCTCCTCCTCACTACTACCCGTTGCGGAGGTGCGGTGCGAGCGTCGCGGCCCTCTGGCCAATAGCAGGAGAGAGCGCGCTATTGGCGACTCGCTGAGAGCCCCAGCCAATCCGCGCAAGGAACAGCTCCAGCATCTGGCTCCGGAGCGGGGCGCCGGCTCTGGGATGCGCGCGCAGCAGGTGGCTCCTCGGCTCGTGTGTGGGCAGACGCTCTGCGGTTTGTTGCGTTCCCACCGTGTGTTTGCTGGGCGCCCCAGTTATAAAGAAATCCCCGAACAGCCCTTGCCCTCCAGGAGCTTCCCGTGCTACGGAGGACGCTTCCTGCAAACAGCAGATCCCTCGGGACCGTGGCCTTCTTGGGGGTGGGGAAGAACCTTTCCCAGGCCCCAACTTTTTCCATTCCTGACCCCTTTTTGCTGAGAAGTTTTTATACGACCCCAACATATAAAATAGGTAACAAACCAAACATTTTCTGATAATTTCACAACCCCCCACATTCAGTGGTGAGAGCCTAACCTACCGGATAAGAAGCTTTTTGCTGAGATGTTAAGCTGTGCGCATGTGTTTGTGTATGTATGTTACATGCACACGGCCATAGAAAAGAAAGCACAGAGAACTCAAAATCCAGTGTCTGCAAAGTTCGAACGTTGGAACTCTGAATGGAACCTCAGGAGAATGTGGAAAGCTCTCTACCACAATAATATTTATTATTGTTATAAAATGATTGATAAGAATTTCCCCCCCGACTGCACTATTTTGACTTCTTCATAGCGCCCGGTGATGGAGGACCTTTCTCGCATGCCTTTTCTTCAGCCTCTAGATTATAAACAACGTAAGGAAAGAGCCTGCCTTTTCTGCATATATTAGCTGGACTTAGCACTTAGAAGGTGCTCAGTTTGATTGGATGATTATAAAGATCAACACATTTTCTAGATTGTAAGAGCTAGAAGGAATCTTGGTTTAGGAAAATGGGCCATTTGTACCAAGGGTCATTAGCTTAGACAAAGCAAAAAGGGTCATCTAGAAAAGTCATCTAGTCCTGGGCTGCTGCTGCTGCTGCTTTTTTTTTTTTTTTTTTGTAAAGATGTTTACTTTCAAAACATGCATAGATAATTCTCAACATTCACCCTTGCGAAATCCTGCGGTCCACATTTTTTTTTCCTTCCTTTCTCCCCACCCCCTCTCCTAGATGAGAATTTATCCAATATGTTAAATATGTACAGTTCTTCTATACATATTTCCACAATTATCATTCTGCACAAGAAAAACCAGATCAAAAGGAAAAAATGAGAAAGAAAACAAAATGCAAGCAAGCAATAAAAAGGTGAAAATATTCTACATTCAGTTCCCACAGCCCTCTTTCTGGGTACAGATGGCTCTCTCCATCACAGGACCACTGAAACTGGCCCGAAACACTTCACTGTTGAAAAGAGCCAAGTGCATCAGAATTGATCATCGTATAATCTTGCTGTTGCCATCTACAATGTTCTCCTGGTTCTACTCCCTTCACTCAGCATCAGTTCCTTTAATTCTCTCCAGGCCTCTCTGAAATCATCCTGCTGGTCATTCCTTACAGAACAAGAATATTCCATAACACTCATATGCCATAATTTATTCAGCCATTCTCCAACTGATGAACATCCACTCAGTTTCCAGTTTCTGGCCACTACAAAAAGGGCTGCCCCAAACATTTTTTGCACACGTGGGTCCTTTTCCCTTTTTTATGATCTCTTTGGGATACAGGCTCGCTTAAAGCCCATTCATGACTCCTTTTCACCCAAGAAATTTTTGTACAATCTCAGATGTATAGATATACGAAATAAGTATACAAATCAAACATTTACTGGTAATAAATAATCATTTTGCAACCCCCACATTCAGTTATGGGACCCCACATGGGGTCTCAACTCACAATTTAATAAGCTTTGATATGAAAAAAAGCTTTGATCTAGTCTAACCAATTTTCAGGGAAATACAGACACAAGAAAGGAAGAAAATGCCAGAGCTTAAATAAGAAACCAGGCTACTGATTTTAGCTCCAGTAACTCTGTCCACTATATCACTTTCCCTTCCCTCCTGCTCATAAAGCCTCTACGTTTAGAAATTAAGAGAGACTTTGATCTTCCCCAACACAGATTCTCATTAGAACATGAAGCTGGATGAACAGTCAGTCCAGTGAGTTAGTGCATCAGAATGGGTGTGTGTGTGTATCTTAGACAGTCATAGCAGATGGACAACCAGCTGGGGCCAAGACTGAACAAGCAGAAAAAAGTCAGTTGGACTACAGTCCAAAAGCTACTGTCCAACATAAAATCTCTTCTTTTAATATTAATAGGATTACAGATTATAGATTTAGACTCAAAAGAACTTTTAGAGCCCCTCAAATCCAAGGCTTTCATTTTACAGACTAAGAAAGTGAGACCCAGAAGAATGAATCTCAGAATTGCCTGGGGCAAGGTTTGAACTCAGGTTTTCCAGCTTCTAAGTCCAATACACTATCCATTATACTGTGTTCAATGACTATGAATAAGAAGTTTCCCTCAATTTGTATAGAATTTAAATTGTGATTGACTCAATGTCATATGGTAATGATGTGAATAATAGCTAACGTTGATGTAATGCTTTAAGGTTTGCATAAGTGTTTTACTTATATTTTCTCATTTGAGCCTTGCAACAACGAGATAAGGTAAAATTGAGGGTCATTTCCCAATAGCTAAATGGCTGAAAGATGAAAAGACAGTTTCGATAGGAAAAAAAAAAAACTATAAAGAAAATGAAAAAAAAAATCTATTGTAATTAGAAAAATGCAAAGTGACAAAAATGAGGTTTTTTTTTTCTTGTTAAGGTAGATTAGTATAACAGGCACAATATGTTGCATGAATTAATTGACAGATTGCCAGAATAATACTCAGAAGCCTGAGTTTGAGTCTAAGTTTTGACAATAATTAGAGCTCAATTTTTTCATTTGTGAACTGTGACTATGTGACATTGGGTCAATCACAATTTTAATTCTTCACATATTGTGAGAGATTTCCTATTTGTAATCATAGAGATGGTATAATGGATAGTATACTGGACTTGGAATCTGGAAGACCTTGTCCCAGAATCAGCTCTTTATATATTTTGTCTATAAAACCACTATCAGAGAAATTTGCTACAGCGATTTTCCTCCCTTATTAACTTCTTTCCCTTCTAATTTTAACTACATTAGACTTGAGTAAAAATTCTTAAATGTTATGCAATCCAATAAGCAATACAATTACTTATTTGAAAATTATTTGAAAATTGTCCCTTTCATCTTGTGGTTTCTATTGCTTATTTGATCATGAATTCTTCCCGTACCCTTAGATCCAAAAGGTACTTTCCCCCCTTATTCCTTTGTTTATCCCTAGATCGTGTCCTATTTAGAACTTTAATTTGATGTATAGAAGATGGTATTAGTTTAAATCATAAGTTTAAAGGTCATCACCTATGTCAAAACTTCTGAGTACTGCCTGAACCAGATTAAAATGTTTTAACAAAAAAAATGTTTAACAAAATAAATGAAAAAACAACAAAATTCTAGGTAATGTTAATTTGTGGTTTACTAAGTCAATGTGTAGCTTCAGGGATCTGTTTCAATTTTAATTTGATGCCTTTGATTTAAACCTATTTATAGAACCATCAATTTTTTTAAATGACCCTAGAAATAAAGGTAAATGGTGATGGTGAGGGAATAACAAATATCAACCTAGTTTGTTTTTAATAAAATTCAGTTTGTTTCAAATGAATCCTGTTTTCCTGGTCTCTTTGTATATTAACTAACATTTGTAGATGGCTTAAGGTTTGTAAAACATTCTACATATTTCATTTGCTCCTCATAAGAACCTTTGGAGTTTAGTACTATTATTATGTGGATTTTACAGATAAAGAAACTGAGGCAGCCAACAGTTAAGAGACTTACCCAGAGTCACTCAGCTTTTAAAAATTTAAGGTCACATTTGAACCTGATTCTGAGTCCTACATTCTTAGGACCTTAATGGAATGTCCTGTGCCATGCTGTCTTTCTCCTAGGAGTTTGTAAAATAGGATATAACTCAAAAAGTAGCAGGGACAGCTGGAATGAAAAAGAGACCTTGGTGTGAGTGTTGGTGAGTTCACCAGCCAGATGCCCTTTGGTTATTTCCCTTCTCCGGAGCTGGCTGCCCCCTTTGTAAAATTAAAGGGGTAGACTAGGTGGCCATGCCTATTTAAGTTCTTGCAAATCTAAGACCTTATATCTGTATACATATGATCTATATATAGTGATATATAATGATAGTGAGTGACTTAAGTTTAAGTGTCTTGTTCTCTTGCTGTCTACTTCCTTCAGGAGGCAACTAGGATGAGGAAAGCACAAAACGATGATATATAGCAGAAAAAATGAAATTGGACAGTGAATTCTCATGTGTTTCCGAGTAATCCTATTAAACGGACTAGTTTCAACCACCTTTCTCTGGGTGTCTATGTTCCAGTTCCCTCTGAAATTGTCCCAAAAAAACAAACAAACAAAAATCTAAAATTTATATGATCTTCTATTGCTTTGGAAGTTCTGAATCTTCCTGGGTTTTTAGCAGTTTTATGTCCCATCAACTGAGCCACAAGAGGGCATAACTCATCAAGAAATTCAATCTGATAATTCAAATAAATTACATTACAAATAAAATCATCCTATAAAAGGCAAAGAATCTCTTTAAGACCTACAAAATTTGCTCATGACCTGTAATGCTTACAATGTACTCAGCTAACTATGGTCCAAGTTCAGAATAGAAAAACCAGCCTCCCATGGGAACTCCATGTCTGTGTAGGTGAGAAAACACTGGGCTTGGAACAGGAAGATCTTTGTGGCCAGGGCTGGCTCCTCCCTCCACTCCCTTAGTGCCTATGACTAAGCCAGGAGATACCTCTGAGATGCTCTGAGCCCATCCTATCATTTTACAGAAAATTGACTTCCATTAAGGTGAGAAGATTTGTTTGAAGTGATCCAGATGGTCACAAGCCAGGCTTGTCCTTGAACTCCAAATTCTATCAATGCTCCTTCTGGTTTCTGCCATTTACCCTCTTGAAGACTGAGTTTCCTCATCTATAAAAAGGGAACTTCCCAATTCCAGGGTCTGTCTCTTCTCTGTCTACTATTCCATTTGTAAAAAGTGTTTGCTTCTGTCCCCACCACCACCTTATAGGGCTGTGGTCAGGAATACAAATGTGAACTCATTATCAATACTCTTCATCACTCCTTTATATGTGTCTATCTATCTATCTATCTATCCACCTATCATCTATCTATCCATCCATCATCTATCTATCCATCTATCATCTATCTATCCACCTATCATATATCTATCCATCTATCATCCATCATCTATCTATCCATCTATCATTTGTCATCTATCTATCCATCTATCATTTGTCATCTATCTATCCATCTATCATCTATCTATCTATTCATCTATCATCTATCTATCCATCCATCATCTATCTATCCATCTATCATCTATCTATCTATTCATCTATCATCTATACTCTATCTATCTATCTATCTATCTATCTATCTATCTATCTATCTAGGTCTTCCCTGTTAGAATATAAGGTGCTTGATATATTTCTATATATATACATATGTGTGTGTGTGATATATACATATACATATAGATATATGTATGTCTTCCCTGTTAGAATATAAAGTGCCTGAGGGCAACATCTCTTTTGTATTTATATTCCCATTTTTGAGTCCAGAGCCTGACACAGTTAGCAAATGTCTTTTTATCCATTCATTCCACGATATACACAATTCATTTGATAAACATTTATTAAGCACCTTTCATGTACAAAGTACTATTCTCTGTTAGGTGCTGGGGAAGATACAAAGATGAATAAGGCATTCCCTGCCCTCAAGGAGCTTACACTCTAGTTGGGGAAATATCATGTTCATGAAAAACCAAAGTACAAATGAGATTATGATAGGCGCACAAATCAAGCACAATGATGAGATCAGACAAGGGAGTTCATAGAGGCAAGGAATGTTTCCTGGAGAAAGTATTTGAGCTGGTCCTAAAGGAGGGGTACAGTATAGAGGACATCACACTGATAGAAATGAGTTGGAATGGATTCTTAGGCACAGGGAATGTGAACAGAGAACAGAGGTGGGAAAATGCAGGATATGTTTAAGGGAGGGCAAACCATCCAACCTGCCTGGAGCACTGAATTTGTCAAGGGGCAAAGTGTGAAATGAGTAGGAAAGTAGGGGGAGGCATATGGTGGAGGAGAAGGCAGCATGGCCCTGAGTTTGAGTCTCCTCTCCCTACCTGTATGACCTTGGATTGGTCAATCAACCTGTCTGCTCCTCAGTTTCCTCATCTATAAATTGCAGTGATTGGCTCTGATGACTTCTAAGGTACCTTGCAGCTCTAAATTCATAATCCCTACAAATACCAAGCTAAAGAGTTTCTACTTTATTTGCAGAAGGTCAGAGGCAAATTATATTAGCCTGGTATAATGAAAGGATACAATATTTTCAGTCAAAAGACAGGTGCAAATCAAAGCTCTGCTATTTTTTGAAAATTGTTTTTATTTATTTCATCAAATATTTCCTAATTACATATAAAATTTTATTATTTTTTATTATAGCTTTTTATTTACAAGATATATGCATGGGTAATTTTTCAACACTGACCCTTGCAAAACCTTCTGTTTCAACTTTCCCCCTCCTTCCCCCACCCCCTCCCCTCAATGCAAGTAGACCAATACATGTTAAATATGTTAAAGTAACATATAAAAAATTTAACAATCATTAAAAATATAAACCATCTCTGTTACTTAATACTTGTGTGAAGCGAGCCACTTGTTTGTCTAGGTGTCCTTTCTTATTTTTAAAATGAGGTAAGGATTGGGTATTGGGGGAGGGGAAATCATTGACCTTTAAGGTCCTTTTCTGCTCATAAGTCAAGCCAATGGAAATCCATTAACATAATATAATTATCCGGGTATAACTATATAGTGTGGTCACAATTAAGGCTTTTTCTGGAAAATAATTTCTGTATTCTAAATATTTGCTATTAATATTATTAGTTCAGTAGGAGAGAGGTCAGATGTATAATTTCAGGATCATGAAGAATATTTGAAGCAGAATCTCCTTCCACCAATTTAGATGAGAGACTCCAGTTTAATTTGCAATCTTAGAGTTGCCTGGGATACTGAGAGGTTAAGTGTCTTGCCAATATCTGTATTACCAATAGATCAACCATGTTTGTGTTAGATCCAAAGTCTTCTTTACTCCAAGATCTGTGTGTTCATCTACCATTCTAGCCACACTTTTTTTGTTTTTTGCCTGTTATTATGATTGCATACATAACTTACAGTGTGAAAATTCTCTCCATCAACGTAAATCAACAATTGGTCTGTAATTTATAATCTTAGAAAGTTATTCAGCACAAATGGTTAAGCCCAAAGTCACAAGGCCACTATATATCAGAGATATTAAGATTTACAATCTTCCTAATTGTAAAGTGGACTATTTATCCATTAGGCCACACAGCCTTTCTTATGTATTATTAATTTTTTTTGTAAATTATTATTATTAATTTAATTAATTATAATGAATCTTTTCACCTCTGAAATAAGATAGCAGTATTAGGTAATCTCTTCAGGTTATTTCCAGGGAGAAGGACTTTAAGGCAAAATTTAGCTGTCAACACATCTGCTGGCTTCAGATCATCTCTCTTGCCCAGGTATCTTGCTCCCTGAGGGCACAGCCCAATATCCTTTAATATTCCAGCTTCTCCTCAGGTTCTGGCACATGGCAAGTTTGATAATAATTATTGCCTAATCCACTCTCCATTCAGCTTCATTCACTTTTCTTAAGAACCTTCAAGATCCAAAGGAGTGAATTTCTAATGAAATTCTAATGAAAGAACATTAGATCCTTGATAAGCAGCAAATAGTGTCTAAGGTCAAGAGTTGGACGTGATCTTTGAAATCAACCCTTTCATTTTATAGATTAAGGCTCTGTGAAATAACTCACTTAATAATAGCAATGTTCTGGAATCACCAGCTGTAAATGACTTTGTTATTCTCAGGAGTGCAATCATCCACACCTACTCTGAAGGACTTAGGATGAATAATCATTTTCATACCCAGAGAAGGACCTGATTGAGTCTGAATATAGACTGAAGCATTCTTTCTCTTTCTCTCTCTCTCTCTCTCTCTGTATCTCTCTCTCTCTCTCTCTGTATCTCTCTCTCTCTCTCTGTATCTCTCTCTCTCTCTCTCTCTCTGTATCTCTCTCTCTCTGTATCTCTCTCTCTCTCTCTGTATCTCTCTCTCTCTCTCTCTGTATCTCTCTCTGTATCTCTCTCTCTCTCTCTCTCTCTCTCTCTCTCTCTCTCTCTCTCTCTTAAAAAATAATTTTTCTTGAGGGCTTTTACTTTCATTAGGGTGGGAGATCTATTTTTTTTTTTTTACAACTTAACTTTTATGGAAAAGTTTTGCATAACTTCACATGTGGTTTCTTAATTGTGGGTGGGGAGAAGGAAGAGCATCTAGACCGCAAAAATCTTAAAAACAAATGTAAATATTCAATATATAACGGATCACTTGGAAGGGGGTGGGAGAAGGGAAGGAAAAAAATAGAACACAGGGTTTTGCAGGAGTGAATGTTGAAAGTTATCCATGTATACTTTTTGAAAATAAAAAACTTTAATTAAAAAAAAGTTAAAATTGTTTTGAATGTAACTGGGGGAAAATATTAAATAAATTAAAAAAAAAAAAACAAACCTCACTTCAAGTCACCCTGGAAGTGTGAACTATCAAAGCAAAGTAGACCACAGGACATTTGTTTGAAATGAGAGACTTTAGTAGAAACTTAGTCCAATTTCTTTCTCCCATTTTACAAATGAAGAAGGTACATCGAGGTTGTTACAAGCCCAGGGTCACACTAGTGTTGGAGGTGCAATTCTATATTCCATCCTGTCTCAGGGAGTCACTTGACAAGGCAATTCCATCAATACATGCTAATTTTATTTTTCTACTTAGGATGAGTCCAGAAAATAGTGTTGTTGCTTTTTTCTTTAGTAAAGAATAGATAGTTCAAAGGAAAAAAAAAAGTCAGTTAAAGTTTCCTGTCAAATCAATCTACAACACTGTTTGTTGTCATACATTATAAGGAATAATCCTCCACCAAGCCTGGGGAATTCACCACAATTTAATACATTTCTTTCATCTGTAATTTCTGTGGTTCCATGAGGTGTTTTTGAGATAATAAAGGAACATACCTGATTTCATAAAGGGTCATATTTAGGACACATAATTATGGATTTGTATAATCCATTCTGAAAGGAAGCTGGATGGGTCTAAGTGGTTCACATATTGGGCCAAGGCTGGAGGGAGCCTTTGTCTGCCTTCCTTCCCTGCTGCCCCAAGAATCTCCAGCCTCCTAGGTCAAAGCCAGAAAGAAAGCCCAGGGGTTAGTGTCCCCTCTTCGCCCAGGTAGCAGGATGTGTTAAAGGTCAGGAAGATCATAGGGGTACAGTTCTACAGTGGACCTCAGAGGCCAACTATTTTGACCTCCCCTAACAGATGAAGAGACTGAAAGTCAAGGTTAGGTGATTTTGTTCAAGGTCATACAAGGAAGTAGGAGAGTAAGAATTTGAACTCAAGTCTTTTGACTCCAAATCCATTATTTTTTCAATGACACCACACTGCTTCTTGATTTGTATTAATAGAGAAAAAAAGGAGAAAGAAGTTTCTCTTTTAATAACTGGAGTAAATATTCAGCTAGCTTTAATTAACCTCCCTGTCCTCCTTTCAAATATACATATACATATATATGGATTTCTTGATTTGACAAAGCCAAAAAAAAAAAATTCCCCAAACAAAACAAAACCCTCTGGCAAAACTATACGGGCAATTTCACAAAGAGGAATAATGACTGACCTCTGTCCTCCAGTCTCTGTTGGACACCACTGAGGTACAGTGGAAAGAGAACCTTGGCTTAACTACCACCTCTAATAAGTCATGACCCAGCTCAGACTCGTTTCCTCATTTGTAAAATGAAGATTATAAAACCCATAGGACCTCCTGGGATGGTTGTGAAGGTCCAAGGGGGTCATATAGGTAAGTAAAGGGCTTTTCTAACCATGAATGTTTCTAAACATGGGTTATTCTCTCCCCTCCCTTACTCGTAAGCGTTTTCTCATATATTAGATGTCCTTTCTTCAAACCCTCCTCTACCATTTAAAATTTTTTATACTTCTTTATACTTTATAGCCTTTCTTTATACCTTAATACCCTATAAGCTTTCTTCATACCTCTCCACTAAATATGTACAGAAGAACTGCACATGTTGAACATATTGAGTTACTTGCCATCCAGGGGAGGGAGTGAGGGAAAGGGAAGGAAAAAAAAATTGGAATACAAGATTTTGCAAAGGCAAATGTTGAAATTAATCTTTGTATGTGTTTTGAAAAAAAAAAAAAAGAATCTTATACCTCCACGGCCCAAATCTGGCAAATTCATGACTACCTTTTTCTTAACGAGATTAAATCCTTCCAAAAAGAACTCCTCAGCCCCCCTTCTCTAGTCCTCAAGCCTTCCTCCCTCCATCCCCCTTCCCCGTCCCACTAGGCAGAGGACAAGCTGTCCTACTCTACTGGGTAAATGTCTCAACCTTAGCCATGACTGTGTGCCCCGTGGCCCGCTTCTGGCCTGGGTCCCAGGACTCCCCCTGCTTCTCTCTGGAACTGCCTCCTTCCTTTTACCCACAAGGATGCTGAGATCTCCGTAATTCCAAGGCGGCGTTCCGAGGGAATGGGTTTGAGAATCAGAGGGTGAGCCTTAGTTTCCCTGTCTGTAAAATGAAGAGCATGGATCCAAATACGGACCTTCCTCGCTCTAAGACTACATGGCTCGTGGCCGGTCTCCCCTCACCCAGCTACGTCCACCTCCCTCCTTCCCTTCTCTGACAGCTCCTGGAACACGTTTCCGTACCTCCCATCCCCCTGCCACATCCCACCGGCTCTTTTCCTTTTAATTTCCCCATATCTGGCTTCCATCATCTCTCTGAAATCACTCCAAATCACCTCTTCTCCCTGCCGTGTCCCCTTCACCTCCTATAGCACTTAACTGTGCTCTCCAAATGAGAAATTCTCTCCTCCTTGGGCTCCAGAAACTCCACAATCTTCTGATTCTCTCTCTTCCCCAACTTCCTCCACTAACCATCCATCCTGGTTCTGACTCCTTCAGACGGGATCTGATCTTCCTTTCTCCCCTCCCTCTCTACGTTCTTCCTCCGTGACTGGCTGGCACCTCAGAGCTGGAGGGAATCTGGTCCAAATGTGACCTGAGCAAGAACCTCCTCTCCTCTCTACCATTCCCTCTGAGGGCCCAAGTCACCCCAGACTGCACGTTAGCCCTGACCGCCATGTCGAGCTCCAGATCCACTTCTCTGGGTGGATGCTTCCGCCAGGATGTGCTGCCAGTATCTCAAAGTCAGCGTGTGCAAACCCAGGAGGACGACCGATCCCCTCAAACCCCGTCCTCCTGGAGATGTGGGTCAAAGGGACCAGCATTCACCCCGTTCAAAATCGGAGGGTTCGCTTTGATTTTCCTTCTCATTCCGTTCAATCACTCATCAAGGCCTGGAAGTTCTACCTGCATAATATTCCCTCATCTTTTCCCTTCTTCTTTCCAATGTTACCATCTTGAAGACATTCACACAGATTATTGTAATAACCTTTTCGGTCTTTCAACCTCCTTCTCCACCCATATCGCTCCTACACTAATTGTTATATATGGCTCACATTCTTTACTCCAATAGAATATAAGCTCCCCGAGGCAGGGAATTCACTTTTGTCTTGGTAGTCCCAGGGTCTAGTATACTGTAGGCACTTTAAAAATGTTCATTAATGGGTATTGATGGATATACTTGGCTTTCAGTACCTACCAAGGAAGGTCTGATTCTTTATCCTGCAATTGAGGTCCTTGAAAAATGGCTCCACTCTACCTTCCCAGTCTCAACTTCTTCCTCTCTCTTTATTATGATCGAGTTCCTTTGCTCGTGTCATTGGTCATGCTCTTGTTCAACCTCCCTGCTTTAATCACTGGACTTTTCCCCATCCTTTTTTCAAATAGAATTTCAAAATTCATTACAATTATGAAGACAATTTTCAATTTTCCATCTTTTAAAGCCCAAGTGCCTGTTTATAGCAATGAATCCAATCCCATGAATGGTTCCCATTTTGGCAAGAATCCCATATTCTTCAATGTCTTATTGAACACAAATCAACTAACTTCTTTCCATTACATGTAGAAAGTGACACCGAATGAGCAGTTTGAAAATAGCCAATGTGCCCCCTCCTCCAGAAGCAAACCTTCCCCAGTCCCCTCCAGCTAATAACAATCTTTTTTTAAAAATGAAATTATCAGTGTCATTGTAACTCATCAATGCCATTAAGATCACTATTTGTTATTGAGAAGGCAGTATGGCACAGCAGGCAGGAGCCAGACCTGGAGCCAAGAATACTGAGCTCAGATATTGATTAGCTTTGTGATCCTCCATTTCTCAGAGCCTTCAACCTCCCCATCTGTCCACAAAAGGCAGAAGTGGGGAGGGAAGGAGGGATGCATGCTCTCCATGGTCCCTTGAATTTCTAAATCTTTAATCCTACAATATCTCAGCACTATTCTAGGCATGAGGGATACAAAGACAAGAAGGAAAGAGCCTGCCCCCAAAGGGCTTACATTCTTCTAGAGGACTGATCAGATTAGGGGCTCCAGATCCATCCAGGATCTGTCTGTCCTTCTATATCAAGCAGAACAAGATTAAATATTACTCCCATTTGACAGCACATTCAGGAAAAAGAGAGGTCACAGCTCAGGGAGGGTCAGAGGTAAGATACAAACCCACCTCCCGTGTCCTTTCAACTCTGATGCACAACAATAAAGATGACTAATGTCACATCTGATTTTTTTTTTATTGTAAACATTCTAATATTTCCAATGACTCTATACCAAAATAAACTGTTGTAAAAAGGTTTCTTTTTTTTTTTTTTTAAAGATCAGAAACAGAACAAAAGCCGTGACTAGAGCACAAATATTCAAGAATTATAAAGTATGTATGTAAAACAAGAGTCAATCTGACACAGGCAGCGGGTTAAAACATTTACAGTCAAGGCTGTACATTTTTACAAAAAAAAGAAAGAAAAATAGCCCCAAGTTCCCAAAGAAAAAGAAAACTCAAACGTTTATGACAGGCGTCAACTGGAGCAGAGAGTTGGAGGTGAGGATCTGTCCGTTCCTCGAGCTGTTTAGGCCTTCAAAGTTCTGTAGGAAACTCCGTCTTCTCTTTAGCTCCTCCAGAATGACAGAATTATTGGATGCCAGGCTCTGTGTCCTAAAGATATCAAAAATTAAGTAGAGTTGTTACTTTAAAAAAAAAAAAAAAGGAAAGGTCTTTGGATTTCTGTTTATATTAACCAAATAAGGCATTGTATTCCTGTATTGAATACTGCCTCAGCAAAAATTAAATAAATAAAGCAAAAATAAATAAATAAAATATGAGTAACAGACTATTAAAATTTGACTGTATACATAAAACCAGGGTTTCATTTTTTAAAATTATTATTAAAGTTTTTTATTTTCAAAACACACGCATAGATAATTTATTTATATATTTATTTATTGCTGAGATTATTGGGATTAAGTGACTTGCCCAGGGTCACACCACTAAGAAATGTTATGTGTCTGAGGCCAGATTTGAACTCAGGTCCTCCTGACTTCAGGGTTGGTGCTCTATTCACTGCACCACTTAGTTGCCCCTACATAGGTAATTTTCAACATTCACGCTTGCAAAATCTTGTGTTCCCATTTTTTTTCCTCCTTTTTCCCTCCCCCCAACATAGAATCCAAAACATGTGCAACCTGAATTACATTCTTAAAAGAAGTCAGCTCCTCAATCCCAAGTATCCTTCATGGGTAACATGTTCCACAGTTGGACATTTATGATATCATTACCTGTATTGCTTATGTAATCCAATTCAATAAACACTAATTAGGGATTTTCCTCCTTTTTTTGCAGACGTGGTAGACTCCAGGAGTTGAACACTACCTACATGGACAAATTCCATTGGCCTATTAATTTGGTTGAATTGGTTTATTTCTCTTTCTTTTTATAGTTACAAGGAGTATTGCTATGTAGAGAAGGGAAGATTGGAAATGAAGATGAGATCAAAACAAAATATATTAAAAAATGAAAAATATTAAAAACCTAAGCATTATCTTGTTTTCTTACTCATTTTCTTTTTTTTTTAATCTGATTTTTTTGTCCAGCAAGAGAATTGTATAAATATCTTTACACATATTGGATTTAACATATATTTTAACATATATAATATATATTAGATTGCTTGCCATATAGGGGAGGGGGTGGGAGGAAGGAGGTGAAAATCTGGAACACAAGGCAATGTTGAAAAATTATTCATACATTTGTTTTGAAAATAAAAAGCTTTTTTTAAAAAAAGAAAATGATCGCTTAGTATTTATTTTATAGGTTTTTTTTTTTAGTAAACAGTATGAGATGGAAATTCATGATTTTATACTAAATCCTTTTATCTTATGATATGTACATGGAAATGTTCTTTTTTGTGTATTTTTGTGTTTCATTTCTTGATAAATTAAAAAGAAACCCAAGCATTTAGTAAACACTTTCTTTTGGGCCATGCACTGAGTTTGTTTCTGGAGATCGAAATACAAAACTGAATTAGTTCCTTCCCGCAAAGAGCTTACATTTCACTGGTATTAAATATATTCATCTATTCAACAGCAGGTATCTCTTTAATTAAACCCTAATGTATTTCTGTATCTAAGGGACTATAAAACTAAAATTCACTCACTACACGGCCACTTAAAGTAGTATAATTTATCTTACATAAATAACTAAATATGGCGGGCTCCATCCCGAGATTCCCTTTTCTGGATAGAGAGTGTCATTTTAGCCTCCGTGGTCCAGACAAGTCCATCTTTCTCCCGTCCCCTTCCCTCCCTTTTCCCGTATGCTCAGTCCAGTAGAACATAATCTCCTGGAGGACAAGGACGCTTTGTATAGCCCCAGCTCCCCAGTGTAGTGCCTTGGGCATCGTGGGTCTTAGGAAATGTTTCTGTTGTTGACTTGAATAGATTTCTGCTCTCTGAACTCCAACTTTGCCCTTACCTGTGGTTAAGAACCCAACTGAGATGGCTTCACACACTAAGGAAATCACTGCTCTAGTTCCCAGTTCCCAATGGCACCTGCTTCACAGAGCTCTGGAAGACCTGAGGCAGCTTAGTGGTGAAGTGGATAGAATTAGGAAGCTCTGACTCAAACCCAGCCCCAGACACTTACTATCTGCATTACCCTGGGCAAGTTGCTGAATCCCATCTGCTTCAGTTAACTCATCTATAAAATGAGCCAGAGAAGGGAATGGCCAGTCCCTCCAGGATCTCTGCCAAGAAAACCCCAGATAAAGCCACAAGAAGTTGGACATGACTGAGAAATGGCTGACCGCTAACTCCAACATGATGGAGGGGACCAAAGAAAGGCCGAAAAGTGTTCATAAATAACGTGAAACACTCATGTTTCATCTCCAGCCCAAACTTCTCCTCCCCTTTTGACCATCATTTCATATTCATCACTTGGGGGATTTAGAGCAGAAGGGGACCTTGCGGATCTTATCATATAATCCAAATTGCTCATTTTACAGAGAGAAGTCACTCCTATATAGCCCAAGTGAAATCTCATCATGTCCTACAAGGGGCCTCCTCCAGATCCCTTCCTTCTCCTCCATCCTACGCCTCTAGAATCCCAATGGATCATCTTGTCCTTGTTCAGGTGACCCGATGATCCTTCTCCTAGGCCAAAGGATCTCTGAATATTCTTTAAAAAAATATTTTGATGAGTGTATTTCAATTTAATTGGGTTCCTTCATAATCACGTATATTTTACTTTATGTATTTTAAAAGAATATTCTGTGAAGGGCCCAGGAGTCACGTACAAAGCTGGGGGACCCGGCCACTCCTTCCCTTCTTTCATGGGCACATTTGATCTATATGGTTAAATAGCAAACAGGGAGAGATCAGGACTAATTCTGGCACTTTCCTGACATCCGGAGGAGGAATGGTTAGAAAAATGCTACCCCTTTTCCTTCCAGCACCTGGAGGGATGCAGGAAATCTTTGCTGGACACTTAAATGGCTGCAGTAACCTCTGGGGAGGCTGGGGAGGACAATCCAAAAAGTGACTGTTCAATAGATCCTCTTCCACCCTCATTATAAACATTCTAGTACCAACCACCATAATACAGAGGTAGGACCCTGGACCAGGACACATGGCGGGTGCTTAATAAATGCTTACTGATGAACTGATCATTACCTATCCAAAGTCTGTTCATCCAAATTATAGAAACTTCCACATGTAAAATATATATTTTAGGAAAATGAAAAATACATGTAGGAGGGCAGTGTATGGCCCAGTGGATGAGGCATTGGCTCTGGAATCAGGAGGATCTGAGTTCAAATCTGGTCTCAAACACTTCACACTTATTAACTGCGAGACCCTGGACAAGTCACTTAACCCCAACTGCCTTGCCCCCAAAATCCGGAAAATATTTAGAGTGCTCTGTATCATTATGATCAATGCTGATGCTTACATATCTACCAGGGGACTTGGGAGAAAATTGAATGTTGGGGAGCTGCTTTCTTGAGCAGTCATTTTTTGCTCTTAATCACTTCTGGTAGAATCACTGACCTTATTTATTTTTTAATTAACAAAGGAAAAAAAATAAATCTTTGTTTTTATTCATCAGCGAGGAAAGTTTATGCTTTATTTAAACCCTTACAAAAAGATTGAACTTAAATTAGAAAATAGAATCATAGAAATTGGGGGCTCAGCTTGAAGGTTCTTTGGTTTTTCCCAGCTAATAGTTCTCTCTCTCCACATGATGCCTTAAATACTTTCTGAGGAAGTGAGGTGGTACAGTGGAGAGAGGGCTAGATGTAGTCAAGAGTACCTGAATTCAAATTCTGCCTCAGATACCAACAGTGTGGCCCAGGCAAGTCATTTCACAGTCTGCCTCAGTTTTGCCATCTGTAAAATGGGGACACTAATATTACCCACCTCCCAGACGTATTGCGAGGACAAAATGAGATAATATTTATAAAATGCTTTGCAAACCCTAAAGCATTATCTAAATGCTAGCTCTTATGCTATTTCCCCCCATTAAAATGTCCCAAATCTCTTGAGGATATGGACAATTTCACTTTTGTCTTTTTATCTCTAGCACTCAACCTCACATATAATAAGTGCATTTTGATTGAAGGAAATTTTGAGAGGATGGGACCCAACTCCCTCATTTTACAGATGAAGAAACTGAGATCGAGAGAAAGCAATGATTTGCCCCAAAACAAATAACTTGTCCTTCTTATATAAAAAAAAGGAAGAACTGAGTAGAAATGAATAGAAAATTTTCTAAAAAAGTACCTGATGAGTTACTAAATGGTACAATGGATAGAGCTCTGAACCTGGACTTAGGAAAACTTAGTGATTGTGATCCTGGACAAGTCACTTTAATCAAAGTTTCTTTATGTATAAAACGGAAAATAAAGCTCCCTGCTTCTCAGAGACATTTGCAAAGTGGTTTTTTTAAAAAAAAATCTTAAGGGGCTTTATGAATGACAGAAATATGATATTAATATTATTATTATTTTTATCCCAGGAAAACTAAGTATCCTTATAGAGACCACTGGGATTTCATTTAGGGCAAATCAAATGCCACTGAGGTTTAATTCCTTAATCTGTGACATCTCTCAAGATTCTTTCTTAACACTCATAAAAATTTCTAATATTTTCCAATGACTATTCACTGACGAATAGACTTGACCACTACCCTATCAAGATGACCTTTCAAGTGCTTCTCTTTAAATTAAAATGCTGAAAAATCAAATTGATTTGTTCAAAATTAGGTAGATAATGGACAGACCCAATGTTATATGAGCCTCCTTCCAAGTCTCTGTTCTAAACCTCTAGGATGTCTGAAACTTCCCAGCAGCCTGTATTTTTCTTTCTGGTTTTAGAGATGTTTCAGTGAAGCTTTAGCCAAAGGCAGATCAAAATTAAATCAGTTTTACGGAAATTATATTTGAAACAGTTCTTTAAGTAATGCATTCAGGGTTAGGGTTAGTCCCTTAAAGGGATGGATGTGGTAAAGATGGACTAGATCCTATGCTGGTAATTGCTTTGGAGGACAAGTGCTGTACAGTCTGTCCCTCCAAGTCCCACCAGAGAGTGAGGTGCTCACCGAGGAGAATCGATCCCGCTGTCTCCTGTCAGACTGTGGTTCTCGGTTCCTTCTAAATGACTCTGCTCCTGCTGGACACTCTGGGCCAAACCTGGCACCCGGGAGTCGCGGAAGGGCTCCGGCTTCTGCCTGAAATGCTTCCTCAGCTCCTCGCCTGGCGGCCCCAGGCCCCAGCAAGCCGATTTCTCCCCCACCTCCCCGGTGGAGTTCTGCAAAGTTTCTGCCTCAGAATCGGCCTCGCTGTAATAGTCAAATATACTGCCATCGACGAGCTCTTGGACCCTTGAAACGGAGCCCGTGTCCTCCTCACAGCTGTAGCCACGGGGACGGAGGCCGTGGTTTTCCCCTGAGAAATCCATCTTCTGGCCCCTTTCCGGGTCAGCGAGGGAGCCAGCGGGTCTGTGATAGTCATTTCTTTCGCAAGTCTGAGGCTTAAATCTTTGTATTTTGCTGCTATAATCAGGCAGGTCGCTGCTTATCTGCCAGTGGCCCAGGGTCCCTCGGTCACTTTAGTTTTCCCTAAGTTGTCCCAGGGGCTTCCATCTGAGAAGGGAAACGGGATGTGGCCCGGCTGAGCGGGACACAAAAGGTCCTTCTCCTCCTCCTCCTCCTCTTCCAAATACAGAGAGCTGCCGGTGTCATCAAGGCCTTCGGCCTCCTTCTGGTACAAAGCCTGATGGTCATCGTCGTCAGTAAAGCCCTCGTTCTCTTGACTGAGGGCCCCCCAGCATTTCCCAGTCGGCTCCTTTGGGGTGTCTCTGCTTTGCCTCTCGGGCGGTCCGACCTGGTGAGTCCTGTCCAGGCGAGGATCCAGAAGCCCGAGATTCTGGAACTGATGCACGAGAGCCTGCTCCATCAGCCCCCGCCCAGGGGCCTGGGACGCAGAGCCTCGCTGGGCTTCGGTTTGGGTCTCCGCCGCTGGGTCGGTGCGGGAGTGGATTTTCCACTGGACCTCAGGGCCTATCTTGTCTTGGCCGGCGTAGGCGCTCTGCCCGGGCAGGCTTTCTCTGAAGGGATGGCCCTTCCCACTCGCTCTGACTGCTCCACGCTGCGAGTAACTGGAGAGACAGTTCTGAAAGGGGTCCCCAGCCGATGGGACAGAGGCGTCATCAGGCTTAAAAGGGATTCCCGGCCCGCCCTGCTCTCCGGGCTGCTCGGCGCTCGGCTGGTGGACATCACTGTCCACGACTCTGGAGGCGTCCAAAGACCTCGGCCTTCGAAAGGCCTTCGGGGGCTTCTCGGTCTGCTTGGGTTTCGGGTCACCACTCTTCTGGCCCTTGTAGCCTCTGACCGTCGGGTTCCCCCTGTGAGGAAAGCCCGGAAAAGGGTTGCTGATTCTCTTTTTGTAAATAAACTGGGGGCTGGAGACTCCTGGGCGAGTCCCACCCAGAGGGGTCTGAGCCAGTTCTTCCTCCGGGCCTTTGGCGTCGGGCACAGCCTCAGCAGGAGGGGGCTTGGGGTGTTTCTCTGGCTTGGTGACCACTGACCGTGGCTCGCTGCCCTGGGATCCCCTCAGGCTCCGGCCTCTGGCCCTCTCCCTGCTGGAATGCCCCCTCCTCCGATGCCTTCCGGACCGGCTCTGCCGTCTCCTCGCCCCAGCCTCCCGGGCGGCGGCGGCTGCTTGTGTCCCGCCGCCCGCAGGTCAGTGGACGTGCCCTGACTCGTGTATTTTTTCCGCTCCTCGTACTTCTGCATCAGGACCGTGTGCTTGATCAAGTTATCCACAGTCAGCTCGGGATTGATGCGCTTGATAATCTCATGCTCGACGTCCCGGGGAATATTGTCCAAGTTCTCCTCGTCCCGGACGGGCCACTCTTCGGGAGGGAACTGGGCCGAGAAGCTCCTGTGGTCCTTCTTGGGCCGGTCTTTCCTGGACATCTGGCGCCAGAGCAGACGGAGACCAAACTTCTTGCTCTTTCCTTTGTCCTTGCCGGACCGCTCCCAAAGGCGGCCCTCCTCCGGCGTCGAGCCGGCCGAGTCCTTCGGCCCTTTCCCGACCCCGTCCCTCGTAACTCCTCGGCCCTCTGCGGGACACGGCTCCGGGAAGCAGCGGCAGGACTTGCAGTGGGAGGCATTTTCTTTGGTTAATTCGGCCTGGCTGTCCATGCTGACAAGGTAGGTGACGGAAGCTGGCAGTGGGCAGCTGTGGGGATCTTCCAGCGGCCCTCTCTTCTTGGGCTGGCTCGCTGCGTTTGTGATGAAATACGTCTGGGGGGTGACAATGAAGTAGCCCTCCCCCGTATGGTAGATCTTCCTCTCTTTTATTAAATTCCCCAGCGTGGTATAGAGGATGTCTTGTGAGGGAGTGGCTATACCTACAGCAAAGACATAGAAGTCAGAGATTTACTTCCATTCGTAAAAAACAAATGCATAAAATCACTAACTCAGAAATGACCTCAGTCATGATCTCGAGGAGATGAATTCCTTCCTTTTTTGTGCAAAGGTCCAAATAATAGCAACAAGCTCTCCCGTGTGACATGATACAATCGTAAACACCCCGGCTAGTTACTGAGACTCTGCCTCAGGACACCAAATTTAGAAGGCAAAAAATTTAGACATTATTTTCTTTTTCTTTCTTTTGCACATGGTGCCCATTTAATAAACGTTTATCTAAACAAGATGTTCTAGATAACATTTCCATATTATGTGTACACTCCCTATCCAGTTTTAAATTTTACATATGTACGTACACATATGAATACTGCGATAAATCTGAATTCGGAATTCACAATCAAAACCGGCTCGTTTAAAATGAAGAGTAGTTTTTCTAGTTGAAATTTGAAAGGAACAAGAAAATCGAGAAATCGGTTATAGAACACTGAATGGACATACCCATGAATTTTACAGGAAAGTGGGAGATTTTCAGTTTAGTCTACCAGACATCACGGGGCTCAACCAGAACAAAACATCATTTAAGCTTATTTCAGATGGAACAGCAATGGCGTGGTAAAATTGACAGATTTAATCTTAATGGCACCAAGTGAACTTAGCCACTTAAGTATTTTTAAAAAGTTATTCCCTCCCCCAAAATGAGGGAGCTTTTCTCTCCCACTGCCCCACAGCAGTTTCCTGGTATTTGTGTGTATGGACAACATATTCTTCATTTAATCACTATTTTCAAAGAGCATAGAATTTTATTCATTCATTCATTTATCTGTCTATTTATTTATTCAGTTATTCATTCATTCATTCATTCATTTATTTAATGAGGCAGTTGGGGCTAAGTGACGTGCCCAGGGTCACACAGCTAGGAAATGTTAAGTGTCTGAGACCAGATTAGAATTTTTTTATTAAAGCTTTTTATTTTCAAAATATATGCATGGATAATTCTTCAACATTAACCTTTGCAAAACCTTGTGTTCCAGTTTCCCCCCCTTCTCCCATCTTTTTTCCTAGATGGCAAGTCATCCAATATATGTTAAAGATGGTAGAAATTTATGTTAAGTCCAACCTATGCATACATATTTGCACAATTATCTGAACATAGAATTTTAAAATTTGCCATTTCTCATTCTGATAGCAATTATACTCTTCTGGAAGCCTGGAAACAATTGAGTTTAATATTCGGCTGGACCAGAAGTTAAAATACAACGCTACCACAAAGTAAGTTCCCTCACCAGCCCAGCCTAATCTTCTTCGATCTTCCATTAGCCTTGTGTTTCTGGCCAGTATTCCTGGCTTTCTGCACAGGACTGGTGTTGAGGTCTCTCCCTCCCTTTTCCTCCCAGCAGGGTGCCCATGTCTGGACTCTCTCTCACCACATAAGGGGTATTTCGATGTCCCTCCCACCATGAAACTAGTTTCCCGGAGCCTCTACTCCAGTTCAACTATTCTTTATTAAACTGGATCATTTTCATATCATAAATTGCAAAGTTAATTTGAGGGAGCATTTTGTACTGCCTGCCCTGGGCCCTAAAATGGATATTTGCCATTCTGATGACCTGTAAGTTTGAGCATCGGAGAATAGCTGAATGAAATAACAGAGAGGAGTATAATGGCTCAAGCACGGAATCCTCTCTCCTGGAGGAGGGGAGTCCAGGGGATCTCTTTAGTTGCATTGTTCTGAGCTGCAATGAACTAATCAATACAGTGAGTCCAAGGTGGGAGGTCACCAGACTGCCTAATGAGGGGACACCGTGCCCTATTAGAAATGGAGCAGATTCATTCAAGAATAAGATCAGGCCCACGGGTGATCAGTGGACTTTTAGCCTGGGTGAGATAGGAGACCAGCCTTAAAAAATGAAAATATTCAAGATATGAATTAATCAATAGAATATCAAATATTCATAATATGAAATAATCAATAGAATATCATAGCAGAAAATAATAAATACATGAATCATATAAGGAAATATAGAGAGATGCAAAGGGAGCTTGCTGGAAGTAGACTAATAAATACAGTGACTGTAACTATATAATTTAAAAAAGAAAAACTAGAAGCTGCTGTGTTTCAGATAGACTTAGATGGAGACACAAAACAAAATCAAGCGGTGGCTTGTCTATTGTTTATTTATTCATCTTGTTAAGGATATTACCTAAACGTCCACCCCTTACTGTGCATTTTAATTTTAATTTGTTTGTGGCTTTTCTTTATTACCAATTGCCAAGGTTATAATAAAACCACTGTTAATTCAAAAATTCTATTTCAGTCAAAGATTACATGTCTGAAGCTGATTTCAGGCAGCGAAGTGGGGGTTGGGCTTGGACGGGGCTTTTCATGGCCAAATCACTTCACCCTGGTTGCCTCAGTTTCCTCATCTGTAATATGAGCTGGAGAAGAAAATGGCAAATTTACTCCAGTATCATTGCCAAGAAACCTCAAATGGATTCAGAGAGTCAGCCATGACTGAACAACAATACAACATGGCAGAAAGATGATGGTGATCTGGTCACGATATTCGGCTTTGTCATTTAGTGTCTGGGATAAGTCCCTTCCCTGCTCGAAGTCTCAGTTTCCTCTCCTGTGCTTCCCCAAAGTCACAACTCTTTGATCCCTCAATACTACTACTAGATTTATATCCCCCAAAAAAGATTAAAGAAAGAATGAAAGGATGCATTTATCTGTGGTGGCAAGCAACTGGAAAATAAGGGGATGCCATCTCCCAGGTAGCACCCGAGCAAATCATGACATAGGGACGTGATGGAATATCATTATTCTGTAAGGAAAGACAAAGGGAATGGCTTCAGAGAAATCTAAGAAGATTTGTATGAACTGACGCAGAGCAAAGTGAGCAGAACCAGGAAATGATTTTATGTTATAATAAAAACATTGTAAAGACAAACAACTTTGGAAGACTTAAGAACTCTTAAGAACTCTCATCAGTACTGTGGCCAACAACACCAAAGGACCAATGATGAAGCATTTGACTCATCTCCTAACAGAGGTGACTGATTCAAGAAGGATTCTCACACTTTTGGATATGGCTGGCGTGGAAGTCTGTTTTCCTTGACTATGTAAATGGATTACACGGGCTTTGTTTTAATTTTTTCAAGAGAGATGGGGAGGGAAGAAGAGGCTAGAAGGAGTCAAGCTTTGAAAGTTACTGGTTGAATTTATTGTATACTTAAAAATTAAAGCAAGATGTTCATAATAGACACAGAGTTGCAGGTATAATCTTCCCTGCTTATTCTATACTATATATAGAAATATACATTTTATTTAGTGCATATTAAGGTCAGAAATAAAAAATGGTGAGGGAAAAAACCCAAAGAGATTGGATTAGATGATCCTAATAGTCTTATCCAACTCAAATTCTAAGTATCATTTGATTAAATATAACTAATATAATTTTGTTGAAGGCAGGAACGGCTTCATTTTGGTCTTTAAATCATTTAACATGCTTGTTTAAATATCTGATGTATGTCAGGCAATGTGCTAAGAAGCATTGACTTCAGGATATATTAAACAATTTTAAAAATGTTTATTGATTAATTGATTGGCTTTTCAAGTTGAGAAGTTATCAAAATTGTTATTTAAAATGCTATTTTCTTCTGGAAAACAAGAACATACGCTTACAGTTCTAGAAAGCATGGGTGCCATTTTGCCCATTCCATCTATAAAATAATGTCCATTATAGCATACCTGATGAGTGGTCATCCATCCTGGGCTTACCGACCTCCAATGAAGGGAAACCCATCACTTCCTGAGGCAGATCTTTCTACCTTTGGACCAAAAGGCTTTTGAGGTTACAGCTCTAGAACTATACCCCTATAATTCTAAATTCCCTAACTTTACAGATGAGAAAACTGAGGTCCCAGGAAGTTAAATGACCAGCTTGACAAAAATTAGGCAATAAATGGCAAAGGTAGTATCTGAACCCAGATCTCTTTCTTCTAGAACCTGTTATCTTTCCACTGGATTATCCTGTGTAGGTACAAATGTTACCATGACAAACACTTAATTTAAATAAATAATTCAAATAAATATATTAATTTAAATAAGTAAATTAATCCAAAACACTCTATAAATAAATGTCAATTGACTATTATTACAACCATTATTTCAATGTTTACAATGAAGTGTCATGATAAAAACTTGCTAATTTGCCATGGCTAAGATTCTCTGGCCCGTGGCCTCTGATCCCTAAGAGTTTTGTTAAGACGGCCTGGAATAGTGTTACCAACCAGCCACCCACAACGCATTATTCATCTTCCACCAAGGAGGGAGGCTTCCAAAATACCTGGATAGTGTTTCACCAGCTGATCCATCAGGGACTCCTGGGTCACCACAACATGAGCTGCGTTCATGTCCGCTATTGCACAGCAAAGGACCTCAGCCAGAGGTATAAACTGGGACTGAGTAATTGGATTCATCTGCACTGGAAAAACATCCCCTACGGAGAAAAAAACCACAAAGTTTGAAAATCCGCACTATGAAACGTCCGGACGGTCCAGTCAAGACGACAAGCAGTTCTCAGCAAACACGTCATTTTTCTCTTTTGTGGAGTCACAGAGAACCAAACTAATGCTTTCCAGCAGCCGGGAAGTTGGGAAGATCTGGTGGCTACGGATGGCGGACAAAGGCAAATCAGACGACCTCTCTGGGACTTGGTTTCTTCATCTATAAAATGGAGTGGAATGCCTGCAGAACCTCAAACATAGGGTTGTTGGGAGGCTCAATGAAATGAGGTATTGGGAAAGGTTTTGCAAAAGTCAGAGCTCTGGGGTCTTCCCCAAAGGTCTTCTTCTCTGGTGACTCGCCACTCTGCTGTCATTTTAGGAAGGGTCGCTGCCACGTTGTAAACCAACCTCATAGAATCCTTCTCTTCCTTCCCCTGCTAACTGGCCCTTTCTCCCTCTGCTTTTCAGCTTCCCACGGTGGGTTGTTTTTCTCCATCAGAAGGAAAGCCTCCTGAGAGCAGGGATAGAACTGTGTATATATGTGTGCCCAGTGTTTAGCCCAGTCCCTGGACATTCATCTAAGTCCATTCCCCTGCCTGAGAAATCTCTTCACCCCAGAGTTCACTCCAGCTCATCTGAAGCATTCTCAGTTCCTTGATCCTGTGGCTCCCCCGGAACCTGCAGGTCAGCCTTGTGTCCCCTTCAGGTTTCTTTTATATGAATTTTCCCATATTAGAATGTAATCACCTTGAGGAGAGAGAGTATTTTTCTTTCTCTTAGCCTTTATATTGCCAGCACTTAGCACAATATCTGGCATAAAGTAGGTGTTTAATAAATGCTTGCTGATCTTGAACTAGTAAGCACTTAATATAGCTATCCCTCCCTTTGTTGGGATGGATGTTATTTCCTGACATGGGATGAGGGATAATTGCTAACCTTCCCTACCCACTGATCTGAGAGGAGTGACAGACAGGCTTCTTGGTCACTGTACGTCTCAGAAACTAAATAAAGACACAGCCTTAATAATTAGGATGGGGAAATTACAGCCTTGCTTCAAAGGATTATGGGATCACAGATTCAGAGCTGAAAGAGAGCTCCTAGTTTAGTCCCTGACAGACAAGGTCCCACGACCTCACCTTGGGCAACAAAGGGGAGTTAGGTGACTCAGGGAATAGGATGCTAGAGGGAAGAAAAACTTAATTCAGATCCTGCCTCAGACACTTACTTAGTCTTGGACAAGGTGCTTAAATTTCCTTAGCCTCAGTTTCCACATCTGCAAAATGGAGATAATAAAAGTACCATCTCTCCCGGAATTGTTGTGAAGATAAAATGAGATTACTATCTGTAAACACATCACAAACCTCAATAAATAAGTAAATGGTAGCTATCATTTTTATGTCGGCTATTGCCATCTCAGCCTCTGGATTAGTCAGGGTCTCATTAGCAAATCACTGAATCTCATGACTGCTCAGAACCTCGGAGGCCATATAAGGCCCCCAACACTGAGAAGGGGGAATGATGGGAGGTTAAAGAGGTGCTTTAGTCATTCCCTCTGAAAACCCCACTCCTGTGTAATTTAGCATCTTCCCAAGACACCCCAAGTGGGGTTTATTATTCCAAAGTGACATGAGATCCTACCTCTCTTGGGTCTGTGGGCCTGCACAGGCCAGAAGTCGTAGAAAAAGGAGATAAGCTTTAATAACAGCAAATCTCTGGTCTGGCACCTCAGTGCTGGAATAGAGCGGAGAGTTCTAACCACTGGTTGGGCCGCGAGAATCCCCTCGACTGCCTCTGAGCCGGAGTCGAGAGGGAAAGTAACATGAAAGAGTAACTCCCGTTGGCAGAGAGGGTCACGCAAGCAAAGGATTTACCTTCCAACAATACCTTGAAGCAGGCACTCTAAATACTAATATCTCCATTTTACATACTACATCCACTCTGGGGCTTCATTCGGGATAATTTTTGGTTGTAAATATCTACTGGAGAGATTCTCAGTCCAGGACTCTCATGTTTTGGGCTCTATTGGAGAAAAATTAGCATTCCCCCCCATCTGTTTTAGGGCAGGCAGTGTGGACAGTTGATTTTCTGGCCTGTTTTCTTTCCAAGTTAGACAAGGTCTTCTGAGATAACCTTTCCTGGTTTGAATGCTTAAGTACTAAGATCTGTTATATTCCTGAATCGTTTACAAGTTTGAAAGGTCATATAAGCAGCATGGATTTCATAGCCCTAAAATATTAGGGCTAAACATTTGCCTCGAGCACACTGTGCTGGCTCATAAATGTTTATTATTTTTTTTCCTCCTTTTAAACATAGACTTGCTTGCCCTAATTGCAAAAAGAAGCCAGACAGCTGGTCTGAGATCATTGCATTACAGGTCTAGAAGATAAGGCTGGTTTGCAAATCCTGAAGAATTAACCCCAAGTGCTTCCCTCCTGGGAGTCCCACACCTTTGAGGCTCTTCTAAACTGTTTTAAGTTAGATTTGCCCGTCCTAGTGAGAGGAATTTCATGTAGATTGCCCTAACAAACTGGCAGGGATTCTTTGGGAAATTTCAAATGATTATTTATAGTAAAGGGACCCAAAGAAATCTTTATCTGGCCCTACACAGTCTTATCTGCAAAGGGATACATGAATGCCTTATATGGAAAGAAAAACCTGGATTAAGTTTTGTCAAAACCTTCTGTTGGACTGGTTTATATGCTAAAGGAAACCGTGGAAGGATCTAGGATCATTTCATTTTTCATCCAAAGAGTGAAAAGATCACTTATAGTTGGTCCCAAGTCCCCAAAACCTGTGGAGGGAATCCTATATGTTCTAGGAACTCAGAGGGACCAAGATTTCCCTTTGAGATGAGAATGTGATTTTTCTTCCTTTTTAAAAAAAATAATAGTTTTGAGATTGGAGAAGGCCTCTATAAGTATCAAGACAAGTGACAACTTGGAAGAATTTTACGAAATGATATCTTTTTTTTAGATTGTGTCATTCTGTATTTAGACCTTAAAGAATATTAATTTCCAAATGAATTAGTGAACTACACAGCACATACATTTTTCCTGGTTTTTTTTTTTAGTAGAAAGTACTAGAGAAGGTCTCCGATCATGTTGCATCTCTAGAGAGTTTCTAAGGCACTCGAATTAAGAAGGATTGAGAACGGCTTCCCATGGAAAATTCGATTTTTGGATAGGATTAAATAGTTAGCGAAGCTGGGAGGTGGAGATGGGAGTACTGCAGTCATGGGGAAGAACCAGAGAAAAATCCTGGAATCAAGAGATGGAGCGTCTTGTGAACAGCCTGGAGGCCGTGTCACGGGAGCAGAGTGGTACGTGGAAGGTAGAGGAGCACAAGTAAGAAGGGGCAAGGGGCGAGGCAGGCCTCGATTGCAGACACAGCATTGTGCATTTGCTCCCAGAGGCAGCCACTGCAGCTTGCTGGGTGGGAGGCGGGAGATGACACGGCGGGATCCGAGGTTCAGGAGAATTGCTTTGTGGCTGAACGGAGTTAGGTGGGGAGGGACTCGAGGCGGGTGGAACCACCAGCAGCTAGTGCGTGAGGGCAGGAGGGTCGGTCCCAGAGGGGCCACGTCGGCCATATTTGAGAGATGGAACCAAAGGCCTTGGTGGCTGCATATGAAGGGACAAGGGGGAGAGATGTCTGAAGGGAGATGGGAAATAGGGGCACGGCAGGGCAGGAGAGGGATAGTCAGCATAGAGGGGATGATCGAACCCACGGGAGATGATGAGATCACCGAGTGAAGTAATAGAGATGGAGAAGAGGATGTAGGCCAGGACAGAGCCTCGAGGGACATGCACACTTAGAGAGTGTGGTCCGGATGAGAATCTAGCAGAGCAGACTGAGAAGGAGCCATCTCAGAGCTAGGAAGAGAACGAGAAGAAGAGAGAGACAGAGACAGAGAAAGAGAGAGACAGAGAGACAAAGAGAGAAACAGAGAGACAGAGAGAGAGAGAGAAACAGAGAGACAGACAAAGAGAGAAACAGAGAGACAGAGAGAGACAGAGAGAGAAACAGAGAGACAGAGAGAGAAAGAGACAGAGACAGAGAGACACAGAGAGAGAAATGGAGAGAGACAGAGAGACAGAGACAGACAGAGAGACAGAGAGACAGAGAGAGACAGAGACAGAGAGACAAAGAGAGAGAAACAGAGAGAGAGAGAGAAGAGACAGAGACAGAGACACACAGAGAGAGACAGACAGAGAGAGAGAGAGAGAGAGAAACAGAGAGAGAGAGACAGAGAGAGAGAGAGAGAGACACAGAGAGAGAAAGACAGAGACAGAGAGACACACAGAGAGAGAGAGAGAAACAGAGAGACAGACAAAGAGAGAAACAGAGAGACAGAGAGAGAAACAGAGAGACAGAGAGAAAGAGAGAGAGAGACAGAGAGACAAGAGAGAGAGAGAGAAACAGAGAGACAGAGAGAGATAGAGAGAGAGAGAGAGAGACAAAGAGAAACAGAGAGAGAGAGAGAGAAACAGAGAGACAGAGAGAGAAAGAGACAGAGACAGAGAGACACAGAGAGAGAAACGGAGAGAGACAGAGAGACAGAGACAGACAGAGAGACAGAGAGACAAGAGAGAGAGAAACAAAGAGAGACACACACAGAGAGACAGAGAGAGAGAGAAACAGAGAGAGAGAAGAGACAGAGAGAAAGAGAGAGAGAGAGACAGAGACAGAGACAGAGGCACACAGAGAGACAGACAGAGACACAGAGAGAGAGAGACAGAGACACAGAGAGAGAGACAGAGAGACAAAGAGAGACACACACAGAGAGAAACAGAGAGAGACAGAGAGACAGAGACAGACAGAGAGACAGAGAGAGAGAGAGAGAGAGAGAGACAGAGAGAGAGAGAGAGAGAGAGACAGAGAGAAAGAGACAGAGAGAGACAGAGAGAGAAACAGAGAGAAAGAGACAGAGAGAGAGACAGAGACACAGAGAGACAGAGACAGAGAGAGACAGAGACAGAGAGAGAGAGACAGAGAGACAAAGAGAGACACACACAGAGAGAAACAGAGACAGAGAGACAGAGACAGAGACAGAGAGACAAAGAGAGAGAGAAACAGAGAGAGAGACAGACAGAGAGACAGAGAGACAGAGAGAGAGAGAGAGAGAGAAACAGAGAGAAAGAGACAGAGAGAGACAGAGAGAGAAACAGAGAGAGAGAAAGAGACAGAGAGACAGAGACAGAGAGAGAGACAGAGACACAGAGAGACAGAGACAGGTTGGATCTGACTGTAGGCAGCTGGCAGAAAGGGGGAGATTGAAAAGAAGTGACAGCCTGGGGACGCCAGAGCAAGCATCCCTTGGAGGAGACGGGCTGCCGTGCAGTAGCCTCTCCATAGGAGGCAAGGGTAAAAGAAGCGTATGAGTGATAGCGGATGAGGAGAAGAGGGAAATCATAATTAAAAAAAAAACAAACCTCATTTTTTCCCCTGTAAAATGAGACAAAGTTCTCAGCTGGGAAGGGGAGCCACAGATGGAGGAGACAGGAAGAGCCGCTGTTCAGAGCTGGCAAGTGAGCCAATGAAGGAGAGCGGGTGAGACTGCCCTAATGACAGTCAGCATTTGAACTCAGGCCTTTCGACTGTAAAACACTTTCCACTAACCAGGGCATCTCTCACTAAGAGATGCTCAACTAGGAAAAGAGAGTGACTGAGGTTCACAGTGGGGGCCGCACCCCAGGAAAACTCCCCGGAAGAGGGTTTGGATTTTTGTTTGCTTTGTCCATCACTCACACCTGACTCTCTGTGACCCCATTTCGGGGTGTTCTCGGCAGAGATCCTGGGGCAGTTACTTCTCTAGCTCATGTAAGGAAACTGAGGCCCCAAAGTGACCTGCCCAGGATCGCACCGCGAGCGTTTGAAGCCACATGTGAACTCAGGAGAACGCGCCTTCTTGACTCCACGCCTGGCACTCTCCCCACCGTGCCACCTAATTGCCTCCTTGTTCCCTTGGTTATGTTTAATTCCAGGCTACTCTGCCCGAGAAAAACAAATAAATCCATAATAACCCATTTCTAAATGACCCAAGAATCATTTTGGCGAGGCCGCCCGGGGCATTTCAATCAACTTGGCATTAAGTTGGCTTTTTTTGGCTTTCCACCCAAACCCAATTTTTTGTGAAGAAAACAAAGTACGTATTAAAATACATTATGACCGAAGCCCCTTGGCTTTGTCGCCTGGCTGAGTAATTGAGTCATATGCTTATAATGAGGCCCTGGAGAGGTCCTTCACTGCCACAGGAAGGAAAAAAAAAAAAAAAACTATCAGAAATGTCTAAGGCAGGGAATGGGAGAAAGAGGCAAGAGACAGAACCTTGGTCAAGTATCGCCTGCACTTTGAGGAACTGTGGGAAAGAGGTGCTGCCCGCTAGGAGAATGCTTCAAAGGAAGTTAATTATTTGATTCAATGAACTTTAATTAAACATCTACAGTATACAGGAGAGATACAGAGCTGGATAAGGCAGAGTTCCTGTTTTCATGGAACTCAGTTCAGCAGAAGTATAAATCCCAGCCCTGAGGGCTATAAGTCACTGCAGTACTAGGCAAGTCTGTTTAGGAGGTGAGGAAGAAGGCTTCCTGTTGGCACGAAGATCAGAAATAAACTCCTGAGCTTGACTTTAAAGCCCTTCCAATCTGACTTAGTTTACCATGTTTAGTTTTAAAGCCCTATATAACCTGCTCCCAGCCTACCTTTCCAGCCTCATTGGACATTGCTCTGCCGTCCGATCATGTGTCACATGAAACACGGCTCTTCCAGACTGTCTTATCCATCTGTGGCTCCCCTTCCCAGCTGAGAACTTTCTCTCTTATTTTACAGGAACAAAATGAGTTTTTTTTAAATTATGATTTCCCTCTTTTCCCTCATCTACTATCGCTCATATCACTCATGTCTCACACATGACATTCCCACTTCCTCACTTTTGCACTGGCTGTAACACATGCCTAGAATGCCCCATCTTTTCTTCCTTCCTTCCTTCCTTCCTTCCTTCCTTCCTTCCTTCCTTCCTTCCTTCCTTCCTTCCTTCCTTCCTTCCTTCCTTCCTTCCTTTCTGCTGAGGCAATTGGGGTTAAGCCCAGGGTCACACAGCTAGTAAATATAAAGTGAAGCCAAATTTGAACTCAGGTTTTTCTGACTTCAGGGCTGGTGCTCTATCCACTGCACCACCTAGCTGCCCCAAATGCTCCCTCTTTTCACTCTTCCCTCAAAGAATTCTTCTCTTCCTCTAAAAACAAGACTCTAGAACCACCTTCTGCGCGAAACCGTCCCAATTCCTGCTGGTGCCATTCCTGTACTTAATTACATCATACATACTTGCATTTACTCACTTTATATTGATGTGGTAGATATTCTTATGCATGTGTCTCTCCTATTAGAATGTCAGCTCCTATCCATCTCCTGACAAAAAGCTGATTGAGTAGATTGAGGTCGTGTATTCTTTGGACATGGACATGTTTGTTTTGCTTGATTTTGAGGAAGAGAAAATGGAAGAAGAGGAGGAGGAAAAGGAGAAGGTGGAGACAGGAAGAGAAGTAGGAGAAGAAAGAGGAAGATTTGGAGGAGAAAGAAAAGAAAGTGGAGAGAGAAGTGGAGGAAAAGAAGAAAGTAGAGGGAATAGGAAGAGGAGAAGAAAAAGACGAAGAGGAGAAAAAAGAAGAGAAAGAGGAGAAAGTAGAGAGGAGAAGAAAGAAGAGAAAAGAAGGAAGAAGAGGAGGAAAAAACGTTAGCCCCTTCCAAATAGGAATTGTTTCATTCTTTGTACTTGAAGCCCCCACTGCCTACCACAGTGCTTGGCATGTAGTAGGCACTTCATAAATGCTTCTTTATTGGTTATTCACTCCCTCCTCAAATTATCTTCGATTTACTTATCTGTTTTTATATGGTATACACCTAGTAGAAAATAAGTTCCTAGAAAACAAGAATTTTTTATCTTTACATCCCTAGTATCTAGAACAAAGCTTTTCACATAGTAGGTACTTAGTAAATGCTTATTCCTACTGAAAAGGAGTGCAAAAATGATAGGTTTAAAGAGAAATCTCATTTCCAACCCTGTAGCTCACAAAAAGCTTTCAGGAAAAGATGGCATCTGGGGTTGTAAAGCTTAAACAGAAGCCCACAAGTGAAGAAGGGGCTTTGGCAGATTGACAAACTATAGTAGAGATGATGCATCTTTAAAAATAGGGCAGGGGGAGAACACAGTTAGGCGACACAGTGGTCAGAGCACCAGCCCTGGAACTCAGACACTTATTACTTGTGTGACCCTGAGCAAGTTACTTAATCCCAACTGCCTCCCTAAAACATTTTCCCTCAGAGTTCATAACAGCTGGGGTAGCTAGGTGGTGCGATGGATAAAGCACCAGCCCTGAAGTCAGGAGAACCTGAGTTCAAATCTAGCCTCAGATACTTAACACTTCCTGGCTGTGTGACCCTGGGCAAGTCACTTAACCCCAATTGCCTCAGCAAAAAAAAAAAAAAGAAAAAGAAAAAGAATTCATAACAACTTCAAGTTGTGATTGTCACCAAAAAATGTATATATTCTATAAATATGTGTAAGTATATATATTGCATACATATGTGTATGTATATATTGTACATCTAATGTGTACATTTATATGTATGGGTATGCATTTTATATGTATTTGTGTGTGTGTGTGTGTGTATGGATTATCTCTAGGGATACAAATGTGACAAAGAAGGCAGTATACTATTCAGACAGGAAGTACACAGCACTATGGGAATTAGGGGAGAAATCTGTGGTTATAGTGGGGAGGAGTATAACTAACAGTACCTTTAGAATGGAAGTAATGAAATCTGGGCAAAATTACTAATAAAAAATTGATGAAGTTAATAATAATAACAGCTAGCACTTATAGCAGGGATGGGGAATGTCTGGCCCACAGACCACATAAGGCCCCAAAAAATCATTTGCGATGGCAACCACAAGCCATGATGAGCTGAAAGCGAGATATAACAACCTCCCCGCTTGAATTCTGTAAGTTGACAAGTTTGTATGGCCTGCAAATGATGTTACAACTATCCAAATGGCCCTTGGCAGAAAAAAGGTTCCCAACTCCTGATTTATAGAGTGCCTTGAAGTTTGCAAAGTACTTTATATACAGCATCTCAAGATTCCCTTTAAGGAAAAAGAAGCAGATAATAACTCTGGTGGAGAGCAGTAACAACTTAGCAGAAAAATAGCCAAGGAAAGAAAGGAACCAATGTCTCTGGGATAGAGAATAAAAGTTATTGAGAAACACAATTTGAGTGAAATCCTAGCAGTGTGAGTTATACAGGAAATGATCCTTTTCCAACCAAAAAAATGATCTGTGAGAGATCATATTTTGTTGTAAAGGAAGGAAAAAATGATTCTGTGACTTTATTTCCTCTTCTTTACTTTCCTATTCAGTCCTAATTAAAAGCTTTTGTCGTTTGATTTTTGGTTCCTTTCTGATCTATTAAGACAGAATGAATTAGATGGGATTTTAGCTCAAATTTGCCTGATTATGTATAATTAGCTACACCAGTACCAGAACCTATGGTAGCATGGGATCTGGGCTGCTTTTCCTAGTTGAATTGGTGTCTTTTTACTGGGCTATTCCTAGATTTCTGGATGGGGCCTGGAACCGAGAGAAGTGTAAAATTAACCCAGACCCGAAGGGTCACCTTATCCAACTGACATCTTCTCAGTGTGGCTATTTCTTCCATCGATGTAGATCGTAAGCTCCTCTCTAACTTCTCCTTTGGGATTGTTGTCTATGAATTTCCAGAATACAAGGAAACACCTCCTCTGATTTTCTTGAGGATCTGAGGGAGCCGGATTGTCCATCTGTTGATGTTTACTCTCACTCGGACACAGAGACCACAACCTTTTCTGGCAATGTGTACTAGTGATAAAGTCTTTTACATCAATATCAATACTTAAATGATATTCCTATACAACATATACTTAGAAGGTGAGTCTTAGCAAGTTACTACTACAGCTTAGAAGTATTATTGTTTTATTCCAGGTACAACATCTAGAGGACTATTTTTAGTACAGTGCCTGAAACAGAGTAGGTGCCTGATAAATGTATAATGATTGATTATTTACTGATGAAGGAAAATAGATACAAATTAACTAAGAAAATTAAAGTCGCTAAATGAGGAACGTCAAAGCCAAAAGTAGAAATCACATTATTACTATAGGAAATCTAGAGAAGGGATGAGCTGCATCTAGACCAAATGAATCTCAAGGAGAGGGAGCCTGGGGTAGAGCCCAAACCACATTGCACTAGTCACATGCACGGCCCATAATCCTCCAGGATAGCCAAACTAGTAAGCAAAATCAGATTTTAATGTGTGGATGTATTAATAAAAAATAAATTCATAAACATGTAGTTTTTAAGCCAATATGCAGCCTGTAGAGGCCTTATGTGCAGTTGGGAGAGACCTGTTTCAATCTGAGTTTGATTCTGCCAGCAAGATCAGTTCAAATGCTGCCCCTAAAACACCCTGGAGAAACTACTTTCACTCTCAGTATTCTAAGCCAGAGATGTCAAGCTCCAGTAGAAACAGGGCCACTAAATCTCTGTTAATTGCATATTGATTTACAAAACTACATATTAACATTATCTATATTCTACTGTAGTTGTATTTTGTAAATATTTCCCAATTACCTTTCAAACAGAGGATGAGCCACTTTTTGACACCTCTGCTCTTGGCAACTCTCGAAGATGGAAGATTTAAACCTGGCATTCAGGGAGAGATTTCAAGGGATCTGTGAAGCAACAAGGCTTGATTCCAAAGGAGCCTAATGATAAACCTGCTCATCATCCCATCCTTTCTCATATTGAGGATTTGCTCAGTACCCTAAAGGCCTTCTTCCTTTGAGAGTCTGTGGTCCTTAGGCTCTCTGGTATCATTCCCAGTTCTGCTCCACTCCTTATCAATAGACACACCTTTGTTGATGATTAATTCCTATATCCCATAATACTTTAATGATTGTTCTTCCCTCTCCCCCAAAAGGTGCAGAAGGCAACTGGACATAGTGCAAAGAGACCTGATTTGGATTTTATTGTCCTCGGTTTCCATCTTTGTAAAATGAGAAGGCTAGATCACTTGGCTCCCAAGGCCACCATCCTATCATCCATATGTTGAATTCTCTAGTATCCTGTCCATTTTTAATCCCAACGTTTTAGGGATACCCCAGAATGATTTTAAAGTACATGGTGTTGTACGTACATCACCAAACATATGAGTGGAACACGGACCGCCTCCCTCTGAAAGCAAGAAGTCCCTTTGGGATGTCTGCATTCATACTCCAAATCCACCCTTGCCCCGGGGTCAGTTAGGGAGCCCAGCCTGGCAACTCCTAACCCGAGTGAGTTTACACATAACACAGAGAATTTTCTCTTATTATAAGAAATTCGGCTCATACAGAAGTGTTTGTTGACTCTGTGCTAGGCAGCCTGCCAGAAATTCATGCATTATTGACCTTCAAATACTTGAACGGAGCCACTCAAACTCAGCTAATTACCCGGCCCATGAAATCTGAGCCCATCTTTTTGCTGGCCCGTATTGAATCGCACTGTGGGAAAGGTATCTCCTGTGTGTGTTACTGATGACCAAAACGGCCGGCAGACACACTCGAAGACCAGACAAAAGGATGGTTTGTTCTGTGTAATCTGAAGACATTTCCTTAATTTTTAAAAAGCACTTTTATCCAGAACAGAATGTCCACCCATTTTTTTTTTCAAAAACATAAAAAATAATCCTCGATTTAAATCCCCTCCGCAACCCAGCAGAGTATCTTATAACAATGTGCCCCTCATTCCGAGATGGCGATAAGATAGGGTGCCCAAATCAACCGGGCTTAAGATAGTGAGGGTTATTGTTATATGCTTCAATAGACCCAGAAAATCAAGTGAAATTGAAATATAAATACAAACAAAAAAAGGTTTAACCAATAGCACCCAGTCGGCTCTCCCTTTTAACAGAATCGGGTAGTGAAGACTTCTTTCTGTGTTTAGGTGTCAAAGAACCACCCATCTCAGAGGGCAAGATAAGCATACAGGAAAACAGAGAGCAGGGACACGAGAAATTGCAGGTGTTTATCAGACACGGTCACAAGTGTTTGGGAAAAGACGATCCTTTATATTTAATCAGGTCCCCTCCTATCCGTCCCAGCCATGGGTCTTCTGCTGAACAGTTAATGGGGTTCTTCAAGAGGAAGATAAAAGAAAAAAGAATCTCTGACAGGAGCTTTTTAAGGGCTCGAATAAAAATATTCAGGAAATCTATGCCAATCAAGCCCTTGTTATTGATGGGAAATTTTCCACAATTTGGCAAGCATATGTGCAACACTTACCATGCCATGTACCCATTGCAGGGGATGTTAAGAATGGTAAAAAACAAACAAACAAACAAACAAGTAATCACCAATCTCTCAGCGATAGAGCTCAATCCCTGAGCTCCACAAGGCTCAGTCTAATGAAGTATATAACTGCTATGTATATATTTAGAATAAATCAGGGATGTTTTCAGAAGGAAGGAATTAAGATTGCAGAAGGTGGCATTTGAACCATAATCTGAAGGGATCCAAAAAGGCAGGAGACATAGATGGGGAGTGTGTGTTCCAGAAATGGAAGACAGCCACATTGTCATTAGAGTACAGGGAAGGGAGTAAAGTGCAATGAGGATGGAAAGTCAGAAGGGAACAGGTTCTAGAGGCTTTGAGAGCCAAACAGAGGCTTTTATATTTGATCCTAGAGGTAATATAGGGAGCTAGCTGCTGGAGTTTACTGAATGGGGGGTAGGTAGTAGGTGCTTAATTCATGCTCTCCCTGAAGAATTAGGTGATGGGGTCGCAGGATCATTAGGAGCAGAGGTCATACAACTCCACATTTAATAGAGGAGGAATCTGAGGCAGGAACCTGCTTAAATTCACACAGCTTGCAAGGAACATCAGACTTTAAAACCCCCAAATCTTCCCGCCAATCCCACCCCACTGCTCACCCATAGCTGGCCTTCTTATGATTTAGTTTTCCCTTCGATATTCATTTTACCTTGCTATAGATTTGGAGGTGGGAAAGCCATGGGAGAACACGCTATGATTCATTCCCACATCTCCCTATGAACGTCCCCGTCATCTCGTACCCCAAGGACAGTCGGCCAGCAGTCAGGCCTGAGAGCGCTTCGTCCCTTTGCCCTTCTAGTAAACCAGATCGGAGCGCTTAATGAGATATCCCTTTCCTCTGAGACCATCCAGGCAGAGAGGACTTAGTTAATAACTAAGAGGAATCTCATCCGCTCTTTCCAGGGAGTTGTTTTCTTAAATGGGTTTCCTGAGGGCTGGAGTGAACCCACGGGTAACTGAGTTCACCTACAGGGAGACGTTATCCTTATTACCTGCTGTTGTTATTATTTTTGGACTCCTTCATCCAACCTAGGTCAGCACCTGCTCTTCCACTTAGAGTCTCTCTAATTAAAAAAGTAAGCACTTGCTTCGGGGGGCCACACAACCAGGATGAATCAGAGGTGGCGTGTGAATGCGTGTCTTCCTGACAGAAGAGTCGGCTCGCTCTCCGCTACTCCACTCTGCCTTTCTCTGTTATCAGTGTCCTGTCTTGGTACTTGACTGACAGCTTAGCCCAAAGGAAAGAATGCTGAGCTTGAAGTCGGGAAGGCCAAATTCCTTAACCTCACCTGGCCCAGGCCCCAGGGCCCGCTGGGACTTCTCAGCTAAGACAAGGCAGAACTGAAGCTTGATGGCAAGAATATCCTGCTGCTCATTACCTAGTTTTAACCAGTAATCACTAATATTTAGGAAGGGCCCACCACGTGCCAAGCATTATCCTAAAAGCTCTTCTCAAAGGACCAATAGGAGCTCACATTTCTAAAGAGTGTTTGGTAGTCGATGAGATGTTCTGCCTAATGAGACAGTCCTGAGGCCAGGGGAAAAGCCATGAACTCAGATTCAGGATATGGGCTTCGTATCCCAGCTCCAGCCTTATTAGCTGCATCCCAGTCTTTTTAATTTCTATCTCGCTGAGCTAGAGGCAAAGTTAGCAGGAAAACACTGCCTACAACCAAGTCAAACTGTTGTCCATCATTCCAGTGTGATTTTGTTTTTTGTTTTTTGTTTTTTTGCTGAGGCAATTGGGATTAAGTGACTTGCCCAGGGTCACACAGCTAGGAGGTGTTAAGTGTCTGAGGCCAGATTTGAACTCAGGTCCTCCTGACTTCCTGGTGCTCTATCCACTGTGCCACCTAGCTATACCACCACCACCCCTTGTGGTTTTTTGAGACTCTCTCAGGATGCCCACAAGGCCAAAACTATTTTCATTACAGTACAAAGTTGTATTTATACAACCCACCTAAACCTTTGGGGTTCTCAATCATATTTAGGGTAGTTAAGAGATCTTGGGCCAAAAAAGCTGGAGAACCCTATTTTGTATCAAACAAGGCAGCAAGATGACACAGTGGATGGAAAGAGTTCAATCCAGCCTCAGACACATACAAGCTGTGTGACCCCAGGCAAGTTACTTCACCTGTTTGCCTCAGTTTCCTCATCTATAAAATAAGCTGGAGAAGTGGTAAACCACTCCAATATCTCCGCCCAGAAAACCCCAATGGCATCACAGAGAGTTGGACGTAACTGAAAAAACTACACAACTGTGCCATTCGCCATGCTGAGGCTGGGGGAGGGCGGGCGGGGGGAGGAGAGTGGGGCAAAAAGTGGCCTGCCCTCGAAGAACTTACATTCTAATGGGAGAATCAATAAGTATGTAAATAGATATGTACATTGATTATTGTCAATAAATACATGGAAACAAATATGAAAATATATGTATGTAAATCAGACCATGCTAGACATATAGAGAATAGAGGGAAGGGAATCTTAGAGAAGAATAGATGAGAGTTATTCAATTTGTGAGCAAGTCGTATCATCAAATTTATTAGATGTGGATTAGACACTGCAAGGACTCATCCCTCCCAGATCGCTTCCAACATCAATCATAGTGGACCTCACTTAGCTTTTATTTTCTTATTCCAAAGGTGCTTCGGAACTCATGTCCCATGGCGAATGCAAAGGACACCGATTATCGATGAAGTGGGCCCTATCTAGCAACCTAAATGCAGAGCTGGGAGGGTCTTCAGAGGCCATTGAGACCAAACCCCTTATCTTCCAGAGGATGAGGCCTTGGAAAAGATAACAATATTCCGAGGGTCCCACAGTGGGGAGAGGCAGGCAGACCCAGGATCGAATTCCAAATCTGGCCCTATTGGGTTTTTTTCCTAAGTGAATATTTGGATTTTTAAAAAGTTTTAATGAGATTGTAATAATAACTCCTGTCTGAGAGGCAGTTAGGTTCTCGGGCCTGCGTAAGTCAGTTTAAAAGCCACACCACTGAACTCTGGGGTTAGAGGTGGGGCCGTCAGCCATCTGGTGCCCGGCAGGAGGGGCTCGGGAAGGAATTCTCACTTTCCGCTGCTCTGGGGGGGAGCCTGCCCCCAACACTCACATCCATGGCGGGGATCAGGCCTTGGACGGGAGATTTCTGACTGCCGGAGCAGAGGAGCCATCCGCCCCTTTGGCATCCAGTTTTTCCAGAATTCGGTCCTTTTCAACATTCGCAAGCGCCAGCCGATGGGCAGTGAGCAAAACTCAGGAGTCAAAGGTCTGAGCTGCAAACACCGCCTCTGCTCGTTACTAGCTGCGGGGCTGGACAAGTCAAAGAGCCCATGGGGAAAACGAGGCGATCGGAATGAACCTTTCTAAGGTCCCCGACGGCTTAAAAAGGTTCCGATCTTTCTCTGATAATCGAGGTCTACGGTCCAGGGCAAGCGGTGGGGCCCCCGGCAAGAAACAAGGTCAAACCAACATCTTCCCCTCGACCCCAAGCTGGACCCATGACCTGAGGTCCCGAGGCGCTGACCTCCAGCAGCACAGCTGGAAAACCCAGGGGAGCCGGGAGAACTGGGACCTCACCTCCAGCACCAGGAGCGGTGGCCCGAGCCCTAGTCGTTCTCCTCCAGGGCCCTCAGTTTCCTCCCTGTAGGATTAGGGCATTAGACGGGATCTAAGATTACTTTGTATTTCCATTGAGGACATTTTGTATCTACTTGGATATTCACATGTTGTTTCCCACAGAATACAAGCGGTTCCTGGAGATCCTGGCCCCGCCCTTGGTGGCGGCTCTGTGCCGCCCCCCCCCCAAGCCCCACCCCCCACCTCACACCTGCTGTCTGAGGCCCCATTGATCTTCTGGCCTCAGTAGTCTCTTTTGGAAGATAGAAGGGGGCGGGGCGGAGTGGAAGGGGCGGGGCAGAGAGGGAAAAGAGGCGGAGCTGAGGGAAAGGGGCGGGGATAAGGAGAAGGGGCGGGGCGGAGAGAAAAGTTGGACTAGATCTCTCTGGGCTCCCACTGACACTTTTGAGGCTAATCAGTGGACTGAAAAAATATGGCGTAGGGAGGCTGGGGAGGAGGGCTGGAGTTTGGCAAGCAATTCATAAATTAAAAGAATGACCCAAATGGTCGCAGAAAGACCCCTGCCCAGAGCGGCAGGACCCCACACACACTCATCCACACACTCATCCACACATACACACCTCATTTAAAAGGCTACTATCTGTGAAAAAAAGAAATTTCTAGTCAGGTACAAAAGCCAGCCAGTGGCCATTGTCCACTCCTTATCCACAGCGTTGGAGGCAGGGGACCCCCATTTAAAGACACCTCGACTTTTCAGCACCCATGTTACTTTCAGGCGGCCATCTCCGCCCTGGACTTCAGGATCTTCATCTATAAAATGGGGACGAGTGGTTTTGGTCAGCCCCAAGGTCCCTTCTGGTTCTAAATCTCTGAGTAATGAGCATTCTCTATATCAAACATCACCTCTTCCTTCAATTGATTCTCTCCTTTATCGTCGTCATGTTGGTTGCTTTTCTTTAAATGGGTCCAGGCCACCCTGGACTCCGACTCTGAAGTCAGGAGTTGGGTTGCGGCAGCCCCGGACACATATCTTGGTGTGTGACCTTGGAGAATCATTTAGCCTCACTAGGTCTCAGTCTCCTCATCTGTAAAATGACAGGTAACCCCTGGGTAGCCCAGCGATTAGAGCAGTGGGCCTGGAGTTAAGCGGACTCAAGTCAAATCTGGCTCAGACATTTACTAGCTGGGTGAAGCTCGGCAAACTGCTTCTCCTCTGTCTGCCTCAATGTCCTCAACTGTAAAACAGATAGTAACAGCATCTCCTGCCAGGGTTATTGGGAAGATCAAATGAGAGAATATTTGTAAAGCACTTAACCTAAGGTCTTCTTCACACCCCTTCCAGTTCTAATTTAATAAACCCTTTATCGTGTCCCTGGATGCAGTGCTCCAGATGGATCTGACCAACCTAGAATGTTATAATGAGCTAGAGACAGCTCGGGTTCAAATCCAGCTTTGAAACTTGTTACTTGTGCAACCTGACATGTCAGCTTTCCTTCATGGCCTCAGTTTGTTCCCGTGTAAAAATGAAGAGACCAGACCAGATGATCCCAGAAGTCATTTTTAGTGCTATGACAACCACCCCCCAACATTCCCTGTCTCCTGTAACCACTCTAAAGCCAGTTAAGACAACAGCGCATTAGCTTCCTCCTATTTCACTCACTGAGTGGGGGATGGATGGTAGGCTCTGCGTGCCTTCTTTCCCGGTTTACACTATTTGCTAGACTCTGTGGAACCTACTTTGGTTCTGTTGTGAAGTCCTGAAGGGCTAAATATTATTCCCTAAATATTCACAGTATGTTTCCTAAATATTTACAAGATGCTGTTTCTGCCTTTAACATGAACACTCAGTCCTGGTCATGGAAAGAATGTAAAAATGAAGTTTTATTTCTATCTGCTTTTATCTTTCTATCTTTTATCAGAAAATCTCTTGTAAAAAGAAATCACAACTGTTTGGTTCTGCAAATATGTATTGTATCTAGGATATACTGCAACATATTTAACATATATAGGACTGCTTGCCATCTTGGGTGGGGGGGTAAAGGGAGGGAGGGGAAAAAAACGAAACATAAGCGAGTGCAAGGGATAATGTTGTAAAAAATTACCCTGGCATGGATTCTGTCAATACAAAGTTATTATTAAATAAAATTAAATTAAAATTTTAAAAAAAAAAGAAATCACAGCCAAAAGTAAGCAAAAAAAACCCAGACAGTTTTCAAAAGAAGAAGCGCACACCATCAACAATCATATGAAAAATGCTCCATATGACTTATAAGGAAGAGGAAAATTAAAATAACATTGAGGTTTCACCTCAGTCAGCTGATTAACAAAAATGGCAAAAAATCGGTAATGGCCAATCATAGACAGAAGGCAGGAAGCCAAGCACAATAACACATTACTCATAGAGCTGTGAATTAATACAATATTCTGGGGGGAAAAGTTGGGATTAGGCAAGAAGAGTCACTAGACTCTTCCTAACTTTCTCCCAGCAATCCTGTGACTGGGTAAATAATTCAAGGAGATCAAAGGCAAAGGAAGAAAGAAAGGTCTCATAAAAAAGAAAGTATTCACAGCAGTATTTGGGGGATTAGCCATAACTGGAAACAAAGTGGGTACCTGTCAACTGAACAATGGATAAACAAACTGTGGTACAGGAAAATAATATAATGTCATTGTATGGTATGAAACAAGTATGAGGAATTCAGAGAGAACACATATGAATTCAGAGAGAAGACATAAGAACGGATACAAAGCACAGAAAAATAGAACCAAGAATACAACATAGGCAATGTTCTCAATAATTAAAGGAAAGTAATGCTGAAATAAAACTAATATGATGAACAGATTATATTGAACAGTTATACATAATACATACTTATATTTTCATATTTAATCTGATAGATTAATATAACGACCACTCTCTCTTCCAGAGCTGAGGCCAAAATATTCTTAAAGAGATGTGAAATATTGTACATGCTTCAAAATTGTGTTGATTCATCATTTTGTTTTGTTTGATTGTTTTTTATTTATTTCAAGGGAAGCTTCCTTGAGAGGTGAAGTGATTACTAGAAAGTGTTAATGATGATTTTTAAAAATGTACCAAAAATACTGTTTTTAAAAGTATGCTACCACATTCTTATCTGTCACAAAATGGATAGATTCTTTTTTTTTTTTTTTTTGGAAAATACTATGCTTAAATCTTTATTCAAATGTCATCAGTTATTTCTCTGGAGAACGTTAGCATTTTTCATCATGAATCCTTTGGGATTGTCTTAGATCATCGTATTGCCAAAAAATATAGCTAAGTCATTACAATTGTTCATCATATCAGTTATTATAAGTCTTTCTAGAGTTCTGTGATATTACCCTACTCATCATTTCTTATAGCACATAAGTATTCTACCAGAATCATATACTACAACTTGTTCAGACATCCCTTAACTGGTAGACATACCCTTATTTTCCATTTCTTAGCCACCACCAAAAGAGCTGCCATAAATATATTTTTTTTATTTTTTTTCCTTAAAAAATGAATAGATAGCTGAAGGTCACTGTAGCCTGGAAATACGAGGTCAGGAAATCAGAATAGTAATAACTGCTAAGAAATTCCTCTCATATTAGAAACCTGTTAAACCCTAAAGAAGCAAGGATATTTGTACACAAAGTTCTTAGCACAGTGTGCCTGAAACATAGTAGGTGCCTAATAAATGCTTGTTCCCCTTCTCATTCTTCCCTTCCTGAAAGGAAGCCCGTCACATGGAGCCAATAAATTACTGTCCCCATTAAGATCCACAAAGAATTAGCTCAGGATTTAAAGAGTCAAATAAGGGCTACCTCTTCCTCTATTTAAGGGGGTAATTCTCACCATTTGCCCAAGGAATTTACTGTCAATCAATCCTCAGCTAGTCTGAAATCCCTGGCAACAGGCCTCCTAGGACATCTTGCCTGAAAGTTTTGGAGCAGTAGGGGGGTTCCTGAACCCTAGAGAGGGCTGTGTCTACTCCAGAGGAAGCAGACACAGCTTTGCTCTCTGGCTTTCCAAATGTGGAGACTCACTTGCACACTAGAGCTCTCTGAGATTTCACTGGCGCAGGTTCTCCTTCCCTCCTGCCATCAACATAGATCGATGTCCGTTCCATATAGCAAGTATTTAAGAGATGCTGCGTTAAAGATAACTGTATAAATATGTATACATATGTTGTATTTAACTTATACTTTAACATGCATTGGTCTACCTGCCATCTAGGGGAGGGGGTGGGGGAAAGGGGGAAAAGTTGGAACAGAAGTTTTTGCAAGGGTCAATGTTGAAAAATCATCCATGCATGTTTTGTATGCAAAAAGCTATAATTAAAAAAAAATGTATACAATTAAAAAAGAGAGATGCTGTGTTTTAGTTGAGGGAGAACTGGCTTTGGAATCAGCAGACCTGGATTCTGGTGGGTGCTGTTTCTGACACATCCTCTCTTCAGTGGCCAAAGGGCACATGTCTGTCTGAGCATGGCTCTGCTTCTGTGCTTGGATCTCCTGTACAAGCCCCAGTGTGAGGGCACAATAAGTACTTTAAAGAAATGCTTGTTGATTGATTCTGGATTGACCTTGTTGTGGATAATCAATAAATTCTGGTTGCAGGTGTTCTCAAGCTGCCATTGATTTTAATAAAATCTGTTTTTAAAATATCTATTTTAAACTATGTGAAATAAAATCTGTATCAAATCTATTTTAAAATCTATTTGGATAACTGCGTTTCACTGTGATCAGATCTCTTTGTTATCCTCTATTTTATCAGATGCATTAAAATACACGATTCTGAGAAGGGTTAGTGGAGAAGCTGGCCCAGACAGTAATTTAGGAGGCCAGCCACCAGCAAAGTGAAGGCTCCTTTCTTTAGGGGCTTCCTATCCCCATTGGGTTAAATACAAACACCTGTTTGGTGTTTCCAGGCCTTTCCAACCTGGCTCCAAGCTCCCTCCTGGGCTTATGATGTCTCTTTCCTTCACATTCTCTGGCCAGGTTTGGGGCCTGGTACTGCTTCATTTGTGGGTGTACTTATACACCTGGAACACAATAGGGACTTAATTGATGGATGTCAATAAATGGATGATCATATGAAAGCAGAGGAACCCACCTGGAGTCTGGCTTCTGATACATAGGGACAAGTAATTACCCTGGACAAGTAATTTCATCTCTAAGTGCCCCAAGAGCTAAGTCTTTTTTTTTTTTTTTAGCTTTATTTAAAAAAAATTTTTTATATAGATTTTTATTTACAAGTTATATGCATGGGTAATTTTTCAGCATTGACAATTGTCAAACCTTTTGTTCCAATTTTTCTCTCTTTCCCCCCACCCCCTCCCCAGATGGCAGGTTGACCAATACATGTTAAATATCTTAAAGTATAAATTAAATACAATATAAGTATACATGTCCAAATCATTATTTTGCTGTACAAAAAAAGTCTGACTTTGAAATAGTGTACAATTAGCCTGTGAAGGAAATCAAAAATGCAGGCGGACAAAAATAGAGGGATTGGGAATTCTATGTAGTGGTTCATAGTCATCTTCCAGATTCTTTTGCTGGGTGTAGCTGGTTCAGTTCATTACTCCCAAGAGCTTAGTCTTAAGGTCTTTAAGACTGTAGAATACTCCTTGATCTAAACTGGTAAGGACAGTCTTCTGGGGAAAAAAAAAGTTGGTTATAACCAATGACCTTCCAAGACTGCACTGGGAAAAAAAGTGATTAGGGGTGTGTGTGTGTGTGTGTGTGTGTGTGTGTGTGTGTGTAAAACACCAGCAGAAATTCAGTCCCAATTCCTCCCACAGTTCCCTTTTCCATAAGAAAGTATGTGGGAATGGGAGGTGGGGATGGGGCTACCCATAGAAATGTAAAAAGATCTGGCCGGGAATCAAAGCGAGTCAGCCCCACAGAGGCTTCCCAGGCATGGAAGCACTCCCAAAGCGGGCCATTGGCCCATTCAGGTCCCTTTCTGTGCCTCTGAAAGCTTCTCTCCCCAATCTGGAAAGCATCAGTTTCTATTTCAGGCTCAAGGATCTCTTTCACTTCAGCTCTGGGGGCTTGTAGCCCACACCCCCAACTGGGCCCAGGCTGATCCCAGCATATTTGAAAATGTGAACTTTTTAGGGGCAGAGAAAAAGTAGCTTCGAGGCACAGGCTTCATGGGAAGAGAGTCAGAGGGGAAAGCCTCTGTGGGCTGCTGGGAAACTCCAAGCCAGAAGGATCCAAGTTTAAGCTCCCTTGGACTCGCTTTAAATCCTTTTAGCTACCCTCCCCCTCCTCATCTTGGCTAGGCAGAAGGGAGCAGGCCTTTGGGATGCTTCTCCAATGCCATTTCATAAGCATTGATTAAGCCCCTACTATTTTCAGACTCAGTTCGAGAAGCCCACCTCACACAGCTAAGATGCTGACGCTTCCTTCCTCCCATAATTAAGCCGAGAAGAATAATGGCTCTTCCTCTGACATCCACCTCAAGGCTTGCCACATACATACAGGCCAGTGGGTCACTTGCACCACTCCTTTCCAGCGAATCCATCCATTATTATTACCTCTGACCCGGGACAGCCAGAAAGCTTCCTCAGATTACAGTCACCCCCCCAGAGAAGAAAGGCAAGACCTACATTTACACCAGGTTGTTAATGAGGTCCTCCAAAAACCCCAAGCCCATCTGCTGGAGCCATCGGTTCCCCTGCCCCCACCAAATGTTTACCCACTTCCCATCCCCCTCCACAACTAAAGTTGCAGCCCAGAGGAAGGCCTCCAGCCCAGGAAAAGCAGAGCTGTCCCCCTCCTTCCCCCTTCCTTCTCCTGTCACCAGGTCCCTCCCAATCCCCAACTTTTTTTCCTGCCCTATCTCAGGGGGCTATAGTCAAGAAGGGGCTTGGGAAACCCCAATACACTATGTAAATGTCAGCCATTCTTCTTCTTCTCCCCAGCATCCAGCCAGGAATCTTCCCTCTTCCCCTCCTGCCACAGAATTTCTTTTTCTTTTTAAAATCCTTACTGCTCTCCTTTGTTTTTGCATGACCTCCATTTCCAAACATCTCCCTCTCTGCCCCTGGGTGGACTCTCCTCCCCAGAGTGATCCCTTGTCACAAAGAACAGAGGACAAAGAGGAAAAATAGTAATTCAGCAGAATTAACTTGCACGTTCCCCAAATCCAATAATGTATGCAATGTTCTACCCTCTCCTCCACAAAGAACAGAGGATTTCTCACTTATCATTTAAAGAGCGAATAAATGTGAGAGCATTTATTAAGGACCCACTATGTGCCAGGAACTCTGCTGAGCAGCTGGGCATAAAATAAAAGAAAGCCAGACAGTCCCTGTGGTCCAGGGGCTTCCATTCAAAGGGAGCCAAAGCCTTGGGGTGGGGGGCGAGGTGGGAGGGGGTCATAATAATAACACATTTTTATAGCCTTTGTAAAGGTCAAAAGTACTGTCTTCAAATGGGCCTCAGTTTCCCCATCTGTAAAATGAGGAAGAAGGATTCCAAGTCCCTTGAGACTGTTCTGGGACTTGGGTAGGAATCCCAAGTCTGCCACCTACTACCTCATGATTTCGCTAAGACACGAAAACTCTGCACCTAAGTTTGTCATAGGGGCTTTAGGCTAGCCATCCCGAAGACTACTTCCAGCTTTCAGCCTGCGGCCTTCTGGTTAGCCCCCCACAAGAGTGGCAACAGTATGAGAGAGAAGAGGAAACTGAGTCAGGGTTTGGGGTCAAGTCGGTGACTTGATAAGAAGTGCCCAGCTCAGTCTCAAACTGGGGTCCCCAGATCTCCTGTCTGACACTGGAAAGCTGTTGAGCCGTGCTTGTCACTTGAACCCAGAGCCTATAATGTTTAACTTACCAGGACTGCTATGATGCTCCTACGTGAGAATGGAAAACATTCTGCTTCAGCATAAAAAGTCAGCTAATCTTTATTATTATTATTATTAATTTCCTCTCTTCATGGCTCTCATTTCCCCCTAACTGAACACAGAAAATATCTTGTAGGATGGAGAGGGGACTAGAATTAGAGACAGGAGACCAGACTGGCTTGGTCACTTACTGTAAGTGACTTACAAGTCACTTAACTTTTCTTAGCCTCAGTATCCCTAGATGTAACCTGAAGGGCGAAGGACTAGATGGACTCTAAGGTCCTTTCAGCTCGACAGCTATGTCCTTATGATTTGTCTTCCCTTCTCCTTCTATCCAAGTCATCTCCAAGACCATAGTTCAGCTTTCCATTCCTCTCCACTTCAGTCACCCAAAGACCCTGACTTTTACTTCTGAAAAAAAGAATTTAGGCAACTCGTTTCCAAGGGACTTGTCTAGCCACCGGCATTTCCAGGCCATCCCCGCCCGAAAGACACAACGCCAGCTCTCCCTCTGATCACCAGAGCCTATATTTTGAAAGCTTTGGTCCTTCCAGGTGGCCTTCCAGGTCCTGACAGCTCTTTGTGCCTAGGACTGGGGGGTGGGTGGCCTAGAGAGGGTGAACAACTTGCATTTGCATTTATTGATCAGAAGCACCCTAAATTGTTTGTGGGAAGGTTGATTACTGAAACCCATCTTCACTTGGCTCACATCCAAAGCCGTAGATTATTGGGAGAAGAGGGATTAGTTTTCACTTCCTAAGCCTCATGTTCTTTCCCCAGCTGTCCAAATCTTTTTTTTTTAATAATAACTTTTTATTTTCAAAATAACATGCAGATAGTTTTCAACATTCACTCTTGCAAAACCTCTGTTCCAAATTTTTCTCCCTCCCTCCCCCAATCTCTCCTTTATACCAGCTGTCCAATCTTAACAAACACAAGGAAATCCTCAAAGCCAGGGCCCACCCTCTCCAGCAGGCTTTGCTCTCCAAGACTGCCTAGAAAGAAGCAAAAAAAACGAAAAGGAAAAGAGAGAACTGGAGAGAGAAATTGAGAGAAGCAAAGAGATGGGAAACATTTTCAGGCACTTGTGGCTGAGGCTAAGAAACGGGCTGCAGAACTTTTTACTTGAAGAAGAAATCATAAAAAGTAAAATAGGAAATGTCTTACAAATGGCAGGAAATGGGGATTTGTCATAAATATAACACTATAAACGTGATATCTAGAGCTGGAAGAGGCTCAGAATCAGCCACCCCACAGTGGCCCCTGATTTACAGACAGGGAAACCTTCTCTGGGTTTTATATTCCAGAGTTGTGACTAGTCTGAAGTCACACAGGTCATAGGACGCCGGAAAGACTGAGAAGTAGAGGGGGCCAGAGAGGCCGTCCTGGTCCACAGTCTCCCCCAAACTCTCAACCTGCATGGGAAAATGTTCATCTTCATTGTGCTATAATTGGTTTCCCTTGTAATTTTCTCTGTTTTATTTATGCAGCAAAAAACATGATTCTGAGACAGATGCCATGGGGTACATGAGCCCTAGGGAGCCTAATCTAGTCACTTAAAGTGTCTTAGGGTCCACAGTCAAGCAGGTGCCAAGTGATGGATGCAGGTTTTGAATGGGGAAGGGGGCAGCCCTCTCACTCCATAGCCAGCCTCCTTTCTACCACCCCACCCCACGCCTTGCCACGCCACTCCCCGCTGCAGAAACCGGAGCCAGCTGGAGGTCTTCACCGGCTCCCTCTCCAGTGGTTGGCCAGCTGGAGGAAACAATACATCCTTATCGAGTGTCTCCTTTGAGCAGAACTGAGCATCAGGATGTGTGTGACTATGTGTAAGAGTATGAGTGTAACAGTGTGTATAACAGTGAGAATGTATAAGAATGTCAGCTTATGTTAGAGTGTGTGAGGATTTGCAGGTGTATGGTGTGAGTGTGTATAAGAGTGAGTGTATGAGTATGAGTGAATATAAGACTATAAGTGTATATAAGAGTATGTGTATAAAAGCATGAGTGTGTAAAAGTGTATATAATAGTGTGAGTTTATGAGCGTCAGAGTATGTCACAGTGTTTGTAAGTGTGTGGGTGTGAGTGCAAGAGTGTGAATGTGTATAAGAGTATGAGTGTATGTAGGAATGAGTGTCAGAGTGTGTGTGTAAAAGTGTAAAAGTGTAAAAGAGTATGGGTGTATAAGAATGTCCAAGTGTGTGTGTCAGAGTGAATGTGTGTCAGTGTTAGTGTATATGAGAGTGAATGTGTGAAAGTGTTTGTAAGTGTGTGGGTATGAGTGTGTGCAAGAGTGTGAATGTGTATAAGAGTATGAGTGTATGTAGGAATGAGTGTCAGAGTGTGTGTGTAAAAGTGAGTGTCAGGGTATGGATGTATAAGAATGTCCAAGTGTGTGTGTCAGAGTGAGTGTGTGTCAGTGTTAGTGTATATGAGAGTGAATGTGTGAAAGTGTTTGTAAGTGTGTGGGTATGAGTGTGTGCAAGAGTGTGAATGTGTATAAGAGTATGAGTGTATGTAGGAATGAGTGTCAGAGTGTGTGTGTAAAAGTGTAAAAGAGTATGGGTGTATAAGAATGTCCAAGTGTGTGTGTCAGAGTGAATGTGTGTCAGTGTTAGTGTATATGAGAGTGAGTATATGTGTATATGATAGTGTGCGTGTATAAGAGTGAATGTGTGAAAGTGTTTGTAAGTGTATGGGTGTGCGTCTGTAGCAATGAGTGTCAGAGTATGGGTGTAAAAGTGAGTAAGAGTGTATAATAGTATGTAAAATAGCGTGAGTGGATAAGTGTGTCAGAGTATATGTATTTGCAAGTATATAGGTGTGAGTGTGTAGAAGAGTAAGAGTGTGTAAAAGTGAGAGTATAAGTGTGAGTGAATGTAAGAGTATAAGCGTATGTAAGAGTGTGTGTGTGTAAGGGTGTGAGTATATGTAGGAATGAGTATCAGAATATTTGTGTAAAAGTGAGTGTCAGGGTATGGGTATATAACAGTGTCTGAGTGTGTGTGTCAGTGTGAATGTATGTGAGAGGATGAGTGTTTATAACAGTGTGAGTGTATAAAACTGTCAGCATATATGTGCTTGCAAGTACCTGGGTGTGATTATGTAAGAGTGAGTGTGTAAAAATTAGAGTATAAAAGTGTGAGTGAATTTAAGAGTGTAAGTGTATGTACAGGTGTGAGTCTATGCAAGAGTGTGAGTGTGGGTGGGAGTCTGAATTTATGTAGGAATGAGTGTTAGTGTGTGTGTGTGAAAGTGAGTGTCAGAGTATGGGTGTATGAGTGTGAGCCTAAAGATCCAGCCCTGGATAACACCAAATCCCATCAGTCATGGAGCTTGAATCCTATCAGATACTCCCTGGAGTCTGTGCCTCAGTTTCTCTATCTGTAAGATGAGGAGTTAGGCTTCAATGGTCTCTGAAGTCCCTTCCAGAAGCCCCTTGTGAGCTTCAGAACCTAGGGGAGAGTTAAGAGACCTACGGAGATAATGCCATAATTCATTAAGGCAACTGGCGGTATAAAAAGTAAAGCGTCAAGCCTGGAGTCAAGAAGTCCTGAATTCAAATCCTGCCTCAGACCCTCCCTAGCTGTGCTCTTGGGCCACTTACTCAGGTTCTCTCAGTCTTATTTTCCTCATCTGTAAAATGAGAATAACATTCATTGTTACTGTTGTCGCATTGTGCTGTGTAAGTGCAAGCTAACGATGAACAGGATCCACTTTTCAGAGCTGGGAGATGACTAAAATAAGGTGATGAACAATGCCATATTATAAGCCTTGTGCCCTTCACTCCCGAGACACCCACTGGCCCCTGATGAGAAGGTGCTGCAGCACACACAGCCCCCAAGGACCATCCGGCTTTTGTAGGAAATCTCCCAGGAGGGAGAATCCTCTCACTGCCGCCCATTGTGTGGCTGCTGGACAGCTCTCCTGGGCACAACCCACCCTGCCTGAGATGCCCGCCTGCCGCTCATTGTGCCCTCCGGTGCCAGGCAGAACACGAATCCCCCGTCTCCAGCTAGTCCTTCTGACAGCTCCCATGCCTCCCAGGAGTCATCCTTCTTCAGGCTAACCCTTCTGAGTTCCCCAAACCATCCTCTTCTGCAGACTCAAAGCTGTTGGCCAGTGTAGGCGGCCTCCTCTGGGCACTTAGTAATGTCCTTCCTAAGCCTTAGGCATCCAGGACTGATCCCGGTGATCCAAACAGGAAGGAAAACAGAGGGATTCTTCCCTTCTTGTTCCTGGCAGCCAAACTGTGTCTTTTCTTTCTATCTTTCTTTCTTTCTTTCTTTCTTTCTTTCTTTCTTTCTTTCTTTCTTTCTTTCTTTCTTTCTTTCTTTCTTTCTTTCTTTCTTCTTCTTTCTTTCTTTCTTTTCTTCCTTCTTCTTCTTCTTCTTCTTCTTCTTCTTCTTCTTCTTCTTCTTCTTCTTCTTCTTCTTCTTCTTCTTCTTCTTCTTCTTCTTCTTCTTCTTCTTCTTCTTCTTCTTCTTTTTACAAATGAGGAAATGGAAGCTTACAGCAAATGTGAGTTGATCATAATCCCATAGGTTTATTACTTATTATTATTAGAAGGAGGATTTGAACCCATGTCCTCTAACTTCAAATTCACTAGATTTCCTATCAGAACAGCACCAGCATCAGATTTTCCAAGACCATCTGCTGGTTTGTTAAGGACACGATCCATTAGATTATTAGAATACTGAAGCTTGGACCTGGCCATGAAGATCTGGGTTCAAATGCTGCCCCTGGACCTTATATATATAAAACTATTTATAGCCATGGTAAAGAACTGGAAACTGGGAGATGCCCATCAACTGGGGGAATGGCTGGACAAGTTCTGGTATCAGTGTGCTGGAACATTACTGTTTTGAAAAAAAGAAAGGGGGTGATTTCAGAGAAACCTGGAAAGACTTGCATGGAATGATGCAAAGTGAAGTGAGCTGAATCAGGAAAATAAATTAGACAGTAACAGCAACATTGTAAAAATAGACAACTTTGAAAGACTTAGTAACTGATGAACACAACAACTAACCACTATTCCAAAGCACTCATAATATAATGTGTTCCTCACTTCCAGATAAAGGATGATGGACTCAGAGAGCAGTTTAAAGCCGCTGTTATTCACTTTTTTCCTTCCTTCCTTCTTTTCTTCCTTCCTTCCTTCCTTCCTTCCTTTCTTCCTTCTTTCTTTCCTTCCTTTCTTCTTTCCTTCCTTCCTTCCTTCCTTCCTTTCTTCCTTCTTTCTTTCCTTCCTTTCTTCCTTCCTTCCTTCCTTCCTTCCTTCCTTCCTTCCTTCCTTCCTTCCTTCCTTCCTTCTCTTCCTTCCTTCCTTCTTTCCTTCTAACTTCCTTCCTTTTCTTTTTCCCTTCCTTCCTTTTCCTACTTTTCCTTCCCTTTCTCCCTTTCTTTCTTCCTTTGTTTTTTCTTTCCATCCTTCTTTCCTTCTTTGGTTCTTTTCTTCCTGCCCGCCTGCCTTCTTTCTTCCTCCCATCCCTCTTTTCTTACTTTCTTTTTTTTTCTGGACAGAAATTTGTTTTGCATGACATACATATCCATATAGTTTTGTATGGCGTTTTCTTTTTCTTTTCAGTGGTTAAGGGTGGAAGATGAGAGAGGGAGAGAATTTAAAAATAAAATTGAATAAAAAAGAGACAAAGGCTGCTTCTGAAACATACTAGCTATGTAATCTTGGGCCAGTCATTTAATTTCCATGGGTCTCAGTTTCTTCATCTGTCAAATGAGGAGCTTGGAGTAACTGGTCTTAGGGTTCCTTCCTGCTTAAGCAATGCAATGTTATAACAGGAACCCAGAGACAACAGGACAGGAAGAACAATGGCAGCTTTATTTCTAGTCCCTCCCTCTACCCAGTAAGGGTAACTAACCCAGGCTAAGGGGCAGGCAGGCTGGGCTCGGGTAATCAATCGTCCTTGAGAAACAACAGCCAGCTCCCTGGGGACTCTCTCAGTCCCCTGATGACTGAACTATTTTAGAATCTTCTGGTTGATTTAGGGGACCCACCACGGGAACTTTAAACAGCCTTCCTGAGAAGATCCCTCTGCAGCCCCTCTTCTCTCTTTCCCAAAATAAAATCTGATTTTAGTTTGGGGAATGGGGAAGGAAGAAAAAAAAATCTGAGAACTAAAAATCCCAGCTCCATGCCCAAATGAAACCAAGCCCAGGAATGATGCTCTGCGCCAGGTATAGAAATAATCTGGTTTAATTTTTAACCCTGTACTGCAGAAAGGATCAAAATCTGGGAAGGAGATGAAAGAGCTGTAACCACGAAAGGAATCCAAGAAACACATGTCCCACCTCCCGCTGAGCGCCTGCTCCCGCCATTAAATGTGTACCCTATGCAGCTGGCTGAGATCAGCCCCATGGGGAGGGGGGAGGGGGAAAGGAAAGATGGAGGAGAGCTCAGGAGCTGGAGCCCCTAAAAGCTGAAGCCCTGGTTGTGGAGAGCACCAAGGACCTAAGCTTACCAGAGTAAGCCTTTATGGACACAGCTATTAGGGAATCCATCCAGAGACAAAAAGAAGCTATCCCTTTCATTCACATTGTACAGCAACATTGAAATTAGAGTGAGGCAAGATCCCAGAAAGCACCAAATCCAAGCTGCTCAGGATCTCATCACTTCATTCTCATCTCTTTCCCAGAGTTCAGATAGAAACCCCAGAGACAAATCCGTCTTCTGCTGAGTCTTTGCTTTAATATGCTCTGGAACGTCTTGCAGGCAAACGCAATGACTACATTTCATAATTCAGTAAAAGTGCTGGAATTTAAGCACCCACTGCCATTATTTTGGACCAGAACTGTGATTTCCTTAGGGCAAAAAATTCCCTGTGAAAAAACTTTCTCCACCAAAGCAGATCAACCCACAATTTCAGGTTTTCAAGAGTTGTCTTGCTTGGGGAACTAAGAAGTAAGCCACTGGCTCAGGGCCACCTTGCCACAATGGGTCAGAAACAGAGCTGGGGCCCAGGTCTTTATTACCAAAAAGGATAAGCTCTCTAGCTACGATGACACATTTTCCTCTTGTATCCCTAGCATCCAACACAGTGAACGGAACGTATTAGGGGGTTAATAAATGCTTGTGGATGATTACTGTTGATATGATTTCAGCTTTTCCTGGGCCTTCATGATCTTAAAGTAATAGATCTGCCTGTTATGGCTTTGGGGACAGCTAAGACATATTGTCACAAAAGTGCTTTCTAGGGACTATGGAGCAAATGTGACATTACATAACAAGTTCCCAATTCCTAAATGGCTTCTTTGATTAGCTGCCATTGTCGATGGAGAACTGCGAAAAATCTTGGTTGGTCTGGCCCTTCTCTTCAGCTGCTCTCTCTGGGTCAGACTCCAAACAAAATCCTGGGCAATTACTCAACCCCTCCATGCCTGAATGTAGGTCTGCCTCAGTGGAAGGAGTTTCCTTATCTAAGGTGCCCTACAATAAGAAATTGCAGGTTTGATCATATAGTTCTAGGGTCTTGCTTTACAAATGAGGAAACTGAGGGCAAGGGATATTCCTGGAGTCACACAAAGCCACAAGCAAAGATGCTAGCAGAATCAAAATGTGAATATAAGCTCCTTGGCTCCAAATCAAGCATTCTTAAAGTTACATACACCATAAGTCATGAGATATGAGATCAAATCTCCACTGCTACTTACTATTTGTGTGAGTCCAAGTTATTCATCTGACTTTTATGGGTCTCAGTTTCCCTATTTGTAAATAAGAGTCTGGAAACAAACAATTTCAAAACTACTTGTAATTCTAACTCCCAACATTCTATGAGTCAGGACTAGCTCAGAGCTTCTGCCTTCCAATTAATAGGACATTGCTGGGCCAAGATTGAGAAAGTCAGTTATAACAAAAGAAGCCCAGCATGGGCTTTGGACAGCAGGGTGGAAAGGCCTCAAGGCCCCAAGATTGGGAGGGTCAATTCTAACAAAAGAAGCCCTGCATGGGCTTTGGACGGCAGGGTGGAAAGGCCTCAAGGCCCTTGGAGGCTTGTTTGCAGAGGTTAAACTCACAGAAGGGAATGGGGCTGACTTTATTGCCCATAAATCCCAAGATGGACAAATCAATCTCTTCCAACATGGTGGCTTTTCAACAGAAACGTTATGTGTTGTTGGATTTGTGTCTGACGTGAGATGTTCTTGAGGATGGGGGCTACTGCTTTTCTGTCTTTGTATCTCCAGCATCTCCTGCAGTGCCTGGCACATGGTAGGTACTTAATAAAGATTTGTTGATCGATCGATCAATCGATTGATTGATAGGTATTAGACACTGATAACCCACAGCCATCTCCCATCTGGGGACGCCATTTGCTTACACAAACAAACCAATCAATGAATAGCAGCAGCTGATTCTCCCTATATGATGGTGACTTTTTCTAATATAGAGCCTCTAAATGTTAATCCTGATAAACATAATACAATGTAAAATATTAACCTTCCCTAAGGTTGAATTTCCCGATTCCTTTTTTGATGGAATAAAAAAGGAAGCAGCTTGATGGGGGATGGAAGGGGAAAGAAGCACTAGATTTAGGATTATAGAGCATGAGTTCAAATCCCAGTTCTGGCTTAGCTAACTGGCTAGCTGGGGAGGGTTGAAAGAATTAACTTCCTCATCTATAAAATCATGATTGGACTTGATCATATCCAAGGCTCCTTCTAGAATCATTGACACTCAGAAGAGACCACGGGGACCACATTGGCCAGATCTGACCTGACCCCAAATTGAAGAGTGATGGTGCAGTTTTTGCCTCATGATCCCCAGGGATTAGAAACGTACATCCCTTCTGAGAGCTTAAGAGACTTTTCCTTACACCAAGTTTCTCTGTACCTGCCTTTTAGTTCTCTTCTCTGGGATCAAGTGGAAAAAGCTAAATCTGCTTCCCACCTGGCCAATTTCCATCAGAAGGATCATGGGGACTGATTTAGAATTGAAAGAGATTCTAAAGGTGATCAAATCCCTCCCTCCCCATTTTACAGCTAAAGAAACTGAGGTCCAGAGAGGTTAAAGAACTTTGCTCAATGTCACATCTGAGGTGGGATTCAAATGCACATCTTCCTCACTCTTGGCCTATCAATTAGGTCAGGAGCTCTTAACCTTTGTGTGTCCCTTTGGACAATCTGATGAAGCTAGGAACTCCTTCTCAGAATTTTATTTTTAGATGCAAAAAATAAAATATAGGAAAGTACAAAGGAAAATCATATCATTCAAATAAAGATATATTTTTTCCACATCCAAATTCAAGAAAGCCTGAAATCTTCTCATAGACCCCCAATGGGTCCACTTACACCCTGTCCTACACCAAAACTGTGCAAAGCTTTTTGCAGGCCAAACAGTCTCTAAATCCTACATTTCTAGGAAGGTACCAGAAGTTCATGTAAGTTCTGGAGGGCAGCTTTCACTGAGGCCAGAATCTGAAGAAGGTAAAGAATAAAGGGTGCTAAACTTAGAGCCAAGTGACCTGGATTTGAATCCTGCTTTTAAGCACTTGAGTGATCCTAAACAAGTCCCTTTACCTTGAGGGCCTCAGTTTTCTAGGCTGTCAAATAGGGGAGGGGAGGGGGAAGGGGACTAGACCATTCCTCAAGAGTCTTCTAGTTCTAAAAACTCCAATGCTCCTGAGGCAAGAAGTCAGTGGAAGGGGATACAGCCTTGGGGTTGCAAGCACGGGTTAGCATGGGGCCTCTGGACAATACTTTCCATCTCAGAGCCTCAGTCTCAAGCTTTGCAAAGCTAAGACCATAAGAGGAGCTACAGAATCAAGTCTCCCTTCCTCCTCTTCATTAGGATGAGGGCTATAGAAAGGGAGCCACAGTGGTCTGCAAAGCCTGAGGCAGCTGAACTGTGCCTGGAAGAAATTAGCACCTTCCCCTAATTTAGGTTAATTTTCTAGGCCCTCCTTCAGACCTCAGGCCCAGGGGACTCCTGGGGTGTGAGAGTGAGAGAAATGTGGGGGAGGGGAAGTCTAAAGTAAGTGAGAGGTTTGGGGCCCAGATCAAAATGAAATGTATTTACTAGCACTACAAAAAGGGCTGCCACAAACATTTTTGCCCATGTGGATCCCTTTCCCTCCTTTAAAATCTCTTTGGGATATAAGCCCAGTAGTAACACTGCTGGGTCAAAGGGTGTGCACAGTTTGATAGCTCTTTGGGCATAGTTCCAAATTACTCTCCAGAACAGTTGAATCGCTTCACAACTCCACCAACAATGTATTAGTATCCCAGTTTTCCCCACATCCCCTCCAACATTCATCATTATCTTTTCCTGTTATCTTAGCCAATCTGAGAGGCGTGTACCTCAGAATTGTCTTAAATTGCTTTTCTCTGATCAGTAATGATTTAGAGCACCTTTTCTTATGACTAGAAATGGTTTTAATTTCTTCCTCTGAAAATTGTTCATATCCTTTGACCATTTATCAATTGGAGAATGGCTTGAGGGAATTGCACACGTTTAACATATATACTGGATTACTTGCTATCTGGGGAGGGGATGAAGGGAAGGTGGGAAGAAAACTCTGGAACACAAGGTTTTGCAGCGGCGAATGTTGAGAACTATCTTTGCGCATCTTTTGAAAATAAAAAGTTATTATAAAAGCAAAAAAAGTAGATGTTAGAGATGTGGAATTCAGTCAAAGAGAGCTAGTGTGGAGGGGGATAAAGTCACCTGGATCAAAGCCCTGAACCCCACAGTACTTCATGGAGAAAACACTTAAGAAGAGGCTTGGAAGGGAAGAACTCATTTGGTGGATGCCCATCCTGATGGTGAGGAGGTATACGCCCAGATATTATGGGTAACGCCATTTAACTTTCAGCACCACAGGACGAAGTGTTGTCTGCCCATTCCTTGTTAGATCTCTGCCAGCTATATCCTCAATTCATCGAATGACATTGTCTAATCACCTTCTAGCTATGCCTCGGTTTCCTCAGTTGTCAAATGAGGGGACTTGATGTGATCTTTAAAGACCTAGCTCCTAAGACATTATGACTGGGTACCAGGCAGTAAAAAGAACCTTGGTATCTTGAAGTCCGAAGGTATGGATTCAAGCCAGCACCTGGACGCTGGCCATATGACTCCAGGCAGGTCTGGTCTTTAACCTACCTCTTCAGTTTATTCATCTGAATGTCCACCTCCAATAAAGGGGACATTCGCAGCTCAGGGACATAGCTCTTGTGTGATGTTGCTCTCTCTGGGCCCTGGCTTCCTTATAAGTAAAAAACAGGATCTGGACTAAATGAGCTCTAAGGTCCTCCCATTCCTGGATGTTAAGATCCTGTTCCTTAATGCAGCAGAGAAGCTCTCCAAACTATCCATTTTCAGTTCCCAGAAGAAATGAGGCAGCTTGTGCCAAAGGACATAAAGAAATGTTGTCCTAAATTCTGATAAACTGGGAAGGCTTACAAAAAGTCACAGAGTAGGAGCCACAGGGGACTTTTGAGCTCATTTAGTCCAGTCCCCTCCAAGGTCCAGGATGGAAGTGACTTGGCCAGAATCATACGGAGAGTCAGCAGCAAAGGCAAGATTTGCACTCCAGTCCCTTTGATTGTAAACGCTGCTATTTTTCTACTACACCACACCGCCCTGGTCACATTTACAAATATTTAGCTTGGTTTTCATTTTATACAGACCACTATATAGCTAGTGAATATCTGAGGCAGAATTCAAATGCAGGTCTTGATTCCCTACCCACTGCACTCCTTAGCTGTCCTTAAGTCATTCTGTTTTTTGTTTTTCTTCCCTGAGAATCTGCTTGGGTAATGGATGGCATTCAATGCTTGATGGGACCCTGCAAGTCTTAAGGGCAGAGTGAGGTCATGGAATAAAGCCCGCCCTAAGAATCCCATCACTGCCATGTCTGGCCTTTGTGGCCGGGAGCAGGGGTCCCCTGGGCGTCCAGGTCCTCCTCTGGAAAGTGAGAGGGCTGGACCAGAGGCACCAACATCTCCTCTAACCCCTACAAAGTCTGTCCTTTCTGGTGGGACGGAGCCTCAGGAAAGAAGCTGCCGGACACCTCGCTGGAGGCAAGTCCCTTCTGCTCCGTGGGGCCAACATTCCCCCTCTAACATTCTGTGACTCCAACAAGTCTCTGGAAAGAGCTGTTTGACAAGGCAAGACACTAGCTACAATCATGTAAATGCAAAGAATGCTAAAGGGAAGCCAAACGTCTAAATTATGGCTGAGCTTAGTCCCAGAGAGAAGAGATAAGGCAAAATGTATCTTTGTTCAGTCATCATTTTTGTTGGGATCTTTAGTTTTTGACATTGGCTAATGTGAACTTCTTGTTCAGTTGTTTTTTAGTCACGTCTGACTCTTTGTGATCCCCATTTGGGTTTTCCTGGCAAAGATATTGGAATCGTTTGCCATTTCCTTCTCCAGATCATTTTACAGATGAGGAAACTGAGGCAAACAGAATTAAGTGACTTGCTAGTGTCTGAGGCCAAATTTGGACTCTAATCCTCCTAGCTCCAGGGCCAATGTTCTAGTCACTGTGTCACTCAGCTTCCCCAAGTAAGTGCCTCCTCTTTAACAAGATGTGTGTGGGATGGGGTAGGGTTGGAACCTGTGAGTATGGCACAGTACATACACCACCTGGCCTTGGTTAATTATTTGTCTTGATTACAAAGGAAGCTCACGGTGGGGATGACCTCTAAAAATGACTAATATAAAAACAAAAATGTAGAGGGCCAGAAGTCTGGAGAAGTATATGTGAAACAAGGATACTTACAACAAGGTGCTTGCTCAGTGGGATTGATGAGATGATGGTTCTCTAATTCACATATACTTAGTACTTAGCATGATGGTTTAGTAGTTCTACAGTTGGCACATGCTCAGTGTGCTGTAATGATGTAATTGAACTAAGGTATGTAAGGGCTGAGAGGCTGAGATAAGCAGACTTGAGAGAGACTCAGGTGAGGTGGGCTCGAGCTTGGTCTGGGACTCAAGACTCAGAGAGATCCTCGAGAAAGCTAGCCCGGACATCACACAAAAGGGAAAAACAGGTTAAAAGCAGGTCAAAACAAAAGGGACGTCTGGTTAACTAGCTCAGGTTAACTCTGAGACAGATTAGTCCGGGGGAGATCCTTGTCAGCCTTGGACTTCAGCTTCCTGATCCAGCCCCTTAGGTCGAGGACACTCTTTGGGTCTCAGATCTGTGGGCTTGGCTTCCGCCCATGGGTTTACAAGCTGGAGGTGAGAAGGAAGGAGGGATGTGTGAATGGTTCAGCCACCAGAGTTATCACCCGCCATTTACCAAGTTCTCCAGGTGGTGGAACAAAGGGAGGACCTCCAAGACAAGGTTGGAAATCAACATCCTCAGCTGGTCTCCATCCTCTCCTGGAAAAGTCCATTTCATCCCCCAGCTCCCTGGCTTCCCTGCATTTCCTAAAAGGGACCCCAGGAAACCAAAAAGCATCCATGAACTTTACAAAACGGAGAAGGGAAGAAGAGAAAGGCAACAATGGCGGGGATGTCACTGAGCCGCCCTCCCCTTGCATATAACGCCAAACACTCGACCCCAGCTGCATTTACTTAGCGTGTGGATGTGTGTTTGTGCTTCATATCTGTCTGTGGTGTTAACAGCCGGCTTCAGTATGGAAGCATCCTGGGAGCACTGAGGAGCAATCCCTCACCGTTAAGGAGTTCTTACTTGATGCAGCATAGCTCTGGAAGGGGAGCCAGGAGTTCTGGCTTCCAAGTCCTGGCCCTGCTGCTCATTACCAGTATGACCCATAGTCTCTAGGGGCCTCTCAAATTCCAGATCTCTGTGGCTACAAACTCTTATGACTCTACAGGTCTTGGTTTTATTCTCTATAAAAAATAAGGGGATTGTGTCCCTATCCCTCCATGAGCCTCAGTTCCCTTCTCTGTAAAAATAAAGGGATGCAGCGAAAGAACTCTGGGAGATGACTATGAACCACTACATAGAATTCCCAATCCCTTTATTTTTGTCCGCCTGCATTTTTGATTTCCTTCACAGGCTAATTGTCCACTATTTCAAAGTCCGATTCTTTTTGTACAGTAAAATAACTGCATGGACATGTATACTTATATCGTATTTAATTTATACTTTAACATATTTAACATGTATTGGTCAACCTGCCATCTGGGGGAGGGGGGAAGGGGGAAGAAGGGGAAAAGTTGGAACAAAAGGTTTGGCAATTGTCAACGCTGTAAAATTACCCATGTATATATCTTGTAAATAAAAAAAAATAAAAATAAATAAAGGGATGGTGTCCCTATCCCTCTATGGACTATAATTTACTTCTCTGTAAAAATAAAGGGATGGTTTCCTCAGTTTCCTCTCCTTTAAATGGGGATATTGAGTATATATTTTAAGTCTCAAGTTTCCTTCCCTGTAAAACCACGATTGGGGTGAGAGGAGTATTGATTAATGATCCTAGAGAAGTGATAATTCATATTCCTTCTTGTCTGCCAGGAGACAGGAGACTGCTAGGGCAGAATGGAATGTGCATGTATCAGGTGAATTCAAGAAACAGTTTCTTTCTTTCTTTTTTTTTTCTTTGATCCATGGAAGGGAAAGAAAGAGGCTATTTCCAGAATAGAGGGAAATATTAGATGGAAAACTAAAAGGATTAATATAATTAATTTTGTTTTTAAATCAGAGGCATTGTGGTACCACGGTGCCTTGGAATCAAGAAAACAAATTCAAATCTTGCCTCAGACCCTGACTCGCTATGTGACAGCGGGTAAGTCACTTATTATCTCTGGGTCAGGATCCTACAGAACTAAGTAAAATGAGGGAGTTGGGCTCTGACATCCACGCTCCTTTCCATTCCAAAATCCCCTGAGTCTCTGAATTCCAGCTCCAACACTGGGCAAAACACAATAACGTATCGATTTTCAGGGACTTCCTCAGGAGAACAGAGATAATACTTGCCTCACGGTGCAGTGATGTGAGCACAGCAGAGATGATACTAATCCTCCTCCTCATGAGCCTCCTAAATCCCAGGGAATTGGGAAGGGGAATGGGAAGGGAGAGATCAGAGCAGCAGGACAGGGAGGACCATCCCCATTTCACAGATGAAAGGACTGAGGCCTAACGAGATGAAAAAACTTGCCCAATACCAAAGAGAGTGATGGAGCCCTCTGCCCCTTAGCCGGGACACCTCCCCACGACTTGATGACTACAATGACACAGCTAATGGGCACCTAGAGCACACTGTGCTGGGTCTCTTGGGAGCGGCCATGACCGGAGGGGAGACTGAGCTATCTCCACCAGAGAAGCCAGTCTGAAGAGGCCGAGGGCATCAGCATCAACTGAGCACAAACCCGGAGTTTGTTAACAAGTTTGTAAACTCAGACACCCAAGGAGCAAAGGCAGGCCCCAGGGCTCCATCTTGACAGATAAAAATGGCTTCTTGGAGATGGAGTCTTGGAATGATATTAAGAATCTCTTACCTTCCTGGGAAAGGAAGGAATCATAAGAGCAAAGGTTGAGAACTTGAAACGACTTGCAATGTACACTTTCCTTTCTCTCTCTCTCTCATTTTCTTTTTCTTTCTTTTTTCACTTCTTTCTAATTTTTTCTTTCTTCCTTCTTTTTTCTCTTTTCTCTTTTTCTTCTTTTTTCTTTCCTTTCTTCTTTTCTCTTTTCTTTCCTTCCCTTCCCTTCTTCCTTCTCTCCTTCCTTTCTTTCCTTTTCTTCTTTCCTTCCTTTCTTTCCTTTCTTCTTTCCTTTCTCCCTTCTTTCCTTTCCTCCGTCCCTTCCTCCCTCTCTTTCTTCTCCCTTCCTTCCTTTCTCTCTTGCTTTCTTCCTTCCTTCCTCCCCCCTTCCCTTCCTTCCTTTCTCTCTTGCTTTCTTTCTTCCTTTTTCCCTCCTTCCTTTCTTCCTTCCCTCTTCCCTCTCTTTTCTTTTTATTTCTTTTTCTTTTTTTCTTCTTTCTTTTTACCTTCCTCTCTTCTTTCCTATCCTATCCTTTCCTCCCTCTCTCTGTTTCTTCTTTCCCTCCTTCTCTTCCTTTTTCTCTCTTTCTTTCTCTCTCTTTCTTTCTCTCTCTTTCTTTCTCTCTCTTTCTTTTCTTCCATCTTTCCTTTCCTCCTTCCCCTCCTCCCTCTCTCCTTCCTTTCTTTTTTTCTTCCTATCTTGCTTTCTCTCTCTTTCTTTTCTTCCATCTTTCCTTTCCTTTTTCTTTCTGATTTTGGCTTTCATGGAGTATATATCCACTACTACAATCACTAGGTTCAGAGACAAGGATACTTTAGTGAATTTTCTAGTCTAATTCCAAATTATTTTCCATAACCAGTCCCTTCATTTTACTAAGCACAGAGAGGCCCAGACCAAGAAAAAAAAATGAAGGGTCTCTCTACTGCTTTATCCTCCCTCTCTTGCTCCTCACAGCAATCCTTCCAAACTCTTTTTTTCCCTTTTCAATCCTCCCATGACTCTCCTTCTTCAAACTTTTCAGCTGAGAACTTTGCCTCATATTTACGAAAAAAATGGAAGCCGTTTTCTGTGAAATCATTCGCTCTTCTCCTCCGCTTTTTCATCTCCTATCACCCGATGCCTTCACCCGCTCCCTCCTCCTTGGCCCCTGTCTCACATGATGAAGAGGCTTACTCCTCACCAAGCAAGGCTCACCCCTCATCTTACTCAAGCCATCCCATCTCTTCCGGTTGTCTCCAACAGTTTGCCCCATAGGTCATCCTCACTCCATCATTTACTTCCAAATCTCTCCCTGTCTCCTGCTCATTACCTACTGCCTACAAACATGTCCACATTTCCTTCATCCTGAAATGACCCTCACCCTCTAAATTGTCTTATAACTCTTCTGCCTTTTGTGGCTAAATGCTGGAAAGGCTGTCTACAAAGGGGCCTCCACTTTCTTTCTTCCCCCTTTCTAGCAATCTGACATTTTGAAAGATAGAGTGAAAAAACTTCCCTCTCTAAAACAAAACCATCTGCACTTAATTATTTCTTCTCCTAAAACAAACTCTTACAGTTTTGAGGTACCACAAAGATGCAACATCCATAAACGTAATCAATTCATGGTTAATTTATGGTTAAGACCAAACCCGTTATTAATCCACCTTCTGACCATCCACCAAAATGGCTCTTTCTAAAGTTATCCCAGTTGCCAAATCCAATGGCCTCTTCTCAGTCCTCTGTTTGACCTCTCTGTGCTTTGAGACAAAATGTTAAATGTTAATTTAGGATTTAATAATTCATATCTTCTTTTTGCCCTCCTGGGAAGGGCTGGTATAGGGCTGACTCCAGCTAGAAGAGACTGAGACTAGGATCTGGGCAGGGTCCTTGGTAAAGACAGCAACTCTTGCCCATCTATGCCAGGAGTCTCAAGTCCCTTGCTTTCTGGGTCTGTTTCCTCATGCAAATCAAGGGGATTCCACTAGATGACCTCCAAAGAGCTTTCCAAGTCTAAAATCCTGTGATTGAGGGGAAAACACTGGTCTGTAGCCCCATAACTAGATAACAGCCAAATTAATGATAGAACGCAATTTTTTTCACCTAACCTAATCCAGCTGGGCCACCTCTGTAGTAGAGGAAAAGTGGACTGAAATCAGGGGACCTGAGATTCAATACTAGGTCTACAATTTACTGCCTCAGTGGTGTAGGTAGTCACTCATCTTTCTAGATCCCAGGCTTCTCTTCTATCAAATGAAGGAATGGGCCCTGATGACCTAAAGGCCACTTAGGTTTGTTCTCAGAGGGAAATAAGCAATTAGGACTGCCAAAAACCTCCTTGGAGGCCTTTAAGCAGAGAGCAGATGATCACATGTCAGGTGCTATAGTGGGAACTAACCCTGGGCACCTCCTTTGACCCGAAATGCCACTGAGGTCCCAATTCCTAAATCCTATAGTTCTGGGTTATGTGGTATACATATCCTCGCAACCCCTCTGCTGTGTGAACAGACAATAACCTACTGAGATTGGGGACAGGAAATCCAATGGACAGTGCTTGCTCACCATCAGGATGGATGGCCTTCCAATTGACAAAAGGTGACACATTGGTGATAACTGTACTAATGGACCAAACCCATAAAAAAGAGCTGGTTCTAGAGCCAGAGGACCAGAGTTCAAATCCTACTTTGGAGAGGTATAATATGACCCCAGAAAATGGCCCTTAACTATCTCATGTACAGGATGAAGGAATTGGATTAAATGACCTTTGAGCCCTTCTAACACTGTATGGATGATACTACAGCATACACTAATTTCCAGAATTACTTTAAGAAAAGCACTATAAAATGGGAACTATTATTAAGAGAAAGTTCTGCAAAGGGGGTCCCTTTCCAGCTCAACAGTCACCACGTCCTGCTGCCTGTCACACAACGAGACTCAGATGGAGGATTGTTTCTTCATTGCTTATTCCTCCTTTGATGTGCTACATGTTTCACCACAGACAGTATATAGTGAAGATACATTCACTATATAGATATGGTCCCAGGTTCAGGTGGCCTGATAACAAAAAGATCTATGGCAATGTTCACCCAGTTTGGGATGGGATCCCTTGTGCTGTTGCAAATTCAACTCCTCAGCCGCCATGGAGCTGAGCAAGGTAAGAGGTAACATCTGGCTATTAGAAGAAAAACAGAAAAAAGATATAGTCCAGGAAGTCTCCTGGGTAGGGAAAGAGAGGAGCCTGAGGCAGGGGGGAGAGGAAAGGCCCCCACAAGGAGCAGCTGTTATTGCTATTTCCACTGCCTTGGGGTCCTACAGTATTGGAGTGATAGTGATCAAATAACCACACTGGGAGTGTGAGAGGCAGTGTGTGTGGTTGCTGAAGACAAGCAGAGATTAGCCAGGGATGCTGGGAAGCCAGTGAGGAAAGGACAATGGATAGTAGAGTGAGAAGACACTGCTTCCAACTCTGGCTTTGCTACTAATTAACTGTGTGATTTGGGGCATATCACTTCTACTTTGGGCTTCTTTTCTCATGTGAAAACATGACTGGAAGATTATAAAGAAAAAGTGTGTCCCAGAATGGAATTGAAAAAAAAGGAACTCCCTCTTTTCTTGGAAAAGGTGGGGGGGCTAGATATACAGATAGCATCAGACACGGTCGATGTGTTGGTTGGTCCCCCTTTTTCTTTTAGAATCTTTGTTACATGGGATGAATGCTCTGGTGCATTGGAAATAGCAGGAAAATAAAATAATCAGATGCAAAGTCTGATCCTTTGAGATATAAGCAAACACAGCAGGGCTTGGGAAAGGGGATTACATTTGATTACATAGTGGTGAGCTATCCAAATTGGCTAGATGGGGCAGTGAACAGAGTATCTGGCCTGGAAACCTGGTCGCAGATGCTAATTAGCCGGGTGACCCTCGTCACATCATTTAACCCTGTTTGCCTCAGTTTCTTCATCTGTAAAATGAGCTGAAAAAGGAAATGGAAAACCACTCCAGTATCTTTGCTAAGAAAACCCCAAATGTTGTCAACAAAGAGTTGGCTGTGACTAAATAGAAGTTCAAGTCAGCAAGTGTCAAAAATGAAAGATAGTGAAAATGACAATTTAAATGGAACTTGTGTGACTAAATAATCTCTAAGATTCTCTTTTTCAGGGGGAAAATCTGAACAAATATTTAGTGCCACACTTTTTTTTTGTAGAAGTCAAAAACTGGAAACAAACTAGTTGCTCATTAATAGGGAAGTGATTTTACCAACTGTGGTACAGGAAGGTAATAGAATGCTCCTAGACCGTGAGAAAAATGAAGATTAAGACAACCAGAGAAGCCTGGAAGATTTGCACAAACTGAGGCAGAGGGAAATGAACAGATTCAGGAGAAGATATACAATGATTACAACCGAGTAAATGGAAAGATCACTAAACAAAGGCAATCATGTTCTAGAGGTGAGACAACAAAATATCTCTTCATCCAGAGAGCTTTGATTTAACACGAGGAGTAGAATGTTCATACCGTGGCAGATGTGGTCACTGTATCAGGTGATTTTGTTTAATTGTGTTTCTTTGTTATAAGAGAGGGTTCAAGTCCCAGGTTAGGCTAAGAAGTATAGCCAGAGATACCATAATGTTAAAACACAAGGCATCAATAACAGGAGCTAAGATAATGTGAGCACATCTCTAAAAGTTATCAAGCTGTGCATACCCTTTAACCCAGTAGTGTTTCTACTGGGCTTATATCCTAAAGAAAGCTTAAAGGAGGGAAAGGGCCCCACATGTGCAAAAATGTTTGTGGCAGCCCTGTTTGTAGTGGCCAGAAACTGGAAACTGAGGGGATGCCCATCAGTAGGAGAATGGCTGAATAAATTGTGGTATATGGATGTTATGGAATATTATTGTTCGGTAAGAAACGACCAACAGGATGATTTCAGAAAGGCCTGGAGAGACTTACATGAACTGATGCTGAGTGAAATGAGCAGAATCAGGAGATCATTGTACATGGCAACAACAAGACTGTATGATCAATTGTGATGGACATGGCTCTCTTCAACAATGAGATGATTCAAATTAGTTCCAACTGTTCAGTGATGAAGACAGCCATCTGCACCCAGAGAGAGGACCATGGGAACTGAGTGTGGACCACAACATAGCATTCTCACTCTTTCTGTTGTTGTCTTCTTGCATTTTGTTTTCTTTCTCAGTTTTCTTCTTCCTTCTTGATCTGATTTTTCTTGTGCAGCAAGATAACTGTACAATTATGTATACATGTATACATATATTGGATTTAACATATATTTTAACATATTTAACATGTATGGGACTACCTGCCATCTGGGAGAGGGGGTAGAGAGAAGGAGGGGATAATTTGGAACAGAAGGCTTTGCAAGGGACAGTGTTAAAAAATTACCCATGCATATGTTTTGTAAATAAAAAGCTTTAATTAATAAAAAGAAAGAAAGAAAATGTGAGCATAACGAAGTCAATCACTCAATTAACAGGCACATATGAAGTGCCTACTGTATGCTAGGCACTCTTCTCAGAAAAAAAAACTACAAAACAATTTCATCCACGAAGAATAGTACAGAAAAAGAAAATTTGTTTCATGAGATACAAGCAGGAAAAGGTGAGTTTCCTAGGGAGTGCTCAGAGAAGACTTGGTTTCTCATCAACTGCTTTGTTTGAGTTCTACTCCACAAACCTTATGCCGTGTTCAGGATAAGCTCATCATCTGAAATGCCACTATCTAGGAGAGTGATTCAGCTTGGGTACTGAAAATTTCCTTCGCATTTTTAGTTACTTCTTCCCTCTAACTGGAGAGCTGGAAGGCAGAGCAACGAATTCCTCCCCAGGACTCTATGAATGTCCAGACATTTACAGCTAAATTCATTTCCCATTAGGCTCTCTGCTTTTGATTCTATGAATATCATGCCCCCTTACCAGGGGTCTTCCATGCCTCCCCTTCTTCCCTTTTCAACCTCTTTTTATGTATCGTCTTCCTCCATTAGATTGTAAGTTCCTTGGAAAGGAAGGAGGGAGAAAGGAAGAGAGAAAGTAAGGAAAGAAGGGAGGAAAAGAAAGAAAGAAGGAGGAAAGTAGAGTGAGAGACAAAGAAAGAAAAAGGAAAAAAGGAAAGAAAAGAAAGAGAAGTTAGAAGGAAGAAACAAAATCAGCAAAACATTTCAGAATAGGAAGAAGACAGAAAAAGATTGTAAAGATATTAAAATGAGCGATTTGGGTGCTACTTTATTAAATTAGAAACAAATTACAAAAAAAATGAAATTTCATAAACAGTCCTGTTTTTTGTTCTTTGTAAACTGCAATGTCTGTTCTTTCCTTTTCTTATTTGTATCCCCAGAACTTAGCATTCTGAGCTTTATTTTTTATAGCATTATATTTTCAGAACTCATTTACTAATTTTGAGTGATCACTATTTTACTTCTCTGTATGTAGATTTTCCCCAACAAAGGAATAAGAGTTGTTTTAAAAGTTAGAGAGGGTGGTTCAAGCTCTATTGACCACTATAACTTATAAACTAATTTCATTTTAGGAATTCAATAAACAAAAACAAAGTTAGAATCTGGATCCTGAGAATCTCTTCTTCTCTAAAAAAGTGAATTGTTTGAAATCACATTGCTAGTTATGCCCCCAGCCTGTCCCCCCCTTTTTTTCAGTCTTGACCTTTCTTCATTTTGACAAAATGAATAGACTCAGAGAAATCTAAGAAGAGTTACATGAACTGACGCAGTAAAGTGAAGTGAGCAGAAATAGGTGAACAATATATTGAAAAGAAAAATAACTTTGAAAGATGAAAGAATTCTGATCAATACAATGACTAATTACTATTTCAGGGGCGAGGAAGCATGTTACCTATCTCCTGACAGAGAAGTGGCGAACTCAAAACAAACATCTAGATATACAATTTCAGTCACCGCCAGTGCACGGATTTGTGTCATACTTGTTTGTTATCAGAAAAGTTGTTGTTGCTATTATTGTTCTTTTAACATAGAAAAGTTTTATTTGGGGAAAGGATTTGGAAGGGAGAGAACTATGGATGATCCTAACCAAAAAAAAAAAAAAAAAAAAAAAAAAAAAGAAGAAGAAGAAGAAAAGAAAAAAAAAGGAGGGTCATTCTACCATTAAAAAAAAAAATCAGAAAATGGAAGGATGTTCAGAAAGAGAAAAAGATAAGCAGGACAAATTTTAAACTACCACGTTTGATTCATTATGTTATTTTTTTAAATGCCAGTAGGGATATACAATAGGGATCTGTAATTTCATGGATAATCCTCTTTTTCTGATTATCTACATGTATGGAAATACTCACATTTGAACTTGATTGTCAAGGAAATAATAATCAAAAAAAGAGGAGGAAATAAGAAATGTGAACCCAAACAGAAAAGAAACAGAGATTGGGCGTGTTTCAGGAGGGATTGAGGAGATGACTGTTGTAGTGAAGATCATGAAATAGGACAGCCAAAGGCCTTTGCCTCTTCCTATCATCATAGAATGTGAGCTCTGGCAGCTTCTTCATCCAGTCATCCCAGAAGACTTTGGCTCTGAAAAGGTTCCTTGCAAGAGCTCAGAAGTTGAACTCTAACCAGTGCAGTGACCAGTCCTAAAACTTATTATGAAGAAGAGAAAAGATGGATTAGATATAGAGGAGGAAACATGTTTTCAGACAAAGTTTGCAAGTTAGTGAGTAGTGATAGAGATGCAAGAAAAGAAGGGGAAAAAGGAAAGAAAAAAAAAGGATAGGAAACAAAGAAGAGAGAGTTGAGAAAAAAGAGAGGAAAGGAGAAAAAAGAAGAGAAAAAGAAAAGGAGGGAAACATGAAGGAAGAAAATGAGAGAAGAAAGGAGAATGAGAAAGAAGAAAGGAAGAAAGAAAAAAGAAAGATATGTTAGAAGAATGAAATAAACATCAATAAAACATTTAAGAATATGGAGAAGAAAGCAAAAAAAAAAAAACTTTAGAAAGATACCAAAATGAGCGGTTTGATGCTATCTTGTTAAATTAAAATACTCTTAAAAAACAAATTTATAAAGAGCTGAAGTTCAATATAATCTTAGTTTTATTTTGTTCTTAGTACATTTCCATCTACTCCGTAGAAGGAGCACCCACCATGGAGGAGAAGCTCAGATCCCCTAAAGCACTAAAGGATGGAGACACTTCAAATTTGGGAGGCAGGTAGGGAACCTTCAAAGAAAAAAGACTAGTCATTGACCGGCAAATCACAAGAAGCTTGAACAGGGGAAGGACGGAGCTTAGAGCTGGAATAGAGAGCTTTTCAAAAGTCACCCAGACCTTTTTAAAGCTTCTTAAACCCTTTTTAAAGCTTCCTATAACTGAATGTGGAGGTCACAAAATTATGATTTATTATCAAAAAATGTTTAATTTGTACACCTATTTTATATACCTATAAGCCTAGGGTCACCTAAAAATTTCTCAGGCAAAAAGAGATCATGAAAAAAAAAATTTAAGAAGCTCTATCCTAGACCAACTACCTGTGATCTTACAGATATGGGCACTGAGGCTCAAGAGAGAAAGAAATGGCTTATCTAAGGTCATTTTGGACTGTAAGGAGCAAATGTGGAATATGAAGCTAAGCCCACTGCTGCTTCAGGGTGGGCTGGGACTCTGCTCCATGACGTCACCTCTGGACCAAGGGAAAGAGGATATCCCTCTTTCAGAAATAGACCTTGGGGAAAACAGGCTAATTCCAGATTTAATGAAAAACCCATTTTCCCCTCAAACACATGGGAACATATGGAGTAAAAGACAAATCAAGACGGTTCAAGGGAATGGTATACACGAGTTCTCCAGGTGCCTCCGACATTTTTACGAAGCGACGGGAGACTGGAAGACAAAGGCCTGAGGTGGGGAGACAGCCCAGCTATAAATTTCAGGGGAGGACAGGGGAACAAACTTGTTTGGCCAAGTGGCTGTTTTTATGTCTTTTCCCTGAGTAGCCGTTCTGCAAGCTGTCACCATTAACCTTTCACCTTCCCGGAGCACTTTATAAATCCTAAGGTGCCACAGAAATGGGAACCGTTATGATTGGCAAAGAATCTGTCTGACCTTAGTCCCCGCTGACCAGGTCAGCTAGGAAGAGGTGGGAAAGAGGTTCCCAGATCCTTGGGACAGGTCCAGGATGCTGAAACTGTTCCCAAGAATCAAAGGTTCACAAAGCTAGAGATTGGGGCCATCTCAGAGATAACCTAGCCCAATCCCCCCATTTTAGGGATGAGAAAATTGAGACCTGCAGCAGTTTAGCCAAGATTATATAAACGGTCACCATCAGAGACAGAATCTAAATCCAGAGCCCACTCTTTTTTACTTTGGCTTCAAGATTTTCTGGAGGACTTTCTAGAATCAGAAAATCTTCCTTCAAATTTCATCTCTGCTACTTACTAGCTTTATAATCCTAGGCAGATTACTTCATCTTTCTGAGCCTCAGTTTCCCCATATGTAACAAGGAAACACTACCAGGGCTGTGAGAAAAGTGTCTCGGATTGAGTGCTGGGCGTGGTGTCAAGAAGAACAGAGTTCAAATCCAGCCTCAGAAACTTACTTGTATGACCATGGACAAGGCATTCTGTTAATCTTAGTTTCCTCAACTATAAAATGAAGATAATAACAGTACCTACCTTTGGGGGTTGTGAGGATTAATGAGATAGCATTTTTACATAATGGTGGAGAAAGAATTCAAACACAGGTCTTCCTCATTTTACATCCAGCACTCTGACCACCATCCCTCCATGCCGTCTCCCGTAAGGAAATAAAAAAGCCAAGTTTCAAACAAAACTACTCTGACTTCAAATCCCTCTACACTGATTCTCCTGGGGTACCACAGTCTAGCATCCCGTTCCTTTTCCCCTTCTGACCCCAGGTCATTGCAAACGCCAGACTATACCAGCACATCTTCAAGGGTTACATTAAAGAGTAACATAAAGAGTTACAGGGAATGCAAACTTTGCCCCAAAGATTTCCACCTATCCTAAAGAGATAAAGCCTAAACTTTCCAGCTGATCAAGTCTCAAACTAAACTTCCTTCTGCCTAATTTCATCCTCACCCCCTTCTCTTGTTCCAAAGCCCTATGAGACCCTCACATTTGTGGTCCCAAAGAGAATAGGGTCTTTCCAGTTAACCCTTTCTTCCCCTTGATTTGGGATTTATCCACCCTGAAGCTCCAGTTCTAGCTCATTTACCTATTCTACAATCTCAGGGTCACTCTCAGCCAATCAAGAAATCTTCTGATTTCAAGGTGGGCTTTTGGGTATTTCACATATGTATTTATCCGATCTCTGCCTAACATCTTCTCCTCCTGCTCTAGGAAAAGACACAGAAATATCAGCAGGTAAAGACACCTGGACACAGAGGTCAGGTCTACAGTTCACAAAGAGAGTCAGTCCCTTTTATTCTGGCATCAGATTCCCAAAGACTGGTTATGATTCTTTCTCTATCTTTTGCCTCCTGTGCAAACAAAGACTGCACACATATCAGAGGGCACACAGTTCACAGCTGTTTCTCTCTAGAGCCTGAGACCCAGCCCTCTGGTGGGTGAAGGAAAACAAAACCACTCTGGGGACCAGAGAATAAAAGATCATGGAAATGTACCTCCGGGGTCCAAGGCTCCAGTCTGTCCCTTCTTTTAGGAAAAAGTGATCATGGGCCACCACCAAAGGCTGTTAGAAGTTAGGAAGGGAAAAATACAATCACTAAACTTGGGGAAATCCAATTTTGGAATTAGCATGGCTGCCCACAAGTTCACACCTTTGAACAGAGCTGAGGCGCTAAGTCTGGTGCTTTTGGGAGTCCCCATTAAGGAGTCCTGAATTGACAGCCCTTATTTTAATAAATCGAACAACAAGCATTTGGTACCCACTTACTAAGTGCCAGGGGATACAATGACAAAAAAAATGAAAGCATCCCTTCTCTCAAGGAGCTTGTCTTCTAGTAAGTATATTTAGAATCAAGATAAGGAGACCACTATTAGCTGAGAGGATCCGATAAGACCTCTTGGAGAAGGGGATGCTTGAGTTAAGTTTTGAGAGAATCTAGGAGATCTAAGAGACAGAAACAAATGTCCTTCACCCCCTTTCTCTGTGGCCCTTGTTCAGTTCCTCATTTGGGGTCAGTTATGAAACACAAAAGGAGAATGCACAGATAATGCACAGGTTGCCTGGACTTCTGATTATATTCATCGTAGAAGCCAGGTGTTAGCACAACAAGGGAGGCAGAGCAGCTTGAGGAACAGGAAGGCAGCAACCATTACCAATGCAAGGGACTAGCTTTTATCTTCTCTGAGAGTGCTGGAGCAAGGCTAAGAGAACTTGGTTTGAAGTCAGATCTTCATTCAAATCCCCCCTCTGCCACTTATTACTTGTATGACCTTGAGAAATTTCCTTCCCTTCCCAAATAGGGAGCATGCTTTTCTCTCTAAGATCCCTTCTAATTCCCAAACTCATGATTTCTTTGGGCCTCACTGTGCTCATCTACAAAATGAAGGCCAATTCCAGCTCTAAATTTCCAAGAACAACTAACTTGGAGAGCCTGGACTCCCAGCAAGGAGAGTTTCATACTGGCATGTCAGCTGAGTTTATTTTAGAAAGAGAGCCAGGTGAGACTTTTGCAAAGACCAGGGTATCTCTGGGGAGCCTATGAGACATGCCCTGAACAATGTTTGTTCAGGAAAGAAGGAAGGAAGGAAGGAAGAAAGGAAGGAAGGAAGGAAGAAAGGAAGGGAGGCAGGGAGAGAGTGAAGGAGGGAGGGAGGGAAGGAAGAAAGGAAGAGAAGGAAGGAAAGAAGAGAAAGAGGGAGTGAGGGAGGAAAGAAGGAAGGAAGGAAGGAAGAGAGGGAGGGAGGAAGGGAAACTGGGGAAGATGAAAGCATGAACAATGACAACAAATAGCTTTTGTTCATTTCTCGGGCACAACTGCAGAGCAGTGATAGTAGGACTTGAAAAAATTACATAAAAAGCAAAGAATGATTATGGAGATACAGGAATACTAATGCACTATTACTGGAAGTGCAAAATGTCCAACCGTTCTGGGAAGCAAATTGCAAGTATTCTTTTTAAAGTGACTAAAAATATCCATGCCCTTTGACTTAGAACCCCCACTGCTGGGCAAATACCTCAAAGATATCAATAACAAAAAGAAAGGCACCGTATGCACCAAAATACTTGTAGCAACAAAGAACTGGAAACCAAGTAGATACCCATTGGTCAGGAAATGACTAAGTTACATGAATAGATGGAATATTGCTATGGTATTAAAACAATGGATATTTCAAATATGTAGAAACATGGGAAACTTTAATGAACTAATACTTCATAATTAATGAATGCTTGTTGACTGGACAATCTAGATGAACTAACATAAACCAAAAAAAAAAAAATGAGCAGGACCAAGGAAACAATGACTGCAAATAAAATGAGCAGGACCAAGGAAACAATGACTGCAAGGGTGAAAATGGAAAGAACCAGAATGCAACAGAAAGGGAATGTTTTGAAATTATACAGATCAAGGTTGAAGAGCCTAGATGAGAAAAAGCACAACTGGCTCTTGTTTACCAAGGTGGGGGATATGGGAGGTAACAAAATAGGGAGTGAGCAGACACTTTTGCTGTGTTGGTTAATGTTGCTGAACAGCTCTTTCCCATCATCCCCCTTTTTAAAGGTGCTATAAAAGGTGACTCTTTGGGAAGGAGAGAGGGGGAAAGAGAGAGAGTAGAGAGACAGACTGACAGACATAGAGAGGCAGACACACACACAGAAAAAGACATACAGAGACAGAGAGGGGAGAGAGACAGAGAGAAAGAGGCAGAGACAGAGAAACAGAGAGAAAGAGACAGAAGGAAAGACAGAGACACACAGAGAGAGACACAGAAGAAGCGACAGAGACAGAAAGACAGAGAGGGAGAGACAGAAAGATGGGGAGGGAAGAGAGTAAAGAGAGACAAAGATATATAGAGTCAGAGAAACAGACAGAGAGAGACTCACAGAGAGACTGACAGATGGGGGGGGAGAGAAAGAGAGACAGACAGACACAGAGAGGGGGGAGCAAGACATGTAAAAAAACAAATGTTATCAGTAAGAATTCAATTTGGGGTTTTTGTCTTGTTTTGTTCAGCACTGAGGCCTTGGGAAGGCTGAGCTCTTCTTCCTCCCTCACAGCTTGGGTTGACTATTAACACCCTTCTGCACACACATTTTCTGCTTGGTTAAATCAAGCCTAGATTAACAGCCAGAGCAATGAAATTAAGAGACAGCAATCACACTAAGTGCGGATGAGATCCAGGATCATTTTTTCTCTCCCTATTTCAGTACTGCGCATTTGCTCTGGCTATTTTTTCCCCCAGAAAGCAAGAACAAGAATGGGGAAACCAAGGAAGAACTGGAGGACTGGCTGACATTCCTCCTGTGAGAAAGAAGGGAATCCAGGCATTTCACGGGCAGGAAGGGAAAAGCACCTTGGTGTCCCCCTGCCCCTCATCTCTCTCTACCCCCCTGACAGGGTCCTCATTCTGGATCTGTGCTCCCAGCTCTTCCCAGCCTCTGAGCAGGGCCCCTAGGCCAGCCCTCACCTGGGGACTCACTGCTCTCCCTCCCAATCAGACCTGAGGTGAGGAAAGATCTCCCTCTTAGTCCTCCCAAGACAAAGATGTGAACAGTCAGCATGAGCTTGCCACAGTCCACGCCTCTCATTTTACAGAGGGGGAAACTGAGGCCCATGTACCTGAAGAAGTTACATGAATAGACTGGGATATTGCTATAGTATTAAAACAATGGATATGTATAAATATGTGGAAGGATAGGAAGGTTTAATGAACAGTTGTTGAGTGAATGATCTAGATGAACTAACATAACCAAGCAAAACCAAGCGGCAGAACCAAGAAAACAATGAATACAAATAAAATGAGCAGGACCAAGGAAAAAAAATGACTGCAAGGGTGAAAATAGAAAGAACAAGACTACAATAGGAAGGGAATGTTTTGAAATTATACAGATCAAGGTTGAAATGAAGTAGAGTGAATTGTGCAAGTCACCCAGGTCGTAAGCAGGAGTCAAAATTTGAACTCAGACCTGAGGACTGTAGAGTCTTTCCATTGACCCACTTTGGCTAGACTGAAAGGTGCTAAGGGATTTGTCTAGGATCATACGGCTAGTAAGTCTCTGGGGCAGTATTCGAAGTCAGGTCAGATTGACCCAGAGTCTCAGTACCATCCCCACTGTACAATTCCTGGCCACCAGAAGCTTGTGAATAAATGCTTGTACACTGATTTTCGTTCCTATCATAATCCCTCTCTAGGACTCCCTGAGGGTAGGACCACTTCTTCCCCATCAGTGCCTGGTACTATTTGCTAAGTTGGATTCTCAGAGTTTCCTGGGGGAGCTGAAGTTCTATGAGCAGGATTCCCTATCTGGAATGTATCCAGTCAGACTCATTGGGAGGGCTTCTGTATTAGCCCAAGATTACTATGACTGTAAGGACCACAAGGGACACCTAGCCACCCAGGCCCAGCGGAGATCACAGATCCACTTAGATAAGAGCTGGGAGCTCAAGCCATTTTACAGAAGAAGACACTGAGATCCACATGGAGAAAAGCATTCATGGATAATAATAAGGCCTTTCCTTCCAGGTCCAACCAATACTGAGGCTCCCGGTCCCGTCTCCTCTGAGATCTCTGTGCTTTCACCAGCTGCTGAGAATGTTACCTTTTCTGAGGGCTGCTTATCCTCTCTAAGTGCCCCCATGTGGGAGCAGTCAACCCTGATGGCCACCACCAAATTCCATTGTCCTTGGCCTGGAGGACATTCAGTTTCTCAGGTTCTCCTTAGAAGACATTTAATCCCACCTCTCCATAAATCATCTAGCCATTTTCTAGTCTCTGACATTGGACTATTATTCAGAGCCCTAACATGCCATGGCCCTAATGTTAAGTTTCAGACTTCATCCGGATCAGATGTCCTGTCCCAGAGTTCAGCTCAGTTCACAAAATTTCATTAAAGCAAGAGCTCAGAAGTGGAATCCAGGCTCTTCCCTCCCGCGGCAAGTTGTTTCATTTCTCCTGTGGCCATGTAATAACTCATATTCTACAGTGTTTTACAGTTTATCAAGAATAAAAATCAAAGGGGAACTGATTAAAACTGGAAAGGACCAGAAACTGGAAACTGAGTAGACGCCCATCAATTGGAGAATGGTTGGGTATATGAATGTTAGGGAATATTATTGTTCTGTAAGAAATGACCAGCAGGATGATTTCAGAAAGGCCTGGAGATTCTTACAGGAACTGATGCTGAGTGAAATGAGCAGAACTAGGAGATCATTATATACCTCAACAACGATACTATACGATGGTCAATTCTGATGGACGTGGCCCTCTTCAACAATAAGATGAACCAAATCAGTTCCAATGGAGCAGGGATGAACTGAACCAGCTACACCCAGGGAAAGAACTCTGAGAGATGACTATGAACCATTACATAGAATTCCCAATCCCTCTATTTTTGTCTGCATTTTTTATTTTCTTCACAGGCCAATTGTACACTATTGCAAAGTCTGATTCTCTTTGTACAGTAAAACAACTGTATGGATATGTATACATATATTTTATTTAACAAAAACTTTAATATATTTGACATATATTGTTCAACCTGCCATCTGGGAGAGGGGGTGGGGGGAAGGAAGGGAAAAATTGGAACGAAAGATTTTACAATTGTCAATGCTGAAAAATTACCCATGCATATATTTGTAAATAAAAAGCTATAAGAAAAAAAAAAGGGAAAAAAAGGCTGGAAAGGACTTTAAGAAAGCAATGGCTTCAATCTTTTCTTTTCACAGATAAGGAAATGGAGACCTACCCAGAATTTATGTGACTTGTCCAAAGTCATAAACCTATAACATAACAATGGAAGGATTAGAACCCAGGCCTTTGGGTCTTGGGATCCAGAGCTCTATCCATTGAATTCCACTGTTTTTCAACAATTGTATGAGTTAGATAGCAGCAATATGATTATCTCCAATTTTGCAAATAGGAAAAAGTGAGTCTCACACTAATGCATTGTTGGTGGAGTGGTGAACTGATCCAACCATTCTGGAGAACAATTTGAAACTATCCCCAAAGGGCTATCAAACTGTACAAACTCTTTGATCCAAGAAGTGTCTCTATTGGGTCTGTCTCCCAAGGAAATCATGAAGGAGGGAAAAGGGCCCACATGTGCAAAAATCCTTATAGCAGCTCTTTTTTTGTGGTGGCGAAGAATTGGAAAATCAGTAGATGCCTATCAACTAGAGAATGGCTGAACAAGCTGTGGTACATGAAGATAAATGGAATATTGTTGTTCTATTAAAAAATGATGAGAAAGCTGGTTTTAGAAAAGCCTGGAAAGATTTACATGAACTGATGCTGAGTGAAACAAGCAGAACCAGGAATACACTGTAGCATAATACATAGTATATACTGATATAACACATAGTAACAGCAAGATTGTGCAATGATCAACTAGGAAGGACTTGGTTCTTCTCAGTGGTTCAGTGATCCAAAGCAATCCTGATAGACTTTGGATGGGAAACATCATCCACATCCAGAGAGAGAAATATGGATCCTGAATGCAAATCAATACATGCTATGTTCGCTTCTTTTTTCTTTTTCATGTTTTTTTTTCCCCTTGTGGTTTTTCCTTTTTGTTTTGATTTTTCTCTCCCAACATGCTTCATCAAGAAATGTGCTTAAATTTAGATTTTTTCTTCCCGGGTTATTTTTATCTTCTGAATCCAATTCACCCTGTGCAACAAGAGAACTGTTCGGTTCTGCACACGTATATTGTATCTAGGATATATTATAACACATTTAACATGTATAGGACTGCTTGCCATCTGGGAAAGAGAGTGGAGGGAGGGAAGGGAAAAGTCGGAACAGAAGTGAGTGCAAGTAATGTTGTAAAAAATTACCCATGCAGATGTACTGTCAATAAAAAGTTATAATTATTAAAAAAAAAAGAAATGTGCTTTAAAAAATGAATATACATGTATAACCAGAAAAAAATAAAAAGTGATGAAATCATAAAAAAGAAAAGAGAAAGAAAAAGAAAAATGAGTCTCAGAGAAGAGATTTGAATTGCTTGGGAGTCACAAAGCACAAAGTGGAAGTGGTAACATTTGAATCCAGACCATGATTCCCATTCCTATTCTCTTTCTATTAACTACATCAATATAATTCTTCCTGTATATGGAAATAAATACTGAAGAGCCTACGCATAAGAGGTGGAGTCAAGTCAAGGTACAGAAGTTAAGTGAGATCTAGGTTTGCAGCCAGTCTTGGACATTTTTAGCTGAGTGACCACTGGCAAGTCCTTTTGCTTGTCTGAGCCTCAGTGCCCTCATCTGAAAAATAGGAATAATAACGCTGTAGCTTTTATGCTTACCACGCTGGGCTGCTGTGAAGCTTGAATGAGATGGTGGTTGTAAAAGGTTTGGGTACAAACCTTAAAAGCCCTGAATACACATAAATGCCAACTCCTATCACTGCTTTTTGCTATTTCTGAGCAGGGGAGTAAGAGGATCAGAGCTGGCCTTTAGGGCTTGGGGTTTAAAAACCCATTCATTGCTTTTCCACTCTTTCAAATGTTCCCTTAATTATGGCTTAGTTTTCAGATGTCAGCAAACAGAGCCAAGAGACTGAAGGCTCTCACCACCTAACTGGTACCGTATGTCATGTCATCGTTATCGGCTGTGATTTACCCCCTCCTCCTCCATTATCTCACCCAAGCACAGCCCCCACTCCCCAGCTCCTGCCCCCCTGGTGCACTCTGTACTCCATTTAATATTGGAAGCACCAGACCTGGACCTGCTAATTCAAACCAGAAAGAGAAACAAGAGATCAGCGGATAAAGGCTTGGGAGGGAGGGAAGATGGGAATGGATGAGGAGTAGTGCTGTAAATTACCCCGATAAGATATGGGGTAATTGCAAAATATGCCTCCCCCATCCCCACCCGTCTTGCTGTTCGCGCTCAGCTTGGACATTTGAAAAAACGTCTTTAAACAGGCGCGATCACAAGGATGATGGTTTAGTGCTGTGAGAAGCGTGCGACATAGTTCACAAAAGACAGAGACGGGTGCCTCAGTGGCCCCAGGAAGCTCTTTTACACTATAAGTTCTGTAATAGGGGAATTGTTTGGGGAAGATGTAGAGAAAGACAGAATGAGGCTCTTCTGGACACATTTTAGAACTGGGAGACAGCTCCAGCCCTTCACTAAGCAGAGAAGAAAAGACATCTTCAAAAGTAAAAAGTGAGAGAGCTGAGATTTGAATCCAAGTCCTTGGACTCCAAAGTCCCAGCTATCCCCACTATACCACACTGCCCCCAAACCAAAGGTGTCTCAACTGATGACCTGTTGACAACCTGCCTTCAAGCTAACTATAGTCACAAAATAAAGGCAGATAGAGTATAGAGCACCCAAATAATAACAGGAAAAAAAATTACTGAAATTTTAGGCAGCACAGGGGGAAGGAGCTCTGGATGGGGTGAGCCAAAGGCTTGGGCTACTTCACTGAAGGAAATTCAGGAAACTCAGCATCTCTTCAAGCCTCAGTCAACACTTCTAAAAAGGTTTAGCTAGATGGGGTCAGAGGGGCCTCCAGTTCTGATACGCTATGTCCAGCCCTGATATTCCATATTCCAAAGTCCCTTCCACCACTGACATTCCACTACATGAGGTTCCTTCCACCTCTGTCATTCCACATCCCAAGGTCCCTTCCACCTTGTCATTACACGTCCTGAGATCCCTTCCACCTCTGTCATTCCACTTCCTGAGATCCCTTCCACCTCTGTCATTCCACTTCCTGAGATCCCTTCCACTTCTGTCATTCCATTTCCTGAGATCCCTTCCACCTCTGTCATTCCACATCCCAAGGTTCCTTCCACTTCTGTCATTCTAGATCTTAATAAGGTCCCTTCTTGTACTAACACTGAACGTTCTAAAGTCTCTTCTGATTCTGACATTCTGTGTTCTATGACTGTCCAACTACAGGACCCAAGGCAGGGTTTTGCTTAAAAATCCAGTCCAAAGGGATTTTGCACAAGCAAAGAGTAATCCTTAGAAAGGGAACTCAAGGGAAAGCAGACACTGCTATTTTCTATTAAAGTGCAAATAAACTCAAGAGAAGTCTGACTGACAACTGTTTCTTTAAAAAAAAAAAAAGGTTAGAAAAAGTCCTGCAGGCTTTAAACACAGGGGCTGGTAATTTGGGAGCTACTTTCCCTGTTTATTTAGCTGACAAGCTGTCAGGAAGGCAGCTACTTCAATTGCTTTGCAGAGCTAGCAGCTTTAAGCACAGCCAAGAGAGGCAGGGCTTTGCCCCCAGGCCCCTCAATCTTCCGGGGTCAGTCCAAGCTCATCAGCCAGTTCAGTCCAAAATTAAAACAATCCAGAGCTGCACCCATGGAGCCTTTGGTTCCAAACAATCCAGGAGTCACTTCCCTACCAGTTTAGCACCTTGAGGTGCCCTAAGTCTATCCAAGCCAAGCCAACAAGTATTTCCTAAGCAACTACTCTGTCCTAAGTGCAGGGGATACAAAAGAAATAGGCTTTCCTTTCAGGGAGTTTATAGTGTTCTGAGGAAAGAAATTTGTTTGCACAAACAAATGGACACAACATGATCTGAGGACAGAAAGCAAGAACTGGGAATTCCAGAATGAAAAAACAATCTCTAAAAAAATCCGAATTTTGACCACTTGAAAAGCAACGGAGAACTGTGTGAAGATGCAACCTGTATCTGTAAATTATAAAAAGGTAGCTTCCCTTTGATAAGGAGCGTGAACAGCACTGAAGATGGGTGATGGATGAAAAATTGATGGCTTTGGCGGGTGTTGCAGTCCTACCCAGGGACATTCAAAGACAGGCTGCCAGCATATTGGGAGAGGAGGGGGCACCTTCAAGAACCCAGGACAGTAGAGAGGCATAGATGGGCTAGCTACACTCTCAGAGGGAGCATCCACAGGCAAAGGGCCACAGACTCCAGAACTGGTCTCAGGAGAGTTCTGAGGACTTGAGGCCATGATGGTGGATGAGGTAGTAGATTTAGGGTGTGTGATATATATACATATGTGTGTGTATTTGTATATATATTATACATGTGTGATGTATACATATTTGGGTGTGTGATATATACATATATGTGTGCATGAATTTGTATATATGTGTATATTATACATGTGTGATATATATGGGTGTGTGATATATACATATATGTGTGCATGTATTTGTATATATGTATATATATATTATACATATAGAGAGAGAACTGTTGGAGGGCTATGCTTTGCTTGATTATGCATATTTGACCCATGAAAAATTTTGTTCATTTTTTTTAATAGAGGAGGGATGTTACAAACATGAAAAGGCATGCATTTTTTCAGGAGGTCTCTGTAATATGCTAAAAGTTTTATTTTATTATGAGACGTGTGAGTAATTGGCATAAGTAACATAAAAACAAAATTCTATGAGGTAGTGGATTTAGGGTGGGTGATAAAGTATATATACATATATGTGTGTATGTATTTGTATATATGAGTATATATACATTATACATATATATAGCCGTTGGAGGGCTATACTTTGTTTATTATGCATATTTGACTCAAGAAAAAATTTTGCCCTTTTTTTCCCCAATGGGATAGAGATGAGATGAAAAGAAAATTGATTTCTTTTTTTTTTTTTTAACTAGAGGAGGGTTGTTACAGATGTGAAATGACGTGCATTTTTTCAGGGAAGGTCTCTGTATTATTATACTAAATGTTTTACTTTATTAGGAGAAGTGGAAGAAATTGGCTTAAGTAACATGAAAGTAAAATACATCCATACAATTGCAAATGATAAAAAAAAAAAATACATGTTGGGAAGAAAAAGAAAAGAAGGCACTCTTTTCAGCATAATAATGACTAAACTTGGCCTAGAGAAGAACTGAGAAAATGCAGCTCCCTCCCACCCTCCCCTGCCGAGGGGATGCGGGGCAGGGGGATGGCTGCCGAACACTCCATCCATTGTCAGTCTCGCTGAGTGTGGCCTTTTTTTCTCTTCCTCTTGGAATCTTTGTTTCAAGGGATGGCTCCCCAGGGGTGGGAGGGATATATTCAGGAATGAGGGAGATGTCAAAACAAAAGGTATAGAGAAGATAGTTTTCTGAAAGATAAAGTTTTGTCTGCGGATAGATTTCGAAATTTCTTTGGTCCAGCCCCTTCATTTTACAGGAAACTGACCGACCCCATCACTTTCCCGATCGCCTGCCGAGAAGCCCTTGGAGTCCCAGCTGAAGCTACACAAAACACAAGTGAAGCTTTTGCCTCGTTTGCGCTGAACTCTTTCAAGCTACAGAAAAGTCTATGGATGTGTAAAGGATCCCAGTCTCCCATTCTCGGAATCTCCGGGCTTTCAGAAACTTTTTCTGTTCCATATTCAATGTGAAAGAAAAGAGAGAGAGAGACAGAGAGAGAGAGAGAGAGACAGAGAGAGACAGAGAGACAGAGAGAGACAGAGACACAGAGAGAGACAGAATGGATAGATATACATAGATAAGATAGATAGATAGATAGATAGATAGATAGATAGATAGATAGATAGATAGATAGATAGATAGATAGATAGAATCATTTACTGAGTATTCCCTGAAGGGCCCATACCCGCGCCTATGCTCATGATTCTCCTACCCCTGGATCCTAGGTGTTCACTAAGGGGGGAACCAGCCACCGGTTCGAGTCCAGCCTTTGACATACTAGCTTGGAGACTCTGGAAAAGGCTCTGCCCCTCTCTGAGGGAAGCTGGCTGAGACTAGTAAATTGCACATTAGTGGCCTGTCCGAATCTGTGGTGAAGGTTTCCTCCTTCCAAGAAACCAGGAGTTCCCTACTGATGAAATCACAGCTCCGAACCAAATGGAAGTGGGGAGGGGGAGAACCAAAACATTTCCTAAGAGCTGGGGTGAGAGTGAAAGGCCTCCCCGCCCGTCCGCCCGCCCACCCAAGGGAGCTGTGAAGGAGGCTCTTTGCTCCGCAAATCAAATGCTCTTTGGTTTCTATAAGAGAGCGCCGACCGGACTGGTCCCGCAAACTGCTCAGCGGGGATCACCTAACGGGAAAAGTCCTGCCCTCACGGGCGGGAGGTGCGTACCTGCGGGAACACCAAGCGAAGCCCGTCCGCCCCCTTCTTTGCTCGCCTACACTCTCTCCGGGGAGAACTGCTGCGTTCCCGAGCCAACCTGAGCTGCCGGCGCCCTCGGGGCCCCTGTCCCCCACTTCGCTAGCTCACAGGTACTCGCGCCCTTGGCCCCCCACTCCGGCCCCCTCCCTCCGTCCTTCGCGCGCTCACTCACCCACGGCGCGGATGCGGAAGCCCCGCGGAGGGCGCAGCGCCCGGCGCAGCCAGGCGTCCCGCAGCACCTGCAGGCTGCCGGGCGGCCCGTGCACCAGCAGCACCCCGCGCCGCAGCCAGCCCTGGAAGGCCAGCCGGGAGGCGGCGCGGGCCAGGCGCGCGTTCCAGAAGCAGCGCACGTTGGCCCGACGGAAGGCACGAAAGAGCGCACGGCCTCCGAGCTCCCCATCCTCGGTCTCCGGCGACCCGGGGGCTCCAGCTGGCAGCAGCTCGTCCAGGCTCGCCTCGGTTGCCCCGAGCTCCGGGTCCGGGTCCGGCGCCCCGGCGGAGCCCCGTTCCCGCTCCTGCCGGCACAGCACCAGAGCCAGCGAGCCGGGGGCCAGCTGCACGGGGCGTGCCATCTCTGACGCCCCGCAACCCCTGTGCAGCTCTGGGCCAGCCCGCCTCGGCGGCTGCCCCGCAGCGAACAGCCCGCTGCCCTCAGCCCGCAGCCCGGGGATAGGCTTATTGGACTGCCGCGGCGGCTGCCTAGGGAACGCGACTTTGGGGGCGGGGCCTGGGCTCCGGACTCCAGGGGGCCGGGCTGGGGGCGGGGGCGGGGCCGGCAGTGAGCGAGGGTCCGGCACTAAGGCCCCCGCCGGGGGGCGGGGCTGGGGGCGGGGGCGGGGCCGGCAATGAGCGAGGGTCCGGCACTAAGGCCCCCGCCGGGGGGCGGGGCGAAGAGAACAAGCAAGTGGCCTGGGGCAGGGGAGGGAAGGGGGATTCGTCAGAAGGCCAGTGGAGCCCACCGCCCAGGAAAGGGCCCGGAAAATGTCCTTTAGAACTAAGAGGGTTGGAACTTTCAGCTTCGAAGGGTGACCTTAGAATACGGAATGGCGGAATGTGAACCCAGGATTTCAGGGCTGAAAATGACCTTCGAACACAGAATGTTGGGACGTTCTGTCCTAGAATGTGGAGCCTGGAATATCACAACTGAAAGGGACGTCAGACAAGGAGTTCCCAACCTGGGCTCCGGGGATAGATTTCTGGAGGGCCATAAACTTAGACAGGGAAATAATCACATCTTCACTAACCTCTAACTGCAAAGTAGCCTGTCCTTCAAATAGGAATGTCGGGGAAAAACGTTCCGAGAAGGGTTCCAATGGCCTTCACTAGACTATCGAAGACTATATGATGGTCACTCACACACCCACTCACACACACACACACACACTCACACACACTCACACTCACACACACTCACACACACCCACTCACACACACACCCACTCACACACACACTCTCACACACTCACACTCACACACACACACACTCACACACACTCACACACACACACTCACACACACACACACACACACACACACCCCTTTCTGCCTTAAGATGTTGAACAGAGACCGGTGAAGCTGAGAGAGCCTTAGATCTTGGAACATGAAGTGTAAGAACTGGGAGGGTACATGACGTCATTTGGTGCCCACACACTCCTCCATTGATGGAAAAGGAAACTGAGGCTCCTAGAGAAAGGACTTAACCAAAGGACATGGCAAGTTGGTGGCAGAGCTTGCGCCACCACCTCCAGACTCCATTCTATTACTTTTCACGCCATGATCCGTTCTTCCCTTCCTCCCTTCTACCCCAGCTATCTCCCTTTTCCTTTGGAAGCACACATTTGGCTCCCCAAGGAAGATCCATTGTTCTTGGTCGGTCAATGAGGGGTTATTAATATCTTTTCATCTAACTTCCTCATTTTTCAGAGGTGAAAACTGATCAACCCCACTGGCTCCCCTGCTGCCCCTAAACCTTGAGTCTCAGCTGAGTCGGCATAAAAAAGGATTTTCTTGCCATAGGCATCCGGAGAAAGAACTAATGGAGACTGCATTTGAACCAAAGCTTACTATTTTCACCTTTTATTTTGGTTTTTTTTTCCTTTCTCCCCAGTTTTTCCCTTTTGTTCTGATTTTCCTTGCCCAACGTGACTAATATGGAAATATGTTTAAAATGGTTGTACATGTATAACCTATATCAGATTGTTTGTTGTCTTGGGGAGAAGAGAGGGAAGGGAGGGAGAAAAAAATTTTGGAACAGAATCTTACAAAAATGAATGTGGAAAACTAGCTTTACATGTAATTGGAAAAATAAAAGACTATTACATGAAAATTAAATAAAATAAAAAAGGATTCCCCCCCCACCCCGCAAAACCTGAGCTGCTTCAAGCTAAAGCTCCCACAGTTCACAAATGAGGGGTACAGAGTCCTCCAAAGTCCTATTACATTTTGTTAGAAGGAGAAACACCCACAGAATGGAGCAGGGACATATCCTAGGAGCTCAACCTCCTTTGGTCATATAAAATTCTAACTTCTGCATGACGGACCAAAGGATGAGGATGGGAAGCTAGGCTCATTCTAGTTCCAATGTTGCTCGTAACTTTTTTTGTGGCATTGGACAAATCATGTCCTTGTGCACCTCAGTTTCTCCCACTTAAATTTAGGAGATTGGATTAGAGAGGAACAAACATTTACAAGGTCTATTGCACCCAGATCATTGTACTAGGAACAAAGATCATGTGAGTGTGTGTATGTGTGTGTGTGGGGGGGGGGGTCCTGTTGTGCCCAGAGCTTTGAGCTTTATGGTAGGATGGGGAGACAGGATATTAAGCATAGTTTAATAAACTAGTAATACCTCTGGGGCTTCCTTCCAACTCTAACATACGATGATTGGAATGGATTTGGAGATTGGTCCCACCACTGGGACAGACCATTAACCTAAGATTTTCATGCTATTATAGAAACTGGAAAGAGTGAGCCCTTCCCCTTCCCTCAAGATCTAAGGTTCCATGAGATTCTTCGGATTCCTGGTATGGGTCCCAAGCTCAGTAGTGAGACATCCAGTTCACTGCAGGGTGTGAAGGAAGCACTTTGTCAGAATGGAGACGCATCTCTCTCCAGTCTATTGCTATATAAAGGTGATACAGAATCATTGGCTCCCCTATTTCAGGTGGAGACATTGAGGATGGAGGAGAGAAATAATTTATTCAAGACAGATTTGACTTGGCCCTCTCTCTGCAAAAATAATGTTCTTTCCAGCATAACATAATATTTACACAATAAACTGTCTAAGGTCTTGTGAGGAAAAAGTTTTGAAAACTAATCCACTATTAAAATAAAAAAGCTTCCACTCCTCACCATCTGTGTGACCCTCGGCATGTAAGGTATCTTCTGATTGCCTTACTCCATTGGAGAAGGAAATGGTAAACCAGGCCTAAGAAAAAATAGTCCAATGATTAGAGAAATGCAAATTAAGACAATTCTGAGGCACTACTTCACATCTCTCAGACTGGCTAAAATGACAGTAAAAGCTAAAGTAATGGTGGATGTCGTAGGGAATGAACTCATCACATGTGCAAAAATGTTTGTAGCAACCCTTTTTGTAGTAGCAAGGAAATGGAAATTGAGTGGAGGCTCATCAGTTGGAGAACAGTTGAATAACTTATAGCATACGAATGTTACAAAATATTATGGTTTTACAAGAAATAACCAGCAGGCTGATTTCAGAAAGGCCTGGAGAGCACTTACTGATACTATATAAAGTGAATAGAATCAACAGAACATTATATATGGCAATAAGATTGTGTGATGATCAAGTCTGATGAACTTGGCTCTTTTCAACAATGAGCTGATTCAGCCAGTTCCAATAGACTTGTGATGGAGAGAGCTTGCACCCAGAGAGAGGTCTATGGAGATTGAATGTGGATCACAACATAGTGTTTTCATCATTTTTGTTGTCATTTGCTTGCTTTTTTTTCTCATTTTTCCCTTTTTGATCTAATTTTACTTATGCAGCACAATAAATATGGAAATATGTATAGAAGAATTGCATATGTTTAACATTTATTGGATTACTTGCTGTCTAGGGAAGGGGAAAGGAAGGGAGAGAGAAAAATTTAGAACACAAGGTTTTGCAAGGATGAATGCTGAAAGCTGTCTTTACATGGATATTGAAAATAAAAAGCTATTATTAATTTTTATAATAGTCCAAGGGTTCACCAAGAGTCGGACATGTCTGAACAACAATAATAAATTAGGACTTGGTGTTTTTGCCCCCAAGGGTAGCTCAGTTGTACACCCAAACATTCTTCTGGATAGAACACATCCAGGGGACTGGAGGCAACCGACCTGTGATTTTTATCTGCCTAGGGAGTTCCTGGTGAAGAAATGCTCTTCTCTGACACAAATGGGCATCTGTTCGGCCAATTATAGTTTTCTGAGGGCAGGCAGGGGTTAAGTCACATGATCCCAAAGTGAGGATATGGCAGAGGTTAAACCGGAACCAGCCCTCCTGACTCAGAAGTCACCTCACTAGTTTTGAGGTGATGGAGTCCTTCTTAGAACCATCACTATCATTTGGAAAATGTTTTCCTGAAAGCAGAGGACTGAAGTCCACCCTCCTGTTCTAGTCTCCACAATTCGCTGCCTCTGCTCTCCTACCCCAGTGTCAGGATCATTCCCTTTCTCCTTCCTGTCTTAAGGATGCTCTTCACTTAGTCCTGAAAACCTGTTTGGTGACCTGAGGTACAAAGGAGAAATCTGACCTAACAGCAGAGAAGCCAGGAACTCCCACTGCTAATTCTGATCTGCGGCCTTGGACAATGCCAGCATTTAACCTGTGGGCCTCTCCCCTGGGAAGAGGAAGATGGCAGCCAGATCTTGTACGGGAAAAGAACTGAACGTGCCAGGGTAAAGAATGCCTCTGCCCTCCTCTCAGATAAGAAAAATACCAGCCTGGGGCAAAGCTCTGACATACAGGAATAGCCAGTGCTTTTCTCTGTCTCTCTCTTTGTCTCTCTTTTTGTCTCTGTCTCTGTCTCTCTCTCTCCCTCCTCTCTCTATCTGTCTCTCTTATGGGTCTCTGTCTTCACTGTCTTCCTCTGTCTCTGTCTCTCTCCCTCTCTTTTTCCTTCTCTTTCTCTCTCCCACTTCTTTCTGTCTCCCTCTCCCCCACCTTTCTCTGTCTGTCTCTGTCTTTTTTCTTTTGTCTCTTTTCCTCTCCTCTTCCTTGTCTGTCTTCCTGCCTGTCTCTTTCTTAATCTGACCACTGATTTTGAAAGAATATAGAACCAATACTTTAGAAACACAGCCATGTGCTTAGTTTTAGGGAAGTATGGGAAATCATTCATTCCACTAGCAAATATCCCAGTCTATCTTAACTCAGTGCTTGCATCTCTGAAGGATACCTTTAACTCAGGGATTGTCAGTTAACCAGCGCTTACTCTTTGAAAGGCACTGTGTTACTCTAAAATAGGTGATTTGTCCAAGTCACCAACCATCCGAGGAGGGATTTGAACTCGGCTTCCTGACTGAGTCTAGAACTATTCATTCATTTCATCAGGCATTCAGAACCATTTTTTTAGGGATCGTGGATCTGATGAAACCTAGAGACCTCTTCTCAGAATCGTGTCTTTAAATGTATAAAATATTTTGCCAAAGAATACAGCATGAAACCAATTAAGTTGGAATAGTTATCAACTTTTTTTTCAAAACAACTTTCTGGATCTTAGATTAAGAACTCCTTCCTGAATTATACTAAGCTGCCTCAAAAAAGAAAGGAAAGAAGAAGAAAGAAAGGAAGGAAGAGGGAAAGAAAGAAAGGAAGGAAAGGAAGGAAGGAAAGAAGGAAGGAAGGAAGGAAGGAAAAAAGGAAGGAAGAAAAGAAGGGAAGGAAGAAAGGAGGAAGAAAGGAGGGAAGGAGGAAAGAAAGGAAGGAGGAAAGGAAGGAAGGAAAAGAAAAAGAAGCCCCCTAATATTTTGAATCCACTCCCATCCAATGCAACTCCTTCCAGAAAAGCCATGCTCAACCTACTCACAGATGATAATCTCCCCACTCAGACTTCACAAAGCACTCTTTGTTCTATATGTGTTCAATGGGTTTTATCAGGAATTGTTGCCATGTCAAAATTATGGGTTTCTGTCCCCTATTCTTCCTAGCAAATAACGGGAGTTGGACCGGGGAAGAGGCTTTCTGTGTGATCCTGAGCTAATCCCATCCCCTTCCCCCCCACCCCACACACACACTTCTCAACTCTAAAATAAAAGGGTTGAATTAGATAACCCCCAATGTTCTTTCCATGTTTCCAAACTGTGCATTTATCACTTGGATTCAAATCCTGCCTAGATCAATCAGTGGCTCTTTCACCTTGGGTTAGTCATTTCTCTCTGAACCTCTGAATTTCCTCGTTAGTAAAGTACGGCAAATATTTGTTAGGAAGATTTGTGGTGAGGGATGAAAGAGTAAATATATATTTTAAATTGCTTTGTAAACCTAAAATCACTCATTTCTACTTTCTTTTAAAATCCAGCTAGGAGAGCTGGCTGGTGCAGTGGGCTGGGGCTGAAGTCAGTAAAATATGAGTTCAAAAATAGCCTCAGACACTTACTACTTTTGTAACCCTGACTACTTTAGTAACTTTTCCTCATCTCTAAAATGGAAATAATAATAGCATGCACATTGTTCTGAGGATCAAATGTGATAATAATTATAAAGTACTTAGCACAATGCCTGGCACATAATAAGCACTATATAAGTGTTAATTATTATTATTGGCTATTATTTGGCTTAATCACAACCTTCTACCTGAGACCTTTCCAGATCCTAGGGCTTCCCCCCCACCTCTACACACGCACAGGTGCTAGTGCCTTCCAAAAGGAGTTATTTTGCTTTTCTTGTGCATTTTTTGTATTTACTTTTATTTGAATGTGTTTTCTCTCCAATAGAAGGTAAGCTCCTTGAAGACAAGGTCTATTATGTGTTTATCTCTGCTTCCTATGTTCCTGGCCCATGGCAGGCTGTTGCATTCCCTGTGGAATAATAGTAATAATAGCTAATGTTTATGTAGCATTTTAAGGTTTTAGAAGCATTTTATATTATCTCATCTGGGGCCAGGGATTGTTTTGTGTTTGATACTTTATTTCTGATATGTCACACAGTGCCAGGAAGGAAGGAAGGAAGGAAGGAAGGAAGGAAGGAAAGAAAGAGAAAAGAAGGAAGGAAGGAAGGAAGGAAGGAAGGAAGGAAGGAAGGAAGGAAGGAAGGAAGGAAGGAAGGAAGGAAGGAAGGAAGGAAGGAATGGAGGGAGGAAGGAAAGGAGGAAAGGAGAAAAGGGAGGGAAGGAAGAAGGGAAGAAGGGAGGAGGAAAAGAGGGAAGGAGGAAAGGAAAAAAGGAAAAGAAAAAAAAGCCCCCCTAATACGTTGAATCCACTCCCATCTTTTAGAACCCATGTCCAATGCAACCCCTTCCAGAAAAGCCATGCTCAACCTGCTCCGATATGTTTCCGATATGTCACACAGTGCCTGGCTCCTTATTAAATACTTGTTGAATAAGTGAATGGACAATGAATGAATGAATGAACGAATGAATGAACAAATGTGCCAGTGGAACACAAGCTAGCTTTGGATGCAGAAGTGCTTGTTTCAATCCCCCTCCTGTCACTTGCAATCTCTTAATTTAATCTTATTTAATTTCATCTTAACCTCGGTTTCAACATTGGCTTTAGAAAGATCACCTCCCTGACCATTCCAGCTGTGGTCTATAACTCTACAGATGTTATTTCTGAGCTCTAGGAAGGCCGGTAGTGCCCAGCGAGAAGGAGGTACTTATTAAAGGTTTGTTGATTTACTTAAAATTGCCTTTGAAAACTCAGCCCCGGGTGCTTGGCTCTCTGAGGTCCCCAGCGCCCTAGAGGGGGCCTGCTCCCAGGAGGGGCCTTTTCTTTCCCATGCTGGTGAAGCTTTAGAATGTTTTTAGCCAAGGTTCCTTAAAGCTGAGGTCAGAGGGGAAGCTGATGGGCTCCAAACAGGGGTGAAGGAACCCAGAAGACCCCCTCTGGGAAGAAGGCTGGACCCTGCCCAGTCAGCCAGTCTTGATATTGACACTGACCCTTCCTCCCCCTTTTTAAACCTGATCAGGCAAACAGAGCCCAGCCAGGCAGGTGGGGGTCAGGAGATCAGGCTGAATCTCCGGCTTTTTAAGAGAAGGGGTGGTCTGGAGAACACTTCCCACTGAGGAGGAGGAGGGTGCAAAGCTTGGGGAGCCCCGGTGGCCCCTGGCCCCATTTACATGCAAATCCTCTGAAGGGAGCTGGCTCCCAGCCAGCTGCCCAAGCCAGGCTCAAAGGAGTTCAGTCTCCCATCCCTCCCCCCTGCCAGCCTGAGTCTCCTCTCAGGCTTTGGGAAAAGAGCAGGGGAAGGAAGGGTACGAGGGCATTTTTCTTCTGAGCCCACCGTGAATATTAATGATAGAAACAAATGCAAAGTATACTGGCTTCAGAGTCAGAGGACTTAGGTTCAAATACCGGCTCTGCTATTTATTCTCTTTGGGACTTTACTAATCTGGAAAATGAGAGAGTTAAATACAATTTAAATTAGGAGGAAAACAGTTGTGGGGCAGGATAGGGGGAATCTCTGTTGCAAGTTTCTCTTATAAAAGTCTCATGTCCAAGATATAAAAGGAAATGATTCCTATAAATGAGAACAAGAGTCATTCCCTAACTGACAAATGGTCAAATGTAATGCTCCGATAGTTCTCAAAGGCAAAACCCAAACTATCTGTAATCAGATAACTAATAATTAGCCAAACACAAGTTTAAGCAACTTTGAGAGTTCTACCTCCCACCCAGTTTGACAAACTTGATAAAAACCGTAAATATTGAAGGAGCTAGGGAAAGCAGGCCCATCGATGCCTTGTGAATGGAGTTGTGAGGTAGCGCAAACATACTGGAAATGAGTTTGGAAAAGTTACTAAAGGCTTTGACCCGGGATAGAAGTATTTGGTTTTTACTCCAGTCAAAGAAAGAAGAAAAGGACCTATAGGCACAAAACCATTTATAGCAACTCTTTTTGCAGTGGCTAAAAACTGGATATGACTATCAATTAGGGAGTGGCTGAACAAATTAGGATATGTTCATTCCAGGACATTCCCTCTGTTATTTCTATTTCTATTATTTCTATTTATTATTGGGGTAATTGGAGTGTTCAGGGAGGACTAGCACCTAATACAAGGGCTTGCCAGACCCTTTTCAGAGCTTCCCTTCTATCTTTGGTGTCTACCAGCCACCCAACTCTCTCTCACCCGTGGTTCCAAGAAGTTGTAGCACGTGCAGAAGCCACAGCCCAGTAAAACCATCTCTGCAGATAGATTAAACCAGGTTGAAGGTAACCAACGGACCTCAGACCCTCTGAAAAGTTAGAGATGTCTACCCTAAGCTTGTGAAGCTTCCCCCCAACAAAATGGGTAGAGAAGAACATTTTTTTTCCCCAGTGGCCGTGAAGGGAGCTGAAATAGGATCTCCGAAGCACTTAGAGCTTGGTCAGCTATGGAAGAAGCCAAGGCCATCCACTCTGGGCAACCCTACCTCCCTCAGGTCCAATTCACAAGCAAGCCAAGACCGCCCCCTGTGATGTATAGGTCCTCTTCAAAAACTAAGAATGAGCAACAACCGTAACAACAGGCATCCGTACATAACTTGGTTGTGGTTCAGTCATTTCAGTCGTTTACAACTTTTCTTAACCACATTTCTGGTTTTCTTGGCAAAGCTACTGAAGGAAGAGGAGATAAATGGGGTTAAGTGACTTTCCCAGGGTCACACAGCTAGCAAGTCTCTAAGGCTGGTTGAATTCAGGAGAACGAATCTTCTGGCTCCAGGCCCAGTGCTCTATGATGATACCCAGCGGTACCTCGTATGTATCTGTGTGCATGTTGTCTCTCCAATTGAATCGTAAGCTCATTGAGGTCAAGGACTCTTTTGTATCCTTAGTACTGAGTCCAGTATCTGATGCATAGTAGGTACTTAATAAAATATTGATTTAAAGAGTTTATTGGAAGTTGTCATCTGGAGGGACAAAAAAGATGACTTCAGAGAAACCTGGGAAGACACTTTTGAATTGATACAGACTGCATTGAGTATAACCAGGAGATAAGATAACAATGATCTTGTAAAAAAAAAAAATTCACAATTCCAGGATTCCAAGGACAAATCATACTATCCACCTACAAGAGAAGTGACGGATTAAAACTGCAGAACGAAGCCTGTGTTTTTGGACATGACCAATGTGGGAATCTATTTCATTTCACTATGCATATTTATTACAAGGGTTTCTCTTTCCTTTTCAATGGGGAAAGGAGGAGAAAAAAGGATGGGGTTAAAAAATAAGAAGAGAATTGAAAATAAGAAGAACCATAGACTAGAAGGACAGCTTTGAAAGTAACATGATAGATTTGTTATATACTTAAACAGAAAAAGCAAGACTACAAAGCAGAGATGAGAAGCTTCATGTACCAAGCCCTTCTTCTGTTCTACAATATATAGAGAAATGCTTGTGTTATTTGGTTTTTAACTTTGGAATTAAAAAAAAAAGACATGAGTTAGATCAGATAACCATCTTTATAGACCCTTGCAAGTTTGAAATCCATGATCCCTTGACTGAGGCCATGACTAAGGTACATTGTCATTATCTCACAGTTCTTAGGATAAGTTGTTTCAACAAGACTGACTTTTTTGTTTGTTTTTGTTTTTTTATTCTAGGCGATCTCAAGAATCTGAACAAGAAACATTCAGACACAGCCAATTGTTTTGCTTGACTGTATATTTGTTACAAGGGCTTGGCTTTTTTGCTTTTCCTTTGGTAGGAAAGTAAGAGGCAAAAGGAAGAAGAGGAAGAAGGGGGAAAGGAAGAAAAGAAGGTATTTGAGGCATCTTTTAGAAAACTATAGAGAAGAGTGCTGAAGGAAGATCAGAAAGAAGCACAGATAAACAGGTTAGCTTTGAAAGTTCAGATTGAATTTATCTTAGAAAGAAAGATCAGAATACTTTTCAATTTTTTTCAATTGTTTATGTCAGACACTGAGTTCTTACCCCAGAGTGGGAAAATGTTAGGCTCTATTATCCTTCACTTTTGGGCCTAATCTGCTTCACTAATGAACCTCTCTATTGTAAAATTCAGAACAATTCAAATTGTTTTTGAAGCCTACTGCCTTGTAAGTAGGGTTTGACATCTGGTAGTTCAATTGTCTGGGGGAGATGGAAGAGAAAATAAATTCTTGTTAATTGAGAAAAAATAATTTTTAAAAATCAAGCTATACATAATAGGTATATGCAGTTTCATATACAATCCTCTTCTTCTGTTCTACTATGTATATGGAAATACTCACTTTATTCAGTCTTTATTAAGTTCAGAATAAAAAATTCTACTACTACTACTAATGACTATTATTATTATTATTACATCTAGCATTTAAATAATATTTTTAAGCACTTTTCCAAGTCTTTTACATCTTTTATCTTATTGAATCTTCTTAGTAATCTGGGGAGGTGGATGCTATTATTTTTCCCATTTTACAGATGGGAGATTCAGGCAGAAAGAGATTAAGTGAATTGCTCAGGATCACACAGCCAGTAAGTTATTTGGGACAAGTTTAAATTAAGGTCTTCCTGATTCCCGGTACAGCATCCTTGCCACCTAGCTGTCGAAATGGGTGACTTTTGTGGTTTCCAAAGATTGAAATGTGTGTTTCTATGCATTGTCATTATCAACAACAACAATAATGATATAATAATAACTGGCACTTGAAGGTTTGCAAAGAACTAGACCTGAACTCAGAAAGATCATAGTCAACTTATTTAGGCACCCGTGCCCCAATTTTTCTAGCTGTAAGAGGGAGATAATAATACTTCTGGAGTTTACCTTAAAGGATGTTTTAAAGATTAAATGAAAATGTAGCTACTTTATAAATTTTTTTCCCTGAGGCAACTGAGATTAATTGACTTGCCTAGGAAGTATTAAGTGTCTGAGGTCCGATTTGAACTCAGGTCCTCCTGACTTCAGGGCTGGTGCCCTATCCACTGCACCACCTGGCTGCCACTACTTTACAAATATTAAAGCACTAGCAGTTATTATTGATGTTATTGTTTCACTGGTCATCACAATTATTATTCTCATTTTACAGAAGAAGCAATTATTTCTCAGAGAAATAAAGTAACTTGCCAATAATCACATAGCTAGAAGGGAAAGGAGGCTGAATTTGACCTCTGACTTCTAAGACCCACCACCTCACTTCTACACTGTGGGGAAGTTATCTCAAAAGCTAACTGTTATTGTTCACATTGTCATAGCTTCAAGCCATTTCCAAAGTACCACAAGGCCAGGGCCCGGGAGCTGGGAGGGGGAATGTTGGCTGCAGGACTTTTGTGTGAAAGCCCTTGAGAGATCATCTTCATTTTATGGACAAGGAAACTGAGGCAAAACTGAGTTTGCCAAAAATGAGGCAAAAGTCATGGGTGAGTTTCAGGACCAGGACTTTTGATCCCAAGCTACAGTTCCTTACTACTGCTGGGACCCCCAAACCCCGCTTCTCAGCTTCCTCAGAGAAAGCAGCAAAGAGGGGGCAAATCCAAGTCCTTGGAATTCGGGAGGGCAGGACCTCGGTCTCCTTTTGTACCTCCCCGGCTGACGAGGCAGACTTTCCAAAGATGAAAAGGGGGGATTTTCAATCCTGTTCCCACTCACTGGCCTGAGCTTCTCTGCTGAGCTTGTCAACGGGGAGACCAATTAGTGCCTACTCCGATTGGAAAAGCTGTCTCTTAGGGCCTTGGCTGAGTGCACCAGCTCATTTTACACAAGACACAAACAATCTGGGGTCACAGGGTTGACCTGGACAAGATTCAAACTAGGGTTCTGCTCTCACCAACCTCCCCAATCCCCCAACACTCTAATTAAAAAAAAATCTCATTTACCAGGAGGGGAACTATGGTGGGAAGAAGCCAGAGTTCCACAAATTTAATACCCCTCCAAGATGCCGCTCTAATTTCCTACAGAACAAAACTTATTAGAGCCAAACGCTTTCATCTGATTGGCTTGAAATCCTTTTACTGGGTACTAGAAAGTGGGCCCTAAGTTTTACAGCCCTGGGTTCTTAGAGAGCCAGAGAAAGATGGAATCTCTTCATTGAAAGGGACCCTTCATCCAATCGAGTCCCCAAGACAAAAGTCCCAACAAGTGGCCATGCAGCCTAGGCCCAAAGTCCTCCGATTGGGAAGAGGCAGCCGGTTCTGCTTTGGGACAACTCCAATCCGTAGGACGTTTTCCCTGCTCGCTGCACAAGTCTGTCCCTCCCACCCCCCCATTCTGCTCCTCATTCAGCCCTCCGAGGCCAAAAAGAACAGGATCTAACCCTCTTCCACTTGCCAGCCATTGTATTACAAAGACACCTACCATGTACGTCCTGATATTTCTTTTCTTCAGGCTAAACATCCCCAGTCCCTTCACCTCAGGGACATGAGCTAAGGCTCTTCCCCTTCCTCTGGATTCTCTCTAGTTTATCAGGGTCCTTCTTCCAGTGTGGCGCCCAACTGAACAGAGGTCCCATTTCTGGCTATCGTGATCCTGGGAACTTCCCCCGCTTTCCCTAATCACTAATACACAGTAAGATTTCATCCACTTTTGGTCGCCATACCACATGGTTGCCTCACGTTGAACTTCCATTCCCTTAATAACCTCAGGCCTTTTTCAGAAAATAGCTGCCTAACTAACCATTCCTCCTCCATCTTGGGTTTAGGAAGCTTGTTTTAAATTTTTAAGCCTGAATCCTAATTTCATTTTCTTAGATCCAGCTCAACCAGCCTCCCTGCCACCGTCTCTGTGATCCTAACTCCTTGAGGGAGTTAACTCCGTTGATCTGCCTTGCCTTATTTGATGAGCTTGCCATTAAGGTCTTTCTCCAAGCCATCCCAATTTTCTCTCTGCCGTCAACCTGATCCTTCTGCTTCCTCCTCAGCCATGTCCCGGCGGTCTTTCCCTGTTGTATCTCAGTTCTTCTCTCCTCTCTGCCAGTGATCTAATCAGATCTCTCATACATTCAGCTATCTCCCTGCTGATAACAGATCCCGGATCCAGACCCAGCCTGTCTCTTGAGGGCCAGTCCTGAATCTCCAGACACTGTCGCTTGGATGTCCCACAGGCATCTCACCCTCAACGTGTCCACAACAGAATTAATTATCTTTCTCCCTCTCTCATTTTCCTGTTTCTATCTAGGGAACAGCAGCATTGGTCCAATGGACAAACTAAAAGTCACCCTTGATCCTCTTTTCTCATTCACCTCTCCCCACTACCCAATACGTGGCTGAGTTCTAACAATTCCATCTCCTCCATCTTTCCCCTTCTCTCTACTTATACCAAGACCATCTCGGCCCAAATCCTCATCACCTCTTGCCTGGACTGTTAGAAAGGATTCCTAACTGATGTCCTCTCTCTGATTCACCAATTATACAACCAGCAACCAAGTTAATATTCTTTTTTGGGGGGGGGCTGAGAAAATAGGGGTTAAGTGACTTGCCCAGGCTCACACAGCCAGGAAGTGTTAAGTGTCTGATTCAGATTTGAACCCAGGTCCTCCTGACTTCAGGGCTGGGGCTCTATCCACTGCTTCCTAGCTGCCTCCCAAGTTAATATCCTTATCACACAGGGCTGACTTGCTCAGGAGGTTGCAGGAGTTGGTTCCCCATGCCTCGTGGGTAACTACAAACTCATCTGCTCAGCATTTAGAGTTCTTAACCATCTGTCTTCAACCTGTCTTTCCATGCTAATCACATACCTTACATGTGATTATGATTGTGCATTTTACACTCCAAACAGATGACTCACTTTCCCTCTGTGTGATCCTCCATTTCCCATCTCCAGACTTTTGTATCTCTAGGACTGTGGCCCATTCCTGGAAGGCCCTTCCTCTTTACTTTCAACCCTTGGAACCTCCAGCTCCCTTTAGGGCTCTGCCTCTTTCAGGAAGCCTTCCTTAATTCCTCCTGTTGGAAGTGTTCCCTACCCTGTTCCTCAAGCAAACGTCTAGGTATTAATTTGATCTGTATCCTATATTTACTTATACGTGAACAATGAGAGGCAAGATGGTTATCAGAGCTAGAGTCAGAGAGACCTGGATTCAAATCCCACCTTAACTGTGTGGCCCTGCACACGTCAGGATATAGAATTGAGGGCCTCAAGGGCCCCTTTCATCTCTAATCTATGATCTTGTGTCAAGGTCCTCAGGTAAACTATCAGCTCTTCAAGGGTAGGGCCTGTGTCAATTTTGGCCTCTGTATCCTCCCCCAAGCAGAATTTCTGACACATGGTAGGAATTTGAGTAAATACATGGTTTTGATTATTTGATCACTTGGCAAAAATCTTAAAGATCCCAAAGGAACCTTGTATCCAGGAGACATGTTTCTTACTGAAAATGCAAATATTTTCATGTCTACATAAAGAAAAAGACTGTCATAGTGAATCTTTCTTTACAAACTATTTCCTGGAGTCCCTGGAAAGTTATAAATACATTATTTTTAAGTAGAATCATATTTTATTTTATTTTTTATTAGTGATTTAATTTGTAGTTAATATTTTTCCCAGTTACATTCAAAACAAAATATTTTTTGTTATCTGCTTTTAAAATTTTTGACTTCTAGGTTTTCTCCCTTATCCCCACCTACAATTAAAAACCACTTGTGAGGTTATGCAAAAATTTATTTTATAAATTTTAATTGCTATATGTTTTGTTTTTACCTTGTCTAAATTTCCTGTTTATCCTTCCTCTAATCATTTTTAGAACAAATAATATTTTAAAATTTTTAATAGTATTTTATTTTTCCAAATACATGTAAAAATAGTTTTCAAAATTCATTTTTATAAGACTTTGTGTTCCAAATCTTTCTCCCTCCTTTCCTCCTTCCCAAGACAGCAAATAATCTGTAAATCATATTTTAATATGCAGTAGAGGAATTTAGCAGCTATTTGAATCTCTTCATCCCTATAATAATGCTAACTCCTCATTAATTTGGAAACGGAGGTTACCAACAATCTTTTAATACTAAACCCAGACACCTTTTCTCTATCCTTCTCCTTTTGGACTTCTCTGAATATTTCCTAAATTTCCTGATTATTCCTAATGAGCTAATCTACTCTTAATCCACTGGGTATTGTACCCAGCAGGTACCTAATCAACATTTGTTAATTGAATTGGACCTAGTTTAGTCCCTTCATCTTACAGATAATTCTGAATTATGGTTTGGCAGCTTAACATTTATTACAACTGTATAGAAGAGATAAACTCTAATCTATTAAATAAAGAAAAGAAATTACTGGAGATAAAATTAGGAACTTGAGTATATAAAATAAAAATATTTTGCACATTTTAAAAAAAAACTCTAAACTAAAATATAAAGAAAGAGATTGAGGGGAAATTCTTGTATTTTATGTGTCAGATAAAAGCTTGGAATCTAGAATTTTATAGAGCAGTGACACAGATCTATAAGGACATTTTGTCTCTAAATAGAAATGTCCGGGAGCAATGAACACAAAACAAGGAAACATCAATTATAAGTTAACATTGGGAAAAGTGGAGATTATAGCATATTAAAAAAAACAACAACAACCCAACAACTCCAAGATGTACCACTGCACATCTTTCAAACTAGCAAAAATAAATAAAAATAAGAAAGCATGATATTAGTGGAGTTGTTGGGGGACAGATGCATTCATATATCAATGATGTAATTGAAATCAGAGAATTTCTAATGAGAAGTCTGGCAATGTGCAAAGGTCATAAAAATTGCCATATTTTTGAAAGTTTATCCCATATTAACAACAACAACAACAACAATAACAACAAAAACCTTTGAGATATCACTGCATTGCACCTTTAAAACTGACAAAAATAGGAGCAGCTAGAGGGCACAATGGATAGATTTCTAGCCCTGAAGTCAGGAGGATCTGAGTTCAAGTCTGGTCTCAGACACTTTAACACTTCCTAGTTTTGTGACCCTGGGCAAGTCACATAACCCCAATTGCCTCAGTTAAAAAAAAAAAAAAGACATACAAACATAATAAAACAATATAGAAATAATAAAGCATTAGAACTGTGAGAAAATAGCTATACTCATACATTATGGATGTAATTGCAAAAGAGTATCTTTCTGAAGAACAACACAGAATCATATAAAAATGACTGCTTTAGACTCAGTTTTCTTATCATAGTAACTACAGCTGAAGAAAATAATCATTTTAAAATATCAATACAATTTTTAGGGCTATATTACTTGTATTAATCGGGGAATTAATTGGTCAAACATATTCTAGGGCATTTATAAAATGGAGTTTTAGAATGCCACTAAAAACAAAAACTATTTGGGAATATAAAGAAATGTAGAATCACAGTTTCATGGATTTAGAACTAGAAAGGACTTTGGACGGCCCCCTTACTTTACAGATGAGGAAACTGAGGCTCAACTAGAGGAAGTGACTTGACTAAGATCATACAGGTAGAAACTGGCAGGGCTAAGATTTGAACTCAGGTGCTCTAAGTGTCTCCAAATTCAGTACTCCTTTCTGCTATACCACACTGGGAAAGCCTTGCATAAAATGCTACAAGGAAGGAAAAAGTAGAACTAGAAATAGAGCACTGTTTAACTATAACTTAAAAAAAACTATATAGTACCTATATGTGAATGTACAAGAGGCATGAGGAGGGGATTTAGAGTGAAGAGTTAATAAGTCGACATTAATATTATTAGTTAGGATGCTCCGAATGTGTTAGTGCAATTCAAAGCTATCAAAAGAATTTAAATTAAACTCAAAATATTAAATCTATTAAGGTTTAAAATAGCACTAAGACTTTTGGGATATCTTACATCTCTAACTCAGTTTGTCAAAGCACATATTCAGTTTCTCCTTTTCTTTTTGGGGCACTTCCATTGCTTAAAAAACCCTCGATTTTGACTCTGACATTTCCTTACATTATAACCTTGTGTCCGCTCATAACCATCTCATCCAAGTCCCCTTTATCAAAGTAAGACTTGTAGGAAAAAGGAACTTATACTTATTGTCTTTTCTCCACCTCTTATTCCCTTTTGAATCTCTTATAATCAGGCTTTCTTGCCCATCACTCAGTGGAAGCTATTCACTCCCAGGGTTTCCTTTGAATTCAGCGGCTGGTTTGTACCAACTCTCAAGAGCCGAATGTTAAATTTTTAGGAATTTTGTGAGCCTATTGTAAAAACAAAGCCCATCTCTTCTCTACAGTGTGGTGATTCAAGGCAATTCCAACAGATTTGGGATGGAAAATGCCATCTGCATATCGAGAAAGAAAGAGAGAAAGAGAGAGGGAGAGACAGAGAGAGAGAGAGAGAACTATAGAGACTGAACGTGGATCGAAGCATAGCATTTTCATCATGTTTTTGTTTGGTTGTCTTTTCTTTCTCATGGTTTTATTCCCTCTGGATCTGATTTTTCTTGCATAACATGAAAAAATATGAAAATATGTCTAAAAGAATGTATTTAACATATCAGAAATGCTTCCTGTCTTGGGGAGGGAGGAAATAATGGAAGGAGGGAGAAAAATTTGGAACACGAAAATCTTACAAAAATGATCTTGACGTGTATTTGGAAAATAAAATACTATCAAAAAGGAAAATAAAGAAAGAAAGAAAAGAAAAAGCACCATATCCCACATACAGTTTGATCAGCTCTTAGACCAGTCATGCTACTTGTGGTTTTAAAAGGATTGGTGTCAAAACACAGCAGAGTATATTTTCAATACATTATTGTTTAAAACCAGTTCTAATTGAACAGTAATGAACCAGCTACACCAAGCAAAAGAACTCTGGGAGATGACTATGAACCACTACATAGAATTCCCAATCCCTCTATTTCTGTCCACCTGCATTTTTGATTTCCTTCACAGGCTAATAGTACACTATTTCGGAGTATGATTCTTTTGGTACAGCAAAATAACTGTATGGACATGTATGCTTATATTGTATTTAACTTATATTTTAACATATTTAACACATATTGATCAACCTGCCATCTGGGGGAGGGGGAGGGGGAAGGAGGGAAAAAATTGAAACAAAAGGTTTTGCAAATGTCAATGCTGAGAAATTACCCATGCATATATCTTGTAAATAAAAAGCTATAATAAAAAATAAAAAACTTTAAAAATACATTATTGTTTACTTTAAATTATTGTGGCTTTGATAATATGGCTTGATAATGAGTATTTGAATGAATGGATGTCCATCAATTGGAGAATGGTTGAGTAAATTGTGGTATATGAACATTATGGAATATTATTGTTCTGTAAGAAATGACCAGCGGGATGAATGCAGAGAGGACTGGCGAGACTTACATGAACTGATGCTAAGTGAAATGAGCAGAACCAGGAGATCATTTTATACCTCAACAATGATACTGTTTGAACATGTATTCTGATGGAAGTGGATCTCTTCGATAGAGAGAGCTAATTCAGTTTCAATTGATCAAAGATGGGCAGAAGCAGCTACACCCAAAGAAAGAACACTGGGAGATGAATATAAACTGCTTGCATTTTTGTTTTTCTTCCCGGATTATTTCTACCTTCTGAATCCAATTCTCCCTGTGCAACAAGAAAACTGTTCGGTTCTGCACACGTATATTGTATCTAGGATATACTGTAACCTATTCAACATGCAAAGGATTGCTAGCCATCTGGGGGAGGGAGTGGAAGAAAGGAGGGGAAAAATCGGAACAGAAGTGAATGCAAGGGATAATGTTGTAAAAAATTACCCTGGCATGAGTTCTATCCATAAAAAGTTATTTAAAAAAAGATAATGAGTATTTGAAAGTGAACTTAATTGTATTTTGTTCTGATGGGGGAAAAGGAATAAACATTTATTAAGCACTTGCTATATGCCTGATGCTGTGCAAAGTACTTTACAAATATTATTTCATTTCTCCCTCACAAGTACCCTGTGGAGAAGGAGCTATTATCATCCCATTTTACAGTTAAGCAAACTGAGTCTGAGAGAAGGTTAAGTGATTTGCCCAGGATCATACAGCAAGTTAAGAGTCTGGGGCAGGGTTTGAATTCAAATCTTCCTGACTCTGGGCCCGGTGTGCTCTTTTCCACTGCACCAGCTAGCTGTCTCTAGTGGAATGCTATATCCAATAAAGTCAGGAGTAGCTATGAAATTATTAGAAAAATTTCCTAAAATCATCATTTGGCTTCCATGCTTACAATCACCACTTGACATTCAATACCTGAAATAAAATAAGTTCATCACTTAAAAATAGTTCTGGGTAAACTTGATTCTGCTTATCACCAAGCTTGGAGTCAGGAAGACTCAGCTTCCCGAGATTAATTCTGGCCTCAGATACTTACTAGCTGTGTAACCCTGGTCATTTCATTGGACTCTGTTTGCCTCAGTTTCCCCATCTGTAACACAAGCCGGAGAGGGAAATGGCAAATCACTCCAGTATCTTTGCCAAGAAAACCCCAAATGGGGTCACAGAGTCAGTGCTGATTGAAAACAACTGAAGAGCAGCAACAACAATAAAACTCATACCAAGCTAGAAATTAGAGCTCAAGAATTTGAAAATTGAAACGATTAAATTGATTGAATTCTGGGACCAAGATGAGTGGGATGTGAGCCGAGCACAGATACTATGGGGGTGCACGTCTCCTATCACACGGGCATTTTTCTTGTTCTTTTCATCTTGGTTTGACAAAGGGATTAGCCAACACTGATTTTTTTTCCCAAGAGCTTACTTTAATAATTGACATTCCTGAAGGATTTTCATTACTTTCAGCTGCATTGATGCCAAGACGAACAAACATTTTCCAAACCGCCAAGTTAATCAAATGCACCCTAAGAGCTTTGGGAAATGTAAAGGTTGGTGCTGGAAAGTAGGGATCACAAGGTGAAGATTGTGATTAAGTCAGAGGACTTAAAGACATTCCATTTAACAGAAATAATCCATCTAATGCTCTTCTTAGGAATATCTTACTTGAAAATATAATTCAACAAGTCAACTTGTGTCTTTTATCAGATGGAAATGATGAAAGCAATTTTAATTAATTTGACTTATTACAACCATCTTTTTGACCTTATGAAGAATTAACTACACCATGAATAGCTAGTAAAAAAAATTCCATTTAAGTAAAATTTTATTTTTATTTATTTATTTTTGCTGAGGCAATTGGGGTTAAGTCACATAGGTAGGACATGTTAAGTGTCTGAGATCACATTTGAACTCAGATCCTCCTGACTTCAGGGCTAGTGCTCCACCCACTGCACCACCTATCTACCTTCTTAAGGGAAATTTTAAAACATAAAATTGATTTGTATGATTTTGGAGGATAATAATATCAGCTCAAACAACATTCAATTCCTAGAAACTATACAAAAAGATTAGAATTGTCATTACCAATAGTACTGAAGGGAAAGAGGTTTAGCTTAATGAATATAATTTGTACAAGAGTAAGAAACAGTTAACAGTAGGTCATATGTCAAATTTCATGACAATAAATTTACTGGAAAAACAATTAGGGGATTGAGATGCAACTCCATTTGTCCAATAATGGTTGAATTACAAGCACAGATTGGCTATGGACATAAGAGTTTGGCAAAAATTAATGAAAGTATTCTGTGAGAATCAATTGGATATATGGAATTAAGAAAATTGAGTATTGTAAATTTTGTTATTTGTAAATTGTGTATTATACCCATCCTTTATATAAATAAACTTTATAGTAAATTTATATATCTGTTTATGTATTGTTTTTTTAGAAAGCAAATTGTTAACCATTAATCAGCATTGATCCTGTCTACAATCTCTTCTTTGCTAAATTTCATGACCTTATTTTTCTCTCTCCTAGTCTTCTCTGACTCTGTACTCTTTTAAACTGACCATCCTCTCTTCCTAGATCTTCTCTCCTCAAAGTACCTTGACTCTAGTCTTTCTTGTTTGCATTCTTTTTCTGACTGATGCTCCTCAATCTCCTTTGCAGAGTCATAGCCTATCTCAGGCCCCTGCAAAAACCAAGTATTCTCCAAGCAAAGCTCCCTTTGGATTCTCTTTTATCTCTTTACTTTTTTTCTTGGTGATTTCATTTGTTCCCATGGACAAAAAGAATATCTTGTAGAATTCATTCCCAAAACTATATATCGAGTCCTACCTTTTCTCTAGAGCTAGGGTAGGTAGGAAATGTAGGAGGACCTGAAATCAGAAAGGCCTGAGCTCAAAAGTGACTTCATGTGCTCCATAGCTATGTAATCTTCATTGAGTCACATGTCCTCTTGGTCTGACTCAGTTTCCTCAGCTGCAAAGTTGGGATAATAACAATCCCTATCTCACAGAGTTATCATGAGGATCAAATAAGATCAAAGTGCTTACTTAGCACGGTGCCGGGCACCTAGCAAACCTTACATAAATACTTAGTTCATTTCTCTAGGGAATTTAGAACAACATATTCACACTGGAACACTCTGAACAAGATTTGGGCTTGAGTTTTTCCAAGAGAGGAGATTAAGGCCTTATAAATCATAAGCACTCCTTTCCCCCTCCACTTCAGGGGCTTTCAACTTTCCTTTTATTTTAAGAAGTTTAATAAAGAGTTTTACTGCTAACATAAGTAAGCACTACTAAGTCACAGCTGGCCTGAATTTGCATTTTTACAGTTGGACCATGGAGCTGGAGGTGGAGTTCTCACAGCTGTAACATTCCCAGTCAATCAACCCCTCCTTTCTCTCCAGATGCACAAGGCCGCTATTTTACCTTCTTCCAATCTTAAGGGCACAACTCCTGTCTAGTGAAGGATGGTTGGGATATTCACATGTAAGGAAAGTCAGATGTAATTCTCCCAGTATGATGCCCAATGCGCTGGATTTGGGTTGGTTTGATGTTGCTGAATCACGCCTGACTCTCTGTGCGGTCATCTGGTTTTTTTTGGCAAAGATACTCGAGTGGTTTGTCCTTTTCTTCTTCGACACATTTTTCAGATAAGGAAACTGAGGCACATAGAGTTAAGTGACTACTATAAGATTACATAGAGCCTGTAAGTATCTAACGCCAGATCTGAATTCTGTTTTCTCTGACTCCAGATGGGACATTCTATCTACTGTGCCATCGACTTGTTCTATCACTCACTACTGGGTGGCCTTGGATGAATGATCACTTGGGTGAATTGATTACAGGCTCTCTGAGCTTCATCATTCTAAACTGGGCTTGAAGCAGAGGCCATCTCAAGACCCTTTAGCTCTAAAACCAAAATCCTAGGATGAAAAAAGTGTTTGGCAAAGAACCTAGCCGGAAAAATGAAATGCCTGAGGACTCCAAGCCCGTACAAGTTGAAAAAATAATGGGAGTTTACAGTGATCAGCTCAGGAGGCAAAGCCTTTCATAACCTGACCCCCACCCCCACACACACCTTAATGGCTTCTTACACGTTACTCCCTGACTCTTCAGTCTGGTGATAAGGGCCTTCTGGCCCTTCCCCGAACAAGACCCTCCAGCTCTCGGCTCTGGGTATTCTCTCTGGCCATTGCCCAGCCTGCAAGACTTTCCCTTCCACTCTATCTAGTGGCCCACCTGGCTTTCTTTAACTCTCAACTAAAATCTGATCTTAATTCTAGTGCCTTTCCTCCCTTGATTATTTCCCACTTATATTATAGGTTGCTTTGTATATATTTGTTTGCATGATGTCTCCCCCATTAGGGGGAGCTCCTTGAGATTAGTCACTGTCTTTTACCTTTTTGTATCCTGGCACATAGAAAGGGTTTAATGACTGCTTATTGCTTGATTGAAGGGGCTCTTGCTTAAAGGTTTCGAATAGCACTTTATAACACCCTGTCATCTGATCTTCACAAAGATCCTGTGAAAATATTATTATGCCCACTTTACAGATGAGAAAACTGAGAATCCCAGAGGTTTAGCAATTTGTTCAATGTCACACATTTCATTAATGGCAGAGCTGGGACTCAATCCTGGGTCTTGGTCAGAAGTATTCTTGCCCTGTAACACAGCTGGAGAGGGTAGGGTTGATGAGAACAAAGGTCTGACTCATAGGAAACTTATCACCTTTTGAGTAAAAATTGCCCCCTTCCAAGAAACACTGTGTTTTTTTCCACTTTCAGTTAACAGCCTGACACTTTGAATGTAAATCACTCTCTGGGGGCAGCTTCTGAAAACAAAGTCCAGCTCTGGTCACATGTGTGTCTGTGCTAAAAGAAAACATGGTGAGAAGTTCCAATCTGGATGTTCAAAAAGTTGATGAATAGTGGCCTTTTCCCTGGGTGAGAAGAACCTAAAAGTTTCTGGTTGAACATGGGTTCCATGGATATCATCTGTCTTCCACCTGTAAACACTATCTCTGGGATCTCTTGGTGTCTGAGCAGCAGAAGGTTATGTCTCTCTTGTTTCTACGATAGTTAACATTGAAACTATCTCAGAAATTAAGGGTCAACTATAGTTGCTTTTTAAAAAACTCTGTCAAAGCTGAGGAGTTGAACAAGATCCCCAGGGCTCTCTCCAGTGCTAAATACAATAATTGTCTTCTTTGAACCATTCCATTTCAGGATTACCTTTCCTTCCTTCTTTCCTTTTTCTTTCCTCCTTCCTTTTTTCCTTTCTTCCTTCCTTCCTTTCTTTTTCCTTTCTTCCTTCCTTCCTTTCTTTTTCCTTCCTTCCTCCCTCCCTTCCTTTCTTTTCTTTCTTTCCTTCCTTTCTTCCTTTCTTCCTTCATTTCTGTCTTCCTTCCTTCATTTCTTTTTCCTTCCTTCATTTCTTTTTCCTTTCTTCCTTTTTTCCTTCCTTCTTCTCTCTCTTCTTCTTCTCTGCTTTCCTCCTCTTCTTTCTTTCCTCCTCCTTCTCATGCTCCTTCTCTGCCAAAGGAGACTCCTATTTCCTAAGCATTCAGATCTTTTGAGGATACTTGAATGTATGAGCAAATAAGGGGTCTCTAATTGGATTGGGCAGCAGTTACTGGCACTTAAACATTCACCTCTTGGAAATACCTTTCCCATAGCCTCAGCCCAGGGTATTCCTGAATGCAAAAAGCTGATAAAATCCTATTATGTGAACCAGATGGGCTTAGAATTATTTTAAGTACAGCCTTTGGCTAGAGTACCCTATACACTTGCCTTTTTGGAAGAAAAGCTTCAAAGGTGGTTTTCCTTCCATTAAATATTTATGCTTTGGAACCAGGAACAGATAGTGGTCTTTGTGAGCCCAAAGCCCTCTTTGAAAAGGACCATTTGCACAAGGAGGAATGATTCATGAAACATTAAATATTAATTGTTCATGTGACACATAGGATCTTGCCTTTTCCTTGCCTGAAGGGAGGTGAAGAGCCTCGCAAGCTCCAGAAGCAGAATATGGTGAAACTTAGATGGCAGACCAAACTAGGATAGAGTTAAGAAACAATCCAATCTGTTACATTTAGTTTTTGTAGATTTGTATTTGTTAGCTTTATATTTAGACTATATACATTCATAAATCCTTAGTATTCTCTCTCTTCCTCTCATCCCCTCTTAGAAGGTAAACTCCTGAATAGGGATTGTTTTGTTCTCTGTACAGTGTGAGCACAGTACCTGACAGACTGGAGGCTCTTAATAAATGGGTGAATGATTTGACGAGCATTTATTAAATGCTTACTATGTACTTCATAGGAAGGAGTGGTTTAAGATTTCAAATTCAGTATAGGTAACACTCTCTCTTCCAGAGTTATTGAAGTTTGGTAGCAAGGTGAAAGTCAGGATGACTGGCAACGGCCAAGGATGCAGTAGATGTCCTTAGCGTCTTCAATGTCTGATCCGCTCTGAGCTTCAGCCTTCTTTGGGCCATTGGAACAAACTGTTCTCCTCTTCCTATTCCACTGAGGGAAGACTTCACATGCTTGGCAAACAAGCACTTAATAAATGCTTTATCTGTAGATCTATCTAAGCTATCTTCTTTGCCTAAAACATTTATTTACTCATGCGCCGGTGATTTCTTCCCATTAGACAATAAGTTCTTGGAGAGTATTGATGTTTTTCAGATGTTTTCGTTAAATCTTCTTGTTTTCTTGGCAGAGACACTGGAGAGGTTTGCTATTTCCTTTTCAGCTCCTTTTGCAGATGAGGAAACTGAGGCAGACAGGGGGAAATGACTTTCTTGTGTGACTTTCCAGAGTCACACAGCTAATAAGTGTGTTTGAACCCAGAGCTTCCTGACTCCGAGCCTAGGTGCTTGAGAATAAATAGCTTAATTTTTGTCTTCCTAGCTCCAATGCCTTGCACAGCGCTTGGCTTCCTCTCGGCATTTAATAAATGATACATGAACTGAAGTGAACTGGCAACCAAGTGGGGTAAAAACACGAGGCATCCTGGGAGGCAGAGGGGAAGAGGGGGAGAACTCCAATAAGAGGAACAGCCCCAGAGGATTACACAGATTAGAGATCTAATTATTAGCTCCCCAGAGGGATCCACAGATTAGGATGGAACAGAAATGAACCCTTTACCTAGAACCTTGGGCACCACCACATTTCCTGTCCTGGAGAGCAGAAGACTTGGATGGCAACTCAAAGGTTTGTCTCTCTCTGACCTATAAGTGAATCCGCTCCATAACATCCCTGATCTAGAGACTGAATATAAATGAACATGTGCTATATTCCCTTTTTTTTTCTTTTTCTCTTGTGGTTTTTCCCTTTTGTTCTGATTTTTCTCCCCCCAACATGATTCATTATTTTAAAAAAATTAATGCACATGTATAACTAGAAAAAATAAAGTAAAAAACCATCATCCTTGACCACAAGGGATGACCTTCTCACAAGGATGTACAGGATGGGAAAACTCACCAGTGCTAGAGGAAGCTCATTCCTCTTTGGGACATCATTAAAAGGACTCACCTCTCATTGCTCCTGGTCTGTATGGAATAAGCAGGGTGAGAAGGGCTTTTCCCAAGGGCTAATATGGTGGGGAAGTACCACCTCTTGATAGAGAAACTGGGCAGGTGATGAGGAAGACAGCTCTGGGAGAGCTCAAGGGAGCAGAGGCAGAAAGCCTGGGCCCACTTCCTCTCTCAGTGGGATCACAGCTACAGCCAAACTCTGCGAGACTTGGTTCTTCTCAGCAATTCAGTGATCCAAAGCAATCCCAATACACTGCAATTTTGTTGTTATGTTGTTGCTGAGGCAAGTGGGGTTAAGTGGCTTGCCCAGGGTCACACAGCTATGTTATGTGTCTGAGACCAGATTTGAACTCAGGTCCTCCTGACTTCAGGGCTGGCACTCTAACCACTGCGCCACCTAATCCCAATAGACTTTGGACAGAAAATGCCATTTGAATGCAGAAAAAGAATTAAGGAAACTGAATGTAAATCAACACATGCTATGTTCACGTCTTCGTTCTTTTCTTTTTTTTAATCTCAAAACTCCTTCTCTCAGGGTCCATTTGTACCAATATTCTCCCACTCCACTAGTTTAATTCCCCCCCAGGCACTGTGGCTCTGATCTGTGGGATCAAATAAAACTACCCTAGTCCCTCTTCATCAGGACCATCCAATGCTTGGCTAATAGCAGGCACCCAAGAAATGTATATTGACTAAGGAACCAACTGACTGACTTAGTAGTTATGGGAACTGGAGTCAGGAGCGGAGATAGCGTCTTCTTTTTTACAGGTTGGACATCTCTGATTCTTTGTATGATACGGTTCTGAATCCTCCCACCATTCTAATTGCTCTTGTTCCAAACTTATATAAGGTTTTCCCTAAAATGCAGCATTCAGTACTCCAAACGTAGTCAGAATGCAGCAGGATCTAGTTAAACCTCCACCTTCCAGATCCAATGGCTCTCAATGCAGTCTCCAATAGTACCGCCACATTATTAATTCCTGTTGCTTTCACGGCCCACTAAGCCCCCAATGGGCCATTACCTAACCAAATCTTCCCCATCCTCGGATTATGCAGTTGATCACTTGAACCTACATGTATATTAAATTTTAACCATTACCCAATTCCCCTGAAATGAAGCGGAGGCCTTCGCAAAGGAAAATTTATCACTGGCACGGAGTCCTAAGTGACTTTTTATGTGCCTCCGTTATCCTGAATCTGAAATTCAGAGTTTATGAAACGCGATGCACAAACTCTTTGAATTTTTTCGGCTCAGATGTGAGAAGTCGTTTAAAGACTACTTCAGCTATAACTTACTTTATAACAAACTTCATTTAATGGTTTCCTGTAGATCACATTTAAAAAGCTGGGTTCCTTAAAAAAAAAAAAGTCATTAGATGCTTCATATGTTCTTCTTGAGAGACTCTATGATATTTGACGCCATTTGGGCGACTTGGACGGAACTGCCTAGATGACCAAAGGTCAAACTCACCCCTCAGAGGAGCTGTTAGGGCAGCGTCTGCCAACTCAATAGTAATAAATGATCCTTTACAAAACCAGCAGCAGAGAAAAAAATTATTTTTATTTTAAAGATAAACATATCCCTTGAATGTGAGGGCTCTCAACATACTTCAGCTGGCAGAGGACCTTATTAACCATGTGCTAACAATAATGAAACTGCAGTAGTCCAATAAAGTGAAAAAATTAAAGCGATTATATGGCGTTCTTTGATGTTTGGCCCAGGCCACATGGATTCTGGGCCTGGTGGAATGGAAAGCCATCTGTTCTCAAGATATTGCATAGTGATGCCGAGAGCTAAATATTTATAGGTAACGGAGATAGCCAAACCTAGACTTAAGGAATATTTTATAAGTTTAAATGGCTGTTATAATCTAGGATGGATGTTTTAAAATATGCACTTAGACAGAATCAATGAGTATGAGAACCTGATGTGGTTCAGGGAGAGAGATTTCAGCCGAGGGGCTCTTTGAAAGACTTTATCAGCCATAGCTCCCTGGGACTGGAAGACTGAAAAAATTGTAACGATTTTTTTTATTTAGCCCCAAAGTAAAGTGAAATCCGGAAAAAAGAAGTGACTTACCCTGTGTCAATAGGTGATAAGCTTCAACTGGGATTCAAACCCAGTTCTCATGATTCCAGATCCAGAAGTTTTTTCTACAAGTTAATCCTCATCACTGAAATTTCTGGAGCACCCAAGTGCTTTTGTCTCGTTGATCCCCATGACAAGTCTGTGAAGCCATTTCACAGACAAATACAGAGACTAGAGCAGTGAGGGGATTGCCACAGTGCACAGAGTCCCAGTCTGGAGTCAGGAAGCTCATCTCCCCAAGTTCAAATCTAGCCTCAGACACTACCTATGTGATCCTGGGCAATCCTGTTTGCCTGTTTCCTCAGTTGTAAAATGAGGTAGAGAAGAAAATGGCAAGTTACTCCAGTACTTCTGCCAAGAAAACCCTACGTGGGGTCATGAGGAGCAGCACTAAAATAATCAAGAAATAACCAGAGAATGGAGAGCATAGAAATCGACTGTAAGTTTGCTTCTTGGTGCAATTCCAGAACTCTTTGCAATTCTCCCTTAGCCTTTCTATACTGTACCAAATGCCTTCTCCTCTGGGTCATCCCAAAGGATTCCTGTCCTCTGCAATTCTCCCTTCACGTGAATGCCCCATCCCTCTTCCTCTTAGATAGCTCTAATACTCTGCTTTAAAGACCGTCTTGCCATTCTGGAGAGCAATTAAAAATTATGCCCAAAGAATTATCAAACTGTGCATACCCTTTGACCCAGCAGTGCTACTACTGGGCTTATATCCCAAAGAAATTTTAAAGAGGGGAAAGGGACCTGTATGTGCATGAATGTTTGTGGCAGCCCTGTTTGTAGTGGCCAGAAACTGGAAAAATGAATGGATGCCCATCAGTTGGGAATGGCTGAACAAATTATGGCATATGAGTGTTATAGAATATTATTGTTCTGTAAGAAATGACCAGCAGGATGATTTCAGAAAGGCCTAGAGAGACTAAGACGCTAAGTGAAATGAGCAGAACCAGATCATTATACACGGCAATAAGACTATACAATGATCGATTCTGATGGACATGGCTCTCTTCAATGAGATGATTCAGGCCAGTTCCAAGAGACTTGTGATGAAGACAGCCATATGTAGCCAGAGAGAGGACCGTGGGGACTGAGTGTGGATCACAACATAACATTTTCACTCTTTTTGTTGTTTGTTTGCATTTTGTTTTCTTACTCATTTACTTTCTTTTTTGATCTGATTTTTCTTTTGCAGCAAGAATCGTATAAATATGTTTACACATATTGGATTTAACATATATTTTAACATGGATAATATATATTGGATTGCTTGCCATTTAGGAGAGGAGGTGGGAGGAATGAGGGGAAAATCTGAAACACAAGGCCAAGGGCCAATATTGAAAAATTATCTGTGCATCTGTTTTGAAAATAAAAAGCTTAAAAAAAAAAAAAAGACCATCTGTGGTTCTCTCTGATAAGACACTCAGCCTGGCATTTGAGGGCTTGCCAGCTAGCTCCCATTTTAGGCTTATTGCATTCTGTTCTCATCCACAAAGTACCTTCTAGGCACATTTAACACTCCAAATCCTCTGTTCTATCCTATTCTCTCCTGGCCCTGAGCTTTCACTTGGGACATTCTCCGGCCTACAACAAATTCTCCCCAAGCTGTGCCTCTTGAGATTCTCCATTTCCAGGAGCCCAGAAGCAGCTCCACCTTCCTTCAGAAGCCAGTCCTCACCTTCCCCAGCTGAAAATGATCTTTCCTTTGCATAGATCCCCTTCCACTCTTCTCATTATATTTGTGAATACATAAAGACAGAATTGATCCTAGGACTTGTAAGTGGATGAGATAAATGAATGAATGAATAAATAAATGAAAAGCACAATATAGAAGTGATACTGAGTGAAATAAGCAGAACCTGGAGATCATTGCACACAGCAACAAGATTTTAACGATGATCAATTCTGATGGACGTGGCTCTCTTCAACAATGAGATGACTGAGGTCAGTTCCAATGATCTTGTGATGAAGAGAGTCATCTACACCCAGAGAGAGGACTGGGGGATGAGTGTGGATCACAAATAGCATTCTCACTCTTTTTGTTTGCATTTTGTTTTCTTTCTCAGTTTTTTTCTGGTTTGATTTGATTTTTCTTGTGCAGCAAGATAATTGTATATAGAGATATCATATATTGGATTTCACATATTTCTACCATGTTTCTTTTTTTTTAAATATTATTTACATTATTTTTGAGAGTTTCCCACCTCTGTCCCCTGCCCTTGGGTGTCAGCACAATCTCTGTCAAGATCCAGTGCCACCCGTTCTTCCAGGCTCGGTCACACCGGCGTGACTGAGTTTGCACAAAGAATGATCGAAGTATGCAAATGAAGCCTTTCAATTATTAAATGAACAGTGTTGAAAACTGAGGGAAGATGGGGAGAAACAGGGATTTCCCAACCTTTTCCTCCAAATTCACTCTAAAAGTACATCACAATTTGCTAAGTTCACTATTACTTATGAGTAATCTAAAGCAATCCTCCACATCAGAGCCTACTTACGGAAGTGGCTGAAAAGCCACAAAAAAGTCACCTCTAAGACTCTTGTCATTCTTTTCGCTCAGAGGGAAGAAACAGCTTTGCTCAATTATATAAAACACTTACCCCAGAGAGAGACCCAGACTGCCCGCAGGTGCAGATTGACAGAGACCCAATGTGGCTACTCCTTTCCCCGGCTTTACCCACATTTAAATTCTAAATGGCTACACCTGCCCAACCTCAAATTGCCTTGGCTCAGGATAATGATCAGGTGCAAGTGCCCTCATTAGTGAGGTGGCAGGAGGAGGCCCTTTGGAAGGACTGACTCAGTGTCATAAATACGGGTTTGGCTTTTGGCTTAATAGGTTCCCTCCTGCATTCATGATACCCTTAGATTAAAAAACTGTATGAAAGAAACAAGGACATCTAGATTGAGGTCTTGGGGCCAGATGGCACAATGGATAGAGCATCAGCTCTTTAGTGAGGAGGATCATGAGTTCAAATCTGGCCTCAAACACGGAACACTTAGTACTTCTGTGACATTAGGCACCTCAACCCCAATTGCTCCCCATCCCCCAAAATAATTGTCTTCACACGGAAAACGGAAGCTTACTTTTGTTAAGGCGTTTCAAGTGACTTATAGTACCAAGTGTTGGGATACCCAATGACTGTGGATCCCCGGCAACAGAGGCTGTCAGTTGTAAAGATGCTAACCCACTGCTGCTCTTAGAGGGACCTTCTTCCCCGAGGGAAATCACCATTCCTTATCCTGAAAATACCCAGGGCAGCTCATTAAGAGGCAGGAAACCCCAGCAGGGAAATGAAGCATCCTAGCGCCCACCCCTTGAGCTCCGCAGAACAGCAATGGCATGGAAGCTCCCAGCTCAAACTAGTCATTTTTTCTTTTATAAAACTCCAGCTAGAAAATGCCTATTTAAGGGAGGGAACTTTGGACCCCATTGCCCCCGAAAAAAGCCCTTCCACAGACAGCCTTGGTTCTGGTTCAGCTTTGGGTCGGTTATTATCTGGAGTCAGACCTGGGGACCAAAGGAGTCTTAACCGACCAGCCAGTAATTAGCTATTCCCCAAAGGGTAATGGCACCTCGCTACAGTTTTGCCAACAGTTCTTAGGGAGATCGTTTTGTTTTATGACAAATGGTGGCTTTGCCTACTTTTACCTAGGACTTTCATGCAGGTAGATCCTGGACATGGATGGGTAGGTTTTCACCACCACGGTACAGTCTTAAAAGATTCATTAGAATGTACTCTAACAAGATCTCCTTTTGTCAGTTATTTTAATAGTGGATTTCTTTTATCCTGAGATGAGATCGGTACATAAATAAGCCAATATTGTTACCAACATCTTTTTGGGGGGGGGCTGAGGCAGTTGGGGTTAAGTGGCTTGCCCAGGATCACACAGTTAGGAAGTGTTAAGTGTCTTGAGGGCAAATTTGAACTCAGGTCCTCCTGACTTCAGGCTCTATCAACTGCACCACCTTGCTGCCCCTGTTACCCACATCTTCCCAGAAGTTTCAGTTCTCCTCTCTTGAAAGGAATAACTAATTTCACAACTGACCACCAATGATAAGTACCTTCTCCATCTTTATGGAGTTTATTCTTAAAATGCAGGTATCTGAGCACACCATACTACTAACATTCAGGGTGTCTCTTTCAGAAAGCCTTGCCCCAGAGTCAGCAGGTCTGCCCTGCCCATTCTTCCCATTCCATAAATCTCCAAACAAAATCATTTCCAATAGGCACGTCTTGCTGCATCCCACACATTAAAATGGTAGCTACCGTTGCCCAATTATCATTTTTACTGCTTTATAAGAGGCAAAATAGATTTGAGATGGAAAGTGTCATCTGCATCCAGAGAGAACTATGGAGACCAAATGTGGATCAAAGCATAATAGTTTCACCTTTTTGTTGTTTGCTTGCTTGGTTTTTTCTTTCTTGATTTTCCCTTTTGATCTGATTTTTCTTGACAGCATAACCAATATGAAAAATTCTTTACAAGAACTACACATTTAATCTATATCAGATTGCTTGCTGTTTTGTGGAGCAAGGAGGGGGAAGAGGAGAGGAAGAAAAATTTGGAACATGGGGTTTTGCAAAGATAACTACTGAAAACTATCATTGCATGTATTTGGGAAAATGATATATTGTTTCTTAAAAAAGAGAAAGAGGTGAAAACCACAAATACCACTGACAGGTGGTAGGGAAGCCTCCCAGCAGTAGGAAAATCCCCTCAGGTGGCTCTGACCACCAGGCTCTTGATCTGAAACACAGATGCTTTGTTCATTACTACCTACCCTCAGCCAAGAGAGGTTAGTAAATTCTGGGATTTTCTCAACCTTATCTTCTAAACAGATGGACCTTAAAAGGCCTTGAAGAGTGTCTCCTAGATAAAAGAGGGCTCCTAAATATTCAGAAGCAACTCTATGTAAAACATGTACCGGCCTCAAATTGAACTATACATTTACATCTATGTAAAAAATGCACACATAATCATTTCAAGGCTACTTTTACATCAAATCACAGCATCCTTTTTTAGCTAGTGTTCTTCTAATTTCCCGTGTTTTATTTAGTTTTTCCTTCAAGAGGCTAAAGGCAAATTTATAAGTTTTTAGCATCTGATATGCAATTTTTATGTCATGAAATCTGTCTTGGGTGGGGAAGGAAGAATTCCTTGTAGATGGTCACTAGAGAGAATAGAAACTGGATCCAAATTAAGGTATTCCTAGCAACCTGACCAGACCTGTGACTTCATTCATTAGTGTATGGAGGTCCTGGTGTGGAGCTACCTCTATCACTGAGGGTTGGCACCTCAAAGGGTCCTAGACAGTTGGCCCAGGGCCATATGGCTAATACATGTCAGCTACAGAAACATGCAGGCCTTTTTGACTGGAGGCCAGCTCTGTCTACACTAAGCAACACAGCTTGTGCTACAGTGATTAAAATACTTTCAGGCCTAGTTGATGACAGATGACCCCAATTCACTGCCAGTTTCACTAAGGATTTGGATACCTTTGTAAATTGGCCATCATCACAAAGATATCATGAAAAATTAAAGAAATATTCAAAAGGTCATTTAAGCCTCTATCTGGGATTGGTTATTTGTTTAGTCCACCCCTTCTGTATCTAAGAAAATTTATTAAAAAGAACAAACAAAAATCTTTTTGAGTAATAATCTGATGGCCTAAACGTCATTTTCCCTTGCTTTATTCTGGTTTTCATTTTACTTGAAAAACTAGAAGCCTGACACATTTCCAGCCTTTCTCACTGGATCCAAGATGAAAACAATTTCCTAAATAAATAGGAAATTCAATGTTTGTAGAGAGATGAGAGGATAAGAGAGAGGTAGAAACAGAAACTTACAACAATCAAGAACTATAGCATAAACTTCTTCAGTCAAAAGCTCATCTTCTTTTAAAAAATTATTTTAATTAAAAAATAAAGAAGAACATTTTTCACCTACGCTCTATGTCATTTAATCTCTGCTCAGAGAGAAAGAAACATTTCTGTACACGAGCTGGTCTTTCAGAGAATCCCAAACAAACACGACATTCAGCAACTTCAGACAAAAACGGATTGGAACAGAACTGTTTGGGGCATTGGAATCCATCTTTCGGTGAGTGAGAGTCGTTGTGCCGATCCGCTTCAGAGCACTCACGTTCTCACAGTTAATTACCTGGGACATCAAGGCTAAAAATTCGTTGTTCTAGCAAAAAAAGAAAACTCCAAAGACCTCATTTAAAAAAATTCTTTTCTGGAAATATGCATCACTAAGTATTAAACTTAAAACAGGCCTTTTTTGTTTAAGACGATGAATATTCTCATGGCTTTGTAACAGATTTAACCTACTTTTTACAATTAAGAGCTTATCAACTCCAAAATATCCAGCAACACTCCAGCAATGGCAAGGAACTACAGGAAAACTATTAAAAAAATCAATCCTAATTAAAGGAGTTTAATTTAAATTACAATTTTTTTTTCATGTAAGGCATTATGCTGACATCTACTGGCCTCAAATTGAACTATACATTTCAATCACTGTGTTTTTACATTATAAACGCTCTTAAGGAAAGCAGAACTCTTGATAATAGAGCATAATGAACACATTCAAATAAGGCTCAACTTAATTTTCTTGTAAACCCCACCAACTTACCCAAAGAATAATGGTGGCTTACTATTGCTTTCCGAGTATTTGATGGGGCTCAAATTTTTATAAGTAGTTTGAGAGAGGGGGTATGATTAGGAGGAGGAAGAAGCTTTTTGTGGTGAGTAAAAAATTTTGGGTTCCCCAAAAAACTTGCAAAATTATGCAACATGCTATTTTATGATTTACACTGGATTTTAAAAGATGGACTGAATTCAAAATAAAAACCTAATAATGATAATTCTATAAATAAAGAAATTTTGATTTTACTAGACTTTTTTTTTTTTATGAAAGACATTTGGTAATTAAATACTTGCTACTGTCCATTAAATTGATGAACTTTATTAGGGTTAAAACTATAACAAAGTTCATCCTAAAACATTTTGCAAAATTATTTCACTCAAAGAGTGTCTAATAAATTGAATGCTATGAATTACAAGCAATGTTCAAAAGCAGAGACTCACATTCATAAAACTTTATACATCTTTCGAACTAACAGATATTTATACTACTAAAATCAAACATGCATCACTTTCAAACATTCTGGTATCATGATTTATATATTACATTATGTAACACCATTCTTCTCAAAAACAAATTTTATCATACATTTGCACCATTCTCTTTGGATTTTTGATCTCTGTCTTCATTCTTCATATTATCCTATAAAATAATGAACAAAGAAAGATGCATTTCTTCACTGAAGTTTTACTTACATAAAATTTTTAAAAAGTAAACTATAGGGGCAGCTAGTTGGCGCGGTGGATAGAACACCAGCCCTGAGGTCAGGAGGATCTGAGTTCAAATCTGGCCTCAGATATTTAACACTTTCTAGCTGTGTGACTGGCCAAATCACTTAATCCCACTGGCCTCAGCAAAAATAAATAAATAAATAAATAAAATAAAGGAAAAGCACCAGAATATGGAAAGTCATTCATTTTTAAAAATACACATGATCACATTGGAGAGCTTTCTTTCTTTCTTTTTTAATTAACATCTATTTTGGAAATACTCCCTCTCTTCTCCCTCTCTCCCCCAAAAAACATCACATGAACATCAAAGGAAAACACTGGATTTGATGAACACCAAATAACAAAATGGAACTAATTATTTTAAAAAGAGGAAATGACTCATCACTAATATGTTGGCTATTGTTCCACTAACATGGGAGACGACTAGAAAAGTTTGGTATGAATCTCTTCCAGGTGCCCATCCAGATGTCGAAATATTGACAGTGGAAGGGACTTCAGGCCAAGATGGCACTTGTACAGCTACAGACTGCTCAACTCCCGTGGCCCATGTAATCTAGTAAAAACATGACAATCACGCCAGCCTGAATAATGATAAAGGAGTTCAATGAAAACTCTAGCCACTGACCTCTTCCACACCAGAACCGCACACACAAGTTAGGTAGAGTAGACAGTACTGGGAAGGGGATGGCTGCCGAAGCCACAGTTGGCACAAACACTAACTCTGGCAGCCTCTCAGTGCCACCAAAATGAGACTGCAAGATGCAGTGAGAGGGGAGGCTCACCAGCAGGGCACAGTAGTGCTCAGGCTGAGGGGCTCTGAGACTACGGACACTGAAAACGCAGCCTTCTGAACCTCAACAACACAAGAAAGCCACTTACAGCAATCCACTCCCACTGGTAGCAAGTTTTTCTTTCTCTCTGGGTGGTTGTTTCTTCCTGATTTGAGTGAGAGATGATTTATAGGCGTATAATTCATTGCTTGGTTATGAGAGAAATGGCAATTGAGCTTGAGAATTTTACAAGCAGTTTTTATGTGCCACAATAATGAGAAATATTCAGCACGCCATCCACACTATACAATTTAGCACTTAATTGTTCTTTGTAAATCTCATTTTTTTAACCAAGTACTAATCATATTGAGGAGGAGAAAGACTGTCTTCATGATTCTTGTCTCCTAATACTACTGAGCATACGATAAATGCTCCGTATACTGGGTTTATTAAAACAAGAATAAAGATGTGTCTGGGGGGGGGGACATGGAGAAGAAAGGGAGGAGCTAAAGTGCACCACTTAGGAAAGATTTGAGGGCCACTTCTGCTGGATGCTATATGAAAGAGAAATGTTATGAGAGTATTCAAAAAAAGTATCCAGGACATCACTATTCTTTCACACAGAGCAGCATGATATTAACAAATATATACCAATGGGATGGGAAAATGCAACAAAGTCCAAAAACTGCAATAAACTAAAGACAGGGAAAAAGTAAAGACTCCTCACCTTTTTAAGAACAGTATGAATCTCATCCATAACTGTGGATAAATTTTTGATTGTCTTATTTAGCTGGTTCTCAAATTGCAAATTTGCATTTTCTGAAGTCTTCAAGTTTTCCTGTAGTTGACTAAGGTCCCTTTTGACTTCTCTGAGTTCACAAGTTAGGCTTTTGTTAGAATTTTCCAAATGTAAAATTGTCTTCTCGTCCTCACCTGTAAAGAAGGCATTCCAAATGATCAGTCACCTTCCCCCACAACACCTGCAATTTCATCAGGAAGCTTAAGCACTCATTTTAAAAGTGCATGAAGTGGCTGCACTCGGACACTAAGTAGGGAAGGGAGGAGAAAGGAAGGTGGACAGGACCATGACTGTGAGCACTTAGAACTGGATCTGGTCAAAGCTTACGTGTTGGTGGCCTTCCTTTCTCCAGGTTTTACTGGCATGACCTTGAGCAAGTCACTTAATGACTCGCTTGGCCTCAGTTTCTCCATCTGTAATGAGTGGGTTGGATTGGAGCCTTCTAAGTCTATTTCTCCCTCTAACTCATCCATCCAGTCTGGCAGTAGGGGCAGCAAAATGAGAGATTAGAGCAAACCTTCTCTTTTGAGAGCAACAAGACCTGTCTCTTAGATTATAAGAGATCAGAGGCTGACAAACCCTCCCTCCACGGGAAGCTGGCACAGAGGTCAGAGGTGCTGAGCACGGGCACCCCGTCTGCCAACAAGATCCTCACAAAAACATCGGTCACACCAGACTGAGGCAGGGGAGAGGGAGAGAAGACACACGGATTTTTTCCTCACCTGTTTTATCCTCTAGTAACTGGAGCTTCTGCTCTATTTCAGCTCTGACTTTTTCGCTTTTCTCTAGTTTTTGCAAGAGACTCCCCACATCCACCATCGCACCATTATACACTATCAGGCCGACATTTTCTTCTACGACCTTTGACTCTTGCTTTACCGTAGGTGTTGGGAGCAGCAATCTGTTTCCTACATTTGAATGAAAATGTACAAATTTAAAATTTTTGAAAAACTATTCATTCTTTTGCCCAAAAACATTAAAAAAAAAAAAAATCAGTCCAGGGGGAGCTAGTTGGTACAGTGGATAGAGCACCAGCCTTGAAGTCAGGAGGACCTGAGTTCAAATTTGACCTCAGACACTTAACACTTCATAGCTGTGTGACCCTGGGCAAGTCACTTAACTCCAATTGTCTCAGTAAAATGAATAAAAATAAAAAAGAAAAAGTCTAATTTTTATGAACGCCACCACCCACTCTAAACTTTGAACTTTTGCACTCTTATTACCCAGCATATCTTCTTGCAAGGTTTCAGAGTCTTCATGGTTTTCTTCGTCTTTTGAGGTATCTGTTAATTTCCTGTAAAAGCAGGATTCTCGGAGTACCACTTTATTAAGCAGTTTCTTAACCTGTTAGTTAAAAAAAAAAAAAAAAAGGAATCTCGTCATGGCTTTATAAGGAACACAGTTTTTTTGGGGGCAAGATTTGCTAAGGGGATGACTTTGCATGATTTTTTGCTACAAACTAAATGTTAGTCAAAGATTGACTAGGAGAGTCAGGTTTCTTTGTTCTCCAAGATATAGAACAGGTACAAAAATGTGTAAAAATGTTTATAGGAGTTCTTTTAAAACATTCCTAAAAATCAGCCTGGTATATTTATTGCTAAAGATTTCTAAAAGAATTACCTGAGCCCGGGAAAGATGAAGTCCGAGAGTATACAGTATTTCTTCCATATCCTTTTCCAGCAGGTAACCACAGTGGCTTTGATCAAAGTAAACAAATGCCATCAAAAGATCCCTGTTAACTGTAATCATCTGTGTCTTGTCTTTTTCCTAAAGAAGAAGGACAAGTGAGGGTGACAGTAAGTACCTGCTTTGCTTTACAATGTTATCAAATGAATGTTGTCAAGGAAATCTTTTCTTTAAAAGTCTGAGATACTTTGGACATTCAATGCCCAAATTCTGCCTCAGTGCTTCAAGAACACCAAAAAAGGGTCTAACAGGTGGGGAATGCATAAAGTTCAACTAGTGTTGCTGAGCTGCTTTATTTCGTCTCCCCCTAAGCCAAAGTGATGGGATGTGGCCACATGTATCACCAAACAACCAAGTAAGTAATACTTCTTGACTGGTCTGTCTACAGCTACCACTTTAAATCATATGTCTAACAGGAGGAAAGTAAGACATCAAGAGAAAGCAGATTTTTTAAGAAAAAAAAATTAAAATGAAGCCAATAATTAAAAGCGGTATACAGAGCTCAGGTTAACATGTTCTGCTAGAGTGACAGCTGTTTATAAAAGAGCAAAAAACCCTAGAAGCCAAACTATTTCTTAAATGAGTATTTTATACACTATGAAGCACCTTATCTTTAGAAGCTCTGTCTTTGCCATAGCGATTAATTTCTCTTTTGTCATCCCGTTTATTCATCTCTTCCTCATCTCGGTCTATTAAAAACAAGAAAAAAATCCCAAATAAATAAAAAGTAAAAGCAATCACAGCAAAAAATTAAAGAATAGGAATATTTAATAGTAGAGTTAGAAATGACTTTTCTATTTTCTAACTACTAAATTACAACAATCAATTCCAAGAGGATCAAGTATACAGAAATATATTTATGATTTCTTGGAAATACCATCGACAGACTTATTGTACAGATTCTTTTACATATTAACAGTACTACGAGGATGAAAAGGAAGACACTTACAATGGGGAATGAGAAATAAAGCATTAAAAATGCATAAGAAAAAATACTGTTTCAAAGCAAATTACTTAATCCACATAAACCATCTGATGAAGAGATTCAAAAGCAAGAAATTTCTCATAGCAAGTTCAACCAAAAAGTGATTTGAGAATTTAAAAGCTCACTACAAACTACGGAAAACACCTACAATAAAAGAAAACACAATGTTCTAAGCCCAAGTATGATTTAAAAACTGAGATAAAAATCACCAACGGAAAACCCTAGGATCTGATGCCAGAAGATAGAGGATACACCACATCTCTGGTTCTCAATCCTGTAACCTGAGGGGTTAACAAGATGATCTCCAAGGCTCTTTCCAGCTCTAAGACCTGTGAACCCAATCACATTTGAGGAAGACTCAGACACCCTGCATTCTGATGTTGGCTTCACTATTTAATTCTAGTATGAGATACTGTGTGAAATCTATTGAACTGCCCTGAAACTTAGCTTCATTAGCTCTAAAACCCAGGCTGTGTTTCTATCTGGGAAAGTCAGCAGGAGTTTATTTTATGTAAAGGTATCCATACCTGCAGGCATTTACTCAAAATATCATTTGTGCTTTTAATCTTTCCAGGAAGAAAATTGGGGAGTACAATATCTGAACACCAAAAATCTCTTTGAAGCATTTCAAAAAGAAAAAGAAAAGTAAACAATCTGAAGAATATAGAATCAGATGAAAGCTTTTTCCTATGAAGCAAGGATTTTAGTGATAAACCTCCCATAAACTACTCAATTTTTGATGTAGATTAAGGAACAAATTAATTATATATAAAATATGACTTAACAAAAAAAGCCCGAGAACATAATTCTTGCCTACATTATGAGATCTAAAATACAGAATTAGAGTAAAGTAACTTAAAAGCATGCTGAAAATATTCTTTCAAATAATGAAATTATTTAGAAAGGGATAAAAAAGTGAACATACCATCCTCCTCATCTTCAGCATCTTCAGCTTCCAGTGGGTCATATTCTTCTTGGTTATTATCTTCTTCAGTTTCATCATCATCTTTATCATCTTTCCTTTTATCTTCTTTCTGTAAAGTGTTTTAAAATTAAACAAGAGGCAAAAAGGCTTTATTAATAAGAGGCATTATTCTGCTAAGGGAAAAAAGTTCTTTTCCTAATAAATTTTGGGGGACACATAAAAGAAATCAAGAAAACTAGTGAAAGTTAAGTGAAAGAACAGTAGTAAACACATCTTTTCTACATTGTAAATGTAAAAGAAATGAACTTTTCTACTTTGTAAAAAATAAATAAAACCAAACTAAAATTTTCAGAAACCTGAAAAAGAGGATGGACAGGAGGAAGTGCAATTTAGCTAGTCCCAGAAATAAAAGCCAGACCTTTCTATCATCTCGGTCATCTTTTCTGTCTTTGTCATCTCCCGATTTTCTTCTTTTTGGTTTTGGCTCATCAATTTCGTCATCCCTGTCTTCCTTTTTCTCTTTTCTCTCTTCTTTTTTGCTTTTCTTATCCTTTTCTTTCTTATCCTCTTTTTCTGGAAGGGATATTAATGATTTATATATCCGGACACCAAAGTCTCTTTGAAGCATTTCATTGAAGAGTTCTGCAAATAATGAAACCTATATGAAGATGTAAAAAATAAAGAAAAAATCTTTTTAAAAGTCTTCACCTTAGGACATTAAAATAAAGAAAATTCTGTTAACCAGAAAAAGAATAACTAAGTTTTCAGCATAGTTATAACTGGTTCTTCCAAAAGTCTTATTGAAAATAAATCTTCATAACCTAATCCTTTTTCAACATTTAGATTACAATGACAGCTGATGTTCATAATGACCTTATGGTTTTATAAAATCTTGATGTGTTTTAAATCATAGATTATCTTTAAGGCAATTTTAAATTAAGTATACTTCATTATACAATTTGTTTGAAGAATTCAAACATTATTCAAAGATTTTTTTAATTATCTGAAAACTGGTCATCTAGTTACAGACATGGAACTCAACCAACATTTGACTAGCCAGAATATTTATCCTTACATAATAGGAAATTTAATAAAATAAAAATGAAAATCTAATGCACCAGTTAACCTAAAGAGAGAACATATATTCTAACTAAGTTCATTAACTACAACTATGACCCAGACCATGCCACACATACCTTCTTTACATGAACAAAAACCAGCCTTTACTACAAAAAAAGAAAGGTTAAGCATGATAGGTAGCAGTACATGTATCTGGAGAAATGGATTAATGTAGTTTCTCTTCAATGATAAAGCATTTAACAAGAAATGAGATGCAGCATGTTTAAGATTAAAATGACCAAGATGATATTTGTAGCTGATCTTGTGGTGCTACATGCCCATTCTTAGTTGAAGTGATTTGTCCATACCAGTAATGGCATTTAAGGTTTGTAAAGCTTATAAAACCCCTCAAAATTGGGAGCTGGTGTCCAAGGGGAAATGTAGAAGAGATTGGAAGTATTTTCTTTATTTTTTCTATCAGAAATAAATTTACAGGGTCATAGGAATAAAGAGTAGAAGAAACTTTAGAGATTGATATCCATAAGGCAAATGACTTGCCCATAGCCGCAAAGATGTTTCCTACTCTGCTATAAGGAATGCATTCATCTTTAATCCTGTTAACAGCTTCTAGCAAAAGGTCTTTTGGACATTTGTGATAACATAGGCTATTAAGAAAATAATTATTGATACCCTAGAATAAAATTGATATTCTCTTATTCTGATTCTTTCCTCTCTTTGAAGAACTCTATATTAGGAAAACAAATTTATTTTACCTGATTTTTCTCCATACTGCATGGAGGTTCAAGATTTTTATCATGGATCAAACACTAGCATGCATTATGAAAGAGATCTCATACAATTAAACCTTCTATTTGGAGCTGATTATGCCCAAATGATGGATAATCACAGAATTTTGACCTTGTTGCTATTCCGTAAATCCAAAATATAAAACTGCAGTGTCTTAGCTCTTAAGAGTTGAGATACTGGTGGTGCAACCCAAACCAGATTATAATGTAATTAGAAATATTTAACAAAATAAAGATATAATACAATACAAACATGGTAATTTTTTGGTTTTCTAAAGTCAATATGTGGCCTGTGGACACAAATACTTCTATTTGAGGTTGATACCACTAACTTACAGTACAGTACTTATGCCAAGAAGTCTGAGAATGTTGTTTCATTTTGTTTTAATTAAGGAATATCATTCTAATTTTATTTTTTTTAAAAGGATGTATAAACCTTTTAGCATATGGTTAACATGCAAGACACCCAATATTAAAAAGTTTTATAAGCTAAATCATATACTTTATAATTCTTCAGCTCTGGTACTTCATTAGTAAAAACAGAAACTTGATGTTGCTAAGTTGTTTTAGAAAGACAAAGAATATAGGATACTATAAAGAAATACCGGATAGAAAAGAGCTAATAAAGCCAACTGGTTAGTATGAAAAGTTCTGCGTGCAGAGCAATAATAAAGCCATTTGTTTCCTCCTGGACTTATTAAATAACCTATCAGTTTAAAAAAGGATAAGATCAAAGTAAAATTACCTCGAATGAATGCTCTTTGTTATCCTCTAATCTGTAGTCCAAAAGTACACTCAGAGACATGATGCTACAGTCAAACTTGCCACTCTTTGCAGCCCAGTTAGGGTGTACAATGATGGCTGGCTCATCGGGTAAAATGTACCGCCTTTCACGGCGCTGACGCTCCATTTCTTCCTGGCGTTTCCTTTCTTCTTCCTACATGTTTCAAATTTCAAACTGTGTTTATAAATCTATTTTATTTTTAAAAGTTAAACATGCAATTATGGATCAAAATGAGCATCACCAAAAAAGTTAGTCTTTAGGAAGAAGAAAAATTCATGAGCAAATGACCCCCAAAGACAAAATGTAATTTGCTTACATGTGACCAAACCAACAGCTTAATGAGGGAAACAAAGTCACAAAAGAAGCTAACAAAAGATCCCAATCATCATAGTTCTCCTACACTTCTCTAGAGCCACAAAAATCAGCTAGTTTCTAGCTTTCCCCATCTATTTCAGTTTCACTCCTTCTGCTGGTGTTTTGGTTTAATCTTACTTCCCAAAGACATGGGAAAAACTGTTGTGAACAACGTACATCAGAGCAAACCAAGCTATCAATCAGTTAGTGATTGAGTGGCAGACACTATGCTGTGCTAAGGATACAAAGGCAAAACTAAACAGTCCTTCCCCTCAAAGAGCTTATATTCTGTAATGGGAAACAACATGCATAGAGACAGAAGAATCAAGAGATTTAAAGTCAATTTTAAGGAGGAAGAGAGAAGACAAGAAACTAGCAGCTGGAGGGAAAGGAGGATGAACTGAACTTTGGAGAGGACAGAAGGCTGAAGAGGGAAAGCGTGCCAGGGCCAGGAGACAGCCTGTGCCAAAGAGAAGATGGCAGATGGGAGAGACAACATGTCGGATGGTTAAGCTGACCCACAGAATGTGTGAGGGGAGAGGAACGAGGATTGTCTGGAAATGGAGGCTGGAGTATGATGGGGAAGGGAAGGCTTCAGAGACTAAACAGAGGAATTTGTGCTGCATTCTAGAGGCAATAGGGAATTACTGAAACTTCTTGAGCTGGAGTGTGGTATGGCCTAAATCACAAATTCAAGATAACAGAAACCAACCAAAAATTATTTCCCCAAAACTATGCATTTGTATAGTCATCCTTTCAAAAGAGAGGTCAATTGCCTTGCCATGTTTATTGAAAAGGTGATGCTTTTGAAGTCACTGAGGCCGAGAGAGCCTGACCACACTGGAAGTTCATGAAGATGCAATCTAATCTCATTATTTCAGTACAATCTAAGACAATGAAGCCTGGAATAGGATCTGCTTCCTGAGAGGGGGTTGTGGTTGGGGATGAGGGAGGGGGGCAGAAGCGTTCCATGATTAGCTTTCTACACCTAAATTCTACAAATCCTCCCTTGAACGATCATGGCCTAGAAGCCCCTGGTTCTGCAAGCACAGCCCAAGCCCTGCTGGTTGAGTGGGAACTCAAGCAGAGACTCAGTGACTACTTCAGATCCAGCCTCAAGCTATGTGGGGAGGTTTGTAACCACAAGAATGGCTACCAAGAGATGCCCTTGTGAGAGCAGTGACAATTCTCTACTGCCACCAAGAAACTGTAAGGATTAGAAACAAATGCAGAAATGTACAATCCTCTTGGAGTGCCCAATGAATGGATTGACACAAACACGCTAGACCCCAACACTTTGCATCATGGCCATACCTCTTTATCGTCCTCAGATTTCCTGTCTTCCTCTTCTTCCTCTTCTTTTTCAGATTTCTCCAACTCCTTCTGTTCCTCTTTCTGTTCTTCTACTTTAAGCTGCTTTGTCAGGCGGGCTATCAACTGGGATTTTAATCCTTTAGAACTAAGAGCTCGGCTTTCTAATTCTTTACGAAGGTCATTTACCTAAATGAGCATATATTAAGCATACAAATTAACACAGTCTAAAAGCATGAAATCAAAATATGGAACCAACTCAATAAAGATCCAGGATTAGTAAAAACAAACAAAACAAAACAAAACAAAACAAAAAAACACCAAACCAAGCAACTTAATAGTGAAACAAGTGAATAAAAGCATATTCTAACTTGCTTAAAATAAAACGCTGATTAACTTGAAACTTGAAATTATCTGGAATCCTCAATTTCTTAAAAAAAAAAAAAAACCCTAAAATTCTTTTAAAATGGTGCAAGACCTGTGGTTTCAATGGTGAGGAAAGTCACTCTACCACTGTAGGTCCACAGAGTCTCTGATGGCTACACGGCCTTAAGACATGCCCAGGGACACCCTGCCAGCTTGGGTCACACTGTCCTGGCTCCAAGAATAGTTCTCTATTCACTATACATGTTGCACTTCAGTTTTCAAATAAATAAATCACATGGTATGAGATTAAAATCCTGTTCTTCGAAGATCCTCATTCGGTTATATGTTGAAGCCTGCTCCCCCACACAAGGCGTCTCTCCTATTGCTCTATTTTTTAATTCTTCAGATTGGTGTATTCCATATCTTGCTGCCAGTATAATGTGAGCCTTAAGATGAACTGTGGTATCCATGGGAAGAATGGAGTCCTTAAGAGGAGATCTGCAATTTCCTCAAGGTATTTCAGTTTATTTTCTTCCTCTTATTCAATTTAGATGATTCAATTACTGTCCATCTGTTTCATCTGGTAATATTTATGGACAATGGGGAACTTCAAAGAAGATGTAAAAGATGGGATCAAAGAAATGTGTGTGAGGAAGGGCAGATAGGCTGGTTCCATGGAGAGGAATGATGACTACCCAGAGGCTCCAGTATACCCTTGTGATGTCAAAAGAAAGTGATTAGGCCTCCAGCAGACTGGACGACCCCAAGTGGCAAATTTATGGACATGGACAAGAGTTATATAGGCTCTCCATAGTTGTAGAGAGCTTTCAAGTGAATGAGATCACAGAGACAATAAGAGAATTGAATGGTGGTGGTTTTTAAGACAATCACATATAGTCCCCTCTATAAACTAAAAGACTTGATGGGAAAGATGATGACTGGAGGAGCTGTAGAATTCCTAAAGGGATGTATAACAAAATGGGAAGAGACTTACATTCATGACTTGGTTCTTTTCTGTGGGACTTGAATGAATTCACTTCACCTCTAAGATCTTTGGTACCTCTTGAAGTCCATTCACTTAAGATCATTTCCCCCAAACCTGCTCTTCTTTCTAACCCACCACAGCAGTACCAATCTCCCCCAGTCATTGCTCTTGTAAACCACACTTGACAATCTCCTCAGCCTGGTACCACACAAGGTAATCAACATCTTCAATGAATCTCATATCCCTTTCTCCCTTCTCAATTTCACTGCTACCACCTTTATCATATCTACCCTGGATTATGAGAAATTTCCTGCAAGGTCTTTCCACCTCTACACTCACCAAATCCCAAACATACCTTAGAGGAAGAACTTAATATTTTCATCTCCAGAAGTCTTGCCATGGGACCTCTGATTAGTAATTGTCTCAGTCATCCACTCCATTTAGGCTTGGTCTTAAGTCATGCTTCACTGCCCCCAAACATTAACTCTCCCAAATCAAATCAACTCTGTCGTCAACTCTGGATTTCTCTTCCTCTTTCTCTATTTGCTCTCCCTGTACCTTTCCAAGCTAAAATACTCATCCCTGGCCACTACTTCTCAATGTGTCATCTCTCCGTAATTGAACGTAAGCTCCTACAGTACAGGGTTGTCTGTGCTTTTGTATTTGTGACGCCAGCCCTTAAGAAGTTCTAAACACATTTATTCATTCACATTCAACTCACTTAACACACCACTATTAATATTCTAAGTGTTTATTCTAATACTTTTTTTCTTTTATGACCATGCTCATCTCAAAGATCTTCAGTGTTTCCCTGCAGCCTATGATATTAAGTAAAAACTCCTTGTCCCCAAAATGTATGACCCTCTATAACGTCAACCCCTCTACTCACATACCCTAAGCTATAATCAAACCAGATCTTTGCCTTCAAACATGCCCCACAAACAGTATACTTTTTGTTCTTTGCTTATGGTCTCTACCCACTCCCAGGGCCTCCATACTTCCAGATTCAGCTCTCAGGGAAGTTCCTCCTCATCTCTTCAGCTAGAAATCAGTTACCTTATCCGATCTTGTCTCACTCTGGAGTCTTCTTATGCATGACTATGTTCTAATTTGTATTACTTTTACCTTTCATGCCTTACCATCCTTCAGCAATACTAAATTCCTTGAGGGAAAGGACTAAATTTTTTATTTTTCTATCTCACCTCAGTAGCTAGCACAAATGGTGAACCCTTTACAAACAATGACTTGAAGAAAGATGTGTTATCAGCATCTCTGTCATAGGCAATTGACAGATTTCCACTTACATAGGATGTCCCAAGTCTTGGTATAGTTTGAAGATATTTGAGATTTAAAACAGAGTTAAGACACCTTGGGACTTTTTAATCTGGAGAAGTTGGTAGTGTCACTTCATTACTACGACCACTAATTGGTACAATGTTGGGGAGAAAGCGTCAGACCCTGATAAAAGATATCATGCCAGCTAACTAAAGATTTTCAAGTTTTTCTCCTTTTTGCATTGTTTAATTCTCATTTGGTTATTTCTTTGTTCCTATTTCTGTGATCTGTGCAAAGCACCTCATATTATTTGTCTGGAAAGAACATAGAAAAAATTTATGGTGTTTAAGATCCAAAAGAAATTTCAAGGACAATTTGTTAGATGGTGTCTAGGAGTTTCTCTCTCCCCTCTTTCCCCCCCGCCACAGGACCAAAGATTCTCTCAAATAAATTAGAAGACTGAAGCCAATTTCAGATGTAAAGGAACATAACTTTGTCTCTTCTATTCTTTTGCATAAAACCTCATCTTTACAGTTCTAAATTTCATCATTAAGTAGAATAACTACATTGGCTAACATGAGCTAGGCTCCCTTCAAGCTCTAAAACAAAATGTTTTTATGAAGATATTTTAAAGTTTATTTAATTCCAATATCCTAAAAAGCAAAAACAAAAAACAAATCACAGCGATCACATTATTAAAATCTGTGCCATTATTATGGACCTTCACAAATGTTTCAGTCACAAAATACCAAAACTGCCTATAATGCAATAATACCACTGCTAAAGCTGCAAGAGTTAGTGCTTATTTGACCCCTCACTCGGGTACAGCCCTTGGTCTTCTAGGAGAGCTTCTTTCCATAGCTGAAGATCAAGAGGTGTAGATGCCAAAACATCACTTATGGAGTCCTATGCTTTCTACAAGACAGCCAAGCTTTTCCTCCTACTGAGGTTTCCTGATCCTTGCACTTTTACTTCTAATTTCTTTTAAAACTTATGACTCCCTTAAAGCGAATTAACTTTGGGGGAAAAGAATATGTTTTCTGAAAAAGTTTTGTTCTCAAAACACAAATTAATGGTAGCTTAGGCCCATACATAGAAATAACATTTTTTTTTTTTTTGAAATGGGCAGGAAGATTTAAAAAGATAAACAAAAATTTAACTTTAACTTGGACAAAATTTTGTTTTTTAAAAAAAAAATATATATATATATATATATATATATATAAAATTTAAAGACCAATAACATGACAACCACATGATCAACTTTTGCTTAATTTGTGTCCAAGTTTACATCTCAAAGTCCTATGTCTCTTTCTTTACATTTTTAATTTGGTATTGTATTTACCTGTATGCCCATCTTACTACTCCTAGTATCACTCCAAATATTTAACACAATATTAAATAACTACTAAACTGCTTTTTCTTGTAAACCTCCACTATGGCTTTCTTCTTAAGTGACCTTCCTTTCAGAAATTATCCTATGAGTAAAGTTTCCCAAAGTACCCTGAATGCCCCAAAGGGCCAAGATCGAAGTCAAGTACCGCCTTCAGAAAGTTACCTTCATTGTCTTTGGATCAAGTTTAGACCAATGGGTGGGTGTGGAGATTTCTTTCGCCTCACCATCATCCTTCTCTTCTTCATCCTGACATACAAAGTTAGAATATAATTATTATTCTGAAGCTTTAAAAGGATATTAATTTATTCTTAATATTCTGTTGCTGATCTGTGCAAGGTCACAAGTGTTTCAGATTGTCTTCTCCTAAAGTTATTGTTTAGGCAAGTCCACGTACATACATTCTACCACTTTAACTGATCACAAAGACACTCATCAGCCAATCAAAGCCAGATCTGTGAAACACAAAAGGGTGATAAATTACAACACAAAGGATATCAGGGATGCACAGACACTGATGGTCTCCACTAACCACACAGTGTGTGATCTTGCCCCAATTTTCAAGCCACCCAGAGTTAATCTTGATTTAGTCAGACCTTTAAAATGTACCAAAGACGTTGCCACATAGCCTGAAATTTCAAAGCTCTCAGACTTGTGGTTGTCCAATTTCAAATATCCATGATTAGAACTGATGACCGTGAAAAAGAAAATTTTTTATAATTTTAGAAAATGGCAAAATGTTTAAAATGGCTTAATACTGAATCTCGCTCAACAACTGGTCCCAGATTCCAGCAACTAGACCTATGATGAAAACAAAGCTTTGTGCAATTTAAGCACAATTTACTTTTCCTTTGTGGTCTCAGCATTCATTAAGTTAGCATAATTGACGAATTGGTTTTGGTTTTGGTTTTTTGTTTTTAAAGAGAACGGAACGTACAACTACTCTGCTGAAAGCTGGATTGCCAGTCGCTGTTACCAGTTATGTTCCTCCGTGTGTGTTTATCGTGTAGCATGTGATGTGCATTTGTGCCTGTGTTCCTGTGCCTGTGAGAAGCGGAAATAGAAAAAGGGATTAGCGTTCAGTGCCTGTTCTCCATCAGCCTCCTTGCGTTCACCCTGTAGCTTCTCGGCCAGCTGCTGCTTGTATCCTCGGGAGAGGGTTTCCCACTCTGAGCGGGTGGGAAGGCAATGCCAAACATCCGGGAAAAATAAAACCACTGTCTCCACATGAGCTGGAACTGTACGCCCCTTGTGGGTCTCCTCAGGGCGATGGTAGCGAATCTCTGCAAAACGGTACCTGTTGCAAGGGAAGAAGCATGTTGGAAAAAAAATTCTAAAATACACTTTAAAGACCCTAGTTCACTTGTAGCACATCAAGTAAAGAACTTTTGCTGCCAGAACCTCAGGCTGGTCTAAAGAAAAAAAAATTACAGAAGCCATAGTTGCTCTTTGGTGCGCTTGTCCAGCTTGGCTCCCTTCGGTGGAGCGGAGCACGCTCACAGCAAGTGGCGCAGCCCCAGGCTGCGCGCTCGATTAGTCACCCCACACTCCCCGGCACCCTCGAAGAAGGCGCGCAAAATCAAGTGTGTGTGGGAAGTGAGAGCTTTTTCAAATCAGGTCTGAACAGTAGTACAAGACGCACAAGACAAATTAGCCTCAAGAGAAAATATGGCTGGGCAGTGAGTCAGCAACTACAGCGTTTACTTTATGACAAAAGAATTATAATGAAAGAAGTTCTCTCTTGTCGGTCTTCTCCAGCTACGCATGAAATGAAAAACATTTCCAACATACATTCCCTGCAGAAGTACAGCATAACAAAACACAGTTCAGTTTGCAATTCATCGTGATTAGTCCTTAAGTCAGTTCTGAACACTTTTGGCACCAAACAAGTTCTTGCTACAAATGGGACTTTCCTTTTGAGTAGTTTACCTGCATCACCAAAGCTTGCTGAATGAGATGGGGGGGAAAAAGGCTGGTTGACAGACACATCTAAATAAGCTATTAGCACATTTCTATTCATGCCAGTCATATGGAGAAGATTGGTACTTACCATTGAGTGCACACACTTAAATCAATGCCTGTCAGAGCCTTACAACAACGAATAGCAGTCTTTATCAACACAGAGGGATCTTTCTCTGGGTCTGGTCCATCCAGTGAAGGAGACCAGTGGCCTCCAATAGCCATGGCCTCATCCTTGCCTTTCATGCCCACTAAAAACTAAGTCAAAGACAAAGAATGGATTAAATGTTTTGTTATATTGCGTGTGCTTCAAATGTCAGATGATGCAAGAGCCTGAAAAGAAAATGTGCACACACCCCCTTCACAAAGTCCACTTCATTATCCCTGATGGGCCTACTGGCCAAGGAAGAGCTCAGGTCATCATGTTCCACACTGTATTTCAGCAATGGAATAGGATTTTACTCATCACAACTCATCCTTGCAAAAATATTTCCTCATAACCCGATTTATTTTCAACCACAAACTCAAAGTCAAACTTTAATGATGTGAAAATACACTCCATTTCATTACCACTGTCAACATGGGGTGACATTCAGCACAGAACTCTACGTACCAACATCTTCATATTCTACAAACAACATGACACCAGGATGCTACATAAATTCTGAATTACCCAAAATTAAAACCTGTTTTCCCTTTAACATACAGGAAATTGTAATTAACAAAAACAAACCCCCTTTCAATGGATAGCCATTTTACCTTAACAAGTCTAGCAGGATGTTGGAATCCGTCTCGAAGTTCTTGTGGATCTTCAGCAAGAGCGCATGATTTGTGATATAAGTCTTCCATACTAGGGCTAGCCATCAGCATTACCTATTACATAGTCAAATAATTCAATCCTGTCAAAATAGTCTAAAGTGGTAAAGAAGAAAATGAAAGTGGCAAAACTACATACACCTTCCTCACCTTTTAGATATGCAAATTTGTATCTGAACTCCACTATACAAAGGTACCCCCAGAGCACGAGGCTACAGCAGTGGTAGTGAATCATAAATACCTGACATCTGTATTGGTTTCATCTTTTTTTTTTCGAGGGATGCTATTAATAGTGTTTTGAAAATATTACAAAGCCATGTATAGTAAGCAGTGTCCCAAGTATTCCCCCTGAAGACTACTGGCCATGCGGTGGGCGCCCTCATTTCTGGGCCCCTGAAGGCAGAGACCCAGTAGCGCCTTTCTTTCTTCTAGGCGCGTCATGATGTCATAACTGATACCATTTCTTTCATCTTCAGATTCCTCCAAACTACATAAGGGACAAGCAATCGCCTCCCCAATTTTGAGAGTAGAAGGATGAAGGGCAAAGAGAGGCTACTTAAAAACCATCATCTCTCTTCCTTTCTGATCCAAATAACTGTCAAGTCCCAGATGGAATACAAACCTTGGCACTATACAAGTGATCGGCATCAGGCGGGTCAAGTATAGCCACATTTTTCTCCAAAGGATCTACCTCTCTGTGCATGACGTAGAAATTACAGTAGTTTCCCAGCTGGAATGGTCTTGACAAAGGAAAAGCATCGACCCACATAAACTGAGCATCAAAAAAGTCACTAGGGATGTACAGATTCTGATAACGACGTCTTAGTTCCATCATGTCACAACTAGGGCTGCAAAACAGAAACAAATGATGAATAAAGTAGCAAGTTTAGCATGGACATCACATATAGTCACATAATATGAAAATTAAATGTTTACCCCAGGACAGTTAAATCTATATGGTTACATAACAGTAACAGTAACAGACTGATATCATCTTTAAAGTTTCATAAAAGTTACACTTTCCAAAAGGAAAAGATAAAAAAGGCATTTTCTAGGAAGAGGAAAAATTGGATTTATTGAGAAATAAGTTGCTGTAAAAAAAATCACCTATTTTGACAAATGACACTGCTGTCTCAGCAATTCCTTCATTGCCTTCTTTGCATGGAGGAAATCCCTTTGAAACCAAAGTCATTAATTAAAATTCCTCCTACAGACAAAGTTGGAGATCCAGCTTTTAAGTGGGGGGTTCTAAACTGATCTGAGAAACAGCTATTTTCTATACTATAGACTTTGAAAGCAGATGAGCAAGGTAAGAAAAGTGCTCAATTCCTGAATGCCTTAATCAGATTACTACATAAGCAAATTCAGCTTTAGTCTGCAGTGAATTCTTAAAAAATGATACATTTATATTCAAATAACTTAGACAAATATAAGCATAAAAAGAAGAAATGCATTTTATGGTGAAGAAAAAAAATAGCAAATGTGAAAAAAGACCTTCATGAATGAGATCATTTATTTAAGGCCTATGGATGTCCTTTGTTTTTGCACCCCAATCACAGACCAGTAAAAGTCCTGTCACAACTGAACTCTTTCTTGCAACAAAGATTAGTTTAGCAAAACCAACAGCCACTGCTATTGAATTCAGTCCCTACATTGCTACCAAGAGGAGGAAGATACAGCTCAACATCTGTTCATCATGAAAACTAATCGAGGTTTAGTTCACATAACTTCACATTTCTTTGAAAGCCCCATATATTTTGTTTCTTATAAAACACACTAAATAAATGTTTGTTAATTGACACTTTTATGCCAAGTGCTGCTATGACTATCTGGGACTATCTAGGGTTGTTCTTTTTGTTGGGGATGAGGGGAATGTTAACTATTGCACAATAATGGGAATCTCAGAAATCAAACTGAGAAAAATAGAACTCTGTTATAATTTTTAATACTTCTGAAAAGAGAAAGGGACTGAGTTAGAAGTCAGTAGCAAAAGTTAGACAATGTCAGTCAATAAACATTTCTTAAGAGCTTATTATGTGACAGGCAAAAACAATAAATCACTATGTCTATACACATTAGTTTGTTTTTGTTTTGTTTTTTAAATGTGCATGAACATAGAAAGAGGGAGACAAATCAACAACAGGAGAGGGATGGTTGGGAATGGGGATACTTTCGGAGAGGGAAAGCACAGCAGCCAAGGATCTAAGCCACACTTCTTGTCAAAGCTAAGATTAAGCTGTGTCTTAAAGAAAGCCAGAGAAGTCAGGAGGCAGAAGTAAGAGAGAAAGGATGCTCTAAGCCTGGGGGCATGCAAGGAAATGAGTTATCATATGTAATGAACAGCGACTGCGAGGAGGACGATGTAGGAGGGCTGTAGAGAACATGAGGGGCGTGGGGCAGAGGTGAGATGGGTAGAGTTTTAAATGTCAAACGAAGTTTGTATTTGATCCTGGATATTAAGAAGGAGGCACACAAGTTCTGAGGGCAGTGATGTGGTCATGCACTTGAAGCAAATCACTGGCAGCTGAGTGGAGGATAGGTTAATGTAGGAGCAGATCTGAAGGAGGGAGTAGCTTCGGAGACAAAGAAAGTAAAAACAAGATCTGGCATCAGATTTAGATGTGGAGAGAAGGAGTAAGGAACATAAGCCTAGGACTGTGGCATCAAGTTTGGGAAGAAGGGAGGATGGGATCGGTGGTAGAGAACATGATAAATTGTTCTGGATGTGTCCCGTTTGAAATGTGCAAAAAGGCAAGAGACCAGGACTGGATATTTCTGATAAATCATCCGCATGAAGTGAGAGAGATGGGAATCATGTTCAGACATAAGTTGGACCAGATGGTCTCCAAGGCCTTTTTCATTTTAAATTCCATGACAAAGAAAAAACACAAGTCTCTCTACTCACAAAATATTCTCAAGAAATCTGCATTCTCTATGAGTAAGATATTGTCTGCTACAAAATAATATGAAATATGTAAAAGTAGCTCCTCTTTCCATTTGCTCTTTCCATAAAAGCATGACCTTATTGTAAACTTCAATTCAACCTAATGTATAGTTAGTATTAATGGAGGCAAGGGATTGGGATATTCAGAAAGGGGGGGAGGGGAGAAAGAGAGAGAGAGAGAAAGAGAAAGAGAGAGAGAGAGAAAAAGAGAGAGAGAGAAAGAGAGAGAGAGAGAGAGAGAGAGAGAGAGAGAGAGAAAGTATATGTGTGTATCTTATACTTGGGAAATGCCATCTTTCTCTAAGGGCAGACCAATGGAACTAGAAAACTGGTAAGCTTTGTCCTCTTGCTTTCAACTTGTCCCCACCGCTCACTTTATACTAAGAATGGAATGAGGAAAAGTACCAGTGTAAAGACTAGGGGAACCCTCATAATATTTCTGGGGCTGGAATTTCTCAACAGTCAATTATTTTGATATGTCATGTGCACATATATATGTAAAGTGTGGTTATAAGCAAAAAGACACCAACAGAGCAGATGATAAATTAAGAATGAGTCCAAGAAAAAAAAAGACAAAACAAGATTTTTGATTTGCTAACTTATCAAGCTAAGCAATTTTTAAGAAATATTTTTTTAAGGCCTGGATAGACTTACATGAACTGATGCTGAGTGAAATGAGCAGGGCCAGGAGACCATTATATACTTCAACAACAATACTTATATGATGATCAATTCTGATGGACGTAGCCATCCTCAGCAATGAGATGAACCAAATCAGTTCAAACAGAGCAGTAATGAATTGAACCAGCTATACCCAGCAAAAGAACTCTGGGAGAGGACTATGAACCACTACATAGAATTCCCAGGCCCTCTATTTTTGTCCACCTGCATTTTTGTGTCTTTCACAGGCTAATCATACACTATTTCAAAGTTCGATTCTTTTTGTACAGCAAAATAACTGTTTGGACATGTATGTATGTACACACACACACACACACACACACACACACATATATATTGTATTTAACTTTTACTTTAACATATTTAACATGTATTGGTCAACCTGCCATCTGAGAGAAGGGGTGGAGGGAAGAAGGGGAAAAGTTGGAACAAAAGGTTTTGCAATTGTCAATGCTGAAAAATTATCCATGCATATATCTTGTAAATAAAAAGCTATAATTTTTTTTTTAAAAAGAAAGAAATATTTTTCTAAGTGCATAAATTCCCCTGAGAATAAAGGTAGAATGAGGCAACTGACTACACTAGAAAAATCAGAAAGAAAATTCTCCTACATGCAAAGTTTTTTCCCTTTTGAGTGCTATTCTTTTAATATACTGATTCCAGTAAAGCTTCACTACTTGGAACCACAAAGAATGGTGTAATCCATAAATAAACTGGCAAATTATGGTAACTAGAGACTGTTGTGATAAATTTTGAACATTTCAATATCGAAAAGCCCAATAAGGACCTACCAATCTAGTGAAAACTTTGAAAACTGAACAGTGTAACGAGGGACAACACGGCGAGGTCTTCGAGGTGATCGCTCCCTCTCTCTTCGGGGAGATCTCTCCCTGGAACGTTTCCTCTGAGGTGATCTTTCCCGAGATCTACGTCTCTCTCTCTCCCTTTCACGACTAAAAGGAAAAGTTTAATAAAAATTATTCTTGTTTCTAGCACAAAAGAACAAATCTTAACAGAAAAACATTCTAAGAGGTCAAAAAAGCAACAACCAAAAGCTCCTGCCCCAGTTGTTGAAACACTGTACCTTCTGTCATCTTTTCTGTTGGGAACTGGGTCCCCTCTGTCATTTCTCCCTGAAAATCTGGACGGTGGGTCTAACCTTCGTGCTGGTTGTGGCTGTGAAACTATACGGACAGGGGGCTGTAACAAACCAGCTTAAAGAGATACAGATACACTTTAGGATATACTTTTACAAATTACAAAACCATCATCTAGCTCAATTTTACATATAGTTGCCTACATATATTCAGAGTAATTACGAATTGTTAAAAATTGTGTAAAAAGTTCAAAACAAAGGTAAGCAGCTAATAATTTGGTGTTATCAAATGCTAAGTACTTTCTTGATGACATTCTTCAAAGAATGGTGAAGTACAGGGTATCATTAAAAAAATTAGTCATTAAAAACCTCTTTCAAACAAAAACTACACATTATTCAAAGAAATGCTTTTGTTACAATACAGACATTAAAATCTTGAATTGTGGATTTAGAGAATGCAACTCTCACAACTCAACTAAATAAAATCACAAAAACAAAGACAATCCCTCTTCTTCAAAGGCCAGAGACATTTCAAATTTTTCTTCTCTTTTCCAATTAATAGCACAGGCCAAACAGTACCAAATTTTACTGGACTTAACATGTTTGTACTATTTGTTCAAGGCTGAAAAAAAAAAACTTATTCAGATTATTAAAAGAAAGAGATGAACATATCTAACATTTCAAAATTCTAATTACAAGTTGGTTTATAATCATAGTGAAACGTGAGGAGGAGGAATTGAGCAACAAAATTTTGCAATCTTGAGATTTGAAGCAATGAGCATGAAAAAGCAGGAATCTTAGTAAGGACTTGGATAAAAAGCATTCAATTCTAGGCTTGCTGGCGGTTCAAGATACATAGAAACCTCACCAGTCCTGATCAGGATCATGCTTTTTTTTTTTTTTTAACTACTGTATAGTAAGAACAAATTACAGATAGCATATACTGTCAACTTGAATTATATCTTAGTGTGTAGGTTGTAGTGAAACAAAATTTAAAGAGTTCTGAAAAAGTAAATCAACATCAAGAACATTCATATGACAAACTATTGCTAAGATCATATGCAGTTTTTCATTAAGATGATAAGTTAGAGGGAGTGGGTGACTTCAATTTTTAGATGGAACATTAATTTGTTTTTTTAAAATCAGAGTACTTTAAAATATGAGCTTAAGGAAGCTCCAATGTACCCTCAAATATAGACAGTCCAAAGACTCAACTATCTGGTTCCAGAGTACCTCTTGTTGTTTTTCCTTCTTTCTTGAAGAGGACCATGACATCAGAAAGGTGATGCCATAACATACAAGTGAATTGGATCTGAATGAGGGAGGACTGGGCAATCACCAGCCTTACTTTCTCCTCCAAGACCATCTGGGTCCAGTGACAGAATATAGATCAGGACAACTGGAGATGGCTCTGGAATCTCTACCTCTCACCTGAAGCACTCACTTCCTTAATATAACAGGCGCATGCTTCCTTCTTACCCATGAGAAAGCATACTATCTTCTAGAAAAATAAGGACTCAGTTCCTAAGTGAAATTTGAGATCCATTTCCCCATTAAAAAATTAAGAAAAACATACTATAAATTCAGTTATATATAAGTACAGAGACAAAGTGGGAACCATTACCATAAAATACTGTTTCTACGGATAAATATGTTGCAAGTTTCAAATGACCATCTTTAAAATAGGTAATTTTGGAATTTCTCAAATAGAAAAATTTTAATATGGGGAAAATTTGTCCAAACTTCTAGGAAAATTAAGTTGGAATGATAAAAAGTGGTGCTATAGCTTCAAAAGGCACACTAGATTTTGCTGCTTAAACATTCTGTCTTTGTCTATTTAAATGTTAAATCACAGAAAGAGTAGTGGCTTTTCTCTCAAAGGTAATAGTAAGCACAACTACATACCTTGTCACACTCAAAGCACACCTGGATACAATCTCATTTAAATCAGCATAAATTAGGAGGCAAACACTTAAATAAGGAAATGTCATTTCATGAGTCTGTTAGGAAAGGCAAATCAATATAAACCAGGGTTTGCACTATCAAATCATTTCTGATGAAGCAGTGAGTTTTGGTTGGGATTTACTAAAGAGTGGGAAAAATTTAAGGAAAAAAGAAGCCGTCTTTCTATTTCCTCTATGCTCAACTCTTTTAAAACTTCCTTATCCTTTTGCAATCAGCTATATATTCCTGATTTTTAAATAATGTAGTAGTCTGAACCATCCCCAAAGAAGACAGAGCTCTCTTTCACATGATACCTTTCTGTTGTGGCTGCTGTAATAAAGGCTGTGGCTGAGTCTGAAGCAAAGGTGTAATTGATGCTGCTGAAATCTGTGCCTGCAACAGTGACTGTGGTTGAGGCTGAGCCTGAACACCAAATGCAGTCTGCTGGGTCAGTGGCTGGAGCACAGCTGGAGGCGTCTTCAATAAAGGCTGGGTCTGAGACTGATTCTAGAAAAAAAAGAAAAAAAGGAAAAGAAAAAAAGAAACCCTTAGGAACTGGACAATTTCCTTACAGCATCCTTTCCTTACAGTGTCCTTTTACAGTCCACATGCACATACCTGATTTGGCAGGGTCTGAATTCTTTGTGCATTCCATTTAAAAGGCATGCTGGGATTGTAGGTGGCTTCCACCAACACTCGATCACCTACTTGGGGGGTTTTCCCTTTGACAGCGCTGCAAAGAAAAAGCAAACTGAGACCTCCAAGTAGAAAGCCATTCCTTAAAAGCAGGCCCCCATCGCTTTTATTTACTACTAGACTGATGATGTTACTAGCACAAGGCACTCCTGGTGAGGAAACTGTGCTCCTGAGGCCCAACAAGAAGCCTAGACTCTATATAGCTCTTCTAAAACACTACACTGACATGTAAAGACTGCAAAAGGCATGTCTAATGCTAAAGGTGGTTTTGGAGGGGAAAAAAAATCAACATCTTGGATTTCTGACCTCTCTTCCAATATTTGTATCTTTGATCTTAAAAAAGATGAAAAGGGAATGGTAGCCAGAAGGGACGTTGCAAGAGTGTGGTGAGGTTGGCTGAAAACCAACAAAAGGACACAAAAATGAAGCTCTCTCCCTTGCTTCTCACATTAAAACACTGCTTACATGCAATCATCTACCAAAAAAGGAAATACATCAGTATTGTAGAACTCACAAAGTAGGCTGAATGACCACCGTGTAGCTGTTCTGAGGTCACAAATACGTCATTGGGTTTTGATATTGGATTGCCTTTGTATCATATCTTATTCTCATCTCCTCTATCCAAAACTTAAGTTTTGACAATTTTATTCCCTAATCTCATTGTTTGTCAGTTCGTTAATATGGTTAAAAATGATCAATTACCTATTGAAAGGCATGGTACGGATAGTTAACTAAAAGTGGGTAAACAAGTTTGTCGAATCTTTTTTAAGACATGTTTCATATTCCAAATGTCTGGTTCCAATCTAACTCTTACGGAATTCCTTCACTTCCTACACTTTGTGGTTTATCCAAAACAGCCTCCTAGCCATGATAATCCATCTCCTCCCCTCCATACCTTTGCACAAATTGTGCCCTGCTAGTTTTAATGTACTTTCCAAAATTATTCTCAACATATTTTGTGTCCATTCTCTCAGCAGAAGTAAAATCCCTAAAGTCAGGGGGACTAAATATAAGACCTGTTACAGTGCAGGTGATTACTCAATGTTTGCTTAATAAAATGAACTCCTCTACCACTAATACATTTCAAAAGCAGAAATCCAGTTCTCTAGTTGGCATAATGGAGAGTGATTTTGAGTTGCCCATCGCCAGCTGCCTTTTAAACATCTTAAACTCAACACATCTAAAAGAGAACTCATTTGTTTTCCCCTACATGCCTCCCTGTTACCCCATCACTGGTAAAGATATCACCCTCCTACTGTCACCCATTCTGGACTCCTCACTTTCTCTCACCCTTCACATCTAAGTTACAACCAAATCAGTTTTTATTTTCTGGCCTCTGACAAGAGCCCTACCACCTCCTACCTGGATTATTGCAACAGCTGCCTCAAGTCTCTCTGCACTCCTGTCTTTCCTCCATTCAGCCCCCAAACTGATTTCCTTACTCAAATTTTAGTGGCTCCCTATTGCCTCCAGGATCAAATATAAAATTCTGCCTTGTATAAAAAGCCCTTCATGATCTGGCTCTCTCCTATCTTTCCAGACTTAGCATGTCACACTTACATCAAGTACCCCAGGATAATGAGCTCCTTCCTGCTCCTTATACAAAATACTCTGCACCTCAGCTCTGACATTTTTACTGTCTTCCTTTCTCCCCTCAATCTCAGATAAAAATTCCACCTTCTGTGCAAAGCTAACCTGATCTTCCTTAATACTAATACCTTCCCTTTGCTAATTTTCTCTCATTTTTTCTGTATATATCATACACAGTTATTTGCACGTTGTCTCCTCTTTAAGACTGTAAGCTTGTCTTTCTTATATCCTCAACATTTAGCAGAGCACCTGCTACATAGGAGATACCTAATAAATTGACTGACAGATTTGGGATCAGAAAAATCTTAGTCTAGTTCTAGTCTAGTCTAGTCTAGTCAAAATTTACTAACGGTATGGCTATGAGCAAATCTACCTCAGTTTCCTCATTTGTAAAATGAGACTAAGAGATCCTACCTCACAGGGCTGTTGTGAGCATCAAGTAACAACTACATAGAATTAAATAATTAATAGGAAAATAACTCATTAGTAGTAAATCATTACTGATAAACAATGCTACAAAAAGACTACTTTACCAACATAATTAATAATAAAAGGATCATGCATATCAACTGACATGCAAAAATTAAAAATTTACTATAGGTTCAAATTTTTCCCCCAGCATCCAGAGAGAGAACTATGGAGACTGAATGTGGATAAAAACATAGTATTTTCATGCTTTTTACTAGGTTTTTTTGTGTGTTTTATTTCAATTTTGATCTTATTTTCCTCACATAGCATGATAAATGTGTAAATTCGTGTTTAACCTATATTGGATTACTTGCTGTCCCCTATCGAGGGGACAGATGGGAATAGAGGAAGAAAAATTTGGAAGATGAAGTTTTGCAAGGGTGAAGGCTGAAAATTATCTTTGCATGAATTCTGAAAAGTAAAAAGTTATTATTATTATTTTTTTAAATTTATTTTCCTGCAATCTTTATTTTCTTTGCTTACTGATGGATATAAAAATTCCCAGCATCAATAGAGGCAGTTTGGGCCTATGAAGCTCATAAAGCCTGTGTTTGTGGAAGAACTTTGCTCACAGCCATAGCTGAATACACAGCTTACCTGAGCTGAAAAAATACATCCTCATCCACAAATCCAAACGTATCGTGTAGTTTTGTAACAACTCCTGTGAAAACTCGCTGCTTCTGGGGCTGAGTTTGCTGCTGACTTGACCGTGGCGTTGGATATGAGACAGTAATTTGTGCTGCTGGCTGAGGAGTGGACAGGCTCAGGCTTGTAGGCAAGGCAACAGCTGGCTAGAAACAAAGAGACCCCCCAAGTAAATTGCTTAGGACATGCCTTGTGTGGCCTCATGGAGATGTGGATACAAAGTGCACATGATGAAAAAAGGGAGCTTCATCATGCTTCCTCTGTATATAGAGTATAGAGTATGCACACTGACAGAGTCATGGGCTTATTCAAATATGAAATGGAATAAAAATTATAGAAACTAGTTAGAAATAAACAACAACAAAAAAAAAGTTTGAAAAGTACCTTCCATCCCTTTCTTAATCCCCTTCCTCTAAACTGGAATGGAAGGACTAGGGATCAGCCTGCTCTGGACCACTCCTATTTCAGGAGTCACAAATCATTTCTTCCAAAAAATTAAGTGAAATGGAAAATAACCAGAGGAGCCAGATCAGCTCGGAAGGAAATGTTTGCTTTGGGAATGGAGAGCCACATTCAGAAGGAAGAGTAGGGAAGCTATCGAGAAATGCAGTGAAGTTCCCAATTAAGGCTATTCCTCATTTCCCAGCTAAGAGCAAATGTAGTTTTGTGGAATAGAAGTCTGGTGGAGACAAGTCCCAATGAATGCATCTCTTTGGATGAGAGGACAATTTCTAATCTGGTACCACACTGCTAGATTTGTAATCTCCACCAGATGAAGAATGAAAGCCCTAAGATATTCCCCATGACCTGCAAAAGAAGGGAAAGTGCAGAGATTTCAGCTGGAGTTAGTAAGAGGATAGAGGAGTCATATGTGAAGGATCCCTTTCACTGGGAGTATCATGCACTGGGAAATAAAGTGTATGAATCTGATGAAAACGGGGTACCAATATTCACTTGTTAAAATATTATATTACTTGATTTGCGCCCTTTAGTTTGTAACCATTTCAATTCTAAGGAGCTTGAGCATGCTTGTGCACGCACACACACAAATACATGTAGCTTCTCTACTAGATATGTTAGCTCTATATTTCATACTGAGTTTTAAATTTGCATCCCTTTAAAATACAATTGACACAAAAACTATGAATGCAATCTATAACATCTCAACTACCTGTACAAAAGATTCACTGAAAACAAAAAAGTAACAGAGAGGCTTAAAAGACATCTGATTTCAGTAAATCCATCCAAGTCAAGTAGATCGTAGTCCTCTTTTTTATTGTTAGAATTAGACTAAATTAGATAATTAATCAGGCTAAAAAGATTTTTATGACCAGAAAATATTAAATAATATGACATATTTTTTTTCCTAGTGTAAAGATATTACCCATCATCTATTTGAATAGGGAATGAAAATAAAGGCTCATCATCTAAGCATCACTTTGACCTCTAAATAAAGGAAGAAAGAAGTCAAACTAACCTGTGTTAACAAGGTCTGCTGAGGTTGCTGCAACTAAAAATGGGGGGAAAGTAAGTTAATCACATAGCTATAATATATAAATATGCGCACACACAAATACATGACAAAAATATCAAACATTAGTGATATGTGCATATGTATGCTTTTAAAATGGCAGTTTTTTACCCATGACTAAATTTTCATTTCCACTCCTGTCATAAACAATCCACATTATTTATTATAAAAACTGTTAAATACACACCTCCCTCTCATACTTCTATATTTCTATGAGCTCTATTTTTTTTGTTCTTACTAATACCATTCATTAAATTGGTCATTTAGTGTCACTCTTCAGGGTAGAGTAATACAACACGGTATTTACAGTGCATGCTGGACTTGGGAACAACAGCACCTGGGCACATGTCTCACCCTCTGACACTACCTGAGTGACCATTTAACCTTGCTGATCCTGCTTCCTCATCTATAAAATGGGTGTGTTAATACTTGAAGCACTCCCTCCCTCATGGGGATGTCATGGATCTCCCATGAGTTGCAGTAAGTATTTTGCAAACTTCACTCATCCCACTGTTCGTGAACATTTAGCTCCACAGAGCTCTGAAGGATTACTTAATCCATACACTGAATACTAATCCCAACAATGGGAGAGCTGCACAGACCCATATATGACAGCAGCTCAGTCAATAGGATATGAGAACATGTAATTGTGGACAGGAGGTTGGCACTCACCCCTGAATTTAAAGAGAAGGGCGAGGGGAATGTATGCTAAGTAGAGAATTTTGTTTGTTTTCTAACAGTAATGAAATTTGTGCATGAGTATTTCTGTGATAAATCTTACCTTAGTTTGAGAATCAATCTGGTGCATAATGTCAGTTGGTTAAAATAATAAAATTTCCCTATAATGTCACCTTTATTATATTTTGTTCACAGACCACCCTCTAATCACGCCCAAAAGAACTCAAAACTCTGAGGACCATGAAAAAGGTCACAGAAGACAACTAGTTCAACTCCCCCTTCTCCAAGTGAGCCCAGAAAGAGAGAGAGTGTTGAATAAGGTTACAGGTGGAAATTAAAATACTAGTATAACAAATTTCAAAGTACACAGCTATCTTTAACAAATCAAGTAAGTATTTTTAAGTTAGAAAAAAGGAACAAACCTGTTGCTGCACACTATACAGGGCCTGTTGAGGTTGTGAATATTGCTGGAAAAAAGAATGAGAAACACTGTTCAAAGCAGCATCCAGAAATTTAACTAAATATGAGAAAAGTCCACCCCAAACTTGACATATAGTAAGAATTACAGTTAAACATACTGTATATAGCCAAATCTCACTATGATAAAATGAAGGCAAAGGTGACTATTGATGTATTTAAGGACTTGGGCTTAAATAACTAAAAAATCAGTTTGTTAAAAACTTATTTCTGAATTTGATTTAAATTATCACATGTGATTTAGCCCTGTCTAAGAACCATTGAAACCAGATCTGAATGTGTAAATACCTCTTCTCTCATCACTCAGATTTTCTGTGGCATTTTACATCCTAAACTATGTTAACTGCTGAAGAGGTACCTGCTGCAAAGCTGCGGCAGCAGCTGCTGCTTGTTGCTGCAAGGCTGCAGTCTGAGTGAGCTGATAGTTGGCAGGAGTTGGGGTAGTAAGGCCTGCCGCTGCCAGGGCCGTCTGCTGAGTGTAGATGGTAGGGGATGCTCCAAGTAACGAGGGCTGCTGCACTCCCAAAGCAGCTAAGAAAACAAAAAGAAATCGGATGATTTAGTCCCCTTCCAGGAATTTTCCAAGGGTGTTTAGCTGGCCCCTCCTACCAGAGGAGCTACTGTGAGGAATTTTGTCAACTGAAAAGTCTCAGATGATGTAAGTGTGGGGGATGGTGACTGCTGGGGTTCATGGCTTCACATCATTAGATGGTAAACTAAAAGCAGAACCTTAGGGATTCACAAAGGGTTTCAAGGCCCCCAATGACTATGAATGCACTGCTTTGTATTAAATCAACATTCAGGGAAAATGAAGTCCATTTAAAGTAAGATGTCCCACAATCAACCCACAACTTATAAAGTTCAACAGCTCAGATCAAATGCCTAAAATGACATTTGGAACAAGGAAAGAATGTGAAAGAGAAAGTCTAGATTGTTTTTGTTAACTTGCACTTATTTTTTAAATCTTCAACACTTTAAGGGGAAGCGATGGCATTATAATCTACTATGTCTGGAAGTACTGTTGAAAAAAGCCATACACTTCCATTCTTAACTATTCCTATTTTACTTATGGCAAGTCTAACATGAGTGTAAATATTAGCACGGCAACTTAAAATTACAACAAATTTTAGAGAGTTTAGTGTTTTGCTATATGGATCCCTTAATGTGTAGAACTTTTGAGTTTTTTTACTTAGCTGATTTTCTTGACTTAGAATGATAGATTTATGTATTTAATGTTTATAATAATAGAGGATGTTAAAATTAGAGGTTGTCTATCTTAAAATAAAAAAGCAGCAGGAAGGATTAAAGAAAGAAAATTATGAAGCAATATAAGCTCTAGTGCAAGTCTATTAAATGCACACAATTAATAAACAAAATAATCAGCTTAAAGAATATAAGACAAGAAATATTTCACATCTACCATGGTGACAATCCCAGGGGACAAGCATCATGTTGTGATAATGTTTTAAACATAACACAAACACAAAACATTCAAGAAACCCCACAATATAATTCAGCACTTCTGAGACCCAGATCTCCAGACCTTTGAAAACTGGTTACAAATTTACACAGCTTATAATAGTTGCTGAACAACATTACTTTTTCACGTCAGAAAATGGCAAATCCTATCTGAAATGTTCATTCCAATTAACCTCTGTGACGTGGAATAAAAGATAAAAAGAATCTTACGATGGTTTACTTCTGACCAGAACTTTTTGGAGGGATGCATTAATTTTGGTTTTGGACAGGATTAAAAACAGGAATAAAGGGACAATACAACAAAAAGCAAGCCCAATTCTAAGAGACTTCAAGGGCTTTTAAACTATGATTTCCCTGTCCATTTCCTTCTTATTCTGCTTTCATGCTAAGTAAGAAGTGTAGGTCAGTTTAGGATAAAATGTCTATGGCTCCCATAAGACTCAAGAAAAGGCCAGTATAAGGCCAGGAAGTACAGCTTGTACACAAATATTATCCGACTAATCAATCAATAGACATTATTGAACAACCTAGGCACCGTGAAAGCCCTGAGAATACAAAAGCAAAAACATTACTCTTGAAGAGATTACATTCTACTGGGTAAAACATATACGGATATACAAAACTGATAAAAGATAGCCTTGGGGAAGAAGATACTAGCAACCAAAGGGACCAGGCAAAGTCCCCAGCAAGAGGTGATGATTTGAATTGAATCTCAAAGGAAACCAAGGTTTCAGGATTCTGATTGGAGAGTGTGCACTCTAGGCACAGGGGACAGCCAGAATTGTGTGCAAGGGCACCAAGGTTTGAAACAGAACATCACAGGTTGGCAACAGCAAAGGGATCAGTTTGCATGAACTGTGTAGAGAGAGTGAAGAAGGAAAATCTGTAATAAGGTAGAAAAGGGAATATGGAATTACATCCAGAGCCTCAAATGGTGAATGGAAAAATTAATGGGGAGTTTCTCTGGCACTAACATATTTAGGCATACACCACAATAGTTACTTTGGCAATGGCAAAGGACCAAAAAGATAACAAAAACAAGCATCTCTGTCTTAATTTGTCCCCTTTCCACATGGTACTGGAGACCAAGTGGTGGTAAAGGAGGCAGAATGCTAAGAATCACATGTTTTTTAAACTAGAGGTGTCAAACACATGGCCCACAATACCCTCAAAAGGGTGACCTGGACCTGATGAAAATATAGTTCTTAAATGTTTTGCAGAATACAAATGTATAACCTATATCAAATTGCTTATTATCTCAGGGAGGGGGATACAAAGAGATTACATATAATTATGGAAAAATTAAATATTTTTCAAAAAATTAGTTCCTGTCTGATTTTAATGTTGATGACATTTTTCTAAATAAATAAACATAAGAATGTGCTATCTTCCAAATTCAATGTGTGACCTGTAGGAATCTTTATGTATACTTGAGTGATACCTGTGTTTCCATGAGTTTGATACCACTGTTTCAGACTGTTTATAAACATGCTGGGTAGATATGGACAAGAATTACATAAAACAGACAGACATGGATGCATTGCTATTTGTATCAGTTGGAGGAAAACTAACTAGACTGAAAGAAATAACCACATGTGTTGTAGTTAATTGAATGCTAGAGTGAGAGACCTTTTGGAATTTCATTTCTACTGTTCTCAGTGTTTTCTCTTTCTGTTCTAGGTACATGTAAAATTATTAAAGGCCCTATGCTTCTGTCAAAGAGAAATGCAGTAATATGAAGACAGGATTACATGTAAATAGCCCCTTACGTGTCTATTGCTTGTGTATCTGAGTGCTTAAGATTTTAAAAACTAGGATGATGATCAGTCTGAAGGATGTGTTTCTTCTACTTCCAATAACTAAAGTCTCAAAATATATTTTCAGTCTTAGCAAAGTACATGATCTCAATGACTCAAAGATCAGAAAAAAAGCATTATGATGAGGGGCCATAAGTACAACCATAAGACCAATAGAGATCTAGACATGATAAATGCTGTAAAAGATATTACAAATGTTTTTTAGGACTAAAAAGACAGGGCAATCATGTAGCAAGAGACACAATGAATGAACAGTCCAAGTGTTACTTAGTATCCTCAAGATATTAAAGGAACCAAAAGGCTTCTAATAAGCAAAGAGTGTTTTTTTTTTTTTTTGGGGGGGGGGAGGGGAGGAGGGGAGAGGGGCGGCTAAGGCTGTTAGGGTTAAGTGACTTGCCCAGGGTCACACAGCCAGAAAATGTTAAGTGTCAGAGGTCATATTTGAACTCATGTCATCCTGACTTTAGGGCTGGTGCTCTATCCACTGTACCACCTAGCTGTCACGAAAGAGTGGATTTTGTAAAGAAGTTTTATCAAAAGGCATTTATGAGAGAAGCTGTGTAAGGATTATGATTTTCACTAAATATATATTCCACACTAAAATGGCAGATACATAAGAGTGAGTCTGTCAAACATGAAAGCCCTGCAGGCTACAACACTCCTGAGTCAAGTCTAACCAGATTAAACCTAAATGGGAAATAACAAAATAAAGAAAAATACAACAGAACACATAATATTAATGTAGTTTTCTAAGTGAACATGCAGACCAGATCTCCTCTTTGCATAGTTAAGTCCAGATATCAAGCTGGAATTGAAAACTTGTCATTGGTTTAAGCCAAAGAGTTCCCAAAGAAGTGTGGGAATTTCTTTCAAAAAAGACAAGACTGCCCAAGAATCTGAGCTCATGAGTAAGCACACAACATTCTCTTTACCTTATAACCAAGAAATCAGTTTATCAGCCCGTAGATACAGCAATAAATGGAAATATTCAGTGACTTCAACAACGAGAAACAAAAAGGATGTCTTTAATATCACATCTTCTAGGATTCGGTAACATTTCCTAAATGGCAATGCCAAGGATTCATTAACTCATTCTAATCTAAAGCCTCATGTGCTAGTAATTTCTTCCCTTGATTGGGATCTACTGTGTCATCTGGAGGCCAAAGGAATTTAAATATAAATTCATTTTGTACAGGCACCCTTGTTTGATAGCACCATTTTTCTAACTGCCTTGTGTTCAAATCATGTCTGTGTCACGTTTTGACAATTCTCACAATATTTTAAACTTTTCCATTATTTTCATGTCTATTATGGTGATCTGTGAGCAGTCATCTTTGACATTACAATTGTAATTGTTTGGGTGCATCACAAAGTGGAAACAATTAACAAATGCATGTTTCTGGTCTCTCTCCCTCTTCTCAGGCTTTTCTATTTCCTGAAACACAGCAATATTGAAAAATATTACATAAACTTATTTGGTAAAGCAGCAGCAGGATTTGAGGGGATTGCCTCCAGTCAGGAAAGAAGTTTTACTATGGGTAAAATGCTATCAAAGAGTCTCACGTGAAATCTTTTAAGAAGAATCAATTGACTGAAGCAACTTCACTGTTACCTCATTTTAAGAAATTGCTTCAGCCACCCCAGCTGCCTTCAATAACCCCCACACCCTGATCAGTCAGCAGCCATCAACATTGAGGCAAAGATTACAACTCCTCCCCCAGCAAAAAAGATTACAATTTGCTGAAGGTTCTGATGATGGTAAGCATTTTTTAAAGCGATAAACCATTTTTATTTGAGATGTATACATTGTATTTTTTAGACACAATACTATAGTACACCAAACAGGCTACAATATGGTATAAGCATAACTTTTAGATATGCTGGGAAACAAAAAATACTTCGGAGGACTCTATGTCAATAGTCTGGAACCAAGCCCACAAGATCTCCAAGATATGCCTGTATACATGATCATTTTCCTGAAGACCTAGAAAAAGCCTGTCTGCAAATGCAAAACCAAAAAAGGAATAGAGGCTGAGAAATTAAAGTGCTTATCTTTTAAAATCTTAGGGCAGTTAGATGACTTCTAAGTTCATAGGCTAAGAAAGAAATAAACCTGGCAGTGGAAAGAGAATACATAAGTTTAGGGAAGATAATCTTGAAGGTCCAGAAGTCTTCTCCCTTCCCCTTACCCTTGCCCTGAGCCTCAGAACTGGAAGTGGCCACTTTTTCCTTCAGAAGAACAATTCAGCTACAATTCCCAAATCATCTACATCATAGTAGGTTCAGTGACCTAATCAGGCAAGATCATCTTGCCACAAATCAGTCATCTGCACTTTATCATATAACTCTATGCAAATCTATTTCTCATCTGAACTACTGTAATAGCACCTTGCTGCTAGCATTCAGTGTTTCAGGTATGACAAAGCACTCTACACACACATTCTCACTTGATCCTACAACCCTGTGAGATAGGTCCTTGTTTTATAGATGAGAAAACTGAGGCTGAAAGGGGTTAAATGACTTGTCCAAGGTCATATGGCCAGTAAGAGGATGAAGGAGGATTTGTCCTGGGCCTAGTGGGTGATCTATCCACTGCAAATTCTTGACACTTAAAAGTCTTCAGTCTGCTTCTAGGCCACTGTATTGACTTTCAAAAAAAAAAAAGCATAAGTCTCACTTCCTTCCTATTGCTTTAAGAATTAAGTTTAAACTCCTCAGCCATTTACAATCCCTCCCCCACAGCTCAGATGTAACTTTCCAGCTTTAGTCCACTTTTCCATCCTTTGTACATTTTAGCATCCAGCCACACGAGCCTTCTAGTGGTTCCCAAATGACACCTTCTCCAGCCTCCATGCCTTTCTTTTTGGCTCTTTGTGCATTCCTTGCCTCACCTCACTTCTGCCTGGCTCACTTCCAAGCTTGGCACAAGGGCCACCTTTTCCAAGAAGCTTTTCCTGATTTTCCAAGTTGCTAATGTCTTCTTCCATAAAAACTGTCTTGCAGCTTGAACTTTCAAGTCAAAATCCCAAGATAAAGTTAGCAGGATGCTAGCAGTTAGCAAGGAAGCATCTTCCTTGTTCTAAGGCCTAGTCTATAAATATTATGAATTCAGAAAAATAAGCTGTTGCATGTGATCAAAAAGTTTATAGGTATTCATCTTTTGTAAGTGTCCTGCATTCATTATAAATGAGAGATATAAAGCGATCTGATTGGCTATTCAAATTACAAGCATCACCATGATCAGACACCCATTTCCTTAAAATTTAATCCTTTTAAAATAACTGAGTAAATATATTTAAACATTTTATAACACTATATAAATCTATATTTATTGACTTCTCTTTTGTTTGTTTGGTTTTGTTTTTATAGGCAATTGGGGTTAAGTAACTTGTTCAGGGTCACACAGCTAGTTGGTATTTGAGGCCAAATTTGAACCCAGCTCTTTCTGACTCCATCTACTTTGCCAACTAGCTGCATTTTGTCTTTGCCCCAGAGAGTTCTTAATTTATAATCTAGTTGAGGAGCCTACATATTAATGACAGAAAAGTAAACAATTAAGTAGCACCAAATACCAGCTAGTGGGGATCCAAGTTCAAAAAGTGACTACATTATTCAAAGCTGGGTGACCTGAGGGTAGACGCCATGCTCTAGAACTTAGGGTTTCTAAGCTTAGGATAAGGAAAAAGATTTAGGTGATGACTAAGGATTTTGAGTTCTAAACTCTATAATCCTTTAGATACATGATGAGTTTAAATTTGGATAAGGAAAAATTTTTCAGAGGCTTTGGGTCTTGCTAGAGCAAAGATTAGAGGCCTCCTAGGCTAAGGAAAAACAAAGATGACAAGAAAGAGTCAGGAATTCACTTGCTATATGCCTGCACAGTGGCAGCTTTCTAGGCTATGCCTCGATGGGAATATCAAGAGGAGTAGCAGACCGGCCCTCAAGCTACAAAGGCTAAGATGCTATGGACCTCAAGGCAGACTATATCAGGAGTCAGAAGAGAAAATAAATCACTCTAGGGACTTCCCTTAACAAGCTCCTCCTATTTTCTATTCCACTCTGGTTTACAAAGACTATCCATCACATCTGACTAGAAAAACGAGGGAACTGGGAGGAGAAGGCATTTGAACTGAACTTTGAAAGGTGGTCAGGACTTTGATAGGAGACCAGGGGAAAGGCACTTGAGCAGAAGGAACATCAAAACAGGCACAGAAAGGAAAAAGCACAGGGAATATTCCATTACCACCCAGTTATCACTTCTGGTTGGGAGAGGAACAGGCAAAGTCCTGGGCAGACCCAGTTTGCCTGAAGAAGGCCTTTTAAAAATGAACATGTACACAAAGAATATCAAATAAAAATGTAAAGCCAAATATTTCATAAAAGGTGGAAAAAGGAGACGGGGTGGGGAGAGGAGAAAGGAAGCTAGGGCTGCTTTGGTAGTCCCAGATATTATAAGAGGAGACAGAAAAAATGAATCTGGGCCAAGGAAAGCTTGTCTGAGGATCTAGGACACACTGGCACATTAGTCTAAAACCAGGCCCAATTCCAGTAGGGTGAAAACTAAAACTGAAGCCTCCAGGGAAGGTTATCTAGATAGATGACAGCAAAGGCAAATGTGACAGAACCCATCAGACAAGGGTCACGAGATTTTCTGAGGTGACAAGACCGAAGCCCACAGAATATGAGCTGGAATCAAAGTCCAAATCCTAGCTAAGGACCCCTACTACATGACTGCCAGTGGAAGCTCAATGATTTAAATGGAAGTTGCAGACTGGCAGTGGACTATCAATGTTATATTCAGTTAGCCTGTGGCAAGGTCCAAAGGGGAAAACAGGGGCTGAACTCTTGCAGTTTCCCACCCTCAGACTACAGGGGTATGTACATACAGTGTAGAATCTGGTTGAGTACAACAACTCTAGGATTTCACTGGGAGACAATACATGAGTTTACCTATCCCATCCATCAGAGCAGAATGGGGCAGATCCTGGCCCTAGTACAAAGTCCTTTAAAAATAGTAATAATAATATTTTGAGTTCCAATTTTTTCTCTCTCCTTCCATTCCTTCTCCCTTCCCCAATATAGCAAGCAATCTGACATAGGTTATACATGTACAATCATGTTAAACATTTCCACATTAGTCATATTGTGAAAGAATAAGAACAAAAGGGAAAAACCATGAGAAAAAAAAAAAAGTAAAAATAGTATTCTTCAATTTGCATTCAGATTCCATCAGTTCTTTCTCTGGGTGTGGATAGCATTTTCCATGGCCAGTCTTTTAGAATAGTCCTGGATCATTGTATTGCTGAGAAGAGCTAAGCCTATCAGAGTTGATCTTCACACAACATTGCTGTTACTGTGTACAATGTTCTGTTTTTTTTCATTTCATTGAATACCAGTTCATGTAAATCTTTCCAGGTTTTCTTGAAATCCACCTGTTCACTATTTCCTATAGCACAAACAGTATATTATAACATTTATATACCACAACTAATTCAACTATTCTCCAACAGGCATCCCATCAATTTCTAGTTCTTTGCCACTACAAAAAGAATAGCTATAAACATACAAATATAAATATACAAAAACAGCTACTATAAATATCCTGGTACAAAGTTCTAGATATAGGAAACAAACAAAAGCTGCCATCCTAGTAAAGATATCTCGGGGGTAAGAAGACTCTCAAGATAAAAATCACTGGAAGACATCAACTTTAAAATAAATACAATTGAAAGTTTAGGGGGGAAAATGATTATTCACAAAGACTTCAAGAATGGATATATGAAATAAGTTCAAACAAGACTAAAAAAATGAAATCCAAACACCTAGAATGAGAATAAATAGATTAAAGAAGATGAACAAAAGTGTCCATTTACATGGCAATGTAAATGAAGCAAACAAAAGTCAATGCGTCAAAGAGCAAGCCTTAAGCATTAAGTATCAGGTATTGTAACTATTAAGATTGAAATAAAAATAGGACCTCCTCACACTCAAAAGGAGACAACACACAATTCTACAAGTATATGCGGAACACATGTAAAAGAAATATAAAGCAGTCAGGGGACAAAGAAGCATTAAAGCGCATTCTAGGCATGTGGAAGGAGATGGGTAACTGTGTAAATAACAGCAACAAGGGCTGCAGGACATACAAAGTAAGTGGTGAAGAGCTTTGAATGCCAAAAAGAGAAGTTTCTCAACACCTAGAAGCATTAAGTAAGGAGTCCATGGAGTTTGCCAAGAAAGAGAATGACAGGCAGCTAATTGATAGAGTGGATAGAGCACCAGCCTTTAAGTCAGGAGTTCAAATCTAACCTCAGACACTTAACACTTCCTAGCTATATAACCCTGGACAAGTCACTTAACCCCGACTGCCTCAGTCTCCCCCCCCCCCCCCAACCCCTCATTTACTTTGGCAGCTGTGTGGAGGGACAGAGAAAGGAGAGATTTGAAGTGAATGGGACACTAATGCAAAAGTGAGTTTTTAAGAGTAACATGAAGGTTGCAAATCTGCATGGTTGGCGCCCTAACAGAAATATGGATGTCTGGAAGAGAGGTAAAAATTTGGGACATGCTGAACTGAGATGTCTATAAAACATTAGGTATGAAATGTCTACTAGGTGATAGTTCAGGAGCAATCTTAGGAGTGGCTTTATAGTTCTGGGAATTATCCTTAAAGATAATAATCAAACTCTTGGAAATTGATGGAATCAATGCTGGAGAAAATAAAAGAGGGCCAAGGCCAGAGTCTTAGGGAACAACTAACCACAATCAGGCAGCAAGCTAAGAATAATGAACCAGATCAGATATAAAGAAAAGTGAGGTCAAATGTGCCAAAATTTTGTAGCAACACTTTTTGTAGTGGCCAGAACTGGAAATTGAGTGGATGCCCATCAATTGGGTAAGGGCTAAATAAGTTACAGCATATGAATGTAATGATATTATTGTTCTCTAAGAAACTATCAGCAGGTTAATTTCAGAAAAGCCTGGAAAGACTTAGATGAACTGATGCCAAATGAAATGAGCAGAACCAGGAGAACACTCTTCACAGTCCGCAAGATGATGTGATGATCAACTGTGATGGAGTTGACTCTTGTCAACGATGCAATTCCAATAGACTTGGGATGGAAAATGTCATCCACATCTATAAAGAGAACTATAGAGATAGACTATGGATCAATACATAATATTTTCACGTTTGTTTTTTTTTCTCATGGTTTTTTCCCCTTTTGGTCAGATTTTTCTTGCACAATATGACAAAAATGGAAATGTTTTTAAAAACCATACATATTTAACCTATATTACTTGCAGTCCTGGGGAGGGGGAAGAAAAGGAGAAAAATTTGGACCACAAAGTCTTCCAAAAACAAATGTTGAAAACTACATGTGTTTGGAAAATAAAATACTATTAAAACTTTTTTTTAAGTAAAAAGAAAAAGGAGAGAGCATTGTCAAGAAAACCTAAAAAAGAGGAAATATCCAAGTGGCTGGTCAACAGTGTCAAATGATATAGAGGTCAAGGATGAGGACTGAGAAAAGGCAGCAGACTGTGTAAATCACTGGTAATTTTGAAGAAAACATTTTCAGTTGAGTGATAAAGTTTGAAGCCAGACACAAAGAGGTAATAAATGAGTGAAAGGAGAGGAAGTAGAGGAATTAAGTGTAGAAGGCTTTCTCAAGGAGTTTCACAAAAGAGAAATATGAAAGTTAGCAGAGATAGTAGACAAATGCTTTTTTTTTTTTTTTTAAGACAGAGGAGACACTGGGTGAATTTGCAGGCAATAGGGAAGAGACAATCTATTAGAGAAGATGGCAAGGGATGATGGATGTTTATAGAGGGATCTGCTTTGGCAAGAATGGCTACATTTTCATATTGGGGGTAGTGATGGTGAAGGAGGAAATAGAGGGGAAAGATATAAGAATAATATGAAAAGAGAGAGCTCTTGCTAGATGGCCTGAAGAAGCTATTGAGGGAATGAATGCACAAAATCTTTTTTTTTTTTTTTTTTTTTTAAGGAATTTAGCTATGTAAATGGGAAAGATATAGGATGAGAGTTGAGGGGGCCATGACATCTGAATGGAAGGGCTATTCATTATTTTAAAAGTAATAACTAAAGCCACAAGAATAGGTATCTTGCCAGAGGAGAAATGTAGAGAAAGGTGCTTGGAGGAGGTCTTTCTTTCACTAGTGTCTTTTTCCTCAAAGGAAATGTGTGAAGTCAACAAGAACTCAGAAGAGTGTAGTGGGGGTATACCATGTCAAGCTGTCTTAGATGTAAATGTGTGCTAGAGTCACAATGGACCAATAAGATAGACAGAAGATATGGAAGTTATGAAATTCAGGCAGAAGAGCCTGGACTTTACACAATACACAAGAGAAAGCTAGTAAAAACTCTTAAACAGGGACAAAGGACAAAATTTTGAAGGCAAGCCAGTAGCACTATCATTTAAAGAGCTAAAATGCAAGGGAAACTATCTAGGAAACACGAGAATAACAAGTGTAAGGCAATGAAGACAAGCTCAGGGTGCTGAGAGCAATACAGAGATGCCATTTATCTAGCACTCTAAAGGTTTGCCACATAGTTTAATATCTCACCTATCCTTGGAGATTACTGATCCCATTTAACTGTTCCTGACAAGTAACGTGACCTTTACTGGGTAGTGTTGAGGCAGGATTCACACTCAATTCTTTGATGCCAAATCCAAAACTGTTTTCATTCTACTACATTTTTGCAAGGAGTGGGACAAAAATGTTTCAGATAAAAGGCAAAACCCGGAAGAAGACTGAATATAAAGGACAAAAGGAAAGGTATTATACTCTATCCCATGGTAGATGGAGAGCCCAGGACACAGAATCCATCCAAACTTTATCCAGGCACTAGTAGTGTGACAGAAACAAAGACACTTCAGCTCCTTCCAAGCTACTTGCAGGAGGGAATTCCTTCATCCAGGATATCTCCTCCATGAATGAAGCCCAGTTCCAAACCTTACCTCCAAAGACAATATAACAGGGGCCTACTCTAAACTCTCCATACAATAGCTTCCAGTCACCTCCTTCAATGAACCAGAGACACAATAGATCTTTCTGCAGTCTCTGACCCTGTCCAACACACTCCACCTCTAAGTGCTCTTCTGTCCTGGATTTCCTACGACTTCTTCGACTTGTCCTTTCTTCAATCTTCATTGCTGAACACTTCTCCAAGTTAAGCCTGCTAACCTCAAGTATCCCACTGGACAGGGACCTGCCCTGACCTCCCGCCTCTTCTTCACCTGAAGATCTCCTATGCTCTCATGGATTCAATGACGATCTCTATCTCCAATCTACTTATCGAGTCAAATCTCCCAGTGCCTACTGGACATCTCAAACTGGACGTGCCACAGACATCTCAAACACAAATGTCCAAAACTGAACTCCTCATTTCCCCCCAAACTCTTTCTCTCTTCCTATCTTTACTATTATTAAGGACACCACTGTTTTCCCATTTCCCTAGGCCTATATCCTAAATGCATCCCAATTTCTCACTCACTCTCCCTGTAATTTTGCAATTAGATATCAAGTAGTATTTTTTTTTTTTGACCTTTGTCCCATCTCTCTTACATGCCCCATTCTCTCTTTTGACACAGCCACCACCCTGGATTAGGCCCTCATCAAAGTACAACAGCCTTATGCTTGGGCTCCCTGCTTCAGGCATTTCCTTATTCTAATCTATCCTCCAACCTGGGCAGCAAATTGATCTTAAAAATGGCTTGCTCCCAGCTTTTGGGGTAAGAATTCACTATTTGACAAAAACTGCTGGGAAAATTAGAAACTAGCATGGCAGAAACTAGGCATTGACCCACACTTAACACCGTATACCAAGATAAGGTCAAAATGGGTACATGACCTAGGCATAAAGAATGATACTATAAATAAATCGCAAGAACATAGGATAGTTTACCTCTCAGACCTGTGGAGGAGGAAGGAATCTGTGACCAAAGAAAAACCAGAGATCATTATTGACCACCAAATAGATAATTTTGATTATATTAAGTTAAAAAGTTTTTGTACAAACAAAACTAATGCAGACAAGATTAAAAGGGAAGCAATAAACTGGGAAAACATTTTTACATTCAAAAGTTCTGATAAAGTCCTCATTTCCAAAATATATAGAGAACTGACTCAAATTTATAAGAAATCAAGCCATTCTCCAATTGATAAATAATCAAAGGATATGAAAAGACAATTTCCAGAGAAAGAAATTGAAGCCATTTCTAGTCATATGAAAGGTGCTCCAAATCACTACTGAGCAGAGAAATGCAAATTAAGACAATTCTGAGATACCATTACACACCTTTCAGATTGGCTAAGATGACAGGAAAAGAAGATGATGAATGCTGGAGGGTATGTGGGAAAACTGGGACACTGATACATTGTTGGTGGAATTGTGAATGGATCCAACCACTCCGGAGAGCAATTTGGAACTATGCTCAAAAAGTTATCAAACTGTGCATATCCTTTGATCCAGCAGTGTTTCTACTGGGCTTTTATCCCAAAAAGATCTTAAAGGATGGAAAGGGACCCACATGTACAAAAATGCTTGTGGCAGCCTGTGATAACCGTGTATTTAAAATAACCGAAGTCAGGAATTCAGGTTAGGGGAAAATTGTCAATCTTTATTCTTAGTGGAGGTGAAGAAGGATCAAAGGTGAAGGGGAATTGGAGGTCAAGGGGGGTTGCAATAGCAATAAGAGCAGCTGTGACAAAAGGCTAGCCAGCAGTCTCTTTTTCCACTTCCTTCTCGGCCCCCCTGCCTCCACCCACCAAAATCATCATTTCCTATACAACACATCAGGACTTGCACAAAGAATGGGCGGGGGCCATTCTTTCTCCAAACATATATATTAATAGAGTATGGTCCAATTACTATTTAGCCTCACTTGCTGGGACCCTCAGTGCATCAACTCGAGCCTCAGCCCATTACAGTAGCCCTTTTTGTAGTAGTAAGAAACTGGAAATTGAGTGGAGCCCATCAGTTGGGGAATGGCTGAATAAGTTATATTATATGAATGTTAGAAAATATTATTATTCTATAAGAAACGACCAGAAGGAGGATTTTAGAGAGGCCTAGAGAGACTAAATGAACTGAGGCTGAGTAAAATGAGCAGAACCAGGAGAACATTATATGGCAACAAGAAGACTATACAATGATCAATTCTGATGGACGTGGCTCTCTTCAACAATGAGATGATTCAAACCAGTTCCACTTCTTCAGTGATGAAGAGAGCCATCTACACCCAGAGAAAACATCGTGGCAACTGCATGTGGACCACAACATAGCATTTTCACTCTTTCTGTTAATGTTTGCTTGCATTTTGTTTTCCTTCTCCGGTTTTTTTTTCCTTTCTAAATCTAATTTTTCTTGTGCAGCAAGATAACTGTGTGTATATATATATGTGTGTGTGTGTGTGTGTGTGTATATATATATATATACACACATATATATGTATATATACACACACACACATTGGACTTAACACATATTTTAACATATTTTGACATGTATTGGACTATCTGCCATCTAGGGGAGGGGATGGGGGGAAGGAGGGGAAAATTTGGAACAGAAAGTTTTGTAAGGGTCAATGCTGAAAAATTATCCATGCATGTTTTGTCAAGAAAAAGCTATTTAAAAAAAAAATAGATTGCTGACCCCTCTCTACCTCCCACCACCCCAATCACTTCCAGGAGAAAAGGTAAAATCATCTCTTTGATATTCAAAGCCCTTTATAGTGAGGCCTGACATGTCCTCCCTCCACATACTCTGGGATCCAGTGACCTCGACTTCCTGGTTGCTCCTCACACAGGACTTGCCAAATTCTACATTCTCAGCCACTGTCTTCTATGTCTGTAATGTTGTTCTTCATCTCCAACTCCTAGATTCCCTGGCTTCTTTTGGGTCTTAATTAAAGTTCCACCTTCGACGGGAATTCTTTCCCTTTCCCTCATTAATCTTAAGAGTTTTCTTTCTGAGATTACCTCTGATTTTAATCTTTATATACCTAGTCTATACATAGTTTTTTATATGCTGACTCTCCCAGTAGACTGAGCTCTTTGAGTACAGACTCTTCCCGGCACCCCTCTTCTTCGTATCCCTAGCACCTGCTACAATTCCTGGCACATTATAAGCACTTAGTGCTAGCTGACTGCCTGACTGACAGAGATAAGAGGTATGTGAATTAAAAAAAACCATTCTAAACAAGTAATCAAGTTGATAAAAGTATCTATGTATTTACTAAAACATTTGGGATCTATTCTAAAATATTCATTAGTATATATACTGAGTTATACAATTTTTATATTGCTACTAGCAAATGATTTATTAATTTAAGTAATAAAAGAGAAACTGCCAATTTTGTTGGGAAATTTAGTTAGCAAAACAAATTGAACAAACTGTTTCACTGTTCACTACATATGATTTTACTTACAAGGAGACACTGGAACATATGCAAAGAGAAAAAAAGAAAAAAATCATTCAAAATGGACATATATGGCAAATGTGCCATTTCTGTATGGTGTGAACATTATATCTGTCTTCTGCCTCTTACACACAAAATACCAATGACAATCTCAGTATGTGCCTGAAACATCTGATATAGTGCTTTAATACACACTGTACTACAAGATGTGAAAATTTTCAAAGTTTCCTCGGTTGTAACTCCTTATAGAATAAGAAATAGAATTCAAATTCTATTTTGAAACTTTGGCCTTAAAATATAAGAAGCCAACAGCAGGTGGGTCATTTATAGCTAACATTCTTCTCTCAGACAAAAAGTGAAAGATTAGTCTGGTCAGTGTCTCACTTAAAATCTATCTAAAAATGAAATCAATTTGACTCTACATCAATCCCCAAGAGGTAATATCAAAAAGAAAACTTTCAAGGAAGGCTAAACAAGGACAACTTTTAAAAAAGCTGCCAAGAATACTGCTCTCTGAAATTAAAGCATACTTTATGTGAACTGACATTAAACAGCTCTATATGAAAACTGGTTGCTGAGTTTTTTAGTTTGAAAGCTGTGGTTAAGTCATAATGAAGAAACAGCATGTTAGTAACAAAGCAATAAAAATTTTTTGATGATTTTTTTTTTTGGTATCAAGTAGTCTTGGTTAATAACATATTCAAAGAAAGCTTCAAGAAAATTATTAAAGGATTAATGCACAATGCTGTGCATAAGCATGCATACTACTTGCATAAATCCCATTAACACTTGGAATCCCAGCTGCCCTGAAGTCAAGAATGCAGATGGTAGAGCTATGCTCAATGCTGGCTGGTTATGTTTGACAAGTTCATAAATCACATGGTTTCCTTCTTCCATCTTTAACAGAACAATGCCATTTTCCATTCAGGAGAGTGGAATTAACTCATGTCATTAAAAAAACAATACAACAATGTTAAGTGACATACATACATATATATATATATATATATAAAATATTAAAGTTCTTTCTTAAGAGTATATAAATACCAGGGGGTTTAGTAGTTACTTGAACACAGCTGTATAAGAAATATGGCAAAATGCTGTTAGGCTATGAAAGAATAGTTTGAGACAAACAGGAGATGCTTAATAAACTGAAGAGAAGGCTAGGAAGAGCCATTTTCTTACTATATAATTAGTATTTATGAAAATTACTTGGGCCAGCATTACAGATAAAATACAGTGCTACTGGTGCCAAAGACTAATATCTGTATGAAAGAGTTATTCACTATTCACTTGCTACAAATATTCTCCAAAGTTAGTTAACGGAAAAGAAATAACTCAATTTAGAGTTTTACATTCTACAGAAAAGACTTATGATGATGTTAATGACAATGAACTCTGGGCACCCATTTCATTCTAATTTTAAGACAACTCAAGCAAAAGATAATTGCTGAGACCAGAGTCTGGCTCATGCTCAGTCTCTTTGGAACTAACCTAAAATTAGGTTTTGTGATATATTATATCAAGTACAATTTAACAAAAACAGATTTGAGGCTAGCAATGGAGTCAGAAATGACACTTTTCAAATAGGGAAACCTGAAAATCTGCCAAAGGCTGAAGTATTCAGAGAGAAGAATCGGACAGCTCCTTGGCTAAGGTCTTGCAGGAAGGTCCTAACCCATCAACCAGTTTGCTGATAAATTCTAGCACCCAATGTACTGTTAGCCCATGATCTCCAACGATTAATGTCAAAAATGATCCCTCAGAATTTGATACAAATAGAAAGAAGTGAAAGACTTGAGATCTTACTGAAAAGGCTAAGACAAGAGAATTGTTCCTACAAGAAAAGATAGAATACATTGAAATGCCAAGTGTATAAATTCAGAGTTTGGAACTTTCATTTGTTTCATAAAGATGTTTACATCGTCAGTGGGCACTTATTATTAAGGTCTCAGGGCAAAATCTTTTCCCCACTAAATTTATGTAGAATTCAACACCATAAATCATTCTGAAAAAAACACAAAGCCTAAATAAGCAGGTTAAGAAGGACTTTTTAAGGTTACTTGCACACTCTAGGATGTTTTAATTCCAGACCAAGTGAAAATTAAATCCTACATCCGTCATAAAATTATCTACAAAAACATACAAATTAATTCACAAGTATTTTAGAGAATGAGTTAGTCACTTACTAGTTTAAAGCTGTTCTCAAAGTCCTACTCTAAACAAATTAATTCTCAGCATTTGAAACATTCTAAAAAAGTCCAGTTGACTTTTATGAGTTGGATATACATTTTAAAGGCAACTTGCCACTTAGGGATAACAAAGATTCTAATGTTTCTCAACAAATTTGTAGACAGCCTCTCTGTATAACAGAAATAACACGATCCCCAAAATGTGCAGAGAGAGGGTTTGTGGGCTGACCTGGCTGTGAAACTGCAGTGGCAGTAAACTGAGTCGCCCATGGTGGATTCTTCTGTCCTCCAAATTGAGCCATGGTGAAAGACGAAAAGCTCGGGCTAGTTTTCTTCTACAGCGGGGACCTAACAGGAACAAAATTAAACCTTCTTTTAAATTCCCATCCATCTCTGCACATCCTCATGGAGACCCGGTCCCGAGGATGGGAGGCAGCAGCATCAGCGGAGCACGACAATTTGGAAACAGATCCCTCCGAGTGCAGGGGAAAGAAATAGACGGTATTTGTCATCGGACAGAACGCAAGGAGTCGGGGAGGAACGCTGGAGAATCCCGGTGGGGGGGTCTCCCAGTACCAGGGCTCCGAGGACTGGGAGTAGCCCAGAGCTGTCCCCCGGCCACCCAACTCCCAGGCACCCACCGGGGTTGGGACTCGGACCCAGACTTCTCGACTTCCGAGCTCCAGATAAACACCATGACGACCTAGGGCACTCACCCCCGCTAGGCTCGGTGGTTCTCCGTGGGAACACCCCCCTCCACCTTCCCCCGCCCCGGTCGGCAGCGGGGCGACCCCTGCCCCATCCGTGTCGGAGCTGGGGCACCTGGGGACTCTCGGGATGCCCGAGTTCAGGCCACAAGGACGGGTGCGGAGCATTGTCTCCCCGCCCCCCCAAGTTCCAGGCGGGGCTGGGCCCGAGGACGCCGGGCCGGGGTCCGAGCCGCTTGCCCCCCCCCCCTCCCCCCGGGTCCCGCGCAGGCGGAGGAGCCCTAGGATCTCCAAGCACCGCCCCGGGCGGCCGGCTCAGCCCACGAGGGCCGGTGGGGGAGGGGAGCGGAGGTCAGCGCCGTCCGCCGCCCGGCCCGGGCCGCCCCCGGCCGCTCCCCGAGCCCCGGCCCGAGGCCCTGCCGCAGCCCCGAGCCCCGAGGCCCGAGGGGAGGCCCGAGGGAGGTCGGGCCTGCGCCCGCCGCCCGCCGCCCGGCACAAAAGGGGCCGCCTCCCTCCCGCCATCGCGCCCCGAGCCGCGGCCAGGACCTGCGGCCGTCCAGAGGCCTCCGGACCGCGGCCTCCCCCCGGCCCGAAGGCACCCGGGCCCCGGCCCGGCCTCGCGAAGCCCGCCGGCCCCCGACCCCCCGGACCGGACGTTCACCTGAGCCGGGTCGCCGCCAGAGCTGAAGCCATTTCAAACCCGTCAGGCGCCTGCGCATGCGCCGACTCCCCCCTCGCCCAGGCCCCGCCCTGGCCGCCGAGAGACGCACCGTGTTTACGTTCGGGCGGGCGCGCTCCCGGAGGCTCCCTGTCACGCTTCGTCGCCGGCCCTGGATCGCTCCTACCCGAGAGCGCGTCCGAAGCCAGGGTCGGAGGCGGGGGCAAAACAATGGGCCTGGCGACGCTCGCGCGTGCGCGCTACGGGCTCGCTCCGAGGCGGAGAGGTCGTGTCTGCGGGGGTGGGGGGTGGGGGAGGGCCGAACACGTCACGTGACGGGACGCTCTCTGCCGCCATCTTCTTTTGAAGGTCTCCTCTAAACCTCTTGGTTGGTAAAAACCGTGAGGACTTGTCTGGGCCGGTGGCCTGAACCAGCCCTGAATTTCTGTGTCACAGTCTCGCTGTGTACGTCCTCACAAGGAACGCACGAGAGAATCCCGAGAGTTGCCACTGAATGTGCAAAGTCATTTCAGTCTCCTGATCTGTAAAGTGGTCAAACTTCCTTACAAAGTTATTATTGTGAGGGAAAGCACTGGGTAGTGCTTAAAGCCCTCCAAATTAGACGAACGTGCACATAATGTTCAATATTTATAAAATTCTACTTGCCAAGTCAGCTAATTGTAATGAGGCAAAATACAAAGTTTTGATGAATTCATTCAATGGGTTTTTTCCTGCTTTCATCCTGCATGAGGATTTACCAGAGATTTAAAAGAATTCCATATGGCCACCTGCAACTTACTGATCTAGACTCCTAAAGTTAAATCTAAAAGGCTTTGAGGACCAGTGGCCAAATAACTGAAATTTAGGACTTTAAAGGATCATCCTTCATGTCACTGTCGGGTTTAGAAAAAGGCCTTCAAGATAAAATCCAAACTCCTAATCTGGCATTCCAGGCTTTGTGTGCAAACCCTCTACTTTGAGCAAAAGGGAAGACTGGGGATGGAATCTTGTCACTGACAATTACCTGCTCACTTAACCTCTCTGGCCTCATTTCATCATAAAAGGTTGAGACAAATGAGCCCTGGCTCTAAATCTGTGACTTTATTCTTTGCATGTACCTGGGTTCCTGCCCACCTTTCATCCCCCTCCAAGCCCACCTTAATGCTACACCATGAAGTTTACTCTGGCCACTGCTCTCTCACACATCTGGACATAGCTTGGCTGCTCCGCCTACCCCCATTCAAAATAAACACTCTGTTTCTTCAGTGCAACCTTCTATTTGTAGTTATTGTTGTTTTATGTAGATTTCTTCCCTATAATGTAGCCTCCAACAGATGCTTTCACAAGTAATACATTATAACCAAATCTATCACATCATCACTCTGTGACCCATTTAAAACATTGTTCCTAGAAAACTCAATGCTTCTGTAACATTGTTTCACTGAGTTGAGATTCTCACCAGCTCTCTCCTGGACTATCCTCAAAGTCTCATAAACTGCTTCCGGGCATTCCAACTCTCCTTTTCCTCCCTTTCCCCTTCACTTCCAGTTCAATTCAACTCAATTTAACAAGCCTGTATTAAGCACCTACTACATATCAAACACCATGCTAAGAAGAGGAGACAAAAACCAGTTCCTGTCCACCAGAAACTTAGAATTTAATGATGAGGCAAACAATACAGGGTAAGTAGGAAATTAACAGAAGGTCGTTGAATAAAGAGGTATTGGGAAAGGTTTCCTCTAAAAGAGTTTTGGCTGAAATTGAAAGCCAGGGAAGTAGAAATGAGGAGGGAGCAAGTTTCAAACTTGGGAAGTCAGCCTGAGACATGTAGGATGTGGCAGAAGCTGTTCCTGCACCTGCACCAAGACTGAAGAGGATGTATAGATGAGAAAGGTATAAGAAGACTGGAAATGAAGGAGAGGGCTAAGTTATAAAGATCTTTGATCGGCAGGCAGAATTTTATCATTGATTCTGGAATCTATTGTGTTGTAGTGGAGAGAGGGAGGTGACATGATCAGACCTGTACTTTAAGAAAATTACTTTGGCATCTGAATGAAGTAGGCCAGACAGACCCATCAATGAGTTATTGCAGTAGCCCTGGCCTTAGGTGAGGGCAGTCTGTACCAGAGTAGTGACAGTGGCTAAGAAGGGGGAGTGCTCAAGAAATGTATAAGTAAAACCAGTAGGCTTATAAATTGGATATGGGGGTGGGGTGAGGTGAAAGATAGCAAAGAGTCCAAGGTGGCTCCTATATTGTGAGCCTGAGGGACTGGGAAAATAGTATTGTCCATAAGAAAGGGAAGAAGAGGGAGTTTGCACATGAATGTAAGCTTTCTCTTGGATATCCATTTTAAGATGTTTAAAAGGCATTTGGAGATGTGAGTTTGGAAGTCAGCAGAGAGACTGCGACAGGATAAGTCAATCTGAGAACCATCAGCAAAAAGTAAGTAAATCCATTGGAACTGATAAGATAGCCAAATGAAGTAGCATAGAAGGAAGAAGAGAAAAAGACCCAGGCTATCCCCTTGTGGGATATTTAGGGTCACACCCGTAATCTATATGAGAATCCAACAAAGAGGACAGAGGAGGAATAGTCAGAAGAACTAGGACAGAGTAATGTCCCAAAACCTAGAGAGAAGAAAGTTACAATCTAACAATGAAAATGATATGTAAAGAATTATGTTCATACAAGATATATACAATATAAATGGGAGATAAATCTAAGGGGAATGTTCTCTGGTGGAGTATGAGTGTGTATGTGTGTGGGGGGAGGAGGGGTTTGAGCTGTTTCTTTTTTTTTTTTTTTTGAATAGTATACTCATTATATTCTATTTGCCTCTATTCCCAACTTTTTTTTTTCAGTTTTCAACATTCATTTTATAAAATTTTGAACTCCAAATTTTCTCCATCCCTCCCTTTCCCCTCCTCTCCCATGATAGCAAATAATCTGATATAGGTCATACATATATAATCATGTTAAACATATTTCCAGCTTAATCAGGTTGTGAAAGAAGCATCAGAACAAAATGGGGAGAAAGAGCATCATAGTTGAACGTTGTACAATGTTGCTGTTAATGTGTATGTGTTTTCCTGAGTCTCTTGAGCTGGTCTTGAAGGAAGCCAGGTGTCCGTCCCCTCCAAGAGCTTACAACTAATCCACATAGTTGCCAAAATAATTTTTCTCGACCAACCTTTGACCAAGTCACCTCCAAGATGAAAAATTGTTAGTGGCTTCCTATTATCTCTAGGATAAGATGTAAACTCCTCCTGGAAATTTGAGGCCTTTTCAGACTTAATGTTCTTCTTTGGTTGCCATTCTTTATTATAGCCAAACTGAGCAACTATCTATTCTCCAAACTTGATTCTCTATTTCCTGTCTGGCTCATAACCCTAGAATGCACTCCCTCCTCACCTGTCTCTTAAAATCTTCAGCTCCTTTTAAAGGTCAATTGAAACATTATCTTCCATCTAAATTTTTGGGGATGCTCATTAGCCATTGGAGATTTTCTTTGTTCATTTTAAATTCAACTCAATGATTTAATTTGACAGTATTAAACACTATATTTGGGAGGGGTTCAATACTGGGGATAATTCTAAAACCAATCAAGTCATTCCTCGACTTAAATAATTTGGTATCTTCCTATTGCTCCAGAATAAAATATAGACTTTTCTCTGTTATATTTAAAACCTTCACAAACTGGGTTCAACTGGTCTGTTCTGACTTTTGTTAGGTGACTTCCTTGACACTTTACATTTTAGCTTACTTGCTATTCCCAAAACAAGCCATTCCCTTTCTCATTCCTGGTCTTGGAACAGACTCTTTTTCTAGGTCTAGAATGCCTCCCTTGCTTCAAGGTTTCAGCTCAGTGCTGTTATCTTATGGGATGTATATGGATAGGGTATCAGACTGAGAGACTAGAAACCTGGAGTCAAATCCTGCTTTAGATACTTATTTTCGGTAAGACACTTCTCCCTTCCCCCAAGAACTCAATTCCTCATTTGTACTTTATGGCCTCTAAAATCCCATTCTGTTTAGAATCTGGGGAGCCCTAGGAATCCCTTCTCACCCCAAAGCTATTAGCTTTCTCTTGTGCTTGAAACTCTTTTGAATTACTTTGTAAATACTTTGTTTATTTCTCTTGGCTTGCTCTTTATTACCTATGAGTTACCACAGGCACTCTTTGCCCTTCCCCCTGGCATACTCCACTGTTGGAATCTTTACAAACTGCTAACTCATTAGAGTTTGATAGATTATTGATCTGATCTTACAAGAAGATGTTTTGGGCCAGAACCTGAAACAAAGTGCTAAGTAGAACTAATTAATACAATGCTTGTGTTTACACCTTTACTCTTTGGAATTCATAAGTATGGGAGATTTACAAAGTTAACTGTGTAACTTTGTGAATTCACACCTCCCTTGAAGCTCTTAGGGCCAGAGAACACTATGGGAGAAAACCCATAATCCCTCTCTCTTGTATATAAGAAAACAGACAGAGGCTCTCAGACAGAGTTCAACTGAAGATTGAGAAGGCTCTCTCAGAGGCGCAACCAGATTTATCTTCAACTCACACCACTGTGGTGGCTGGGCTCCTGCACTTCCCCCACTGAGACCAAGCTGGTCTGAAAGACTGGCCAGAAAGCTAGCTGAACCCCAAGTGAAGGAGACAAGAGATTCATTCCATCACTGTGCTGGCTGGAGGCTGAAGAAAGCAGAGGCAGAAGCAAAGGACAAAGCGGCAAGAGCTCTTGGAACCAAGCAGGGAGATAGTCCTCTCAACTAACCAGGCTATATTGGAGGCAATAAAAGATTTGAACTTTTATCACCTGGCTGTGTTTTGGGGTAATTATTGATCTGAACTGATACTAAGACTGCCTCCAGAAAACCTCCCCCAGAGAGAACCATTATATTATATATTTTAAATAAGAAAAAGAACACCACATTCCACAATCAAGTTCATTGTATTTCTAGTTAGTGTTTTGTTTTTGGTGGTAAAATGAAGAGGATACAGTGATGCTTGTGGCCCTTCTAGCTTTCTTTTGGAGCATTCCCCTTCATGGACTCTAGCCAAACAATGCCCTAGTACTGGCTCTTCTGGTCTCTTGTCTTTTACTAGTGTTATCTTCTATGACTGGAATAGATTCTTCAGGCCTCAATTTCTGCCTACTGATAAAGTTTTTAAAAAAATAAAATCTAGGGTCAAATGACCGGGCTATTTGGAGTCTGACTGTGCCACTTACTGCCTCCCTGACTTTTCAAACATCTCAGAGCTTCTGGGTTCAAGTACCACCTTTTCCTTGTCCCCCAACAGCTAGTTCAGTCCGCCCTCTTCTTCCCACCACACCCATAGATTACCCTCCATCCATCCTCTTTGAATTTGCCCCATGTATTGTATATATTCTGATTGATAAAGCAAAGATTTAGATCAGGAAGGGGCCTTAGAAACCACTGAATCCTACAAACAATTGTTAAATGACTTGTCCTGGGTCACATGGCTACTATCTATCTGAAGCAAAATGGTATCCACTGTGCTACCACTCCAACCAAACCACAAGGTTTTTTGCTTGTTTTTATTTTGTCTCTGTCTCTTTCTCTTTCTCTCTTCCTGTTTCTGTCTCTTTCTGTTTGTCTTTTTTCTCTCATTCTCTTTGTGTGTGTGTCTTTCTCTTTGTCTCTCTTTCTGTCTCTTTCTTTTCTTTCCTCCCTGTTTGTCTCTCTCTCTTTGTCTTGTCTCTGCCTGTCTTTCTGTCTCCCTCTGTTTATGTCTCTTATAGACTCCTTTGGCAGACCATGGATCCTTCTCAGAATAACATGTTTTTTAAATAAACCAAAATACATAGGATTACAAAGGGAACCAATTATGCTGAAATATAGTTATTAAAAAAAATTTAAACAGAAGCTAGGTTAGGAATTTTTTGTTTATAAACTCTGAAATTCCTTCATCTGATTAGAATCTTTTATCATTTGATCTTTCCTTTCTTTCATGACTTTTAATCCTATACTTCAACCTCTCATTCCTTGACCCCTCTTTTTTGTCTTAGGTCATTAACCCTGTACCCATAGGATTCTCTTCCCTTCACTGTCTCAATTTCTTGATGAACCAGCTTAACTATACACCAGCCCCTTAGCCCCTTTTCCTGTTCTTAGTCTTATTTTACCAAACCCCAACCTTGGATTACTCCCACCATGTCCTGCTTAATAGAACTAGGAAAATCATTCTTATTGATTTGACTACAAATTTATGTTACATCTATAATGTTACAGTCAATCCGTTGCCAAATCCCATTGATTTTTTACCTTTACAAACATGTATTTATGAAATATATAATTTTTAAAATATACCTCAACCCCTTTTTCTCCATTGACACTACTACCAGCCTGGTTCAAGCCCTTATCCTCTCTACATGAACTATTACATTCATTTCCCAATTGGTCTTTTTCCACTCCAGCTAATCTTCCACTCAGCTGTCACATTAATTTGCCTAAAGCACAAGGCTGAACATTTCCCATACCCATCCATTAAGTCCAATGGCTCCTTCTTACCTACAGAGTAAATTTAATTTTTTTTCCCTTTGGTTTTTCAAGCTCATTCTCACTCTGCCACTTTGTAACTTTCTAAGTATTCATGCATCTGCTCTCCATAGATCCTATTAGCCAGTGACAATGGAAGATGTGTAAGGAATAGCTATGATCCTGGGATGGAGTGTGGTGTAAGAATTCTGTCTCCTTCCCATTCCTCATAGAAGATGTTTGATCTAACTCCAGGCATTTTTAGGTGCCTATAGTTTTTTTTCCTTCCTATATCTCAATGATTTCATTGACTTCCTTCAAATCTCAGCTAAAATTTCACCTTTTGCACCATTTTTCTCAGTCCTTCTAAATGCTAGTGCCTTCCCCCTGGGTTCATCTCTAACTTATCCTGTATTATGTGGTGTCTGCTCATAGGTGTTTTCATGTTGTCTTTCCCAATAGAAAGGCAGTGCCTTGAGGTCAGGGGTTATTTTTGCCTTTCTTTCTATCCTTGGCACAGTGCCTGGCACATAGTAGCAGTTTAGAAAATGTTGATTGACTTGACTTGCATAATCTCAATTGGAACCTCATTGCAGCAAAGCAATCTTTTAGATCTCCCTAATAGATTACTCACCTACTAGCCATAGTGACTATTTTAAGCCATTTTTATTCTTCTTTTTCAAGACTCCTAAGGTACCCACTCCCCTGAGTTAAAATGGGCTTCAGTTGCGAATCTTATGAAAAAAAATCACTAAAAAAAGGAGTCCATTTCTCTTTCCCTCCTTATTTGCCATCAATTGTGACACCATGGGAACAATATTATGAGGCCGTGGAGAATATTAGTGAGGAGAGTTGGTAGTGAAAAGAAACCTGTCCTTATATCCCAAAGAGATCATAAAGAAGGGAAAGGGATCTGTATGTGCCAAAATGTTTGTGGCAGCCTTGTTTGTGGGAGTAATCCAAGGTAAGCCCTGTGGCAGTTCCATTTTCTATTTGGAAAACGAATGGACACCCATCAATTGGAGAATGGTTGGGCAAATTGTGGTATATGAATTCTATGGAATATTATTGTTCTGTAAGAAATGACCAGCAGGATGAATAGAGAGAGGCTTGGAGAGACTTACATGAACTGATGCTAAGTGAAATGAGCAGAACCAGGAGATCATTATATACCTCAACAACAATACTGTATGAGGATGTATTCTGATGGAAGTGGGTTATTTATACTTTCTGAATTCAATTCTTCTTGTGTAACAAGAGAACTGTTCGGTTCTACACACATATATTGTATCTAGGATATATGGTGACATATTCAACATATATAGAACTGCTTGCCATCTGGGGGAGGGGGTGAAGGGAGGGAGGGGAAAAGTCAGAACAGAAGTGAGTGCAAGGGATAATGTTGTAAAAAAAAATTACCCAGGCATGGGTTCTGTCAATAAAAAAAGTTATAAAAAGAAAAGAAAAGAAACCTGTCTGGAACTTCTCTTGAAACAGTATGGGTCAAAGGTTGATCCTATATCCGGGCTTCCTTACCCTACAGGCTTCCACTCTGTATCACACACTCAAGGCCAAGCAGTCTCTCAGTATTGAAGTTTTTTAGTCATTTAGTCTTTTTTCTCTCTTTGTGATCTCATTTGGATCACAAAGATACTGGGGTAGTCTGCCATTTCCTTCTCCAGCTTATTTTACAGATGAGGAAACTGAGGCAAATAGGATTAAATGACTTGCTCAGGATCACACAGCTAGTGTCTGAGACCAGACTTGAACTCAGGAAGATGAGTATTCCTGACTTCAGGCCCAACATTCCATTCACTGCGCCACCCAGTTGCCCCCCTCAGTATTAACAGTGCAACAGATAACAGCTGTGTAGCTTTCAGAAGCTGATTTAGGTCCAAACTTTAGTGAGAAAATCAATTGCTCAATTCAGCACATCATAGCCATGCATGCCAGCAATGCTTCAGTCATACTAATTCATGTCTTACAATTAGTGGTTGCAGGGACATCCTATACAAGGAGTACAATAAAACCCATCTCACAACTCTTCCAGTTTCCAAATAGCAGACTTGCAATCATTTGGCTCCCAAAATTGTGTCTCCAAACTCAGCTAACTTGCTGGAACTCACTGGGAATGAATGATGCAATCATTCCCTAAATACAATTGTTCCAAAAGCACAATAGCATCCTGTGGAAAGATGAGAATAAAAGGAAGCCCTCTGTTCAGAGCTCTGAATGAGGGCCAAGCATGAGGAGAGTTCTGGCAAACAAAAAACCTTAGACTTAAGTTTACTTGAAAATAGAAAAACCTAAAAATTGTGATATTTATTAACTATGGTTTTAAAAGCAAATAAGAAATCCTATTTGGGCAACAAAGGGACCTGTAGCATCTAGATAGTCACTTGAGATTCATGGGCTCAAGGCCTAGAGCTGGAAAGGATTAGGTCCTCTGCTCCAAAATCACTCCTCCCTCCCATTATTCTATTGTGGTCTTCCTTTGCAGGGACCATTGTTACCTTTGTTTATGAATGACTTCTCAGTTGTTCCAAAGTGGCAAATTAGCTTTTCACACAGTATTGCTGCATCTTCTCCATGATACCATGAAGAACAGACACAAAACTAGAAATAAAACAGCACAACTATTGAGCTAGGACTCTAACAAAATGCAAAGTCACTGAAACAAATGAATCCTTGATTCATAAATACTTAAAGAAATTAGTGAAAAAAATAGGAAAACTTAAAAATAGGAAAAATAGGAAATAGAAATAAATAGGAAAACGTGTTTAATCTTTTGTCCTAGTTTCCTTGTTTTTCAATAACTACTTTTTCTCCTTTTTTTCACCTTATACCTAGTTCTGGTCAAATTAAGCCTTCCACTGCTTCTGAAGGACTGAAATAGACTGGTTTGGGAAGTAATAAACCTTCCCTCACTGAAATTCTTCAAGTAAAAGTTGGATGTCTACTTAACTAGAGAAGGAATTCTTTATTAGGTATGATGTATTTTTCTTTCTTTTTTTTAAGCATTCATTTTTTAAAAATAATAGGCACAAATTTAATCAGATTGCTCTGAGATTTTGCACTTTGACATTTGGCCATCCTGTTCTTGAAAAATGGTCTAGGAAAAAACCAAAAACAAAAAACCCAATAAGCTTAATATCAGAAGATGATCTGGAATCCCAGTTTAAAGTATATGACTATTAGTATACAGTAGCTTACATTTTCTAAGGGTGAGATTCCTTATTCTTTGCAGATGTACATGAGAGAAAAATATTCTGTGAATATAAGAGCAAGCTATTTGTAGAGTAACAGAAAATCTTGAATTACAATTAGTAGTGAGTTTAAACCCAGACTCTGACACTTATTAGTTGTATGACTCAGAGAAAGTCATTTAACTTCTCTGCTGTTCAGTCTGCACATATTTAAATTTCTATTCCTGAATATTTATGCGAACTAAGGAGAAAAAGATGAGCAATGTAAGGAGGAGGAGAATTGATCAATGCATTCAATCGCTATGAGAATGTGCAGAATAGATCAGCATGCTTGACTGTTATAATTCTCTATGAGAAAGGGATGATTTGGGGAGAATCCTGGTGAAGTATACAGGACATTGTCTTGGAGAGACTTATAGCACTAGATTTTCCTTTTGTTTTTCTTAAACAAGTTTTATTGTTATTTTCTATTTCTTATATTTCATTTATCTCCCCCTTCTTCCTCCTGGAGAACTATCCCACATGATAAATAACACTTTCTAGAAATAAAAAAAAAAAAGGCAACACAAAAAACAAAACAAAACAAAAAACGTAACACAACTAACTGATACATTGAAAAAATTCCAAAATGTGTGTATGTATAATGTCTGTGGACTTCCCATCTCCATAAAGAGGTGGATTGGAGATATTTTCTCATATCTCTTTATTTCAGGCCTATTTGATCTTTACAATTCTGTAATATTGTTCTTTTCATTTTTTTTTTTTTTTGGTGTGACTGTTCTTTCCATTTATATTGTTACACTGTAGTTACTGTGTATATTGTTTTCTTGGTTTTCTTTACTTCACTCTATATCAGTTATTATAGACCTTTCTATGTTTCTCTGAAGTTATTACATATATCATTTCTTACAGCACAATAATATTCCTTTACCTTCATTTAGTACAATTTGTCTAGCCATCCCCAAATAGGTCGGTATCTACTTTGTTTCCAATTCTTAAAGTGCTACCATAAATATTTTGGAGTATATGGGAACATTTTCCCCATTGATGGCTTCCCTGGAATTTAAGTTCAGTAAGAGTCTCTGTTTCAAAGGGCATAAACATTTAGGAACTTTATTTGTACAATTTTTATTTCCTAAATGATTATATTAATACACAGCTCAACAAGCAATGTATTATTGGGTCTGTCTTTATATGACTGTTGCCATTTTAGATGGACCATTTTTGCCAATTTGTCAGGTGTGAAATAAAACCTCAGGGTTGTTTTAATTTGCATTTCTCTTATTGTTACTGATTTATAGAATTGTTTCATGTGTTGTGAATACTTTGCAATTCTTTTGAAAACTGTTTGTTCATATCTTTGACCATCATCTTTTGAGTTTTTATATCTATGGCTATCTAGATAGATAGTTCTTTTTATATAGATACACACATATATCACATATTGTGTATATGTGTTATATAGATGTAATATACAAATGTATTATATATATATGGAATCTGGGATACCAAACTTATCACTGAAATTTTTGTCGTTGTATAAGGCAAGTATAGTTAAATGACTTGTTCAAGATCACACAGATGAAAACTGGCAAGTGTTTGAGACTGGATTTGAATTCAGGTGCTCTTTTTTAAAAATTATTTTTAAAATTTTATTTTAAAAATAGAATAAGAAAAAGAATACAAAACAAAATAAAAGAGAACATTGTCATGTGCCCATCAGAACATCAGGGAGGAATCAAAATATATAACAACAAATTACGAGTTCAAGAAAGTATGTATATATATATGGAATTATAAGTATCCATCTTTTCTTTACTTTCTTATAAATTGTTATTTTGTTCTCTACTGTACATCTTTTCTACTTTATTCTTTTTTCCCTTTTCATCCCTCCCACTCTCAAGCAGTCTATACTTAAGAAAGAAGATATATATATATATATATATATATATATATATATATATATATATATATACATATATGTACACATATATAGATATATATGTACACACACACACACATATACCATACCATCCCCACATATACACATGTATCTTTTCTATCCTTGTTGACTCTTTGTTTTCATTCTGCTCCTTAACTTGCCTTGCTATCACTTAACTATTGGAATCTTTACAAACTGCTAACTCTAACTCATTAGAGTTGATAGATTATTGATCTGATCTTATAGGAAGATGTTTTGGGCCTATCTTTCAACGCAACACTACCCAAACTGGGTTTGGGCCCAGGATCAGCTCCTCTCGAATCACCCCCTGGGTTAAGCGCTGGAGTGGATATCTCATACTACATCCTGAAATCTCCCAAACGTGTGAACTCCAATGAGTAAAGGTGTGAACACAAGCATTGTATCAGTTAGTTTTACTTAGTACCTTGTTTCAGGTTCTGGCCCAAAACATCTTCCTGTAAAATCAGATCAATAATCTATCAACTCTAATGAGTTAGCAGTTTGTAAAGATTCCAACACTTAACCTCCCCTCATCCATGAATCCCTTCCTTGTCTTCTTCCCTCATGCTTTGCTTTCCCATCTGCTCATCCCTTCCCCCTTATTTCTTTATAGATTTTGGAGGGTACTATGCCTTTCATGGAATATATGTACTCTTTCCTATTTAACCCATTCCCAATGTGAGTAGGTTTTCAGAACTATGAGAACTCCCCCCTCTCTAATGACTCTATGTCTATTCTTCCTCTGCACCTCATTTGTATGGCATAATTACTATTTTTACCTTAACTCTGCCCCAATCTTTCTTTTGAGCTACTCTATTGTTGATGTCAATCTTAAACATATAGAATATATTTCCCATAAAAAATTAAAAATTTGTCTATGTTGAGTTCCTTGAAATTGATCTTGGATATTGATTTTATATGTTAAATTTTCTGTTAAGTTCAGGTTTGATTGATATAAAGTTCTGAAAATCTGCAAGGTTGTTGAATGTCCATTTTTTCTCATTCAATATTATAAATATTTTGCTGGATATGATATTTTTGGCCACAGGCCTAATTCTTTTGATTGTCCATAGATATGATTCCAGAACCTCTTTTATTGTGGCTGTTGCTAAGTCCTGTACAACTCTAATTGTAGCTCCAGCATATTTGAATTGGTTTTTTCTTGTTTCTTGCAAAATTCTCTCTTTAATCTGGGGTTTTTGCAGGAGATCATTATATACCTCAACAACGATACTGTTTGAGGATGTATTCTGATGGAAGTGGATCTCTTCGATAAAGACTGCTAATTCAGTTTCAATTGATCAAGGATGGACAGAAGCAGCTACACCCAAAGAAAGAATACTGGGGAATGAATATAAACTGCTTACATTTTTGTTTTTCTTCCCGGGTTATTTATACCTTCTGAATCCAATTCTCCCTGTGCAACAAGCGAACTGTTCGGTTCTTATTGTATCTAAGATATACTGTAATCTATTTAACATGTAAAGGACTGCTTGCCATCTGAGGAAAGGGGTGGAGGGAGGGAGGGGAAAAATCGTTACAGAAGTGAGTGCAAGGGATAATGCTGTAAAAAATTACCCTGGCATGGGTTCTGTCAATAAAAAATTATTTTTAAAAAATCTGGGTTTTTTGAAATTTGGAAATAATATGTGTTTTCCACAAAGGATCTTATGGAGGTGATGATTGGTGGATTTTTTTTTTCTATTTCTGCTTTTTGGATTATTTCTTGCATTATTGTGTCAAAGTTCTTTTTTTTTTCCTACAATTTTCAGGCAGTCCAACTATTTTTATATTTTCTCTTCTTGATCTGTTCTCCAGAATTGTCATTTTTCTTGTAAGATGTTTTATATTCTGTTCTATTTTTTTTTCATTCTTTAGAATCTGTTTTGTTATTTTTTGGTCTCTCATAGCTTCACTAGCTTCTCCTTGCCCAATTCTAATTTTCAAAGAGTTATTTTCATCTTTGAGACACTGTATCTCCTTTTCTAGTTGGTTAACTTTTTTTTTTCATCATCTGTTAAGGGACAGGTCAGTTTTCCAAGAGCCTCCATAGCTGTGGATCATAACATCTGAAGGAGTTGCAAGGCAGCCTTTGCTGACAGGTGTTGCGGACTAGGAATGAGATAAATTGGAGGCAGAGGGAAGAAGAGAGAGGTTAGACAACACAACAGCCTCTCAGTGAGAGAGGACAGAGAACAGCAACAGCCTCTCAGTCTCCTTATATCATCCTCTCACAAGTGGAGATCCATTCTAGGTTGGAGATCCATTCTTGGTTGGATCTCCAGCAATCACTTGTCAGGTGGCTCCCATGTATTCCACCAATAATCTTGTTTTTCTTGAGTTTTTCCTCAGTGTGTCTCATTTGATTTTCAAATTCTTTTTTTAGTTCTTCTATAAATTCTCTCTGGGCAGGGAGTTGTTTCACATTACTCTTTGGGGTGTCTTCCTCTGAAGAACCTCAGTCTTCCTTGTTCCCATAGTAAGTTTCTATAGCAGGGTTCTTTCTTCTTTCTCAGTTCATTAAAAAAAAAAAAAAAAAAAACAGTAAGCACCTCTAATTGGGGATGATGCTTCTAGTTTCATTTGAGCTTTCCTCTCTAACCTGGAACTCCAAACCAAGAGCTGCCCCTCCAGCAAGTGCCCACAGCCAGTAGCATCCTTGCCCCACTGCCTCTGCACTCACCCCGTGCTTGTTCTTTCTTGCCCAGGGAGTTGTCTCTGCAACACAATTGGGTCTGACATTCCACATAAGGTTCCCCCAATCCTCCTTGGACGACCCTGATTCCACCTGCTGTCTGGGAGGTGAACATTCCGGTGGTTCCTGCTGAGGCTCCAGGCAAACCAGCACACTCCAAGACTCCCTACTTGGGGTTTCTGGGGACCTAGCCTGTGGGTATTTGCATTTCACAGGGGCTAATCCCTGGTCCACATTTTTCTTCAGATCTCCTGGGTGGTATCAGGAAGACTCCTCTTCTGCCTCTTGTCTTCTTGATTTTTCACCAGTCTATGTAGACAGAGAGGAGAAAATTTATTCTTTTTGTGGAGATCTAGAGAGCTTGAAATTTACCAATCTACTTTGACATTTTCCCAGAATTCTCCCCCGCTTTTTCAACTTTTCAAAGAATCAAATTAAAAAAAAAATCAGTTCTATGGCTTATTTCCAATTTCGCCTTCATTTTTCCTCCCTGAGGCAATTGGGGTTAAGTGACTTGCCCAGTGTCACAAGAAGCATTAAGTGTCAAACTCAGGTCCTCCTGACTTCAGGACTGGTGTTCTATCCATTGCACCACCTAGCTGCCCCTCCTCCCTTCATTTTTAATAGCCTGTCTTCTTACTTATTTTCTATTTGTTTATTTTCTAATCTTTTCTTTTTCTATTGTGTTAATGTATGATTGCAAGGATATGATTTCCCCCATGAAGGTTGCTTTAGCCATATCCCAGAAACTTTGGTACGTTGTTTCATTATTATCATTTTTATATAGTTATTCATTATTTCTATTATTTGTTCTTTGATTTACTCATTACTTAAGATTTCACCATTAAGTCTCCATTTAGATCTGTTTTTTTTTTTTTGTCTGTGGTTTCTGAACCAATTTCTGGTCTTATTGCATTATGGTCTGTAAAAAAAATTACCTATTTTTGCCTTTTTACAATTGTTTGCAATATCTCTGTGTCTTACTGCATGGGTCAATTTTTGTAAAAATTCCATGTGACATAGAGAAATGTGTATTCTTTTGCTGTCCTATTTAAGTAAGTCTTTTAACTCTAGTTTCTTCGGAAATTTGTTCAGTTCCATATTTTCCTTTTTGTTTGTATTTCTTATACTTTATATTATATTTCTTGTGCTTTCTTATATTTCTTAGACTTATCCAGAACTGAGAGGGGAATACAGTATTATGTTCCTTCAATTATTTCAAACTTACTTTTTTAAGGTGGCCATCTTCTCTCACTGGCTCTCCTGCTTTTACCCTTTATCCGTTACCTTCACTCTTTTCTTTTTTTAAATCTCTTCTCCCTTATAATTTTTATTAGTTTTTTTCTTTTTTAATTTATTTTTTCTCAATAGTATTTTATTTTTCCAATTTAATTTTTCAATTGCATGTAAAGATAATTTTTGGCATTCATTTTTTTAAATTTTATTTTATTTAATAATAACTTTGTATTGACAGAATCCATGCCAGGGTAATTTTTTACAACATTATCCCTTGCACTCGCTTATGTTTCGTTTTTTCCCCTCCCTCCCTTCACCCCCCCCCCCAAGATGGCAAGCAGTCCTATATATGTTAAATATGTTGGCATTCATTTTTTATAAGATTTTGAGTTCCAAATATTTTCTCCTTTCCTCCCCTCATTTCTTTTTCCTCATGACAGCAAGCAATCCGATATAGGTTATATATGTACAATCATTTTAAATATATTTCCATATTTGTCATATTGTAAAAGAAAAATCAGAACAAAAGGGAAAAATACAAGAAAGAAGAAGCAAGCAAAAAAAAAGGTGAAAATAGTATGCTTTAATCTAAATTCAGTCTCCATAGTTTTCCCTCTGGATATCCATGTCATTTTCCATTCCAAATCTATTGGAATTGTCTTGGATCACTGTATTGCTGAGAAGAGCTAAATCTATTATAATTGATCACCACATAATTTTGTTGTTAATATATACAATATTCTCTCATTTCACTCATGTAAGTCTTTCCAGGTTTTTCTGAAGTCAGCCTGCTTGTTACTTTTTATAGAACAATAATATCCCATTACATTCAAATATCGTAACTCATTAATAAATTTCAAATTGATGGGCAGCCACTCAACCCCCAGTTCCTTGCCACTACAGAAAAGAGTTGCTACAAACGTGTTTGCACATGTGGGTCCTTTCCCTTTGTATCTTTTTGGGATATAAACCCAGCAGGGACATTGCTGGATCTAAGGGTTGCACAATTTCATGATGACTTTAGTTTCTTCATCTGAAAATTGTCTATTCATACCCAAAGACCATTTACTAACTGGGGAATGATTTGTATTCTTTTTTAAAATAACGATTTTTATTTTCAACAGATTCATAGATGGTTTTCAATATTTACCCTTGCAAAACCTTGTGTTCCAAATTTTTTTTCTCCCTCCCTTCCCCTCAACCCCTCCCCTAGATGACAAGTAATCCCATATATATTAAACATGTATTAATCTTCCACACACATTCCCACAATTATCTGCTTTACAAGAAAAATCAGATCAAACAGGAAAAAAAATGAGAAAGAAAACAAAATGCAAATAAACAACAACAACGGAAAGTGTAAATACTACGTTCTGATCGACACTCAGTCCCCACAGTCCTCTCTCTGGGTGTATATGACTCTCTATCACAAGACCATTGGAACTGGCCTGGATCATCTCATTATTGAAAAGAACCATGTTTATCAGAATTGATCATTGTATAAACTTATTGCTGGTTACAATTTTTGTTCTCTTGGTTCTACTCACTTCTCTTGGTTCTACTCACTTCACTTAGCATCAATTCAAATAAGTCTTTCCAAACCAGGAGAGAAAGAATGATTTGTATTCTTGTAAATTTGACTCAGTTTTCTATATATATAGATCTGACTCAATTTGAATGAAAAATGTTTTGTAATTGTGTTGGCAGGTAGACTCCCAAATATTTAATATTGCCTACAGTATTTTAAGTGGGATCTCTATTTCTATCTTGCTGCTGGACTTTGTTAATATATAGAAATGTGGATGATTTATGTGGGTTTATTTTATATTCTACAATTTTGTTAAAATTGTTGTTTCTAGTAATTTTTAGTTGATTCTTTATATTAGTTCTTTTTTCTCTCCTATCATCTAGTTTCTTCCTCCTCTTATTTCCTTTAATTGAGTCAAATAGGTTCTCCCTTTTTTTCTTCTCATTTAGCTAGTGTTATACACTAGTTTTTTTTAATATTTCATTTTTTTACTACTTTACAGAAAGGATTGCTCTCATTCTCTTTATTATTCATCTTTCTCTATTTATTCTAGGACATCATTGTCTGATTCCTGATTCCTTGTAATTATCTGATTACTCTTTTTTCTCTATATTTTTTATATAATCAAAAAGTGCTTGCAAGATATACATCCTAGGCTTTCACTACTAGGAACTTTCTGGTGTGTGTGGGTGTGTGTGTGTGTGTGTGTGTGTGTGTAGTATATTTCCTTTCACCAAATTGGTCACTGAATTCCTTATCTAAGCATTTGCAATTATGGGTGTGCCACAAGTAATAAAAACAAATAATGGACCTGCATATACTTCTAAACATTTTGCACACTTTTGTGCACAGTATCAGATTTTACACACTACTGGTACAATCTTTAATCTTCAAGGACAGGCAGTAGTAGAGAGGAGAAACAGAGACATTAAGATGCTCCTCCAAAAACAAAAGAAAGGGGAAGCCACAGGTAACCATAGAGAACTACTAAATCTAGCCCTTTATACTATTAACTTCTTGATTTTTGACAAAGATGCACTGGCTCTGGCAGACAGGTTTTATAACCCACTGGAAGGGCAGTGTCCAGTACAAACAGTTCCACTATCTTTAGATAATCTCCAAATGATGTGACGAGATCCAGAAAGTGGCGAATGGAAGGGACCAGATAAGTTAACTGCTTGGAGGAGAGGGTTTGCTTGTAACTCTACAAATGGAGAAGGAATCAGATGTGTGCCAATGATCTGTATTCACCTTGTGAATTCTCAGAGAGAGAAGGAGCAGACCCTTGAAATGAAGGAGAAGACCCAAGAAACATCAAGTGGTTCCATTGCTGACTGAGCCCCCCACTGAAAGAGCATGGCAATTATGGCATTTGACTCATGGACATCAAAAATTGTTGGACTTGAAAACCCTCAAGAATCACTGAATTCTCTGAGACATGATAAGACTATTGTAGCACTTGAAAACCCTCAGGAATCATTAGATTTTCTGAGAAATGATAAGACTGTTGCAAAACTTCAAAATCTGCAGGAATCATTGGATTCCCTAACATATAAAAAGACTGTTTCAGGACTTCAAAAACTTTCAGGGATCATTCGATCCCCTGACATGTGAAGCAATGGACAATAGTTTGGTTTTGGACTATCTCTTGGCTGCTGAAGAAGGCATGTGTGTGACTGCTGTTTACATACCCTCCTTCTAGGACTTCTGGAAATCTCTTACAGCATCATGTTGATTTATATTGTTTGTTATATCATTACTTGCATGTACAATTCATGCTTGTTACACCACACTGAGCCTGCACTGGCTTTGGGGAGAGTATGTGCGCTATTGCTATGTGCTTGTGTAATACCTCCCATGCTGGTGGGTTTGTGCATAGCTGTTTCTAATAAGATCCTTCAGCCCAGAAACCTGCTAGCAATCCCCACTTCCCTTTTTTTCATCTCCCTTCCTGAGATGTCAGGGAGGACATGATCACCTTCTTTTTAGGGTTCTCACCTCCCTGAGAAGTCAGGGATGGCATGACTACCTGTGTTCTAAAACAAACAAAAGAGATGTAAAGGGCTGAAACTCTGAGTTGATGCACTGAGGTCAGACAAATGAGCACTTAAGGCTAATTACCAATTGGACAATACTCTATTAGCATATGCTTGGAAAATGGCCCTTCCCACTATTCTGTGCTGGTTCAGTCTTTTGGTGTATACAGAGAATTGTGGGAAGGATTAGGGGGTGGACAAGCCAGAGTCACTTTGGCGGTAGATAAAGAGAAGGAAGGTCATGGAGATCTTGTATCCATCCTGTTCACTTCTACTCCTAAAGACCAAGAATAAAGCAAGGACTTTTGCTTATCCTGACTCTGGCTGATTCTAAGGCATCCAGGATGCTAATTCAGTCTTCATCTCTTTCGCTAGTCACACTCATCATAGTGCATCATAATGTAGCTTTGGGTTTTGACCAAATGGAAAAGGTGAAGGGACTGGTGGTTACAATCTGAAAAACACTCAGAAAGCAAGTGATAGTGAGAGAAATATTTCGGACAACTCGGTGGAGGAAATAAATCAGTTCACACCCAACATGATCCAGGGAATTTTTCAGCCTGAAACCAAACATTGTCTGAGGGACTTCCTTGGAAATAAGCACAATGGAGTTGGCCAAGGCCATGTGGGGAAAAAAAAGAGAGTCTATGGATCGCAGGCTGTTGCCATTAAAGAAAGTGATGGTATAATGACAAAGGAGAAAGAAGTTTCCCAATATACCTGTTCCTGACTGGATGAAGAAGACAATTCCTAGAACTAAATCAAGAAAAATAATTTTCTCACTGACTAAAGTAGAAATGTTCTCAGAGATAGAGACAGAGGCAAGAAAGATAAAAAGGAACAAAGCAATGAAGAAAGGAAAGCAGGGAGGGAGGGAAGGAATGAAAGAAGGAAGAAAAGAAGGAAGGAGGAAAGGAATGACAGAAGAAAAAAGAAAAAGAAACAAAGATACAGAAAGAAAAAAAGAAAAAGAAAAAAAGAAGGAAGGAAGAATGAGGAAAGAAAGAAAGAGGAAAGGAGGAAATGAGAGAGGAAGGAAGAAAGGAGATTTCCAAAATTATTCTAGGAGAAAATTTTCTATTGAGAAATTAAGACAAATCATATTTGATTTGATTCTCTTTCCTGAATTTTCCTTTGGAAGTGAACAATGGGCAGATATTTAAATACTAAAAAATCATGTAGGCAAAGCACCGGTATTTACCCATACAAAAAGAAAGAAAGAAAACAATTGAAACAGAGATAGAAGAAAGAGAGGGAGAAGAGAGAAAGACACACACACACACACACACACACACACACACACACACACACACACACACACAGGCAGAGACAAAGATATAGAAAGACAGAGAGAGACAAGAGACAAAGAGAAGTCTGGGTGTATGGTTGGCTATAGAAGGAAAATTACTATATAAAAATACACTAAGATATTTCAGGTTATGAAACATTGTCAAAACAGAATTACAATTTTAAAATTCACATTTAACAGATAATACTTGAGTCAAATAGAGTCACAATAATTTTTAATGTCATAAATGTCTACAGAAGAGGAAAGAGTGCCCATCTGTCTCCAGGTGCATAAAAACCAACAAGAAATCCTTGAAGGAAAGGTTGGTGGTCTAAAGATATTAGACCTGGAGAGTTCACAAACATCCCCTAAAGTCAGTTAAGTTCTTTGAGGCAAGAATAGAGATGAAATGGATTTCTAAAAGTGACCCATTGCAAGCCAACTGAATTCTAAACACAAATGATTAACAAAGAATCATGACTTGTGTTACAGTACAAAAGCAATTACAGGACAAGATCAAATACTTCTAAACAGTATCTGTAGGAAAATGCTACAGAATTATAATGATTATTTTAATTCCTCCCTTTGTTCAAAACTGAGTTGAAAAGAATAACAATGCAAAGTTTTCTTTTAATTGCAATATTGATTAATCACAGTGCAGACCATAATAACATCTGAAATCATAAAATAAATTTTGAAAGGAGATTTGCATGTCTCCTGGTAACTGAGAAAACTCTGCAAAGATAGATAACTATAAGGCCTGGAGAGACTTACATGAATTGATGCTGAGTGAAATCAGCAAGACCAGGAGATCATTATACACTTCAACAACAATACTATATGATGATCAATTCTGATGGACCTGGCCCTCTTCAACAATGAGATGAACCAAATCAGCTCCACTAGAGCAGTAATGAACTGAACTAGCTACACTCGGTGAAAGAACTCTGGGAGATGACTATGAACCACTACATAAAATTCCCAATCCCTCTATTTTTGTCTGCCTGCATTTTTGATTTCCTTCACAGGCTAATGGTACACTATTTCAAAGTCCAATTCTCTTTGAACAGCAAAATAACTGTTTGGACATGTATACTAATATTGTATTTAATTTATACTTTAACATATTTAACATGTATTGATCAACCTGCCATCTGGGGGAGGGGGTGGGAGGAAGGAGGGGAAAAATTCGAACAAAAATGGCAGTCATCAATGCTGTAAAATTACCCATGCATATAACTTGTAAATAAAAAGCTATAATAATAATAAAAAAGGAAAACTAAATTTAAAAAAACATCTATAACTGTGAACTAAAAGGCCAAAATTATAGAATGATGATCAACATTAATTATCTTCTTGTATCCCATACCCAGTGAACATTTAATCAGCACATTTTTTCTTGAATACCAAATGTTCCACTCTTTTGACCAGTTCTCTGTTGTAGCACTTCTCTTGGATAATCTGGAATTGTTCTCATTCTCAAGGTAACTCTGAATGGGGATCCTCTTCAGTAGAATTGGCTGCTTAATTTCATATATTTTATAGATTATTAGGAGTTCTTTTTATAACCTTTTAAAAATGTATCTCAAGGCAATATTAATAACTACTCTTAAATTTACTTCTCTAATAACCCCTTAAATGCAAATCAGACTTTATGGTTGTAAAATTATCAATAAGAGAGTTATGAGAAAATCATTAAGTTAACAACCTATAGTTTTCTTTAACTTTCAAAGTATTTCAGTTTTTAAATACTCTTGCTTTTTTCAAACTCTGTAATTGATGGAAATGTGCTAAATAAAATCATGCTAAAAGAAGAATTTTTTTAAATGTTTTTTTTTTTTTCTTCAGGACAACTAGGTGGAGCAGTGAATAGAACACCAGCCCTGAAGTCAGGAGGACCTGAGTTCAAATCTGGTGTCAGACATTTAACACTTCCTAGCTGTGTGACCATGGGCATGTCACTTAAACCCAATTGCCTCAGGGAAAAAAGATTTTTTCAATTCAATGTTGTTCCTTTTAGAAATACAATGTATTCTGATATAATTTTTTTCTTAGAAAGAATAGAGACTTTTAAGAATGTTAGCCTTATATGAAATAGCAAATTTTTTTATGTGAAGATGACATCTAATACACATTGCATTTACTTATATATGTATATAAATTTCATTCATATATAATTTTTTAAATTATCCTGGGATGGGATGAATGAGCAAACTATGTATTTAATTCAAAATTGCATACAATGTTTTGAGTATATATCAAATGAATTGCCTTTTAGTAAGACATGTTTATATTTCAGGACATTATCTACAAAGAGATATTAATTCACATTAGATAACAGACCTAAGGAAAACTGACTTTTCTTTTGAATAACATGAGGTGTTCCTTAAGTTATTCCTCTAAGAAGACTGATTTCCCTCAAATTATTTTCTTCAAGAGAAAACTGGAAAAGTTTCTATTTTCAACTTAATTTAAATAATAGATTTTTACTTTGGTCTGACTAATTTGATAGTTTTAGAAATTTCAAGGACCATATTTTATGCAGGAATACATGACTATGAACAGGTAATTTACAAATCTCAGTATGGAAATGATTATAATCTCAGATTGAAAAGCATAAAATCTTCACTTTCTTTATCTTAAAGCAATGTAGAAGTGACAAAATATAGCACTGATGAGATACAGTGTTTCTTATCATATCAACAAGTTACGGTATGAAATATCATATCAACTTTACCTTAGTAAAAGATATTTGTATGAATACAAAGAACAGACATGATTATAAAAGCATCTGTATTAGTTTACCAGTCCTAAATCCAAGGACCCAAAATGATTTAGCATATGTATAATTAGATAAAGCACCTCAGATCCAAATGATTTCAAATAAGGTTAGAAAAAGCAGCCATGTATGACAGGATACCTCATCCAGACTTAAATATAACCAGATGAAAAAAATTCTTAAAAGTGTAAAAAGAGTTGAAGAAGGAAAATTGCATCTTCAGACTTGAACATTATTCCTTATTGAGGATCCAACCAGCTTCTTGTTACCACAGACTTCCAAACATCCTGGATCCGAAATCATGTTGAACTTTCACCTGGTTCATCCACTCTTTTTAAGATTCCCCTCATTTGTAGTGCCTGTGAATTCACCAGCCTCTTATGTCAGATATAAGGACAGAAATTGAGCTTTGGGTTCTCAATCTGGGTTTGCATTCCTGCAGAAGCCCACCCCACTATGTGTGCTTGTTCACTGAAAGACTACAGGGACTCACACTTGAGTATCCATTAGTAATAAATTGCCTTGACTTGTAATTCACTAAAGGCTTGTTTTCCTTTTCAGTACATTATCCACAATCTCCTCAATCCAGTCTTTTTAAGGTTATGATGATCCACAGGTATTTATGAAGAAATTTACAAACCCATTTTAGCAGGATTAAACACTAAATAAACAAGAGTCAGGGCCAGAACAAAGGCTGCCCATTCTTCTTGTCTTTTTTCTTTCATGTTTCTGCTACAAGCATATACATCTAGAATTCATCATTTAGGAGTCAAAACTCATGGTCTTGAAGTCAGAAACTGTAGATGTTTCAGACACTGCTTGATAGTTTACCTGTTGCCACCTGTCCCCTTTTTTCTTTATTTTCTCTGGAGAGTTCCTCAAAAATCAACTGTCTTATAAAAAACAGGCAAGACTTCAGTTTCCCCATCTAAGTTCTAACAACAACAAAAGAATAAGAACAGCAATAATAATTGGATTTTATGTAGTATCAAGCATATGGCAAGCACTATTCTAAGTACTTTGCGAATATTTTCTCATTATTTCCAAATTGGGAAGATATTTGTAACTTCCAAAGATTATATGACCAAAATCCTGCCTGAAGTTTTTATATAAACCTCATCAAGGCAATTTCTGGCCTCAGATAACTTACATTCTAAAAAGAATTCAAAACATAAAAAGGGTCCTGGAATAGGGAATGGAGAGGGTGACCAATGTGAGCCAAACAGTTATGGAAAAAGTGAAAAAGTCTAGAGAGTTAGGTTTATTGATGAAGAAATGAGTTCTATAGAAATGGTCACACAGGTTATAAATAACAGAAGAAGGATTTGAACCTAGGTATTCTCATTGTAAACAACACTCTTTATACATTCTCATCATACTTTTATATTACCCTCCTTTAATAATTTTATAAAAAAGAAAAATGACATTTATATTTGTTGTCTCAGACAGGATCATGAAACTACTAAGTTTCAGCGTTGGAATGAGTACATAGTGCTTCTAATTTCAAGAATCTTTGCATTGAAGATTTCTATATTTTAAAAAAATTGTTACTATTGTATTGGATCTATTCTTTCCTTCTGCAACTACAATCCATCCCCTTAATTTGTTGTAGCTATTCAATAGTTGTGTGTGTGTGTGTGTGTGTGTGTGTGTATGTGTGTGTGTGAGAGAGAGAGAGAGAGACAGACAGACAGAAAGACAGAGACAGACACAGAGAGAAAGAGAAAAAGAGAGAGAGAAAGAGAGAGAGAAAGAAGAGAGAGATTGGAAGAGAAAGTTTTGATAATTTGTATGGACAGATGAGAATATAAAATATTTTAACAATGATGTATTTATGCAAGAAGTCATAATCAGTGACTAAACTAAAGAAATGAATATGAGAAAAGATTCTTTTTAGTTAAAATCCAGAACAAAGCTTGAGAATCCAGGTCAGATAAAAAAAAACATTCAAGTTGTCCTCAGCTGTTCTTCCTTATCTCCATTCTCCGAGGATATTGTTTAAATTTCACATCCCTCTATTCTTGTTAACCTGCAAATGTTTCTCAAGTAGCTCCCAACTGTATTTTTTAAAATTATTTTAATTCATAACATTATTAATTAGTAATTGTTGATAAGTGTATCATCACCAATTAATAAAAATAGCAGCTGATATTTTCTACGTGGAACAAATTTCAAGCCTTTGATGACACTCTTGAGATTCCATGAAATCAACACTACTTGTCTTATAGCTGAAATGATGATCACATTTCTAAGAGAAGAGAGAATCTTGAATCTATAACTAACTTATGTCTTCCTCTTCTCATATCCATTCTCTGAGTGGCAGATCCCAGCTTAACAGCACAGCAGCAGAATCCAAACTAGTGAGGGTCTTTCTCCTTATGATTCTTAATCAGGTCCTTAGAGCTAGAGCTTCATCTCAATTCCTGGAAGTAAAAAGGACAGCATAGAGAGATCAAAATCCTCTTTTTTTTTTTTTTTTTTTTTTTTTTTTTGCTGCAAATAGGGAAATAAGGCTAGTATTTTCCATCAGAATTCTAGCTAGGTAATGTCTTTGTGATTTGCTAGTAGGCCAAGTCCCCTTTGCTGTACATATGGGCTAGTGCAGTGTCCCCAGATTAAATCTTTTTGATTTAAGTGATCCTTGTAACCTTTGTATGCATTTTTGTCAAACATCTTCCAAATCCCAATCACCATTTTCATCACAAACTTTTTGTTTCATAAATTCATAGACCACAGGGTCAGGAGGGAATATTTCTTGTATTCTATTTGTAATTCTTGTTGATTGATAGAAAAGAGAATTGTAAGTGACATGAGAAGTCTTTTTTTTTTAATTTTTATTTAATAATAACTTTATATTGACAGAATCCATGCCAGGGTAATTTTTTTACAACATTATCCCTTGCACTCATTTCTGTTCCGATTTTTCCCCTCCCTCCCTCCACCCCCTCCCCTAGATGGCAAGCAGTTCTATATATGTTGGATATGTTGCAGTATATCCTAGATACAATATATGTTTGCAGAACCGAACAGTTCTCTTGTTGCACAGGGAGAATTGGATTCAGAAGGTATAAATAACCAGGGAAGAAAAACAAAAATGTAGATAGTTCACATTCGTTTCCCAGTGTTCTTTCTTTGGGTGTAGCTGCTTTTGTCCGTCATTTATCAATTGAAACTCAGGTCTCTTTGTCAAAGAAATCCACTTCCATCAAAATATGTCCCATGAGAAGTCTTCTAACTGAATCCTCAGAAGGAGGAAAGAAGACCACAATACAGGTGGCCCCCATCATTTCAGCAAAATGAAATGTAGACTCTTTTCTACTTTGCAGTTCTTGAGTAGATAACATCTGCAACAAGTATAAAACTTTCTAAATGTTCAATTTTCCTTTTCTTTCTTTAAACAAAGATTAGTGTATTTTCTAGAGGTATTATTTTGCTTTCTGAACACTAAATGGCTGGCTAAAACCTTTCCCCTGCTTTGGTTTTCCCTACTTTGAAAAATATTAGTATTGGAATAGAATCTTTATATAATACTGCTCATTGGCTATGTATCCTTCTCTGAAAGGGCTGATTATTGGGGCCCAATTTCTACTTAAAGAAAGACATTCTTGTATTGGAAAGTTGTTAAGGGACAGGTCAATTCTCCAAAAGCCTCCACAGCTGTGGATCATAGCATCTGAAGGAGTGGCAGGACAGCCTTTTCTTACACAGGTATTGCAGATTGGGAATGAGATAAATTGGAGGCAGAGGGAGGAGGAGAGAGGTCAAACAAGGCAATGGCCTCTCAGGAGACAAATCAGAGAACAGCAACTGCTTGTCAGTCTCCTTGTATCATCCTCTCACAAGAGGAGATCCAGTCTGCGTTGGATCACCAGCAGTCACTGTTAGGTGGTTCCCATGTATTCCAGCAGCTCGCCTATGTAGTCCAACATATGGCATCTGAACGTGGCACAACAATTACAAGACAAACCAGAGACGTTCATGAGAAGGATTCTTACAGAGTTAAGGAAGAAGAGTCCCAGTAAGAATCTTTTTATTGAGGTAATTAAATGGGCCAACACATCAAAGGGCCAAGCCAGGAGACTGATGAGAGACTTAAATGCTCATTCTGACCACAGTTCTCTTCTCCATTTGAAAGTTTGCCATCATAATATTTCACAAGATCAACACCTGCTACAACCATTCAGAAGTGACAGTGCCACTTATATTCCTCAGTGTGCAGACCATGCTCTGTGTGTGTGTGTGTGTGTGTGTGTGTGTGTGTGTGTGTGTGTGGAAATAATAGCAAAAAACAAAAAACAGGGAATTGTTAGGGGACAGGTTAATTCCCCGAGAGCCTTCTGGGGATCATAGCATCTGAAGGAGTTGCAAGGCAGCCTTTGCTGACACAGATGTTGGGGACTGGGAATTAGATAAGTTGGAGGCAGAGGGATGAGAAGGGAGGTGAAACAACGCAATGGCCTCTCAGTCAGAGAAGTCAGAGAACAGTGACTGTCTCAGTCTCCTTGTTTCATCCCCTCACAAGAGGAAATCCATTCTGGATTGGATCTCCAGCAGCCACTGTCAGGTGGCTCCCGTGTATTCTAACAGAAAGTCACTTCTTAGTGACTTAGTGACTTCTTAGTGACACCCTAAGAAGTTTCAAATAAATGTGTGGTTTTCTTTTCAGTTAATCCCTGAAATTATTCACTTCCATTTAGGAGATTCTACCTTGTTTCTCCTGGAACCATAATTAAAATTTCTCCAAAAATGTAGAAATGAGATGACTACAACTTTCCTGAGGTCACAAAGTGATGGAAAGGAAACCAGCATATTGAAGTGCAATCACATAGGTAAAGTTTTTTATTCCTATCAAACTTGCCTGCTTCAGTTTGTGTGGAATAGAGAGATAAGGTATGTGTTTAAGATTTGAGATGGAAATTGTTAAATTGTGCAATTTGTATGGGATGTATGGAAACTTCATATGTGGGATGATTATTTGGTGCTTTACCTTTGAAGTTCCTTATTTTGTTGGAACTGCTCTGGCAGACTGTTCTCTGATTGCCTGTTTTTAGGAAATCTCCAAGATATAGACCCCCATCTAGGAACTGGCAGTCTTCCACCCTATAACCCCAGTTTCTTAATTGGTATCTCAGCATTTTCAGAGACCACTGCAGTGTTGAGCTCAAGCCTCTAAAGTTCGAGGTTTGTCTGCCTTCATGGTCTAATTGCATATTCTGCTCAGAAATCCTTTCTGGATCCTGGAAACAGTTCATGTTCTATCAGAAGGGACAGGTGGAGCTACTCTATGCCCTACTCTTTCCCTCCTTTGGAATCCTTGACAAACTTGGGGTGTCCCTCCTAGCATGGGCAGCATGACTGTCTTGAGCACTGCTACTCCCTATATAAGCAGAAGCTGAGTTAAGTGCACAAATGACTGTAGACCACCTAACAGAGTGAACTGTCCATCTCAAACTGGATTCTCTGGCTGAGATGAGGGCCTTTGTACTGCTGATAACTCTGGGGTTGTCAGGAAGAGACTTGCCCTTGCCATGAGTCTTTGCATTTTCAAGTTTTATTTTTGATCTATTTGCTTTACATTAGTTTAATCAAAATTATAGTGCTGAGACTTCCCAGGTATCCAGGGAATGGTAATTCAATAATTCAAATATTCAGTAGGAATGTGTAATGTTGTGCCTCACTTTCCCTAGATTGTCATCTTTGTTAATCTGTCTTTATATTTTTATGTCTGCCAAATGCCAATCTGTTCTGTGATAACTGTTTCCTAGACAATTGGTGGAAGCAATTTTTATGGTATGGACTTAGTTCAATCAGTGATATTATCCTGTTGCCACTATGTTCAATGGTCCCTATCAAAAATGTACATACAGAGGATGCTATTAAAATGATGATTCTCCAGAGACAAGGCTAGAATGTATTAGAGAGGGATGACCTTGATGGTGAACTTGATAAACAAAGTATAGATATGTTAACTGATTGTTAACATATCTATGCTGATTTTGAACAGCATGTAAGTTCATAGAAATATGATAAAATCATTTACATATTACAAAGGGGAAATTGTGTGGAATATAAGGTGAAGAACTTACAGGGATATGTGAATTCTTTTTCTGTATTTTATTTTCATTATTTCTGTGTTTCCCCTATGTCCTATATAATATGTACAGGCCCATATTTACTTGAGCCTTGGCCAGCTCGAAACATATTTACTTAACCTGATCTGATGACATTTATCAATATTTAGTCTATTCCTTGACCACTGTCTATCTGAAGCCTGAAGGCTTGATTTTCTGTTTCTTAGAAATCAGAGGATTTTGGGGAAACAGAAACCTTCCATTACAATCTCTCCGAATAGCAACAACCAATTAGATGCCCCCCCCTCCCCTTCTCAATGATCTCTTACTTGTGATGTAATCTCTTGTATAAGAGCTGTATAGCTTTACTACTTCTTGAGCCCTTCTACCAAGCTTTCTCTTTCCCTTATCTTGTGATAGAAGGGCTCATCCTCTGGAAGTTTTAATAAACAATCTTTCTGTTTTCTACTGAATGATCTCTGAGTAGTCATTTTGGGGAAAGGCCTTTTACATCCCTCATAGGTTAATGCCTTGTAGTCTTTTGGAATAGTGTTATTTTCCTGTAAAATCTCTTATCTTGTGTGATGGCACTTTAAATTTTACAAACTCAAATTGTATCCAAAATGAGACAGAATTGTAGAAATCTGCCTGTGTCATGTGAGTAGTGATTATTGAATCACAGAATGACTCCCAGAGTCCTGGGAGAAAGCCTGATGATAAGTTTTCTTTTGAACTTTATTTATTAATGCTTTAAGGAGGTTCTGTTTTGGTGACTCCAGTCTATATCAAAGATAGACTGATTAAGATTAAAGTAACCATTGCAAACAGATTCTGGTACAGTTTGACATTAAATTAGACCATGAGCAAGTAAGGCCACCCCTGAAAGTTCATTGACATTTTTACTGAAAAATTTTGTGGTAAGTACCATCTATAAATTGTTAATCTTTCATCCATTATACTTAGTTTAAGAATACTATGGATAACTTAATTTGACATTAGAAAGGTGTAGTGTCATTACAATTAGATAAATTGATCTATTTACAAATTTGTTTTTAAAAGAAAGACAGCTCCCAAAGAAATTGATGGTTCATTTAGAGACATCATTTTTTTTTTTTTTTAAGAAACTTTGTTTCCTATGATCTCTTGTTTTTACTATTGTTATTGTTTCTGGTGTGTGTGTTGAGGGCATCTAAATTCCAACAGTGTTGTTGAACTTGGTGGTTTTAAACCCTTATAAAAGATCTTCTGCCATCTGATTCTAGAGAGTGCAGAAGAGATTAAGGTTATGTTTCTTTTTATGCTTTTCTTTGGTAGCGATTATAATGAGACAGATTTTTGGATTAGTATTGTTGATAGCCTTTCTGTTAACTGAAATTTGATCATCCAAAGACAAAAGTTGGAAAGAAAAAGAATTCATCAGATGAAAGGTTGGATTCTTTCAATATATCTCTATTTGTAGATTCATCGGGGGAGTGTGTAGGTAGAAAGGAGTCTCCAGCTACACCTAGGGTCATCAGCAGATTGCTTATTAGGAGTCAGTAAACCTGATGCTATTACTTCTCTCGGTTGATAAGTCACACATTGTCTACCTGTATTAGTGACTGGGATCTTATCTACACATTCCCCAGTTTCCCACATCAGTGTATGGAAAGACACTGTTTTGTACGTGCTCTCACGAGGTGAAATGGTCAAGCCTACTGTGCCTGGAGTCACACAGGCTGGAGAGGAACAGATTTCACTTCTCCAGGGGGTATCTCAGTTGTTCCAGTTGCATACAACTTTATTCTCCCCAATTGTAATCCCTTTTTCCCATCAGGTTGCTTCCTGGCTGAGTGGTCATGTCTGGGTACTGGACTTCTAGGCACTCTATGGGTGTAGCATCAGCTGCCATCATTCCATAAGTATTTTTTGTCTTGGGCCCTGGGGCTGGGCCCCTCATCCCATTTCCCTGAATCAGTCTACATTCTGAGGCCCAATGGAAGCCTCTGTTGCATTTTGGACATGGGGTTTTGGGTCTTGTTCTCCCGCCCTGTTTTCTCATTCTGTCTCTATGCCAACATTGAGCTTTCAGATGCCCTACTTTACCACACTGAAAGCATTGATGAGTCTCTCTGGAAGTCCCTTGCCAGAAGGGACCCTGTCTTTCCATGTTCAGATCTTGGGAAGTCTGCATCATAGCATGGCTATAAAAGGTATTTGTGTCTACTGTGGCACAGCATCTTATGATCTCCTCTAAAGGAGCGTCCTGGTGCAGTCCTAGTATAATTCTTCTGCAAACCCCATTAGCATTTTTCCTTAGCAAGTTGCCTTATCAAAATGTCTATTACTGTATTTTCACCATTAGTTCGTATGACAGCTGTTTGCAAACGTCCCACAAAATCAGCAAACGTGCAATTTTTGTGAAGGTTTCACCCTTGTTGTTTTTAACAGGAAGAAAAGCCCACTCTTTGATAGCAGCAGTAGCAATTTGCCCATAAGCTGCTAAGGTGTAATTGATCTATACTGAGATGTCTGCATAAGAATCTACATCTGCTAGTTGGTCACAGGTGATTGGAGGATTAACTCCACTATGGCTATTTTGTTGGGCTTGTATCCTATAGAACTCACTACATTCAGAAAGCCACAACAAGTATTGTCCAGGTTCCAAGCATGTCCTTGATTTCCAGTCCCTAGGGGTTAAGACTTCATAAGCCAAATTGTGTAATAACATCTTAACATAAGGTGATGTAGCCCCATAAAGAGTGCAAGTCTTTTTCAGGTCTTTGAGGATTTCTATATCAAAAGGAGCATATTTTCGACTTTCTTGACCTGAAGAGTTAAACTGTTGAATCACAGGATACATTCCTATTTTCAAATCACTTAAATCCGGCCCTTCTTTTGTGACTTTACATACTGCCTTTTACAATATAGTCATGAGAGGGGGTGATTGCTGGGGGGAGGTGCTGGTGATATCACTGCCCCTCCCACTACTCCTCCCTCCATCCGGAAAGGTAGAATTGATGGGGGCATATCAAGAACCAGTTCCGGTTTAGGCAGGGTTGAAGCTGCCTTGTGAGAGTGAGAATCACCATGCTCTTCATCCTCACTTAATTGCTCATGCCCTCTGGTGATATAGCCATTAATCTATTCATTGTCTTCCTCTTTTTCCTCACACTTCTTCATGTGGCTGTTCTGAAAACTTTTCTTATTTCTATAACTTGCAGGATTCTTTAAGGCCAATTGTATTATGTTGTATACATAGAATGTTTCCTTGGAAATTGAACCAGGACTTTTATCATTGTAGTGTTCACATAGTTTATCTCACACGAGTTTCCAATTATCTGTCCCTATCGTTTCTTCCTTTAAGAACCAAGGGAACATGCGTTCTAATGTACCCAAGAGTCTAGCAATCTGCAACCAAGTTATAATTAAGTCTTGTCCCTTGATCAACTTAAGTATGTTTTCTATAGCATTCCCTCGGGGTGGGGGTGGGGCTGGCACTGGGGGGAATTTTTTCCTAATATCTACCCCATTTCAGCTAGAAAAGGTTACTAGTTTATCCCTTAACAAAGTTAGTTCCCTGTTTGTCTATTAACATACTCACCTAATTTCCTGTTCACCAGAGACTTCTTAGGTGAAATTAGGGTCTTTGGGCCATATGCTGGGTACCAAATATGAAGACCGAGTTAGCACCCTGGATACCTTAGAATCAGCCAGAGTCAGGATAAGCAAAAGTCCTTGGTCTTTATAGGTAGAAGTGAATTGGATGGATGCAGATTCTCCACGACCTCTCCTCTTTGTCTCCTGCCCAAAAGTGACCCTGGCTAGTCTTACTCCACCCCCAGTCCCTCCTACAATTCTTTGTATACACCAATTGAGCCAGCACAGGAGAGTGGGAAAGCCCATTTTCCAAGCATATGCTAACAGAGTATTGTCCAACTGGCAATTAGCCTTAAGTGCTCGGTTGTATGACCTCAGCACATCAATCAGTGCTTTACATCTAAGAACTTAGAAAAAACCTAAACTCTGAGGAATAATGGTTAAAAGTAATTTTAAAAGATTTGGTAAGACTGAGAATAACTAAAGAGGTAGGAAACACATAGAGTGCCTTTTGGCTTGCAATTTGGCTTGCTTTAGACATTACTGCATTTAATCTTCATAACCCTGTAAGGCAGATGCTTTTAATGGTTCCATATTATATATGAAGAAACTGAGACAGAGACCAGTTAAATGATTTCCCTGGGGTCACATAGCTAGGAAATAATCAGAAGCTGAATTGGTACTAAATAGTCTTTCTGACTCTGAATGCAACTTAGTTTCAATCCTCTGTGAGTTCTAGTTGCATAAATTAGATTAACTAACACTTTTTGGGGACTTCCAAACCACAGGACCAAAACTAATGTTTGGAACCAAACATCTACTTGGTTAATGTAATTGGCTACTTATCAGCCACATATATTTGCTAAAATGTCGCTAAGACTTTTTGCCAAAATTGCCTCTCTTCACCGAGAATTTTTTTTTTCTCCCTTAACAAAATCTAGTTTAAAACATTTCATGCAGATTCATGGAAATGCTGTGTGCTTACAGGTAAGTCATCTAACTTCTCTAAGACACATGTATCTTTTTCTTTGAGGATCAAATGGGACAAAGTGTGAAGTGCTTTAAACTGTTCATATAAATGTCAGATGCAATTATTATGATCGTATCATTCTGCCGGAATTCTTCAAAGGGGAAAATTGGCATTCGTAGGTTAAAATGTATAAGCTTCCTCTCTTTAATAGAGGAAAAAAAAATAAGAGAGGAATCTCTTTATTAAATCCTCAAAATCAAAAAAAAATTTTTTTAAGAGGAAAGAAAAATTAAACAATCAAATGCAAAATAGAAGTATAAAATTTATTTAAAACCACCCACAAAGTTCTGTGTAATCAGGAATGATACAATTTGTAATAGACTTTTTAAAAACTCATGACAAGATTTAAAATATATTTTCAATTACAGTATTCATTTAGCCTTATTTAGTTAGGACAATGAAAAATGAAATTTAACGCTCTAAACATATGAGACACACAAGAAAATAGAACAGAACAGACAAATTCCACAATAACTATTTTTACATGTATGTTTCAATACTAGTATCAACATTTCAATGTATCTTGCTACATAAACATGGAATCCTGTACAACTGCTGTGCACCAAAAATTTAGCTTAATTAGATCTTTCAAGTAACATGCAAGTCACAACTCAAAAGTCTTCAAGTACTGCTGGTGAGGGTTCCCTTGTCTGCAGAGGTTATTTCAAATATTAATCATGAACTTAAGTCACTATAACTCTCTCCTTTTCTACAAACTATGATGTGGTGAACTGCTTTTTCTTTTTGAAATTTCCCCTATAGGTTGGAAACTTAAAAAAAAAAAAGTTGGTTTTTTTTTTTATTAAGTCATTTTTTTTATTCGAACATGTGATACAGTAGGTTGGTAACAGGGAAAACATTCCCAAACACAAAAGATTAAAGCTGTAAAATAAATAATAAGTGTAACCTCTAAAGAGAAAAATTTAAAACTACCCATATGTTGATTAATGCAATATTCATTTGCTTTAGAACTATCTTCTCAGATTCAGTGTTGATCTTTGAATATAAATCTTTCTCCTCCTTACAAATGAATTTTGCTTCTGCTGACATTGTAATGGAACCAGGGTGTCACTATGCCTGGGAGCTCACCTGGCTGGATCCCACACGCTTTGAATGAAAACTGAACTGGTATTGTTGCTTTTTCCTAACTAGCAGGTTTGGTAATTGCCTGCCTGGATTTGGATTTCCTTCTGGAACATGTCATGGTGTTTCAGCACAACTAAACGAGACCATGTATTCCACAGTTTGTCACAATGAAACTGAATTTATGTTTACGTTACCAACAAAATGATACCCACAAATATTATTGAAATTATCAGGCTATTATTTGGGCACTTTTCTGAAAGCACCTATCACAGTGATGCACATTTGACATATAATCATCAGCAACAATAATAGATAGAAAGATGAAATGCTTTGCTTTTTGAGACTGCAAACAAATTGCTTTGCTTTTGTGAATTTGTATTTCCTCCATTGTTTAATAACAGAACCTAGAAACTGATAAAGAATCATGAAGTTGCCAGGCTATCATCACTACTCCAGTTTGTACATGGGTGGGGAACAAAATATTTACAGAATCTAGGCCAAATCCACTGACATTAGCTAGCACCAAAAGAACATAGTGAGAATGCTGCCCTTCTTACAGTTCAGGTAAATGTGTCGTTACACTTCTACCTAGACGCAGTGGAGAAAAGGAAGCCCGAGAAATTATAAGACATTACAGTGGCCTTTTCCAGAGATGATAGCATATAAGTTTTTGCTATCGGGAAAAACAAAACCATGGATTGTCATATACCCTCAGTACACCGTTACTGCTATTACCGTTTGTAGAGAATGATCTTCACATTGACCTTGAATGACAAGTCACCTTGCCTTTTAGGGCACTCCTCTACTGGTTTGGTTAGAAGCTTGTCCCACCCTCACCCCTGCCCCATTTAGGAAACAGTTTAGAATAATCTACGTAGTAAGGTAAAAACAGATTTTTAAAAAGAAGATAAAAACACACACAGCAAAACACCAATAATTAAGAATTGATGGTAATTTGATTTATAAATGAAATGAGGCTTGGTAAGCTAAAAACAAAGTTTTAAGCAAAAATACTTTGCCATTTAGAGGCTCCAAGGTAGCACAGCAGATAGACTTCTAGGCCTGGACTCAGAAAGTCTCCTTTATAAGTTCAAATCTGACCTCAGATATTTACTATAGCTGTGTGAACTTGGGCGAGTCACTTCTCCCTGTTTGTCTCAGTTTCCCCATCTGTTAAATGAATTGAAGAAGGAAATGGCAAAACACTCTTCGCCAAGAAAATTCCAAATGGAATCATAGGGAGTCAAACATAAGTGGAAAAATGACTTAACAATAATACTTAAAGAAAAACTTTCTGAGCACTTTGGAAGCACCATTTCAATTGCTATTCAAGAAAACTTTCTGAGCACTTTGGAAGCACCATTTCAATTGCTATTCAAGAAAACTTTCTGTGTACTTTGGAAGCACCATTTCAACTAAAGTGTTAATGAAAGGAAAACTTGTAGCACTTTGGAAGCACCATTTCCATTTAAGTATGAATGAGAAATGTTCCATACCTATTTATCTGGCCATCTCAAATGGGCTATACCTGTCAGTTACTTATTTGAGTTACTGGCTGATCTTCACCCTGGGAATTGTGTCAGAGGAACTAGACTTGAGTTTCAGATATGCTGGCTAGTTGTGCAAGTCTGGGCAAATCATTTATCCTTGCTGCGCCTACTTCATCATGTCTAAAATGGAAACTGAATAATTACTGCTCTAAAACTGAAAATTTAAAAATCCCTTTGAAAAAGGCAAATAATTATACATGGTTTATTATTACTATCAGATTGCCCTTCACAATCATTACTATTTTTTTTTTTTAAGCAGCTACTTTTACCTCTATAACTGAGGTGAAAATGGTCTATATAGGTTTAGGGAAGATGGATAAATAATCTTCAAATGGTGGACTCATCCTTGAACCCTGCTTTCAACAACCAGGATCACAGAGCCTGCTCCCAATGAACTCTGTAGGACTTTTGAATGCTCACTTAAAGTATTTGAGTAACCTCTCTAAGCAGCACTGAAAAACTAATTTTTCATTTGTTTTCAACCAATTTTCAATGGATAAGATCTAGTCTATAGAATGGCTTCTGTTACTAATAAAGAATCCCTTGGCATCTGGAGTAAAATAGGAATTAGAAGCACAGAAAAATTGCACATTTCCAAAATCTGATAATTTTGCATTAAGAATCATATATGCCATCATTCAGATTTTTAACTATCAAACTTTTTTCTGCCTAATTAAACTCTATGAGTATAAGTCTCTAGGGCACAAAAATACTAAAGTCTTGTTAAGGAACATAAGTTTAAGTGCTTTAAGCCATAGGGTTTGGGTGGTTGACAACAGGTACCAATGAGCACACATGGGCAGCCAGGTTGTACTTCTCACCTTAGGACTTAGTTTCCTGAAAAAGCCTGTCTTGCCTCTCTCTCAGAATAAACTGGTGCTATTAGAAGAACATATGTTCAAGTAAGTAACTTTGTTCTTCCCATACAAGGAATTGCCAAGAGAAGGAAATAGGGAAATGGAAGGGAGGCCAACTGTGTTGGGTTCCCTGTTATTGAAAGACAAATTGATTAGGGGGGAGGGAAAGGAAAGCATTAGAAATTAAAAGTAGGATTTAGCTCACTAGTCAGAGGGAAAGACCCAGGCTGAAAAAAATTTAAAGTATAGTTAGAATTACTGAAGAGCAACTTGGAGGGCAGGAGAGAAAAATAATCAGGCAATTATTTTTGAACAATTTATAGTTAATTAGCACCTGGCCATCTTAATTGGGAAGAAACAAGGATTACTCATTTTGTAATCATCATTCTCCCCCAGAGGTATAAAGTTGAATTCATAAGTGAAAGTGAAAAGAAAGTCATCTAACATCTATGTCTCTCTCTCACCTCTGGATAAAGTTATGTTATAATTCAGATGAGGACAGGAATCTGTACATAAAAATCACCAAGAAAACAGTAAAATAAAATATAAAGATTTGGAAGAACAGGCAGAAATATAACCATAATGAAGTGATTACAGGGTAAAATGTATAACAAAAAAGGAATAGACAAAAGAAAAAATTGGGGCAGAGCTCTGAAAACTAGGATAAAAAAGTAAATGAGAAAATGATTAATCTGGATCAGCTCCAGGTTTTGCCTACCCATTGGCCACTGACTGGACTATCTAAAAGACAGGAAAAAATTGAGGAAGAAGGCAAGAAAGAAGTTTATGAACAATACGAAAGCACAAAATAAATACTTTTTCTTTATGGTAGAATGGCAGAATCAACTAGTAATGCTATTTATTTAGGGGGCAGAGAAAAGAGGAATTAATTCCAAATGATAGTAGAGGCAGAGAGATCAAGGGATGGCTTTCAAGAGCTAATTTTTGGGTGATAGACATAACAATGCTATGCTAGAATAAAACTACCTGTAAGAAGTTTTTCAGAGAGAAAAATGAACAGAAAATTCACTTTTTATTGAAAACCAGAAATTTCAGACCTTAGTAAAGGGCACATAGATTCATGAGTTTCTAAAACACTAAGACTTTACATTTGGGAAGAACACAATAATGGTTTACAAAGTTGGTTAACTCTACTTGGTTAGAGCATGGTGTTAAGGAGATTCAACCTGTTAATGGGCTAGCTTTTCACAATAAAACACTTTCCTTAAAATCGGAACCTCAATCTGATAAAACTTTGCCCTTAAATACAAGGGCAACTCACAGAGCAATGTTAAACCAACTAGATGCACTCTAGAAAAACTTGGAGCTTGTAGCTAATTTAGTGGTATTATCTTCCCTGGTTCCCCCCTCCCACCCCCCCCACTCCCCCACCCCATGGTCACTGTGGCTTTTGAATCACACTTCTCCATCACTTCACAGACAGCTTAATCTCCTGAAGCCGATAAGTGACCAAGTTCTAAACTAGGACAGGTGGGAGCCTCTCTAAACTCCCTAAACACTTAGCCATATTTGGGAGAAATTAACTGGAAGCTTGATCAGTATAATCCTTTGATAAATATTTGCTTACTAGAATGGATAACATAGCTTCCACATCTACCAGGAGAAAACAAGATTCCTTCACAGATAATCAAGGAGATTGCTATATAGACACGGATATAGAAGGGGATCATTCAGCCATAAGCACAGAGATGCAAGAACGGAGGCAAAATAAAAATTTTCATACTCCCAAATGCTTCAGAATGGTAGAAAGACACTTATTACTATAATGGATACAGGCTGCATTGACAGAGCTATTTTAATTATTCTGGAGGGTTCCACACGAGTAAAATATACACATACCTTCAAAGGTAGTGTTGAAAAGGACTCCTAAACCAGGCTTCTTTCCTCCTTCCAACCTTGGTAACTACAGGGGGAATATAGAAAAGACTGCTTCTCTATCAATTCAGAACAAGTGGCTTTTTCTGTTAAATGGACATCTTGTCCCCTGATCATCCAACTAAAAATTTCTACACAAGATCACAATCCAAGGTAATGTGACATCTAGACCAAAAAAGATTTCTATAGACAGTATGGAATTATATGACCTAAATATAGCACATCCTGAGATAGCCTATCCGTTATGTCCTACAGCACTGAGATTGGTATGCATTTGCATGGTGTAATGAAAAAAAAAAAAAAAGCATAAAGTTAGGGGACTCTAGAGTTACTTCAAATCCCGGCTCTTCCACTTTCTATCTGTGTGACCCTAGATGAGGTACTGGACCCTGTGGGCCTGTTTTCTCTTCTATAGAATGAAGAGTTGGGACCAAATGACCGTGACCTCAAGGATCCCTCCCAGTTCTATCATTTTGACCATTATGGATCTTGTCCCAGGCAATTTGTCTAAATACTCTAAAATCTTCTCAGTTTCTTTCCTTGCACATTTTAAGGGTTTCTTTTTTGTAGTTAGATTACACTACGATCCCAACAAAACAGGAAGTAAGTTGTTTTGTATGGATTGATTCTCAGTAGATAATTTACATGAGAGACACACCTGGTGGTTTCCAATTTAAGTCAGGAAGTAGGCTCACATGTTGGGCTCCCCAGAAATTTGCCTGTGGGATCAATATTAGCTAAAAGTCTCTCATGAGACATTTGACCAGTAATAAAATGGACACTATGCATCCAGCCTTGTATGACAAAGATACTGGAAGACTATTAGAAAGAAGCAGCAAAATAATTACCTATAAAGAAATTTAAAATCAGAGTTATGGGCAATAAACACATTCCTCATTTAAAGGAAGTTTTGAACCTGATTCAACTTGCCAAGCATTTATTAAGCACCTGCTGAGTGGAACAACTTAACAAATGTTCCCTCAATCACCATAACAATCCTTCGATTGAAGCTATAGACCAACATCCTGCTTAACACTTAGTTAAGGAGCTGAATATATTACACAAGCGATAAAGAAATAGAAAGAATTTAGACACCAGCAGAGATGAATCAGAAGTTTTAGTATCTTGGGTTACACCGGTCCTGTTTGATGAAAGAAGTAACAGCAATGGTGCCAAAAAGTTACCTGCTGGCCATGGTGGGCAGGGCAACTGCTACCTTTGCTAAGAGCGCAGAGATGAGACTTGTAACTTGCTATAACTGATGAGGTTAAACCATCGGGACTATGGATTAACCATGACAATAATGTATAACTACCCCTAGGGTTTATATCATATACAAAAATTCAGGTAATGATTATAAAGAGAAGGGATTTCAGTATAAAGGAGTTAATATTTAAGCAAAGCATATAGAATAAGCTTTTGAGTCACCTTATAATTGAAGCCAGATTTATTTTTAGGTTTTATACATAGTAATATTCTGAAATGGCACGATGAAAATATGATGTAGTCTACTATTCATTAAATGAACATGAGCTTTTAAAAATTGCTGGCAATGGAAGAGACTAAAATGAGAAAAATTTAAAGGGGTCCAACTATGTCAACAATAACTATGATAACCTGGCATAACAAAAGGAAATGGATTTCAAATTTTCTGGGAAATAACTTGGTTCAAGTTTTATGTTTTTCTAATTTGACTAGGTTTTAGAAATCTGAATACTGAGGGACCCAACTCCTTTTGTCTTTATTAAAAATTTCAGGACACGAGTGACTAGAATGATGTAAGAGTCCTTATGTTTGTCAGGATTCAAGGACCTGGAGAACATAAAAGAGAGGCTATTTCCTACTAAGGTGAACTAAAAATGCTCCGACCTCCATGTTGTGGATAAGATGGATTGTTAAGAGACAGATCTGTACTTCACCATGTACTCAAGCTGACAGGAGAGTTCTAAATGACTGACAAGAGCTGGGAAAACTCTATTTTGCCTTAATCTTCCCCCCACCTCCTGGAGATTATTTAAATATTTTCAATATACTATATCATGAACCAGAAGGTCTTGAGTTAAAATTTTAGAGAAAATTCCAAAATTACAAATCCCTTTGTAATATTTCCTGCCTTTGTTTATGCTGCTGTCCTCATACTCCCAATAAAAGACAGCTCAACAATTTTTTCCTAATAAATTTGCTTGACTAGGAAATTGTTGGAATCTTTACAAACTGTTAACTCATTAGAGTTGATGTTTTGGGCCAGAACCTGAAACAAGGTACTAGTGTGTTTACACCTTTACTCATTGGAATTCACAAGTATGGGAGATTCACAAAGTAAACTTTGTAACTTTGTGAATTCATATCTCCCTTGAGTTATCACCTTGTTTCAAGTTGAGTTAACACTAGGGTTCCAACAGGAAATAACTTGAATCAAGGCTGCTATAGAAGCTAAGGCTCAGAATTTAAAATGATTAAATGTACTAGAATCCCTGTTAAATATTGGATCAGAAACGTTGCTCTTTGGGGGCTGATGGGGATGACAGCTCTGCCTTCATCATTTTAGTAACATAAAGATAGGGTTAACCGTTGAGGAACTAAACTACTTGGTTTAAGCTGCCATTTCTAATCAGTAATAGGCCATTGTACTAAACAGAGAAATATGTATTCCTGATCAACCAATACTCACAAATACCTTGAAGCAGCCAGGGCAATTTACAATTCACCACTTATACAAATCATCATTTACAAAACTTCAGGCTCACAAAAATATACACGTCTTAAAATGGAGATCTAAGGCACACCAAAGACTAAAACTACGTTCAAGAAGCAGAAAACTTCTGGTCCAAGATGGTGGTCCAGCATTTTGACTTTTTTTTGTTATTCATAATCTCTTCATATTACTTTAATTAAACCGATCAAAAGCTGGGCACAACATCTTGCTCCACAGGGTATTTGCCAATCTTGCTTGTTTGCTTAAGACAATAAGTTACAAAGTGTTCAAAGAGAGAGACTGAAACTCCAATGAAGGGTATGTAGGGAAAACAAATTTTTTTTAATTAAAAAGTTCATGTATTGTCTGCACCCAAACTGTCAGTATTAATGGTTGTAGTAGATTCCTATGGCATTTCCAAGGAAAAAGCACCATTAGGTTTAGATACTAGCAAGTAACCTCGACATTATTTTGTTATAGCACCTCTACATTATAACACAGTCAAATACATACAGCATTAGTATAATTCTTCATAGACAAAAGGTTTAGTTTAGATAACCTTACTGTTTGGCTATAACTTCATTCAATAAATAAATGTAAAAAGGAAAAGAAAAGGAAGATGGGATTCTAGAATATTTAGTAAATGGAGTGTCTACTTTTCCTATTTTTTAGAACAGAAATAACTATATTTATTTGGTGAAATATAAGTTTTCAAAATTTGGGAGCAAGTGATTCAAAATTAAAATAAACTTTCCAACAAAAAATAAATTCATATTTTAAAATATTCACAGAAGTTGCTCATGAAGGGAAGAAATGATCCATTTGAACTGAATTTGCATTTTTCCTGAATACTAAACATTTCTGTAGGACCTTATTTGATTATTTTATATTTGGGATAAAAAAAAGAGAGAGATGTTTTCTTTTTTCATATCAACATTTTCTCCTATATCAGTAAAATTTTTCAGAATAAACCAGGTAAGTTTAGGGGTCATTTACTTATTTAGTTTCTACCCATACCTCCTAGACATCGGGAAGATTTGGTGTCTTTGAACCCCACAAATTTCAATGATTGATGTGATAAGAATCTATCTCACTTGTCTTTGTTCTGAAAAATTCTTCACTGATGAGAATGCATGAGAGCTTGGTTAGATTATTAACTGCAAGACTGCTCAAAAAAAAAAATCAGAGCGCTTATCTTTAAAAAGCTCTCAGTATGCCATTTTAACTCCCAATAATGACACAGACATACATTGGTAATACATTTCCTAACTTGGATTTTGTAGACAACCATTTTCTGCATTGCTTACTGATTTATATGCATCTGATATCTTTAATGAAAAAAAGGTCAAATAAAAAAGAAACACCACAAACCACATACATTATTAGTATACATATTTCAGTTGTAGCAATATGGAACTCTACACAGCAAGAATAAAATGATTTCTTTTATAGAATATGCACAAACAATAGACAATATGATTCTTATACTATACTATTTCAAGTTAATTTTAAAAATAGAAAGTGCTTTTAAAATATATAATATATATATATATGTATATATATTTACAGTTTACAAACAGCCTCCAACCATCACTAAGAATAACAACTGGGTCGTTCTATATTATACGAGAACTCTTTCCAGAGAGAGGGAATTTCATTGGTTCATTGTGAAGATATAAATGGATTTTCATTTTTAGAGCAATGATTGGAAGTTGCTGGAACAATGGCACCATGAAGTAATATCAGCTTATCTTTCACTGTTTCAATGTGGTTAAGCACCAAGAGCTATGGAGAGCTAATACTGTAAAACTTGATTTTTACCTCTTAAAATAGGAAAGAATCTGTTAAAATCCTCTAAAAATGAATTTCTTTCATAGTAAACAGACTCGATTTAAAGCACCAAAGTATAAATTCCTAAAGATCATAAACTGAATCTTTCTATCAAGGTTAATAACCTAACCAAAACTTCTCTTAGGCAATCTATTAAAAACTATAAAATTTCTTTTTTTGTTGTTTAAAATGTGCTTGAGCACCACGCCACCAATGGTCAAAATATAAAGTCACATTTAAGAAACCACTCTCCCCCCCATTTTTTTTTTTTTACCTCAGCCTTAAAATGGTTGAGATGAACAAAGAGAAAACTGACAACTTGACTTTTTTTTTTTCAACAGCACCTTGAAGTAACAGAACATTGCAGTGGGACAAGATTCTGTGTTTGCAAAGCCTTCAGACCCAGTGATTGTACGGCCCCGCAACTTGAGTGAGGGCATAAGAAGACACCGTAATGACATTGTCATGGGTTACCGTTAATGCTTTCCGGGAAGGAATTTGGTTCAGTTCATTTTGCTCGCAGAAAATCTCAGGACTCTCTGGAGGCTGTTTTGTTTTCTGGTTCGTGGCATTTTCAGTAGCGAGCTTCTCAGCCTCTCTCTCTTTCTCTCGGGCTCTTTCAGCCATCTTTGCCTCCCACACCGCCCACCCATGCCTCGGTTCATTGAGATTCTTGTGCTGATAGAAGACAAGGGAGATGCGTGTGGGATGGTTGCGGTTTGGCTTGCGGATGGGCGTCGTGGCGTGAAGCTCTCGCCGGGCACATTCGATTAGCACCGAGCCATGGGAAGGGGCCACTGCCACGCCACCAATATTGTCGTCCAAGAAGTTGTGTTCGCTGTCTGACCACATCTCTTCCGACTTCTCTTCACTGTCGGCCGACTCGGTCAGCTCATCACTCGGTACCTGCTCGGTGGCGGATGGGAAATGAGCAGCCGGCTCGGGCTCCTGTCTTCCGGGATTCACCAGGGAGGAAGCCAAAGGAGCAGCTTCCCTCGGACCCGTCTTGTGCTCATCACTGTCCGATTTCCCTGCGGTGGAGTCGCCGGGATCAGCTGTCTGAGTAACAGGTGGCAGTAGCGATGGAGGTTGAAATTTTGCCGGGTCAGAAATCAGATGGTCAACTGGGCCAGGAGAAAGGTCAGCATGAAGCTGGGGGTTTGTCACGGTGGAAGCCACGCCAGAAAAAGATGCTGGCTCAGCATTCAGTAGAAGTCCAGGGCATTCCTCAGTTCCTGCATTAGCACCACTGTATTTTGTAGAAACCACTGTCCAGGGTGGAACACTACCCTGATCTGAAAACCCGTAGGAAATTTCAGAGTCATTCTGAAATGAAGTTGCTGCCAAGCCAGACAGAGGAGTCAGGGAAGAGTTCAGAGGTAAGTTCGTCCCTTTCAATGGGTGATGAATGGACTTGATCCAAGAGTAGTTTGTAGTGTTGGCTACACTATGGAGGTTAAAATGTGGATCTGAAAGTTCATTCTTTACGTCAGGATGCAATGTCTCAGTTTTGTTACCTACACACAAAAAAAGAGAAAAATCATATCAAAAAATGAATACAAATTGCTTTTTTACATAGTATCCACTAAATAAATATTCCTCATGAAGTATGCTATTCTTATATAATCCGGCATATGGCTTTTTAAATTATGTATTATAAAGTTTAAGGTCATACTATTTTAGATTCAGAAAGAATCTTAAAAACCACCTAGTTTGTAAAAGTCTGATAATTCATACTATGATTCATATTTAAGGACCAGATCTCTGAATTATTTTTTCTCTTTTTCTTCTTAAAAAATTTGTCAAATCCAGCTTCAGATGTTTAGTAGCTGTGGGATCCTGGGCAAATCACTTAACCCCGATTGCTTATATATATGTATGCGTATGTGTATAAGGAACCATTTAGATGATGAGATAACAAAAGATCTTTTACGATCTATTATAATCTGAAAACACCACCACCTTTTACAAATGGCAGCTAGCAGAGGCGCACACCTAGTGACCTCTTACGGCCACACAGGTAGGAAGGAACAGTTAAGGCTCAAGCCCAGGGATCTTTCCTGTCATGTTGTTGTCTAACATTTGCTGACTTCTTCCTAAATACATCCCCATTTTGAGGATTTTTGATGTCTTCAATGAGGTCGGGGGTGAGGGAAGGAATGAAGGCATTAAAACACTAATAAATGTAAGAGGTTCACAGAATTACAAGGAGTCAAAGGCAGGATTTGAACCCAAGCCTCACTGGCTCTGAGGCTGGACCGTATCCACTATGTCATGACTGCCATATTGTTCATATCATTGTGTAAATTTGCAATACAGAAAAATGTGTCAAAGTGCCATCCCCATCTCACAGTTAGCTTGGCTTTGGTAAATGCATAAAGGACCTAGAATTGCCTTGATTTAGAACAGAGTAAGAAGTGTCTTTTGTAAAGGATAGAGGAAACCCAATTGGAAATGTTTCTTAAAAACTAGTTCAGTACTATAGTCAAATCATTTGCCCCTCTGGGCTCCTATTTTGCATTAGTAAACCAAAGTGCACATATGTAAAGGAAGGTAAGCATGGCGAGGAGGGCACATGGATTAACTGATTTCTAAGGGCCCTGCCAGTTCAATGGTTCTATTTAAAAAAAAAACAGAATCTAACAGAAGAATTGTGAACCTAAACTCCAAAGGATGTGAATGTTCACATAGACAAAGTAATTCATTCCGGTTATAGTAGAGCTATGATCTGGAGAAAGGGATAGTTGAACATATTTAAGTAAAATGAGAAAATTGGCAATAAATAATGATTTTATTGAAAAAAATATTCTAAATTTATGCTAACTAAAAATGCCTCATTTGAAACCCTTTATTCCCTAGGAGAAAATAATAATCACAATAATAATTTCATATAGAAAATTACATAAAAGTTCAACAATCATCATTTAAAGCATCTTTTTCAAAACAACCTACTTTGTGGAGAAGTTATAAAGGCAAATAGAAAGTCTTAGCAAAGGCCAGGAGAGACAGAGGTTTAGAATTGAGTTCTCTCCTCCTCGGGGCAGATATTTATAGTGATTTCACCATTATTCCATATCAGAATGACAGTAGCTAATTTATACAGTATTGTCAGAGGAATAAAATGTTCCACTTAAGTCAATTTCCTTCCTTTTAAGCTCCAAAGCTAATTTTTTAAAACCTCATTGGACAAATCTTTTAAAAATACATTTCACATTTTGTTGCCATTGGGGACAGAGACAGGATCCAAGATGTAGAATGAAGGAACTTCCACCATTAATGCAAGTCATTACTTTAGTTATCATTCACAGTCATGGGGCAGTTTAGAGTGCTCAGAAAGCATATAACCAGTGTGTATCAGGTGGGTCATGTCCGAGGGCTTCCTGGTTATAAGGTTTGTTCACAATCTGTTCTGTCTTAGGAAAATAATTCCCTATATATGATTGAAAATAACACATAATGAGAACAAGAAGCAGCATGGTATGCTGATCAGAGGACTGATCCTGGAATCGGAGGATCTTCAATTTCTAATAACAAAATCATCATTAATATATTCTTCAGACATGGCAGAGAAAATCCTGGATTCATGTGCTGTGAAGCACAAACTGGGCAGCACGGAGAGTGTTGGATTTAAAGTCAGGAAGATTTGAGTTCAAATCTTCCCTCAGAAACTTCCTCGCTGTGTTACTTTGAGCAAATTACTTAAATGCTGCCTGCCTCAGTTTCCTCATTTGTGAAATAGGGGTAACACCAGTGGTGACTTCACAGGTTTTTTCCTGAGGATCAAATGGGATAACATATGTAAAGCATTTTGTAGTACCATATAAATGAGATCATTATTATATGTTACAGAAATAGTCGGAAGGATAAAGACCAGCTTAGCTACTGTTGAAAAGATCTATTCAATAGGAAAGAGGGTCACCAAATAATAGATTTTTTAGGCCATTGCCATCCATAACGATTTTACCAAGATATGGAAGAGCTATGATCTTAATAATAATAATAATAGTAAGTGTTAACACTTACACAGCATTTCAGATTTTGCAAGTGCTTTGCCTACATTATCTCATTTAATCCTCAACAACTCTGGATGGTGAATGTTACTGTCATCCCCATTTTAGAGGAGAAAATGGGAGACAGAGAAAGTTAAGTAACTTATACTGATGAAGGTGGTATCCATGTGGATGAATTCATGGACCTGTGAAGTAGCAACTTAGACTCTCATAAAATCACTCAGATTTTTACTATACATAGGGAGATAACAAAGCTGTGATCAGTCTATGCAGCTCTTGATGATACAAATCAGGTTTCTTTAGCTTTCTCCCTATCGAGTCATTAAAGGACTTTTTTCTCTTTACATTTAAACACTGCTAGTGGCACAGTGAGGCAGTGGGTGGCTCAATAGATAGAACACAGGATTTAAAGTCAAGAAAACCTAAGTGCAGATTCAGCGTTAGATATATCCTTGCTGTGTGATCTGGGCAACTCAGTGAACTTCTGACTTCCTGATGAAAGGATCTGTTGGAGAAGGAAATGGAAGACTGCTCTACAATCTTTGCCAAGAAATCCCCACATTCACTGTTGGTGTGCTAACAAATCAGATACCACTGAGCAACAGGTGGCATAGTGGAGGGATGGTTAGGCCTCTGATTAGGAAGAGCCGAGTTCAAATTTGTTCTTAGATACTTATTAGTTGTGTAAACCTGAGTGAGCACTTAGCCTCTGCCTGCTTCAGTTTCCTCAACTGTAAAATGGAACTAACAATAGAGTCCACTTTCTAAGGCTGTTGTGAGGATCATTTGAGTTATTTGTAAAGCACAATGCCAGGCACTTTTCTTCCATCTACTGATCCAGATTCCTGCTTTGAGACCTGACAAAGGTATGATGCAAATGATACAGGATAAATCACAAGATTGTTTTCTTTTTACATAGAAAAGTTCAATCTGCTTCTGAGAGAGTAAGTGAGAGAGAGAAAGAGAGAGAGAGAGAGACAGAGAGAGAGAGAATTGACAAAAAACAATAAAAAGAACTAAATGGAACATAAAGTGAAAAGGCATATAAACAGCACTAAATTTTTTTTTACTTGGGCTAGAAAGATAGAATAAGACAGAAGTAAAGGGACAGAGACCTTCACTGGTGAGGTCTCAGGGTTGGTTTAATATTGGAAAAACAACCAGTAAAATTGACCTGATCAAAAACAAACTGCTGAGGTTTCTTCTTTACAGATCCACAACTTGAAGGAAAGCAGAAAGTGGAGGCTCAGATAAAAGATCAAACTGATCTCCTCTCTATTTGAGGAAAAGTCTTCATATGGTTATGAAAATAGAATATAAGGGGCCAATCCTCAGGAACCTGTGAGATGTCTATGTTGCCCAAGGAAAAGCTGAGGCCTTAGCCACCATTAAGAAGGTGGGAGGAAGCTAAAACAAAGGTCATGAAATGCTTGACCAGAGAAGAGTCGCCTTCATCTCAAGTTCCTCGCAGGTGAACAGCTGCTGTGTTACCACAATGGAGACCAGATCTGCATTTTACTAAGTTTTCAGTGGCCTCTGATGCTGCTTTTCCTGGTTTTCCTTGCAAAAAGTGAGCTGTCCCTTCTTCAGTCTCCCAGAGATTGGGTTTCCCTTGCCAGAATCATGGCATGTGATTACAGTCATGGACACCTGTCCTATTTCCTGTGCCTGACCTTGAGCTCTGCCAGGTAGAGAATAGAACTGGTTTGTCTATATTTTAATGTCTCCTAGTATGTTGTACACGTCAATTAATTAATTAGATATGGTAATTAATAAATATTCAATGTAGTGAGTAAAGAGAATTAGTATTAATGTGACATACCACCCAAAGAAAGAAATGAAAGAACTGGTGTGAAAAAATAATGAAATGATAGGAGTGGAAAAACAAAGCCTATTTAATCAGAATGCCAATTTTTAAGGGAAAAGCTTTGGGCTGAATTGTGAAAAACACTGAAGAGGGACAAGCCGATACCTGTACACCCTACAAGGCCAAGGGCAAGCTGCTTTTGTGTCCTTCCATGGCCAGAGTCAATGCCCAGTGCTGGCCAGCAGCTCCTACAAGTCCGGGATGATCTGTCTGCTCCTTTGTAACAGGGAGAGAATCCCCCTCACCTTCAGCTAAGCAATCAGTGACTGGGAGATGGTTAAAAGTGATATCAAGACTAATATAGAAATGTTTGAAATGATTACACATGTATAACCCATATCAGATTGCTTTCTTGGGAAGGGGAAAGGAAGGGAGAGAGGGAGAAAAAATTTGAAACACAAAGTCTTACAAAAATGAAAGGAAACTATGTGTATTTGGAAGAATAAAAAAATATTGAGGAAAAAAAGATTAGTGTCAAGAGAAAGAGAAATACTTTGAATACAATTAGAGGATCGGGTGGGTCACAGTTAAAGACCAGAGGCCTCCAGAAACCTCTTCCTCAGACTAGATCACATCAATTTTGTATTCCTTCCCCTTGCTCCTGAGATCCCCCTGGACAGAGACAGTCCAGGGAGTAACCAGGTCTCTTTTTTTCCTCTACCGTTTCAAAGTGATTAAGCACCAAGAACTGTGGAGAGTTACTACCATAAACCTTGTTAGAGACTACTTCCTCCTCCAGCTGGGGTGGACATAGGTTTTTATGAGATTCAGGTTTCCTCATTCATGAAACAGCTCCCAGCAGAGTAGTTGGATACTCAAATGAGAGAGTGCCTGCACAGCGCTTTGCAAACTTTAAAGCATTAGATACAATTGCTATCTAGTATTCTTCAGTAATGATCCATATATTACTACAGTAATTAATAACGATTCATCATTGAAAATGTTATAAAGATTTACAAAGCGACTTCCTCACAGCAGTCCCTTGAGGTAGACAGTTCCTATATTGTTGTGCTCATTTTTCAGCTGAAGAAACTGAGGGCCAGAGAGTGTCAGATCCATGATTATACTGGCTCTTCTGACTGTGCCTGAGAAAACGGGGATCTTTTTAATCACTTCTTCTCTCTTTTAAAAAGTTTTTTATTTTCAAAATACATGTAAAGATAGTTTTCAAATTTCCAATATATGTCAAACATGTGCAATTCTTCTATACATATTTCCACAATTATCAGGCTGCACGAGAGAAATGTCTGATCGTTTTCTCCAGCCAGCAAAGGAAGATGGCATTTTTTAAAGGAGGGAGGGGAAGAAAATCAGGTGCAGAACGTTGCCTCAATTCTTACACTAGTGGCTTGAATTCTATAGCGGGCACACTGATTAAGCACTTGCTGTGTACAGAGTGCCATACTTTGGTCCATCCTGTCTCCACCCATCAGGTACTGGGGCACAGACCAGGTCAGTTCCATGTTCCTTACCTAAAAGTTGGGTTGCCTTGGGGTGCATTTCAGGAGATCCATTTTTGAACTTTACCGGAGGTGGATGTTTCCTTGGCACCTGCCCGGGCTTTTCAGCTGGCGCCCTCCGGACGTCCGCCTTCTTCTTCTTTGTGGCTCTCACTGGCTCGGCTAACATCCTCACTTCTCTGGGGAAGGCGGTGAGCACCTGGATGGCCCCTGTTTTAATCTTGGCTTCTAATCCTTCTTTTGTACCAAATTCATCCGTTTGGGAAATTTTATAAAGTGGCAGCACGTGGAGCTGCTCATCTTTGGGAATCACACCCACTGATCGATTATCTTCTTTTGTCAAAGTACAGACCTGCAGAGAGAATCACAGAGAGAGCTGTCAAAGCCAAGAGCTTCCAAGGTACCTGGAGGACCTCCATTTTGCCTTAGGGGCTCTGAATCATTCTTCAGATCCTCGAACCAAAAGTCAACTTGGAATGCCGGGGATACTTTCAGCACATTTCCCTGTCTCCAAACACTGATTTTTATTGAAGTACAATACTGAGGGGCAGCTGGGTGGTACAGTGGATAGAGCACCAGCCCTAAAGTCAGGAGGACCTGAGTTCAAATCTGGTCTCAGACACTTAACACTTCCTGGCTGTGTGACCCTGGGCAAGTCACTTAACCCCAACTGCCTCAGCCAAAAAAGAAAAAAAAAAAAAAAAGCACTATATTGCTCTGCTCAACATGCAAGGAACTATACTAAATGCCGGGAATAAAAAGAAAGCAAAACACAATCCTTGTCCTCAAAAACTCACAATCTAGCAAGGTAAAAAACATGGAAACAATCATCAACAGACAATATGTATTACTGGAATATAAAGAAAGACAAATTAAAAAAACAAATAAAAATACCACTGGATTTCTTTTGAAGAGCCCATAGTCTAATAAGAGTAGGGGGGAGGAGGGAGTATAGGGTAATTTTGTGCAAATAACTATACACAAACAGATACATGCAGGACAAATCCAAGATAATCTCAGATGGAAGTCACTAACATTAAAGGAAGACTGGAACTTTTTGCCATGACTTTGCTTCCAATGTTCACGAAAGAACAAGGGAAAAAATGGAGGTTTCTCAGACACTGAGCTAAAAGAGAATGCATTTTATTTAACCCAAGTGGTCCTTTCAGATACCAGCTTCAGCTAACATTAATGGGAAGAGACAGGGCTAAAACTGCCAAGGAATCCTTAAATGACCATATTTGGCGGTAAAGCAGAGGAAGCCTGCTGGTTACCCTGTGATACCAGAGGCCGACTAGAATACAGAAAAGATGGTCTTGGGCTTAATTTTCTGGCAGAGCTGACACATCCACAGATTTTCCTTCTTTAATGTTCAGGCCAAATGAACACTTTTAGCTAAAACATTAATTTCAAAGTAAATATAAAATCAGCATCAATCAAGTAATCTGGGTTCCAGCTCTCCACATGAAACCTCTGCTTCCCTTCCTGACTCCACTCCAGGCCTCACTAAATGCCTTTCCCCCAGACTTGGAGGCCTGACAGGCCCTCTCGCCTCTCCTGGAGCTAGGCCAATAATTGCTTTCCAATCTGGAACCATTTCAAGATGGAGGCTTGAAATACCCATCTCCAGTGGCTTCTTGACCTTATTCTCTGCCCCGTTCCTACTGGGACTTGCTCATGTTTTTGAAAGAGTATTTTCCTCGAGAGGAAGTTCAGCTTAGAGACAGAAGGCCAGCGAGGGAAAGAGGAGGACCAGAGTTCTAATCTCACCTCTGCGACCACAGACAAGCTAAAATCTTGGTGTTCCTGGACAGTTTTGGAAGAGTCTGAATTACACACCAGGTTGTGCATCTGCAACTGGAAGGGGTTGTTACCCCGCGAAGGTAATGAAGTCCGTGAAAGTCCAGACAATGAGCTGTAACATTTACCTCATCGTAAAAATGTCTCATAATCTCCCACGCTCCCCTCAGGATCAGCCAATTTGTCACACTGAAGACTTGTAAATAAATGCTGAGAACAGTAAAGGGAATTTTTTCGCCTTCTGTCTTCATCAGAGAGACTAGGAATTAGCTTTCTTAAGAGACCAAATGAGAGGGAACTATTCTCTTTATCTTCAGGGGAGGATGCCACTTTCCTAAACCAGAGGCTGGCTGGGTTCTGTCATTAGAGGAACACACAACGAGGTGATGGCTATGGGAAGTGCATGTAGCAACAGTCCAGCCTTTGCTGAAGCACAGATTTTGTTACAAGTTGATTAGCCTTGGAATCAGAAATTCAATGCTGCTGAGAGGTGATCAGCAGTCAGGAAAGGGCAATGTTACAAGAAGTCTCTAAGAAGAAGAAAATGATTACACTGCTGCTCTGTGCTCTGGTCAGACACACCTGGAAGGCTGACTTTAGCTTTTAGCATATTTTGGTTTGAAAACCGAGGAGCTAAAGAGTATCATCCAGAAGGGAGGAACTTGAATGGTGAAACACTACAGACCCAGGTGTGGGTCCTAGAAATGATCAGCCTGGAGAAGGCGGGACCCAGGGGAGCTATCTTCAAGTATATGAAGGGCCACATGTGAAAAAGGTTTGTGCTGCTTGGGCCACAGAGAGCAGGACCAGAATCCACAAGGGCAAGTGGCAAAGAAGCAAATTTAGACTGAATGAGAACAATTATTTAATTATTCAAAACTTGGAGGTAGAGTCAAGATGGCAGAGTACAAGCAGCAAAGCAGCTGAACTCTCCTAACAACCCTTCAAACAACTCTACAATAACTTCTCAAACCAAACTTTAGAGTGGCAAAATCAACAAAAATCAGTGAGATATTTTTCCAGGACAAGACAATTTAGGGAACTGGCACTAAAAACTTGCAGATCCCAAGTGGTAGCTCGGAAAATAGGAATAAGACTGAAGCTTGGGACAATGCCTATCCATCCCCAGGTGAATAGGACTCAATTTTAACATATAGGACTCAATTTTAACATAAAGTTTAAAGTCAAGAAGAGACAAGGAAAATGAGCAAACAACAAAATAAGTACTTGACCATAAAAAACTACTAAGGTATCTGGGAAGACCAACACATGATCTCAGAAAAAGACAAAAATATGAAAACAGTTACAAACAAAGCCGCAAATTAAAATGCTAACTGGACTGACAAAAATTCCTGGAAGAGTTAAAGAAAGAGATAAAAATGATAGAGGAAAAATTGGGGAAGAGAAATGAGAGTGATACAAGAAAATTCTGAAAAAAGAATTAAAACTTGGTAGAGATACATAAAAAAATAACAAATAAAAAAACAGCATTGGTCTGTTGTTAAAAAGGTACAAAAATAATTGCTCAAATATTAGAATTGGACAAGTGGAATCTGATATATCACAAGGCTAACACAAGATATCAAGAAGCAATCAAAGGAAGTCAAAAAAAGAAAATATGAAATATCTTTTAGAAAAAAACAACTAACCTGAAGAATAGATTGAGGAGAGATAATTTCAGAATTAGTGAATTATCTGAAAGCTGTGTTAAAAAAAAAAAGCACTAGACATCACATTGCAAGAAATTATAAAGGAAAACTGCCCCGATATCATAGATCAAGAGGGCAAAACAGAAATTGAAAGAATTTAATATTATCTCCTAGAGATTCCAAGATAAAAACTCAAAAGTATTATAGTTAAATTCCAGAGCTCTCACATGGAGGAAAAAATATTGTAAGTAAAGTACCCAGAAAGAAACCATTCAGATATTGTAGAGCCACATTAAAGGACTGGAGGGCTTGGAATATGATATTCCAGAAGGCAAAGGAGCTATTTTTACAACCAAGAATAACTTACCCCCCCAAAACTGAGTATAATCCTTCAGGGAAAAAATGGATATTTAATGAAAGAAAGAACTTTCAAGCATCCCTGCAAAAAAGATCAGAGTTGAGTAGAAAATTTTGACATTGAAATTCAAAACTTAAGAAAAGCATAAGGAAGAGATGAAAAAAGGAACTAAATAATGTTAAACTGTTTCCATTCCAATATGGGCATTCCATATTTAAAGGGAATTAGGAAGGAGTCTACATAGATAGAAGGTGTGAATGTGAGTTAATTATGTTGGAATGATTTTCAAAAAAATGAATGGGTGAGAAAGAGGGATGGATTTGGAGAATTTTTCTCATATAAAAAGGAGGGGGAGTGACAAGGAAAAGCTTTTTAATGGAGGGGGAAATGGAAGGTGGTAGTAGTGGGCAATGCTTGAATCTCACTTTCATCAGAATTGGTTCCAAGAGGAAAGAACATATATACTTATTCAGCTTCTCTAGAAATATTTCTTATCCAATAGGAAAAGGGAGAGGACATGGATAAGAGATCTCTGTTCTATTAAAAAAGAGGGCAGAATTAAGGGAGATGGTGAACAGAAGCAAAACAGATTTTTGAGGGAGAACAGGATAAAAAGAAGACAAACAAAAAAGTAAGATGGAAGGAAATACAAAGTAATCTTAACTATGAATGGCAATAGGAAGAGCTCACTCATAAAATGGAAGCAGAGAGCAGAATGGATCAGAAACCAGAATCCAACAATATGTTGTTTAGAGGAGATACACTAGAAACAGAAACACATACAGAGAATTAAAATAAAGGACTGGAGCAGAATCTATTATGCTTTAGCTGCAATTTTTAAAAAGGCACAGGTAATGATCATGATCTCAGACAAAACAAAAATCAAAAATCAAAAGCAGACCTAATGAAAAGAGATAATCACGGAAACTACATTTTGCTAAAAGATATCATAGACAAGGGAGTAATGTCAAAATTTTTTACAGCAAGTTTCTATGTAAAGGCTCATTTCTCAAATATAGAGGAAAGTGAGTCAAATTTATAAAAACAAAAGACATTCCTCAATTAATAAATGGTCAAAGTATATGAAAAGGCACTTTTCAGAAGGAGAAATCAAAACTATCTATAGTTATATGAAAAAATTGCTTTAAATCATTATTAGAGAAATGAAAATTAAAGCAACTCTGGGATACCACTTCATACCTATCAGAAATGACAAATGCTGGGGGGAATGAAGAAATATAAAAACACAAATAAACTATTGGTGAAGTAGTGAACTGGTATAACTGGAGAATAATTTGGAACTATACCCTCAAGAGACAAGTGATGATCCAGTAGTGTCATTACTGAGTCTGTATCTCAAAGAGATCATAAAAGAAGGAAAAGGACCCATAGGTGCAAAAATGTTTATAGCAGCCCTTTTTAATAATAATGATAGCTTTTTATTTTTCAAAATATATGCAGAGATAGTTTTCAACATTCACCCTTGCAATTTTTCTCCCTGTTTCCCTCCCCATTTCCCCTCTTCCTTAGACGGCAAGTAATCCAATATAGGTTAAACACATACAATTCTTCTAAACATATTTTCACATTATAAACTAATGGACTAATTCCACTAATGAACTCTGAGTGCAAATTAATGTATAATTTCCTTTTTCTTTTTGCTGTATGGCTAATGTGGAAATATGTGTTGCATGATTTCACATGTATAACTAATATTTTTTTGCTTCTCTTCTCAATGGGTGGAGAAAGGATAAGAATTGGGAGCTCAAAACTTAAAAAGAACGCCAAAAATAATTAAGTAAGTAATAAGTCAGGGGAAAGTTTAATAAGCTGGCTCTGGAAGTTATCAATTCCCTTTCATTGGGAATATATGAACATTAATAAAAAATCTGATGATCCCTTGTCAGGATTTCTGTAGAAAAGATCCCTTTTCAAGTATAGTTTCAATTAAATGGGCCAATGAGAGCTTACTTCTAAAATTCTATGATTCTATGAAACCTTTAGGAATATACTATATATATATATTCTGTCTGAATAGACTTAGATGAGCAGTTCTCAACATGTGGTATGGGGCCCTTAGGAGTACCCAGAAGGCCCATGAGATTAAAGCAATTTTAACAATAGTATAAAGATACTTTAATTCCTAATAAGATAATGCTGCTAGAGATAATACATATAAAGAAATACTCTTTGGGGGTCCTTGATAATTTTTAAGTCTTTAAAAAGTTCTCAAGATTAAAAAATCTACTATACTACATACATTTCCAACCATAATCCAAGACTTTTATGAGTTTCCAGTAATTCAGCAAAATAAGTAAAAAATGGATTGAGCAGCAGCATAGTACTGGTCTGGGTTTTATGGATATGTTTCATGATGAAGCTTCTGAAACTGCGTTACAGAGCATCTCAGAATATTTTTGGAGTTTGAGAATCCAAAGTTCTTCTGAGCCTAAGTAAGAAAACACAAGGAATCATGGTGATTTTTCCTGAAACCTCAAAGTTCAAAAGGGTTGAATTTAAAACAATCTTGCAAAATCTTCCCATTTGCCAGTTTGATGGAAAATTTTTCCTATTTCAAAAGGTGACGCATCTATAATTGTATTCAATGGCAGAAAGCACCAATTTTAGAAATATATTCCCTCTTTTAAATCTTTCCATTTTGCCAGTTTGATGGAAGATTTTTCCTCTTTCAACAGGTGACACATTTGTAAATGTATTCAATGGCAAAAAGCACCAATTTTAGAAATATATTCCCTCTATTAAATCTTTTCATTTCCCTCATGGCCTATTAAGACAAATTGTGCCAAATTTCATGTCATGGCCCTCATCAATGAAAACAGATGTGGTGAGAAGAAGATTGGGCAAGGGAACTCTGAAAATAAAACACATTCCTGATGGAATTCATCAGTTTGGACAGCGACCTCCAAACCTCCATGATGCTCCAAAACCACTCAACATTTTCCTTGAAGGGTTTCTCAAAAGATTATACTTATTTTACCATACAGCCTTATATCCACTATGACAAACACTCTTAGGATGGGAAGATTTGTTAAGGGACCAGGTAGGTGTTAAGATATAGTTTTAAAATAGTGGTGATAGAAATAAAGGAGATGAAATGGATTTTACAAAAGGTATAGAACTATTGCTAAAAGGATTTAAGTGTCTCATTGGGGTGTGAATTGAGGAAGAGAAAAGCTGTAAAAACAACTTTAAGATCCTTTCTGTATATGATCCTATGGATTCTGGATTTGGAGTAAGGAACTGAGTTCAATCTTCTTGACCCTTGTGGACCTCATCAAATCACTTGATCCTTGTGGATCTCAATTTCTTTTTCTATAAAATGAGGATACATGATACAATGGAAAAAGCCTGAAGACCTGGGTTCAAGTCCCCCTCCTTTTGAGGCTTATTAATTGTGAGACCAGGAGAAAGTCACTAAAGTTTTTTGACACTCAGTTTCCTCCTACATAAAATGATGGGTCAATCTTTCAGGATTCTCATTTTATAATACTAAGATCCTACAGCCAGACCATATTTGAAATCCATTCCAATTCTTGATGCATGAACATGGAAATGCTAGGGAGATGGTAGAGCCCCGGACAATTAGTCAGGTTTGAAAGGAGAAATAAGTTGTGGTTGCTGGGCTTTATGTTTTTTTTTTTTTTTTTTTAGAGGAGGGGAGAGGATCAACTTTAGTGGCAACACAGCAGGATCAGGGCCTGTGGCCTTGGAAAACAGAACCACTAGGCAACTGGAAACAATTACCACTCCTACCCAGGCTGTGACGTGACTAAAAGCAGGGCATTACTGCTGCCATGACTGCTGGATCTCCACCCTTGGTCCAGGTTGCGGATGCCTTGTTGGATCTGACTCGGTTCATAGCTACACTGTGAATCATCTGTGTGTAAGTAATTAAACATTATCTACCATATTTGACATTAAGGATCATTTGGCAAGCATAAAGTTAGTTTACAGAGAGATGTAATGCTTTGCAAAAACTTTTCAAAATGTTATCTAGTTGGAACAGCTCTTTATAAAACATAAGAAGTAGAAATAAAGGTCCTCCCCAAATGCAAAAGAATTCAAATAGCACCTTGTTGTGGTAGCAAAGAACAAAGAAAAAAGTGGTTGCCTATTGATTGGGAAATATTTAAATAAATTGTGATATGGGAATGAAATGAGAAATTTGAGGAATAAAGAGAAATGAAAAGAAGAATAACACAAAACTGAATACAGTGTAATTGTAATGATCAATTTTGGCCACTGAGAAGAGAAGAGAAAAATGAACCCATTGTTTAGGTAGCTACATGGCACAGTGGATAGAGTCAGGAATATTTGCTACAAAGTAGGTGCTTAATAAATGTTTATTTTGTTCTGTTTCCTTCTCTCCCCTTTTCTTTCTTTTAAAAAAGGCTCACTGGGCAGGGTGGAGTGGGATGAGAGGAAAACTAGGAAGGGGGTCTATATGGAAATGATTTGTGAGTAAAAAATTAAAAGGTTTCAAATATAACTTGAACAAAAAAAAACCTGATAATCACCAAAAAAAAAACAAAACAAAAAAACCTCCTATTCAACTCCAAATAAATTGGCTAACGACATCAACCAACATCTGTCCATAACAAACACAGTTATTTCTTTATAAAACAAATACAATTCCAGGAAAAGTTTTCAAAAAGCAAAGAAAAAACAGGTAGTTTATTAAGTTTCTTCATAAACTGACTTTCATTAAGTTTTCCATCTGGCTTCTTCTGGATCTATCTTAACTTTTTTTTTCTTTTTTGAATCAATTTGTTCCATTTTTGTTTGTTTTCAGAACTGTATTCATATATACATATGTGTACACATACACATATCCATCTACCGTTAAGGACAAATGCAGCTCCCCATGAGCTCATGCATAATGACATCAAGCTTCTACATGTTTTTATTCCTGTGTCTTTAAAATGTTCTGCACAAAGCAGACTGTATTAATTCAAGTTCAACTAAGTGATTCCTGGTGTTATCCTGGCCTTTGCCAATGGGATCTTTAATTCCAACATCCACATTCATAAATTTGTGGTCTGCCCAATATTCAGTGAACTATGTTGAATAGCCAAGAATTGTCATATACACCAAAAACATTTTTTATGATAATCACAATTATTTTGCCATTCAAATTTTTAAAAAGAGGTTTTCAAAGGAAAAAAAAAAGTCGAAGTTTAAGATTTTGGACACTACTGGAAAACCTCCCTCTAAATGATTTCCAGACAGAGGAAATGCCATGGTATATCAGCCAAAGTAGTGCAATTAGATTCACTATCCAAGCACTTTGCTAACATCTTGCTTTGAAAACAGGTTATAATGAACTTCGTGGTAGAAAGCATCCTTTATGTTAATAATTAACATTATTCATGAGTAATTCCTAGAAGTAAACACCAAAAATAAACTCCTTTCCAAAAGTTGACATAGGGCAGCCATTATGGATTTGACCTTTTGGGCAAGGGAAGGAAGCATATTTAGTTGAGTGATGGCTCCAAAGGATGATCTAATCCAAGTAGCTAAAAAAGTTCCACAGAATATAGGAAGGGATGATAACAATGACCAAAACCATCACCAGTGATCATGTAATTACTACACTGCATTAGAAGTGGTAGAAAAGACTTTTAAGCCTATGGGATTATATGGTAAAAATGAAAACTAGGGAGACAGCACAAGTGGTCCATTAGTACTTTGTTGAAACCAGTCAAGACCAAAGCTTCTGTTATTTTAGGTAGATCTTCCATGAGTTGTTCATAGGAAAATATGGGCAAGAACTGTACAAGGTGATCAAGTTTGGAGGGATTTCAATTTGCAACAGTAAAAAAGTGATCACATAAATGAAGCTATGAATCCAGAGGAAACTATATAAAGACAGGCAAAATTAGCTTCCGTCCTAGATTTGTGTATCACTCCACCCTCAGAAAATAAGGTTTTTCAGTTTCCAACATACTATGATAAATCTTTCAAGATCAAAGACTAATTTAAATGGATAATTTTCTTATAGTATAATTTAACAACAACAACAACGAAATCACAACAGACCTCCTTGCTAGAATAAGAAATGTGTTGTGCCATTACTAAGTACATGCTAATGTTCTTCTTTAATTCATATGAGCTCCTTGAGGACAAGACTACTTTGTGGTTTTTGTCTTTATAATCCTGATACTGAACACAGTGCAATAAACACAGTAGAAAATTAATATTTATTGAAGTGAATTTTAACATAAAATTGTTCAAGCAGCTTTTGATGACTTCTTAATGCTTAAAAAAACAGATCAAAACTTCAACACAAATAAGAAATGACTAGCAATAGACTTGGGAAAATAATTTGTTATGAACTGGTCCAGGCATTTTGGTAAGCAGTTTGGAAATGCACTTACAAAATCAGTTATGCTGGGCGTAATTTCTGACACTGGGTTATTGCTACTAGGTCTATATCCCAAAGACTCATGAAAGGAACAGGACAGGTGAGCCATCTGTACAAAGTTATTTATAGTAGCTCTTTCTGTGGAAGCAAAGAACTGAACACTAGGGGAGTGCCCATCAATTGGGGAAAGCCTAAAGAAATTAATAGAATGCTATTTATTGTGGGATAAGAAATAGCAAAAGGAGCAATTTCAGAAAAACCTTGAAAGACTTGTATGAACTGATGTAAAGGAACCAAGAGAACAATTTATATAGTAACAACAATACTGTAAAGACAAAGAGCTTTGAAAGACTCAAGAATTCTAATCAATGCAGTGACAACTAGGATTCCAGAAGACCGATGATGATCTCCCAAGAGAGAATGAACTCGGGATGTAGACTAAAATAGACAAATTTGGACATGGCCAATGTGAGAAGGTGTTCTGCTTCACTGCTCCTGTATATCTGTTGAAAGTTTTTTTTTTTTGTCCTCCTTTTTTTTTTTTTTCCTAATGGATAAGGGGAGAAGGGTTGGATGGGAAAGAAAATGAATGTTAGGTTTTTTTAAAAAGGAAATTAAAAAAAAAAAAGTAATCATTTGCTTTGGACATACCACAGTGCTTCCGTTATTCATGTTATGTGTGTCTTTGTGGGCATGGGCACAGAAGTCTATGCAGGCAGTAACCCCAGAGAAAGGACGTCCATCCTTGCGACCAAGACGACAATCAGAGCCAAGGTGTTCATTTTCTACCTGAAAAATAAGGTCAATAGAATGATCCGGAAGTGACGTTAAGAAACTAGTATTCATGGAAGCATAATACTGTGTTACCTATCTTTTTTCACATAAAACAAACAAACATATGTGATGTACATTTACTATCTGTACTACTGGAAACAAAAATGGCAAGTAGTTGAACAACATTTGGGGGGAGGGAGATCTTATAAGGATAAGAAGGGCAGCTGAAGATACGGGAAGAGGGACAACAGCTATCAACTGTAAGGTTTTATACAAGAGTTTGAACTGATGAATGCCTAAAGGCAGAAGAGAAGTATTTCTGGGAGTTCTCAGGATAGTGGTAAGAATGCTGGACTTGGAAGCAAGAGGCATTGTGTTTTGGATGCCATCTCCAGCATGTCATAAGCAAATGATTTCAGCGCTACGGCTTTGATTCACTATTCTGTTAAATGAATTGATTGTATTTGTAGGACCTGCTTCACAGGGTTCTTGTGATGCTCAAATCATCTTCTGTAAATATCGGTTAATTTTTTTGATACAGCAAGGACAGCAATATTATAATAGAGCACATAAGGGAACCTCACAATTTGGGGATACTTTGGAAAATATGCTTGTCATAACAGAAAGGTTCATGAGCCGGGATGCAAAATGGTTTAAAGTCAATGCATTTAAAACCAGAGGACAATAATGTTTACCATGAAGTAAAAGCATTTAACTTACTGTTTCCTTTGCTTTTTATTTATTTTCTGTCTTCCTTAACGTCACCTTTCCTTCCTTCTAAATATGGATCTGCCTCTCTCTCTTCCTTAGTCTGCTTCCATTTTTTGTTCCCTTAGACTATTTTTTAAAAGACTATACATTAGCAAGATTATTTTTTTTCTTGCTTTCATCTTTCCAGGCTTCCCCTCTTTAATGATGCTCTTTAAGCTTCTTACTTTTATCTTCATTGTTTTTCTGTTTGCATTTGGATATTTTCATTCTTTGCTGGTTTTTTGATAGTCTTTAATTTTATTTAAATTTTCCTTCTCTCTATAATAGTTTTCTTAACCCTCTCTACTCTGACCTGTAAAAATAGTAGAAAATACAAAAATTTGTTAGGAAAGATAATCTATCATCAAATGCAAAATGGCCCTGATAAACACAAATAAAAAAATTATTTCTAAGTTAAGTTCATTCATTTCAATTAGGAAAGTCTGATATGATTGATGTTGATCTGGCATTAGAATTGAGCAGGAACAATTCCAACAATTCCAGAAGGCAAAAGCATCAAAGATCTTCAAAACAGGTCTAACGGAACAATTTTTTTTTTTTTAAAGAATGGCAGAACATAATTTTATTTTTACTTGTTGATCTCTATTAAAAATAAAACTATTACTTTTAATGAAGCAAAAATATTTTCTTCTTTAAAGTAATACATCTGCAGAATTAATTATAATAGTTGAAATTTAAACAATATGCAATTTTAAAGTATGCAAAACATTATACTTCCAATAGAACTATTTTTAAAAAATCTAATTTGGTCAGTTTTTCTTAACTGAAACATATCAGTAAAAATTTTGTTCAAATGTAAGAAGTCGAAGTATATTAAGAGCAGATACGCATCCCTTAATTATCTTTGTATATATCTGAAGACCCACCTGGTTTTGGAAAGCATCCGGAGCAAGTTTCTTGTACACAGGAGCAACATCTGTAGCGAGAGTCTGCAAATTACTTTCAAGGTTTTCTTCCTATGTAAAAGCATGATAATGTAAAAATTGTCCATGAATGATATAGCAAACAAATCTTATAGCAGGTAATTCTTCTCCTCCTCCCTAAAAGTTCAATCCTCCCGACCTTTTAGTTTAAGAAAAAATATTTTAAGAAAAAGGCATTTGTTGTACTGGCAGCCATCATTCTGGGTCTTACTCAAACTGAGCTACCACATTGTCTTTCGGCCGCAACTAAATGAAAATTCTGGCCTGCAATTCAGGGAACCTCAGAAATGCTCAGTGCGTATGTCACCATGGGCCCAAATTTCCCATTCTCCCTCTAGAGAACCCTGTCTTGTCACCTTCACTGGAAACCCAAGCTTCCTTTCAACGGTGGTGGAAAAAATAACATCTTTACTGAGATAACTCAACTCTGCAGAACATCAGACTAAGCAGATTTTTGTAAACAAAACACTCGGTTAGTTTGTATTAATTTAGTATTACAGTGTAACCACTTTTTCAAAGTCATAAAAATAGGAGAAGACACAGTAAATACAGAGGAATTCTTGAATAATTTATTACAAACCATGAGAATGGCTGCGAAAAAGAAGCCATGAAACCAGGCTATAAAAGCTTCTATTTTGGATCTTGAAAGCACTTCATGACATAATTTCCCTAAAGCCAATCACTTCAAATATTTAAACATAAATGCTATCCTAGGGAAGCCCATCAAATCCAACTATCTGGTATCTGGTATTCACTTTTTGACAGTAGTACTATTGGCTGCTAGATTGGAAAGCATGGCGGACCCTCATGATTTACTTTTACAATGACACTGACTCAAACTTATTTAGTGTAACTTATATATTGCTTTTATATATACATATACATATCTATATCTCTATCTATCTATCTATCGGGCAATCTCTCCTCTCGTTCTCTTTTTCATTTCTGGGTTGTTTTTGTTTTTGCTATTTTCTATTACTATTCGTAGACAGTTTGGGATAGGTCAAAAGTTTGAACATCACAGGATTGCTTTCTCTTGTTCCTTTGAAATAATAACAGCAATGGTGATAATTACAACTCACATTTATATGATACTTTGTGGTTCCCAATGAATTTTCCTCATACTAACTCTAGAATGGTAGTAGTCATCATCTTGTAGATAAGGATTCGGAGGCTTGTGAATGTTAAATGAATTGTCCAATCACAAAGGAAGCACTGAAACAGGAGCTCAAATCTTTTGAGCAGATTTCTTCATGATCCCAAAGAGATTAACAAAGTACAGCTTAGTTTGTTATATGATTTAGAAGTGGGGGTTTTAGAGACTGCTCGGCCCACCCCCCTCATTTTAGTCATGAGAGCTCCTCATTGAAAGCGATCCTCCTTTGTCTCACTCCATGACAAGAAGTTGGCTTTTAAAGCTTTTTAAAAAAAGTTTTCCTAAATTTGCAAAAGCTTCAATTTAGGCTGTGAATAATTGAAACTACTTCATATACTCTGCCTAACACAGATGAGTAAATCAAATTTTATGACAATTAAAAGGATAGATATATTTTCTTACACATCTTTCGAAGGAGGTCAGCTACCACTGTCGACACAAAGCTCTTCCTAATACTTCCAACTGTTTTTGTACTCTCCCCTTTTAATCATTTGTATTTATCTTTTAGACATTATTTAAACTTATATGTACATCACGGCTTTGTCCTCTAGAACAGAAGCTCCCTGAGGATAGACTTTTTATTCTTGTATCAATAGGATTGAGAACAATACCTGGCATGAATGCTTACTGAATGCTTGAATTGAAACTAAATACTCCATTTGTTCTATGATCTCATCAATATGGGTATCACCCCCATCAGTAGAGACTGGAATCCATCCCATGCAATTCCTGTTCAATTCTTTTAAATCTGCCATATAGAGTCAGTCCAACAAGTTTTTGTTGTATTCTTTTGACAACTGCAGAGATGGGAATGTAGGAAGAGAGCTGCCTTGCACCTGTCAGCTATGCTCTTGCTATGTGACCAGTCCATCTTATTTCTTTTGCCATATGTTGATATCTTTTCCACTGCTTTTCTTGCACAATTATTAACTAGTCATATGTTCCATCATGCTCCCATCTGGCACCTCTGTATTACCTTTTGATGATCCTCAATTTTATTGCTTTAGAGACTACAATATTAGTAGAAACAATGACTTTAGGTGATTGGCAGCAGAGTATTAAACAATGAACCAGTCTCAGTAATGTAGGAACAATTCTGTGGCTAATAACATAGTCAAACCATAACTTACTTGCATTGTTTCTTTGACGTAAATTGCATCCTGGGTGACTTGTGACTTATTTTTACTTCTCATAGCCCCCATGTCTCTGAGAGAGGAGGTTATCATTTCATTGTGCCAACTGGCTTAATGTTGGAATTAAAAGGAAGATAAATCTATGACAGGGGATGCTATTTTTATGGGAAAGTATTTGAAAAAAAAAAGTATGAAAGTGACAAAAAATACTGAGTCAAGAGTCATGAAATCTTGGCTTTAATTCCAAACTTGCTACTATTACAATGTGTAACACAGGACTCATTATTTTTGTCTCTAACTCTTAGTTTCTCTGACCATTTACAGAGAGAAACTAAGAGCTAAAGAGACAAAATCCTATGGGTCTAGAGTTGAAGTCATTTTTAAAAAGCTGTACCCATTATCCAGAGATACTTCAAATATGGATGAATTTCCATTAATTCTAAAAATAGCAACATTTGGATATAACAGGAGTCTTTTTAGAACCTCGTGAAAGCACACTATGCCTGCTCATTGATGCAGCCTTTAGCAGAAGACTTAGAGGTCTTCTTTAGTGGGGGGGTGCTGCCAGCCTATACTTTGTGGTCATCATATACTGTATGTTGAGTTGTCCTTTCAACATAAGTACCAAATATTGAGTGAAGGAAGATGAAATGAAACACTTTTTGAGATAGAAGCATAGATTTACTAAATACTTATATAAAAATTAATTATTTACCTACTCTGGATCTACTTTCCATTTCTTTATACATAATAAGAATTTTCCTGGAGACTTGAGTTTATATAAGTAGATACATAAATAACTGATTCTTTCTTACTCATCATTTTTTAAGTAAAAAAATCCTCCATGTCCTATATCATTCTTCTCTATTTTATAGTTCTTTAAATTCATACCCACTTCATTATGGACTTATTATTGCAGTTGCTATAATCAATTAAGGTGTTGAAAAATTAATTGGGTCAGTGAAAATGTACTAACTAGGTTAAAATAAAGTTTAGTCATATTGTTGTGGAAAATAGTTTTTCTTTTATTTTTATTTCATCAAGACACTATTCTGGGAACTGAGAATTGAATATGCATAGGGAAGAGACACACCCATACCCACCCACACTCACAGAAAAACTCCCAAAAGAACACTGTAGAATCACTTAATGAATTAAATTATGCTTTTTGCTCCAGATTTCCATGGTTTTGTCATATTAACTTAATAAATTAGTCTCAGATAAGAAAATAACCCTAATTAATATTGAGAAAGAGAACTTACTTCTTTGGGATCATCTGCAATTAGTCGAAATCTTCTGGGGTTTTTGCTTCTTGCAAATTTGCAGCCATTGAAATACATGCTCCAAGAGCATCCAAAGGAAAAGGATGCGCCACAAGTTTCTGGATCCAATCCTTGGCATGCACAGGTACGACTACAAGATGGGTAATTACAATGTAATAAGCTCATAAAGCCAGACATCACTATAGGTAAAATAAAGTCAGCATGTGATCTAGATAACAAGGAAGGGCTAACAACATGATTTATAAGACATACTTGGGTTTTAGGATAAGAAGCTCCACAGAAACTAAAAACATCGGTGACTTTGACTATACTGAAATTTGAGACCATTTTCATTTTTCCAAATTAAGGTGTTTTTAAAATGAAAAACAATCCCAACTTTCAGTTCCTCTCAGAGTCAAATAACTTTCATTCTATGACTATTTCTCCAACATACACATCATTATCTAAGAAGAGGTAACTTTAACTATTAGACCTCCATGGGTTGACACTAAGTGCAGTGATAACTTTGTTAAGAACAGTTGAGTAGTTCAACTTTTTGGTTTATGAACAGGCCTACTCTTGAGCTAGAGGCCTTGAGTGCTTTCTGAGCTTTTTTGGAAAATCAGTCCTCATCTGGAAAAAGTCAGGCATCCTTGAAGAAAAAAAGAAATAAGCTCATCTACATGAGAAGGTTTCCATAGTGACTACTGATTATTTTGTACATTCCATAGCAAAATTCTGAAGGAGGAAATGGACTTAAGTATTCTTGTGAAATGTAAAAATGTCTTAGTTAGAGATTAGAGTGATTTCCCTCTTCCTCCTGCCCTAACTTTTAATGAAGACACAAAGTGATGTTGGTAGAGAAGCAGGAAAAGATAAGAAAAAGAAAAAACGAAGGTAGAAGATGTATTTTTGTAGCAATTCTGGTGGTAGAGACTCTGAACGCTTGGAAGAAATTAGAGGAAGACAGAAGCTGCCTAAGACAAGAAGAGCCAGCTCACATTGGGAGAGGCCCATTTACTTCAGAAAAGATAAATGAAAACTCTGAAATCCAGACTTTAAAGCAACTCCTAGGACTCCACTCCCTTAACCCCTGTCCTGCCAATTGGAGGAACCAAAAGATACTGGGATCACAGAATTGAGAGGTGGATGGGATTATAGAAGACATCTAATCTAATGTATTCATTTTATAGATGACACAGGCAAAACAAGTTAAATACCATGTGAAAACTCACATATTAGCATAGCCAATATTCAGACCCAGAGCTTCCTGACTCCAAATCCAGTCTTCCTTCCTATACTTGGCTTTGTTACTGTGAAACCCAAAAAGTGTTCTGGGGATACATTCTCTTCTATGTATTTAGGGGATTAATTCAAAAGATTTAGGATGAGCTAATCAAGTTCAAAGCATCTCTAGTTCTGGGCTTCACAAAATGGTAGGATCATGGGTTTAGAGCTGGAAAGACCTTTAGAACAGGAAGATGTCAGGGTGTTCATAAACTTGGAAGAGGAAAACTTATATGTTTATTTTTGCTCCCTTCCGGCTGAAATTTAGCATTTCCTTATTTAAAATTATGACTTTTGAGAAGGATTCACAGGCTTTCAAATTGGAAAAATCATCTATGACGAAAGAGGGAAAAGGACTCATGTGTAAAAATGTTTGTAGCAGTCCTTTTTGTAATACCAAGCAACTGTTGGGAATGGCTGAATAAATTATGGTATATGAATGTAATGGAATATTATTATTTTATAAGAAATAATAAGCAGGCTGATTTCAGAAAAGCCTGGAGAGATTTAGACAAATTGATGTTGAGGGAAGTGAGCAGAACCAAGAGAATTGTACACAGCAACATCGAGATTATGTGATGATCAACTGGGATGGACTTGGCTTTTTTTTTTTTTTTTAAACAATGAGACGATTCAAGGCAGTTCAAATAGACTTGGGATGGAAAGTGTCATCTGTATCCAGAGAGGGAATTATGGAAACACATGTGGATTAGAGCATAGTTTTCAACTTTTGTTTCTGTTTGTTTGCTTGTTTTTTTTTTTTTTTTCTTCTCATGTTTTTTCCTCTTTTGATCTGGTTTTTCTTGCACAGCCTGATGAATATGGAAATATGTGTAGAAGAATTGCCCATATTTAACCTATATTGGATTGCTTGCTTCCAAGGGAAGGGGAATGAGAAAGACAAGGAGAAAAATGTGGAACAAAAGATTTTGAAAAAGTGAATGTTGAAAACTATCTTTGCTTGTATTTGGGAAAATAAAATACTGTTTTAAAAAATAGTCTATGGCACAGAAAGGATTATGAAGTCTTGCCGTAGAAAAGCATGGAGTCTAACCCTTTCAATTTATCAAAGCTCAGAGAAGTAAAATCAATTGCTCAGAGTGATACAGGTATTAAGAAATTGGCAGAACCTGGTTTTGAATCTGAGACATCTGACTCCCAATCTAATGTTTTGATTAACAGAATAGCCCATGAAGCTAGTTTACAATTTACAAGATAAAATAGATGAATGAAAATTGATTTGGAACTGAAAAGAATAATCTCCACTATGAAAGAATGGGTGAACAGAAAACTTTTTAAAGGGGTAATTTTGTAAAAGTCACTGTGTTAAGTGTTGAGGATACAAAAAGAAAAACAAGACAGTCTACTCTCAAGGAGCTCCAGTCTGAGTAAGGGGAGACAATAAGTTTAGAATGTTTCAGACACAGGTAAGATGGCAAGATCCAATGTTCCTTATGATATAGTGACAAAGCAGGTAATAATGTATCTTTAGTGTAATTTTTACTGATAAAACCATATCTTTTTCTGATCTTGAATTATGCGATACTGCCAAGAACTTTGATGGTAAAAGCTTTCTTCCCTAGGTCTTCAAAAGATGTAAAAGATGTGTGAGGGGGCTGAAGATGCAGTTTCCAGCTTCATTTGCACAAGATGTTATTTCCTTGGATGATCACTTTCCAGGGAAGGATTTGAAGCAGTCAGTGGTCTAAGAAATATACTGTTCTAAGTGCTTGCTGGTGGGGTTGGCAGTGGCAGCAAGGATGGTGGGGTTCTTTTCCACAAGATTCCCTCCCTTCATGACGACTACATGGCTAGTCTAGGAGAATCACTGGCAGGTAAGGTTCGATGTTATTTTAGCCAAGGTTCTGGATCCGGGACTACCATCAATGCGTCTAAGGGGAGGTTGTAGTTGAGATGGTGGCAGTAGCTGGAAAAGCCTGGTACATGTTGCCTCCTACCTCTCCCTCCAGGTGTCTTTGCTGCTTCAGCCAGGTGTATAGGTACATATTCCAAAGTGACTTTGAATACATTGGTCCAGAGAAAATGACTATCTTGTGGAAGTCATAATAAATGTTTTAATCAATAGCAGTAGGATGCCAGTCTTACCGTGCTAGTCCCAGTTCAGTTTTCTCTCAAAAACAAGATTATAAATTGATTTTGAAATTCAAGCAATGTCAATGAGAAATGCCACAATTTGTAAAAGTAAAAACACTCTAAGTCCAAGGCTATAGGGATTGGGAAAAGCCTTTAACAATCTAAAAGAACATTATCTAGTGGAGAAGAGTCTCTTCGATTTTTGCCCAGAACTTTCCCTAGGGTCAGATACCACTGTGGACTTATACTTACTCATTACAAGAAAGCTCATAATGTGCCAACTGTTTAATTGTGGGTAAGAAGCAGGTTGACATTACAACTGTAATTTTTCAAGCTCTAAGCCATCATTCAAACTTCTAAACTTTTTTACATTAATTTTAATTTTTTAATTATTTTAAATTTAAGAAGTTTAATTTTTTAAAATATTTAGGAAAATAAATGAGTGACGCACAGGGAACACAAGAAGTGAGCCTAACGCACTGTAGTCTCATGCAAACTGCTCCCAAAGTCTCAGAATCAGCAGCTCATTGGCACCAATTACAACTACAATGGTTTTAATCGAGATATAATGGTGAAAAAAGCTTGAGAAGAGAAAGTAAAGGGAAAGGAATGGATAAGGGAAAGAGGGGGAAAAAAGAGATTTCTACCCTTGAAGTATCTGGGTTGAAAGCTCAATAGTTTAGAGTTAATGCATGAACATATCTAACATATATAGGACTGCTTGCCATCTTGGGCGGGGCGGGGTGGAGGGAGGGAGGGGAAAAATCGGAACAGAAACGAGTGCAAGGGATAATGTTGTAAAAAAATTACCCTTGCATGGATTCTGTCAATATAAAGTAATTATTAAATAAAAATTAAAAAAAAATAGAGTTAATGCATTCATCACAATCAGTCTTTCTAAAATCCCAAGTTAGTATTGATGATAAATAAGGAAACCTTTAAGAAGATCTCACTGTTGTTTGTCTGTGTACCTGGACAGTTTACCAGTGCCAAGCCAGGAAGCAGAATCACTTTCCATTTGGATTGTCTTAGGAAGATTCAGAAGATCACCAGGATTAGATTCCTGATACTGAGATCCTTTCTTGAGCTAAACAGCCAAGCATTCCAATTCTACTGCAAAGAGTAGAATACTACTCAGTTGGCCTGGCCACATTATCTGAATGCTAAATGTACTTGCTAAAAAAATTACTTTATGGAGCATTCACACATAGCAAGCGTTCAGCAGGTGGTCAGAGAAAAGCTATTTAAAGACACTCCCAAGGTCTCTCTTAAGAACTTTAGAATTGATAGAGACATTGGCACAGAACCACTCCCCCAACATGGTGTGCCTTCATCAGAGAAGGTGCTGAACTCTATGAGAAAAATAGAACTGAATTAGCTCAGAAGAGCCACAAGATGTGCAAAGGTAGAGAACAGACTCTAGTTCATAAGAGATGATTTGTGTCCAACCTGTAGCAGAGCATTCCGAGCTCATACTAGTGTGGCGAGCTACAGTAGGACACAGCGGAACTCAACTCTTCTAACACGGTGATGTCATTTGGGTGCTCTTCAAAAATGAACGATAACAACCAACCAAGAAGATTACATGGATTTAAAGAATTCAAAATCAGTAGCAAAATATAAGAAAGGAAAATAGCTGCTAATGGAGCAATACTGATGAATTTTAGACAGATATTGAAAAAGAAATGTCAGCAATGAAGGAAAAAAAGACCCCAAAATGCATCACTTCCTATAGTCTCACTCATATGTATAACAAGGTGCTTCCTTTCTAAGAAGAAAAAGTATTGTGGAGTTAGGAGTTGGGAAAAGATCATTGGGTCCAGTGCAGCCCATTTTGAAAAGTAAAGATAATTAGTAAGCTTTATACATATTAGGAATTACAAGTTTTCAGAGAACAAGAAGGACAATATGAAGTAACAAAAAGGCTGTCTTACTATCACTTCAAGAATGAAAGGAACAATTATATGGCTAACTGGAAATAGGACAAAACAAAAATGCTGGTATTCCTAGGAGTTAAGATAACATGCTTTGAAAATCCAGAGAATAAACAAAAACTGAGCCTCCATATATCAAAACAATTCAATTAAATGTTGAAGGGTTGGTTTTTTTTTTTTTTTGAGAGAAACAAACTATTTCTTTCAAACAGCTGAGGTAGAGAAAAAAATTAAGTTAGAAGCATGTAATAGGAAAGGGAAAAAAAATCAAGAAGAGAGGAGATAATTAAAATACTTAAAATGAGGTTTCATCAAAAGACAAGATGAGAAGATGAGCTAAAAAATCCAATTACTTTTAAAGAGAACTCAAAAAAGGAGACCTAGGAAATTAGACCAAGCACAGGAAGCAGCAGATTGGAAAACATAAAAAATGGAGCTGAGACATCTATGGCAAAAGTTGCCTGTTCTCTATACAGGGGCACTTAATTAATCTCTCTTCCAGGCATCCACAACACCCTCTTTGGAGGTAATTTGCATCGACGAGCCTGTGATTAAAGCTCTTTCCATTGCCATCTAAGACAGCTGGAAGAGAATTTTTTACCTTATCACTGGGTAGTATGGCAAGAGTATATTTCATTGAGATGAGTATTTATGAAGAGCTGAATGTTCTAAGGAGTTGTGATTTAATCACTTTGAGAGAGTTCTCTTTACCACACACAAAATAACTCCTTCATACCTTAGACAAGTATCTTCATTGTTTGCTGTGTTCACAAAATCTAATTTTGTGGCTGCCAAAGTTGTAGAGATAAGTCTCTCCAAAGAAAGTCACACAATCCATAGATCTGGTCACTGGACCCACAAGCAAAGCATCTCTCACTCGGGCTAACTTGGCAGATCTGGCAGAGCTCCTTTGAATCTAGGGTGGTCTGTCTCAGAGTAAAGTGAGCTGTCAGGCAGACTTTAGAGGGATGTGAGCCAAGAATAAAAGACAGGCAACCCATATGGATTCTGGGGATCCTTATCCTAACTCCCATTCCAAACTGGTGAATCTAGTCCAGAATCTGGCTCGCAAGGTACTAGGAGAACCCCAGGAGTCAGAGGTGGCTCTAATAATCAAAATGAAGGGCCACTGGTATGTGTCCCTAAAGGTAACTTTTATTTTAACTAAGACAACTGGGATTAAGTGACTTGCTCAAGGTCACACAGCTAGGAAATGTTACATATCTGAGGTCAAATTTGAACTCAGGTCCTCCTGCCTTAGTGCAAGGGTCAATGTTTGAAAAATCCATGCATATGTTTTGAAAATAAAAAGCTTTAATCAAAATATATATATATAATTGGTAAATTATTTACAAGATAAAACACAGAATATTTAAAAAAAAAAAAAAGTCCTCCTTCAGTCAAAAGCAGTGGGGAAGAGAGTTGGTTAAAGCTGAAGCGAAGGTATCTCTTCCTGCCCCTAGCTGGTTATTCCTCAGGACTGGATTCCAAAGTCACACATTCTAATTTCAGGAACTCCTTTCTCTTCCTACTCAACTCATTTGAAATTTAGAGCCATTTTTGGAATTAAAGTAAGTTTCCAGTCTAATTAAAATAGACTTCTGCTCAGAGGATAATGTTGCTTCATCCAATGACTTTCAAGTACTTTTCTACTTCGTCTATTGATTGAGAATTTTTTTTACCTCATTAAGGTATTAGAGTTAAAATGTGATGAGGTGGATTTCAATCTCACCTCTTGCCCCAAATCAGATTTAAATCAGTTCTTCACCAAGTGACAGATTCAAAGGAATGAATACAAATTCAGTCTTGAAACAGCCTCCATCCTCTGCCATCAAAGCAATATTACAATAGCAGCAACTTCCCTTGAAGCTTAGCAGGCAGGACCAGTGATGCTGAACCATAGTGTGATGTGTATATTTAAGAACTCTGCATATTATCTGTGCTACAGCATCACAGGTTACTAGCAAAGTAAGGATAATGTCCTTCTGTCAAATGACCATGTTACCAGTGATCTGAGACAATTTCAAAGGATCATTTCCAGAGAAAGAACTGATGGAGTCTGAAAGCAGCATACTTTTGAAAATTTTTCTTTATTTTTCTTGGTTTTTTTTGGCTGAGTTTTCTATCACAACATGACTAATATGGAAATATATTTTGCATGATTTCACATACATAATCTATATCAAATTGCTTCCCTCTTCAGTGAGGGGGGACAGAAAGGAAGGAGAGAACTGGAACTCAAAACTTTTTAAAAAAATGTTAAAAAATGTTTCTATGTGTAATTTGGATAAAAAAAAATTTTTTAAACGAATATATTTTAAAAAACCAAAGTATTACATCACTATTAGGTTTAATTTTAGTAAAAAATACATACATATACACATACAAACACTCTGATTTAGAAAATGACTAAGATTAACATATTTAACATGTATTAGTCAACCTGCCCTCTGGGGGAAGAGATGGGGGGGAAAGAAAGGAAAAATTGGAACAAAAAGTTTTGCAATTGTCAATACTGAAAAATGACCAAGCATATATCTTGTAAATAAAAAGCTATAAAAAAAAATTCCAATGAAAAAGAAAAAAAAAAAAAAAAGAAAATGAGTAAGAGCATATCTAAGAAAGGGCTACCTCAGAGCTCCACTTCTTTCATTCAGTAATGCTCAAGACATACTCCTTAAACATGGGATAGTCTCCTTATATCACGGTGACTACAGTAGATGTAATAAAACAGTAATCATTTACTGTTAATGCTGATAAAATCCTGCAGGATTTGAAGATGCGCGCGCGTGCACACACACACACACACACACACACACACACACACACTTTTCTCCTTTCTTCCCTACTCCTCTGAACAAGTCTCAACTCTATGAGTTTAAAAAGAAGCTCAGAAAGAATGAAAAAAGAGAATTCTGAAAAGATCTTCACTCAAGCAATGGCATGAAATCAAATCCCTTCAGAAAAGAAGTTGAATACAGTTCAGTGTTCTCAAATACCATTCTCCCATGCAAAGCTTTGTTTATATTCCTGTAGAAAACCATCCCTAAATATCACACTGTTTTAATTCTTTCCATTAATGGTCTGTGACAACAGAACATCAGTTGTAATATCAGTAAATATACTACAGACAGAAATATCATTTCAGTATGAAAAAGTATCCATGCTGCTTATTAAGTTGTACAAGCCATCACTGGGTTCCTCAAGGAAAGCACATATATATACATGACTTACTCTTCATTAAGGGCACAGCGCCGCGTGGTGGGGCAGCCATATTTGTTGAGACTCTGGGTTAGCTCTTGATATAAGGTGTCAGCCAGGAGATGAGGAATTCCCTCCCACGCTAAGATGAGGATGACAATGACAGCTGTCTGGCAGTGATGGCCTGCACGCTGGCGAACCAAGCAGAGGAGTTTTTCTTCATCACTACTTCTTCTTATTACCTGCAAAAGCCAATTGCATTCAACTTTGAGTTTAGGAAGAAAGGACTGATTAGTCTAGATGATGTATTTTAGGAATTAAACAAGAGTGACTCTTTCATTTAAAGATTACCTTTTCCCCAAAGAATAGGAATCTAGCTCTTGAAAATACTTCCTAATTTTTTTCACTTGTTATTTGGGCATTTCTTTCTACTCCCCACTCTCAAATAAATATTCAGTTCGAAATTCTAAACCCTTAGGCAACTTCTGAAAGGCTGTGGGGGCCATACCAAGAGAAGAGTGACTCAATGTCAACTAGGGGAGAGTGGTGGTTTGTGAATATGGATTTGCATTTCTTAAGGTTCATTTTGGACTTGTTGATGATGAGAAGTGGAATACTGGTCCACAATGAAGATCATAAGGAAAAAAAGAGTACCAAAGGAAATACAAAATCTCAGACTGAGTCATACTCAGAACCATACTATGAACACTTGCTAACACTCTATATCCCACTGATAATACTCTATATTTCTTGGCAGAAAGCCAATTGGCAAGTCTAATTAATCAGCAACAACCTCCTGTTACGGCACTCCCATTTTAAACTCCAGATGTAGTTATCATTCCTCATGAGGTACATTTTATTGGAGAATATCCACAGGAGTTGTACTCTTATGGTATCAGGATTTGTTCTCCTCTCACCCTTTTCCATGGAATGCCGGTGACTTGTCCAATTTTTTTTTTTAACATGTTGATTTTCTTGACAATGATCATACAGGGTATAGAAAGGGTTCTATAGAAGTTCAGTATTGGGACATTTAGTGAAGTTAATTTATGATGCAAAGAAATGCTAGCTAAGTCACATAGCAATAATGAAAACAGCATATGGTGAGAACAACCTATGAGAACACAAACAGCTACCTCTATGGGATAAACCGCTGGACTGGCTGCTTAATAGAAATGGCAAGGACAAGGTTATCAATTCCAATATTCAGGCAATAATACATGCACATGAATGGAATGTGAGTCATTCTGGGACATCAAGGTACATTCCTAAGATTTATATTTATATTAATTTTTTTTTTTTTGGGGGGGTTAAAGAACTTCCTGAAGAAGGTTCAGAGGAAGAGATTTTACAGGTGGGTCAAACCACTGTCACTTTCTTAACCATTCCTCCCTTCAAATCAAACTGGAGAAAGTCCAAGACCCTGATCCTAAGAGTCCTAGGAATAACAGTGCCCACAGACTCCTGGAATTGCTTCCAGTTACAATCCATGAGCACATAACCCAGCCCAACGATACTGGCACAGTGTCCTCCCTATTCCCCCATTCTGCCCCCACCATACACAGCCCGACCATGAGCTACCATGCCTTCTACAACAAGGATCTAGGAAAGCAACCTTCACAGAGAAGGACCAGGAAACTGTCTCTGCAAGAACAGCAATTACCATCTCCTCAGTAGCTACAACTACTGAAGACACAGAAAACAAAGTTTTCACTATCAAAATTCTTGACACTTTCAAATGGTTCAATATTAGGAAGGAATATGGTTTTATCAATGGAAATTACATTACACATGCATTACCATCTGCTTAGTCCTTGTGCTTTAAGGACCACTCAGACTCATTATCTTGACTTGTAGCTGAAACCGCCTATTTGCATTATCTCTCCTTTATTAGATGTGAGCTTCTTGGGAGTAGGGACTGTCTTATTTTTATTTTTGTCTACAGATCTTGTCCATACTGTTTTTCACAACCTAGAACCCTAATAGACACAGTTTAAAAGCTAGTGAAATAGAGTTTAATGAAATTTGATGACATTCAATTAAAAAATTTCTTGGGCAAAACTATACCTTAGAAGACAAATAAAGGTTTGGTAATAATGAAATGTCTATATATTAGAGCACCGGCTGGTCCAAATCACTAGATTCAAAATTACAAATGAACCTCCATATCCAAAGGTCTATTAATGGACAAAGAAGGTAAACCAACGATGCCACAAATAGATGCCTCAAAGGAACAAAACTGCTTAAAGCAAAGTGCAAAGTATCCCAGACAGAAGTCAAAATCGAAATATGTAAATTTATAGAGAAAACGAACAGGGCTTCTACAATTGGAAAAGATCCCGGGGGTCAAACATAAAAAAGGACAAGAAAAGATGTGTAACCAAAAAAAAAACTTCAAGTTCTTACATTTGAGATAAATGAGGAACCACAGTAATGAATTTATTTATCAAAAACAGAAGTCAGATATGAACATATTACACAATGCAATCATTTGAAAAGGGAGAATGATTCTAAAAATGTAACAAGGAATATTAGCTATGAAAATCTGGAATTAATCCTCCCATTATATTTGACATGGTCAAACATTTATTAAAGTACTAAATGCCTTGGGTTATTATTTTATTTTAATTTAAGGATGTGGAAAAATTGGACAAAGTCCAAAGGAGAGTAAAGATAACTAAGGATGAAAAAAAGGAACTAAGAAAGTAAAGTGATTGAATCTAAAAGCATGATAAAGGATGATATGTTAGTTTCTTTATGGTACAGAATTACATAGAGAATATCTAATCAATTATTCTACAGCTACACTGAAAAGAAAAAAAGTTTAAGTTTCACTGAAAAAATTTAGGTCAGAGATTAAGAACAACTTTTCTATATGAAAAATTTGTAATGACTAAAGCTCATGTTTAAATATCTTCTTCTCAACAAATTTCAGTAGCTTCCTATTACTTTTAAGATTAAATATAATCTCTGATTGGCATTTAAATTCATTAATAAACTAGATCAATTCACCTTTCCAGTTTTATTATACTTTATTCTGTTTTCCATTATCCATACCCCAAATTGGAAGAGTAAGTGCTTAAAAAACTCTGTTAACTACAATGAGATGATTCAGGGCAAATCCAATAACATGTGATAGAGAGAGCCATCCGCATCCAGAAAGAGAACATGGATCACAACATAGTATTTTTATCTTTTCTGTTGTTATTTGCTTGCTTTCCCCCCCCCCTCATTTTCCCCTTTTGATTTAATTTTTCTTATGCAGCATGATAAATGTGGAATTATGTTTAGGAGAATTACACACATTTAACCTATATTGGATTAGGTTAGAGGGATAGGGAGAAGGGAAGGAGAAACATTTGGAGCATAAGGTTTTGCAAGGATGAATGTTGAAAACTATGTTTGCATGGGTTTTGAAAATAAAAAGCTATTATTAATTTTTTTTTTGAAAATTCTGTTGACTTGTCAAACTGGCCTTCTTTCTATTACTGAGTCTAGATTCCACATCTACAGCTGTACTTGAACAGCAACCATCAACTATGGCTACAATGGATTCTTTCCTAATCTCTGCCTCTTAGAATCCCTAATCTCCTTAAAAACTATTCCAAATGGCCATCTCCCACACAAGCCTTCTCTTCTGTGTTTGAATAGAGATACTCTATATTGACATTCAGTTCCTTTTCACCACTATGTCTTCCTAGAAGATCTTCAAGAATATTCCAGGAAGAGTACTGAATAACCCAAAGAAATGGCCAAAATGCCATGGCAGGTGAATCAACTCCGTGATATCCTTTCTTAATTATCTTATACTTAGTATTTCAAAAGCACAAAACTGTCCTTTTAACAGATATAATCATCGAGTCTTTATTAAGTACCTTTTATGTGTCTAGTATTACATTGTCAATTATGTTTCAATACATCAGTTATCTATGATTTTACCTATGTGGATAAGTTAAGTGCTTTACAAACATATTTCATTTGAGCCTTATAACTATCCTCTAACTTAGATTCTATTATATCCCGTCTTACAATGTAGGAAACTAAGACAAACAGAAGTTAATTTGACTTGCTCAAAATCACAATTTAGTATAAACCAAGGTTTCCCCACCCCACCCCTCAGTCTAGCACTCTATTTAAATCAGTAGATAAGAGTTGCTATGGTTCTCTCAAAAAGTTCACACCAGGTAACCAACCAATTGGTCATAAATCTCATTCTTAATCACCATTTCTATACTTCAAATCTTTCCAGATTGACAGGATCTATCAACACTAAAATTCTGATGAATGTCCTTCCAAACCCAGAACAACTACCATACTATCAAAAATGACTAAATTGGGTCCCAATGAAAGATGTAGATAGAAATCCAGTAGTCTTCTCACACTTATGAAGTGCAGAATGAGAAAAACCAAATAAGCAACTACAGACAAGTTCTATTTAAAATTCTTTTCAATTCCAGTCTGCTTTTTTTTCTATACAAGCATTGCCTTCTTCCCTCCATGAAGCCATATTTAAGCAATTAGTGCTTTCTGTAAAACTGCTTGTGGAACCACAAAAAGAACTGATAATGGGGGAGAGGAGTAACCTGATCCTTAGGAACTTATGAGATAAAACACATTCTAATGTCATTCAGTATGCCTAACCCTTCCTTAACCTGGGAGGCTTTGTCATATAAAGCAAAAAGGCACCAAATAAATTTTTTTTTATTCTGTGTCAGTCGCGATTGTTAGCCATTAGTTACTCCTTCAAGCAATGTCATTAAAGATTTCATGGATACAGTCTCCCTGAGTAGATCTAGTTTAAGACCCCCTGCCAATTCTTCCAAAAACAAACAAACAAAAACATAAAACAATAATGGGCTATTTGGGAGGCCTGAGTGATTAGCAGTTCTGAACAACAATCCCATGAGCATAGCAATTACCAATAAACAATACAGAATATTTTCCTGGTATTTGTTTTCACAGAGCTAAAAACTGATTGAAGAAGGAATTTTGGAAACTTTTTCTAAAAATTGTTTTCAAATAGTGAAAATCTCTATTTTCTCTCTCCTACCTTCCCTGCTGTCCACTGAAAAAGAAAGAACCCTGTTAGAATCCTTACAAAGTGTTAAGTCATTGGAATTGATAGAACAATGCTTATGTGCTTAAGTTTACACCTTTGAGAGATTCACACATTAAATCACACATTAGTTCACAAGTCGGGAGATTCACAAAGTTACAATTCCATAATCCCACTCTCAGAGGAGAAGGCAACCTTTGAGTTTACACCTCTAAAAGAGCATAAAAGGAGCTGAGTCAGTGGAGTCAGAGAGACTTGGGGAGATTGAAAAGCCAGAGACTGCAGTTGGGCAAAACGAAGGATTCGGAAGAGGAGAGGCTGAAGTTGGCAGAAGCAGAGGCAAAGGTCTAGTAACAAGAGCTCTCGGGACCAAGGAAAGCTTACGGGCTATTTTGGAAGAGACAATAAAAGATTGGGATTTTAACTCCTGGCTGTATTTCAGGTGATTATTACTCTGAACTGAAACTAAGGCTGCCTCCAGAACTTCCCCAAGAAACCTGCTCCTAGAGAACCATCATATGTTATACAAAAGAAGAGGACACCATAGAACCCCCCCCCTCCCCAATTTAAGGATGTACATTCCAACTGGTAGGTCACATGAGCAACAAGATGTTGGACTAGATATCTCCTCAGACTCACATAAGGTCTCAAATCTCTGCACAACAGAATTATGCTCCAAAGACAAAGCAACTTGAATTATTTCCATGGTCTCCCATGATCTGAATCCAAAAGAATGTTAACTGCTTCCCCAGCCCCCAACCCAAATACTCATGCTCAATGACACTGAACTCACTCATCTCCCTTGTTCTATGTCCCACACTACTGAAAGGATGCTGCACTAACAGATCCAAGGACACATAATAAAGAATTACCAAAAAACATAACCGTGCCCCTTTAACACTCTCTCCTTCTTTCCAGTGCCATGGAGAACATAGCTCCAGGTTGTGAAGGTGTGCTCAGGTTTCAACGCTTGGACAAAGCCCCTCAGGAGCAAAATCCAGCTGGGGTCTGCAACCGGAAATGTCAGGGCTGCAAAGCTCTTTATTAGCAATGAGGATTGGGGGCATGGGAAACAGGCTCTTGGCTGGAGAACTGAGAAACAGGAAGTGGGACAGGTCACAGGACAGGACAATGCATACGGGGCACTGTGTAGCACTCCACCAAGCCTGAAGGAAAGAACAAAGTATCCAAATGGAGTCATTTTTGACCACCCTAAAGTCACTTAGGGCAGAGATCTAGGCTGGTGAACTAGGAAGTGCGCAAAGTGGAAGAAGGGGAGAAACTTTGAGAATCAACCCCTAAGGAAATGATAATGAGAGGAGAATGAGTAAGGAAGTAAATGATAAGGAAAATATAGGAGATGAATTGGAGTGAAGATTGAAAGCACCAGAAATTTCAGGTAAAAGAAATCTCAAAGACCTTGAAAATTGGAACAAGGAAAAGAAATATGGCCTAGTAAGTGAGTTCAGGCATCTATGAATAAATACTAAAAAAAGAAACAATACAACACATAATGAGACAGAAGACGCTGGGAATTTGAGGAGAGCATGGAATTACAATACTTTATTTCTCAGTGATTTAAAAAGAAATCAGGAACAGCTAGGTGGCACAGTGGTTAGGGCACTAGGCCTGAAGTCAAGAGTATCTGATTCAAATTTGACCTCAGACACTTTAACACTGCATACCTGTGTGACCCTGGGCAAGTCACTTAGTGCCAATTGCCTCAAGAAAAAAAGAGAGAGAGGGAGAGAGAGAAATGAGAATTATGAGAGCAGAACTCATATCCTGAACAGCAAAAATAAGTAGCAGAATAGAAAAACTTGAATCTGCATTAACAAGTCTAACTAAAGAAACAAACAAATAAAAAACAAAACAATAGAGAATGAAAATATACAGATATGGACACCCTAAAAGAGAAGCAAAACAATAACATTAAACTCCCAGAAAAACATGAGGATGAAAAACCTTAATATCACAATGAAATAAGTTAACAGGAGAGAACTGGGCAGAAATTTTGAACACAGAAAATAAAATTCCAATGGAAAGAATTTAAAGACTACCTCCAGAAAAAAAAAAAAATCTAAGATTGCAAACTCCAAAACATAACATTTATGTTTAACAATTTAATTCAGAAACAAGTCTGCAAACCATTGGGAGAAAGACCTTCAAATGAAAATGAAAAGACATTCAAATAATTCAAAACGATTCTACATCCACTAGAAAAAGGAGGCAGAAATGAAATAATATATTCCAAAGAGCAAAGGAGCTGAGGATGCAGTCCAAGGTGACTTTTCTTGCAAATCTGATCTTAATCATACAATTCAAAAAATGTTTCAATAACAAAGGAAGTTTTTGAAGTATTTTATATAAAGAAAACCAGAACTGAAGAGATTAATTTGTTTTTCAAATTTTCTAAACAACAAAAATGCAAGCGGAATGAATAAAGGCAAGAGGCAAGAACAATATTAAGAGTGATTATATAAAAACCATGAAGAACCTGCTAAATGTACACAAGGAGGCAGGGGTGAAGGCAGAACAGTGAAGAGGCAACTGGACAGAAACTGATGATACCTCATCTACAGGTGAATCCTTTTGTGAGACTATATTACAACATAGGAGGGTATATGAAAAGGAAAGAGAGGTTCAGGGGATAGCACTAGTATAATTTCTCCCTCTCTCTTCTTCTGTATTTTTCATATAATCAAAGCAGAAGGGGTGGGGAGGGGGTGGGGAATTGTAACTTGAAAAAATAATTTTGGAGATGGAGGAAAATATAAACTTTACTCACAACTTTGAATGTGAATTGATGAAATAATTCAGTAACATGAAAAAGAGCGAGGGTATATAAAAAACCAAAACTCTACAATCGGTTGCTGACAAGAAACATATTTAAAAAACAAAAACATTCACCAAATAAAATTGAGGGATGGAAAACAATTGACTATTCAGCAAATGAATCCAGCAAAGCAAAAGTTGCCATCATGTATCAGACAAAGCAAAATAAAGACTCCAAAACCAAAAAGGGATAAACAAGGAAATTATATTATGAGGAAAAGAACTACAGACAAAAAAAACCCAACCTCAGTAATAAATCCAAATGTTCCAAATGCCTTAACAAATCAATCAAAATAGTCTGGCATTGGCCATAGCAAAAACAACAACAACAACAACAACAACAACAACAACAACAACTATCTAAATAGCGTTTGATCAGGCATCTTTTCAGATTATTGCCAGACACTGAATTGGAATGCCCAATTAAAAGTTGTTTATAAAGAACTTTTTCTCTTGGTTCTGATCACTTCACACTGTATCAGCCTATATAGGTCTTTCTAATTTAATGTATTGCAGTTTTGACAATGGAAGCTGATGAGTTCACTTAACTTGGGCTACAAAACTTTGCCTACTTAATGATGGATCAGAAAAGACTGTGTTTCATCAAATGGAGGAAAGGCTAAACAAATTATGATACGTGATACTTTTGTGCTATAAAAATGATAAATTGTGGGCATAATTTCAATGAAATCTGTCGCTCAGTTGTTTCAGTCATGAATCACTCTTCTTGACCCTATCTGGGATTTTCTTTGCAAAGATAGTGGAGTAGTTTACCATTTCCTTTTCCAGTTCAGTTTTATAGATGAGGAACTGAGGCAAACAGGATTAAGTGTTTTGCCTTTCTAATTGTACACTATTTCAAAGTCCGATTCTTTTTGTACAGCAAAATAACTATATGGACAGGTATACCTATATTGTACTTAACTTATACTTTAACATATTTAACATGTATTGGTCAACCTGCCATCTGGGGGAGGGGGTGGGAAGGAGGGGAAAAGTTGGAATAAAGGCTTTTGTAATTGTCAATGCTGAAAAATCACCCATGCACATATTTTGTAAATAAAAAGCTATAAAATTTTTAAAAAAGTGTTTTGCCTTTGGTCACACAGCTAGTAAGAGTCTGGGGTCCAATCTGAATGCAAGATGAGTTTTCTGGACCTTCTTGACTTCAGGCAAAGAATTCTAAACACAGAGATACAATTTAAGAAACAGAAAAATATCATCATAGTTTGATTATTGAGGCTAACTAATCTTGAAGGCATGATCATCCCAGCTAAATTGAAGTTTTGTATTGTTGCTAATTCATTCAGATTTGACCTTTCTCAATTAGTCTGATGTTTCTTGATCATCTTGATAATATACCTAATTTTTATTTAATAATTATCAAATAATTTTAAACTGTGACACACCAAATGACAATTGTATTTATTTAAACTCCAAGTTATCTCAGACCAAAACACACAGAAATTAGATGTAGTTGTTAGGAACATACACCCATGAGAGCTCTACCTGTAATGTCAACTGTGACATTAACAATTTTAAACTGTTAAAATTATAACAGGACCTATTAATTATTAGATGGCACAGTAATAAATCAAAGTGATTTTGAGACAGGAAGACCCGAGTTCAAATTTTGTCTCCAACACTCACTAGTTGTGTGACTCTGGATGAGTCATTTAACTCTGTTTGCCTCTGTTCCTTAGCTATAAAATGAACAGGAGAAGCCAACAGCAAAGCACTCCAGTATCTTTGCGAAAAAAACTCCAAAAGGAGTCACAAAGAGTCAGACATGAGTGAAAACAAGTGAACAACAACTTTTCTCCAGGTGTCCTGGAGCCTTTAGTTCTCATTCACACTGTGAGAAAACAATGATTTGCTAGAACTTCTGAACATGGAATAAATTACTGAAATGAAAAATGACATTTTCAAATTCAACAGAAAAAGTATTTCTAAGTCTAGAAAATCCTTAATCTCTTGGTGCAAGGAATGCTTTCCGAGTTCAATAAAAGCAGCTAGGACTCAAAGAATATAGTATACATTGTTGCCAGGCATCTGGGCAAAGGAAGGAAGGAAATAAGTATTTATTAAACACCTACTGTGTTAAAGCATTGTGTTGTGTGCTTCATAAATCTAATCTCATTTGATCAGCACAGAGATCCTGGGAAGGAAGCGCTTTTTTGTCCTGATATTCCATCCATCTTTCCATCTATATTCATTTGTAACTTACAGTATTAATAAATTATCTGGTGCACTGGAAGGAGAAACGACTTGTCCACACAGCTACCCATCACAGGCTGGACCTTCAGGGTCTTCTAAACTTCAAGGCTGACCCTCCAACTTCTTTACCACAGCAGTCTCAGTCTCTAACAATCTGGCTTCTACCCCAAAAATACTCCCCCACCTGAAAAGGTCCTTTCCAAGGTCACAAATCCAGTAGTTAAATCCAGTGGCCAATTCTTAATTTTCTCCCTTCTTGACCTCTCTGTCATGTTGACTGTCAACTCCCAGATGCTCCTAGTATTGATTTGTCCTATTTCTCTTCCTAACTGTTGGATCATTCCTTCTTAATCTCTTTTGGGGGATTAGCAACCATGGACTGCAGTTTAACTGAGTATTCTGAAACTGTCTCAGGCCATCTTGTTTTATTTTTTTAAATGAGTTTTATTGATGCTTTAAAAATGTGTGCATACATACATACGCACACATACATATATCACAGTCACTTCTGATATATTCCCACCACTGCTACCACCAGAAAGGAACAAAGAAAAATAATTAAGTAAAAATAACCAATACAATGATACCTGACAATGTCTGTAAAAAAAAAAAAATGTTTCCTTATTTGTTCTGTGTGACCATTATTGGTTTTTCACTTCCTCAGAGTTCTACTTTTTTTTATGATCTCGTGGACTTTCTCTCTGTCTACTGGCTCATTCTTTGCCTACAAACCTTTCCATATCTTCCTTATCCTCCAATAATCCTCATCATATGTATCCTCTGCTCTCAGTGACTAAACTCTTTGAAAAGACTGTCCACAATAGATGCCTTCACTTTTTCTCCCCTCATTCCTTAATTTCTTACAACCCAGTTTTTTACTTCATCATTCCACTGAAACTGTCCAGAGTTAAGCTCCCTGACCAAGTAGTTAAGTGATTTGTCCAAAGTCACCCAGGTAATCAATAGCAGATGTGGAAAGTAAAGTTAGATCACCTGACTTCTGTCAGTGGTATCTGATCTCCAAGATCCTTTCCCAATGTAACTACTATTTTAAAACCCTAGAAGCAGTCATTCATATGAAAATCTAAGTGCCTCCAGAGCACAGTTATCAGGTATTAGAAGGAGACAAAAAATTCTACAAGACAATCTATGTCCTCCTAGACCTCAAAAGTATATTTACATAAAATAATAACATGTAAAACATGTTTTTCCCAATGTTGGGCTTAATCAGAGGGATAGAGACATCAGGCACTATCAAGAATAAGAAGTCCCAATAAGGAAAGTGACTTGTGAGTCATTAAAAGACAAAAAAGGGGAAGGGCAGGGTGCAGGCTCGGATTTCCAAAATCAGGGTTCTTTGTATGTATGAAGGATACATAGCTATTTTACTTGCCCACTTTTAGAAGAATCTGCCTGAGAATCTTTTACTATCTAGTTCCTAGGACATTTAAATAGAATTTGCTTTCCAAAATAAAAACAGTGATGGCCAAGTCACTTCCAACTCTCAGATTCTAATGTGGCTAGCAAGTCACCACAATGTGTCCTAGTGGGCAACTAGCCAATGCAGTGGATAAAGCACTAGCTCTGGAATTGAAATCTGGTCTTAGAGACACTTACTACCTGTGTGACACTGGATAAGAACCTTCACCCTGTTTGCCTCAGTTTCTTCATCTGTAAAATAAGCTGGGAAAGGAAATGGCAAACTACTTCAGTTCCTTTGCCAAGAAAAACATAAAGAGTCAAAGAAAGCTGGAATGATTAAGTAACAACAGCAACTGTTATGGGCCAGATCTCTGTTCTTGAAATGATTGTTACAAGTTACTAACTTAGTGGAATTGATAAGACAATGGTAATCTAGTTTATCCCTGGCTATTCTTGTGGTTATTACTCTGCTGAAACAAAGGCTGGTCCAGAGACCTCCAGAAAACCAACCGGAACATTACAAGCATTAATGTCTGACTTTAAAAAGCTTCTTGTACAGCAGAAATTGCTGTTTTAAAACATCACCTTAATGATCCCCTTCACCTAGTGAGCTTCATTTTCCTTAGCCAGACTGGTCTTCAAATGACTAAGTTTATCAATCAAGATTAGAATGTGAACCACCTTCATCCCAGAATGAGGCTCAGGAGATTAGTGAAAGATTTCTCTCAACCCACTGCTACCTTCTCATATAATCAAAGCAAACAAATTAGTAACATGGCAATTGGACATTCCTAAGATAAGAAAATAAAGGAAAACAAAAGACAGTCAGGGAAATGTGTAAAGGTCTGAAACTCTTCAGTTGATGCACTGAGGTCAGACAACTGAGCACTTAAGGCTAATTACCGACCAAGAATAAAGACCAAGGACTTTTGCTTACCCCAACTCCAGCTGATTCTAAGGTATCCAGGGTTCTAACTCGGTCTTCACAAAAGGTGGTCATGGAAAAACATTTTTAAAATATGATAAATTAAAAGCAAAGTCCTGAGAAACCAGGTGCCAGAATTTATCTTCCAGATCAATTCATATTGATTTTTAAAATTAGATTGAAATCTAGCAACTGTGCTTCAAGTTCATTGCAATACATTCTCTATAATTAACTTATGTTCATTATGAAGATATTTGCTTCTATTTGCTATGGTGGAGAGCATAGTATGTATTATGGCATGCTTAGATACCTGAATAAATCCAGATTTTATCTGGACTGGATCTCAGTCTCATACAAGTTAGCTTGCTTATTGGGATTCTTTTTTCTAAAAAAATTATTTTTCCAAATGCATGCAAAATCAGCTCTCAACATTCACCTTTGCAAAACCTTGTGTTCCAAACTTTTCTCCTTTTATCCCTTCCCCAAGACAGCAAGCAATCCAATACAAATTATACGTGCAATTCTTCTAAGCATATTTCCATATTTGTCATGTTGTGCAAGTAAAATCAGATCAAAAGGGAAAAAAGACACAAGAAAGGAAAAAACTAACAACAAAAACAAAAAGGTGAAAATATTATGCTTTGATCCATAGTCAGTCACCACAGTTCTCTCTCAGGATGCTCTTTCCATTTCAAATCTATTGGAATTGCTTTGAATAAACTCATTGCTGAGCCAAGTCCATCACAACTGATCATTTCCCTGTTTTTCCAACTACTTCTCAAAGAAGTAGTGATTAAATACTACTTGTTGAAATGAGTGATCAGCACCAACTGGCAATTAGGGGAAAAGAAATGTAAGTTAGGCTTGAGAAGTTCACTCTGCCCACTTTTAAGTTCAAATCTGGCCTCCGACACTTACTAACTGTATGATTCTGGGCAAGTCACTTAACTGTTTCCCTTTGTTCCTTGTCCATAAAAATGAATTAGAAAAGGAAATGGCAAACCACTCCAATATTTCTGTCAAGAAAACCCCAAATGAGGTGAGGAAGAGTTAAACATGACTAAATTACAGAAGGAAGGGATTAACAGCTATAACAATCACAGCTGAAACATGGTGGGGGGCTATTATCATTTCAGAATATCAGGAATCAATGATTTTATGCTGATCATGGTGTTCCATATATATAATTGTTGCTACTGGTTGATCGATTGAACTCAGGAGTTTTGAATTTCAGTGGGCTAAGACAAAGCTCAGAAGCAATATATTGAGCACCAGGAAGAAAGGGGAACCAAGCTGCCCAAGGAGGGACAAAATGGCCCAAGTCAGAAATGAAGTAGAAGTCAGAATGAAGTAACATAAGTTCCATTTAGTAGGACCAGACCATAAGCATGCCTTCCCCTCCCCCCATATATGGATATCTGTCTTTCTCTCTTTCTGTTTCTTTCCTTCTCCTTCCCCCCTTTTCCCCCTTTTCTCTCTAACACATGTGTGTGCAAACACACACATAATCTGTGCTTATTCTTCTTCTTGCACAGGAGCAGATTGCAAACCCTTTATGCTTTAGAAGACTTTTAAGAGCTACTACATCAGAAAAACTTATCACCATGCAGTCACTTATGGAAAGATTCTCTCCAATTTAGCTAAAGACACACAGTGGGTCCATAGGAAAAGCTTTTCTAGCTTGGAAGGGTCCACGTGACCTTTTGCTTCACTATTATGACTGTAAGAACTTAGAGTCAGTAAATGCCATGAAAAGGATCAGATTGGGGTTTTAATGGAACATGATAATAACGGAAAGTTGATGTCATAGATTTGGGAATCAAAAAGTTGAAATTCTGCTTCTGCCATCGTGTCCCTCTGCGACTCTGACAAGTAAGTCACTTTCTCTATCTGAGTTGCAGATTCCTCAATTACAAAATAAAGGAGACAAGATTGTAATTACTTTGTTTTTTAGCCACTTCTGAGGTTTTGGTGACCTCATTTGGGGTTTTCTTGGCAAAGTTGCCTTTTCCTTCTCCACCTCATTTTACAGAGGAAACTGAGACAAACAGGGCTAAGAGGCTTGCCTAAGTTCACACAGCTAATGAGTTTCTGAGGCAGGATTTGAATTCAGAGAGAGAAGTCTCCTCAACTCCAAGCCTGGTGCTCTTTGCACAATGGCACCCCTTAACTGTTCTAAGGAGTTACCCTAGCCAGTCCCTTAGCTCCTCCCAGCTTTAAGTCTGTGATACTACTAATAACTCTCACTTGTGCAGTGTAATAGATGGAGTTTTGCCAAAATCAGAAAGGTCTGGATTAAAATTCTGCCTCTGCCACATTCTAGCTAAGAATCCTGGACATATTGCTCAAGCTCCAAGTCCCAGACAATGCTCTACAAGATCATAAAGGACAGAACTGGTGCTGATCCAAATGGATCAGGACTTTCCTCAGTAGTTTCATTCTAAACTGATGAAGGCAGTTCTGCAAGGGCTAATGTTGAAGAATTGTCCACGCATGTATTTTGAAAAATAAAAAACCTTAATAAAGAAAAATAAATAAATAAACAAACAGATGAAGGCTCAGATGTGATACTCATGCCATATCCACACACATATACAAAGAGGTTTAATAGATTTCACTCTGAAAAGGACAAAACACATCCTTCACAAGAGGCTGATTGGGTGGCTAGTTTCATGATACTTTAATCTTCCTTGGCAGATGGAGAAATTGAGAATTTAGAAGTTAAATGATGGATCCCAAGTTTTCCAGCTCCAAGGTGTCAGACAGAAATCTGTGCCAGATCTGTCCCCTGACTAAACTCTCAGAAAAGCCCCAATTTAGGTAGCATCAAGATGCAGACAGCTCTTTTCTCACTACCTTTTACAAAGAAAAATCTGAGAAATCCAACAACTTGTGCAGTGTCACCTGATGAATTAGGATCCAATCAGAGCCAGGATTCAAACCCAGAATTTCCTTTCCTCACATAAAGTAGACAAGGCAATGGTTGTGGGAAAATCAGGGAACAGTCAAATACTGAGCTGGGAGAGGATGCTGACTTTACCACAGCTGACAGAAGACTAAAAAAATGAAGCTCAATGAACCAGAGGCAGAGGGGATAAAATAAAAGGGAACGACAGTAAAAATTGGGGAAAAGTTGTGTTTTATTTGTTCTGCTTTGTACTAGATATCAGGTTTTAAAAACCAAATATTATTACTATATTTGTTATGACATGTCATTATAAGATATGATAATAACAACTTAGGATAAATTTCTTTCTCTATAATACCAATTAAATATGTCTCTAGGACTTTTTAGCTTTTAACTTCTAAATTTTTAAAATGCCCAAATTTCTGGGTCAGCCATCCGCCCAAAGGCACCTTTCTGACTAAGACAGACAACCAAAAACACAGGTCAAGGTTATGTTCACAAAATCCGGGCCCAGTGGCCTGAGATTGATTAAAACTCACAAAAATTAAGCCAGCCATGAGTCTTAGAACCACAACTATTGGGTTAAAGTGGCAATATAATTAAAAATAATATAGGAGTTTGGATTTCTATACAGAAATATTTGCCATTCTGATAAAATTTAAGAAGTTATGAAAGTTTGGTATCATTTCGATGATGGAATTTATTCAAAAGCTGTTATGAAAGCAAAAAAATTGAAATAAGATGTAGGTGCCCAATGATTCAAGAATGATATATGGAAATAATGAGATATGTGGTTGTTTTATGTAGTAAATTTCTGGGATAAAAGATATCTAAAAGAATTCTATTTTCTTTCATTTTTTTTTAAAGCAGATGTGCTTAATGTGGAGAAAATGAACATGAATGTGAAGAACATATATGATATAAAATTTTAAAAAAAGCAGAAACAGGAATATTGGTATGCAAGATTACAGAGTACTTTTTTTTTTTTAAAGCACAAGTGTCTGACACACAAAAGTGTGATTATGCAACAGGGATGCAGAAAACTTATCTAAAAGTGACATTCATATCTGTAGGCTTAAGTATGTTTTGTTATAAAATTGATCTGCCGTAAAATAAAATATAATAGCATATAGTTTTGTATAGTAGTTATAACAAATATCTTTTTTTAAAGTCATGAAACAAGAATTTCTAAGAAGTTAGACTAAGTGGTTGAAGAGGGAATTTAAGTGGTATTTATTATAACAAAAACCTTGCTCGTGGGTTTGCAAAAAAACGAATTGGAAAAGGGACAATTATCTTACGGACCATATGGGGCCCATATATCAAAGGCCTATACATAAGGAATCTCTTATCAAAATTAACACACTTCCTGGCCCAACTTAGCCCAAGTTCATCACATAAACAACAGGGTGCCCCAATCTGAAGTCTCTCTCAAAAATCCTCACAATGCTAAACAAAGATGGGGCAGGAATCCTCCTGAGAAACTGTTAGAGAGCCTCTCTGTGTTTAATCAAATACCCAAATGCCTTAATCAGTGCAATTTGCTTCCATTAGACAAATGCTTTAATTCTATATCCTTGAAATATTTATTGCAAATTACTGAAGCAGTTGTCTCTACTCCTGGCAGGAAGGTCAGTACTAAGAAATAAGTTCTCTGTGAATAAAGATTACTTCTTGTAGCTATTTCTTTCTAAGTAGTTAATTTAAATGAAAGGTTACTCCCATGTACAGGTGATACATAAATTACTAGGAGAGAGATTAAGGTTGTGATGTGAGTAACTTCAAACTATTTGTCTACTCAGCAGCAAGTAAATGTGTGATACAGCCCAGCTGTATGATTAGCAAACCTGAATGTCAGGGAGGCAGCCGAGCATTAAATTTGTAATCAAGGCAATAATGCAAATCCTAACCTGGCTGTTATCATCCATGTTATCTGAAACAAGACGCATATTTTCTCAGACTCTGTTTCCCTTAAAGTACTTTCTGGAGTGCTCCGGGCAAAAATTTTTTAAAAATGCTTCATTTTTTCAAGCCATTCTCCACTTGATAAATGATCAAAGGATATAACAATTTTCAGATGAAGAAATTGAAACCAGTTCTAGTCATATGAAAAAGTGCTCTAAATCACTATTGATCAGAGAAATGCAAATGAAGACACCTCTCAGATTGGCTAGAATGACAGGAAAAAATAATGATAAACATTGAAGGGGATGTGGGGAAACTGGGACACTAATACATTGTTGGTGGAACTGTGAATGGATCCAATCATTCTAGAGAGCAGTTTGGAACTATGCTCAAAAAGTTATCAAACTGTGCATACCCTTTGATCCAGCAGTGTTACTCCGGGGCTTATATCCCAGAGAGAGCTTAAAGAAGGGAAAGGGACCCACATGTGCCAAAATATTTGTCACATAGCTAGTAAGTGTCTCCAGAAGAATTTGAACTCAGGTCTTCCTGACTCTAGTTCCTATATCTTAGAGGATATATGTAGCACAACTAGCTGCTCCCAAAGCCTCTCAAGAATTAAAGCTATGGGCCCCTGAAAGGGCAATGGAGACTTGGGCTACCACATGTCCTGGCAAGGGAGAACTGCTGTGAATAAACTCAACAGAACCAGAAAATTTTCCAAGTATTGGGCTCTACGTCAGCTCTCCTAACCTACCAGTTTGGTTTTCTCCAGATGGAGAACAAGAAGTGGCTACTGACATAAAAGCAAAATGAAAATAAGACTTATAAAACTGATGTTTTAGGAAAACTCATATAAGATTGATATGCAGATTAGTTTGCAAGCAGGAAACAATTAGAAGTGGGGGATTTAATTGGGATGATGTCATAATTTTGTTTAGGAAGAAGCCAGCTGATGCAGTGGATAGTGATAGACTTGAAGATGTAATCATACTCACCCTCAGTTTCTTTATCTACAAAATGGGAACAATAATAGCATTTGTCCCTCAAGATAGTGAGGGCGAATGAGGTAATATTTGCATTCTACAAATCTTAAGGAATTATCAAAGCTTGCTACTGTTAGTTATCATTATAATTATTATTTTTACTCAAGAGGGCAGTCCAACTCTGATCCATTCATATAATGACATAGAATCCATGATGAGAAATGCTCTCCACTTGCGGAGAAAGAACTACTGTAGATTGAGCCAGAATCCACTTAGCTACTTTGGAGTCTGAGTCAACCTGGTGCGGGAGCATTTCATGAACCAAATAGCCAAGGGAGAAGAACTATCCCCAGCTGGTAGTTCCAAAGATGTCTATATCTATTAGTAAACTTCAACAAACTGAGAATATGGCTCAAAATTTCTATACATTTTTCTTTCTTTGTGTTTCTTCAATTTTTTTCAACTTGGCTAATATGGAAATATGTTTTATATGACTGCACATGAATAACTGATATACTAGTAGCCTTCTCAATAGGCAGAAAAAAGAATATAAAACAAAAAATTTTTAAATGAAAATTAAAGATAAATAAAATTTTTAAATGTTTAAAAGCTAGACTAAGTTAGATGATGTTTCTAAAGGTTCTATAAGGTAACAGCTTTTTTTTTTTTGAGGGGGAAATTAATCAGCATAGGCTCCACTAAGAATAGCCAATGAGACAATATTGACATGATCTTCTAGAAGCACATTTAAACAAGAAAGGACTTAGGTTATTTGGAAAAAAGGACAAGCAAACAAACAAAAAAGGATCAGAACTTGGATGTTCAGAATGACAAAATTAGGTTAGAAAAAAAAAGAGAGAAAATAGTTAAATTTTACTTAATAGTTTTATCAACTGCAACTTACATTGCTATGGTCTATGTTCAAAAGAAGGAATGCCAAACTTTTCTAGAATTGAATGTTCTTGGGTTAGCTTGGGCCAGCTTTGACTTGCCCCAGAAACTTCAATTATCAGAATTTCAAAGAGATTCCTTCTCATGTTAATGAGTTTTCTGCTCTTCATAGTCAGGATTCCCTCAGGCAGGGAGCTTAATTTATTTGGTTTACTGCTTGATTTCTATGGAATTCTCAATTTAAAAATCTTATTAAGCTGTACCAAAATATTTTTTATTATTAGAATACATAAAACTCTTTATGTATAAAAATTTAGAGGCATATTCTCAATTAACTGAAGCTTACTAATAGATATAGACAGCTTTGGAACTACCAGGTGGGGAATACATTTATCCTTGTCCTTCTAACTGGCTACTTGGTTTATGAAAAGCTCTTGAACCACGTTGGATCAGACCCAAAGGCAGCTAGATCTTTAAGTTGGCTCCAGCTCTAAAGAGGATCTTTATATATTGTCTCTGAGGCTCCCAGAATAAAAAAGAAGTGATTGTTGAGTCATGTCTGACTATGCTCTCATTTGGGAATTTTTCTGGCAAAGATAGTGGAGTGACTTGCTACTTCCTTCTCCAGGTCATTTTGCATATCAGAAAACTGAGGCAAACAAGATTAAATTACTTGCTTAGTCACACATCTAGTACCTAAGGGTGGATTTTAGCTCAGGTTTTCCTGATTCCAAGTCTGGGATTTTATATGTTGTCCCACCTTTCTCCATCTTCCTCCCCCACCCCCCCCCCCCAAAAAAAAAAAAAAAAAAAAAAAAAAACAAAAGTAGGATGACAGAAGCCATGGTCTTCTAGGCCACAAAGTGTTTACTAAAAGAGGATTTTGATATAAGTACTTAGGTAGAAATGAAAGTGGTTTCCTTGGCAGGATCCAGTAACTCACATTTAAGTCAGTCAAGAATTAAACCTTTATCAAAATTTGTTAATTTAGATTGTGTTAGAGATTGTGCAAGAGACAAAAAGGCAAAAACAATATCTGCCCTCAAGGAACTTTTCCTAGAGAAGATGACAAGCAAATAACCGTTTTTCAAGATAAATGCACTGAATATGGAACCCCAGAGTGTGGGCACTAGTACCGAGAAGGGACTGGGGAGACAGGAAAGGTCTCTCATAAGAAGGTTGGATTTGAGTTGAGTCTCAAAGGAAGTCAGGGAAATCAGGAGGTAGAGACAAGGAAAGAGAACATTTCATGCATGAGGGATAGTCTATGAACAGTCATGGAGTCAGAAGATGGAGCAAGTAGACCAATATATCTGAATCATAGAAAAGGTGGAAAAGTTAAAAGTGAAACAACACAGAAAGACAGCAAGGGGTCACTGCGCAGTCAGTTAGCTTTAGAAATCAAGCCAAAAATTGGAATTATGCCCAAAAGCATACTGTCCATACTCTGATCCAGCAGTATCTCTACTGGGCCTCTATCCCAAAGAGATCATAAAAAAGGGAAAGGGGCCTATATGCGCAGAAATGTCTGTGGCAACTGAGTGGATGCCCATCAATGGGGGAATGGATGAATAAATTGTGGTATAGGAATATTATAGAATATTATAGTTCTGTAAAAAATGACCAAGAGGTTGATTTCAAAAAGGCCTGGAGAGACTTACAGAAACTGATGCTGAGTGAAGTGAGTAGAATCAAGAGAATGTACACAGTGACAATAAAATTATGTGATGATTAATTCTGATGAATGTGGTTTTGTTTTGTATTTGGTTTTTTCACAATGAGGTGATTCAAGCCAATTCCAATAGACGTGTGATGGAGAGAGCCACCTGTATTCAGAGAGGATTATGGGAACTGAATATGGATCACAACCTCGTATTTTTGCCTTGTTTGTTGTTTGTTTGCTTTTTTGTTTTTTCTCATTTGTTTTCTTTTTTGATCTGATTTTTCTTGTGCACCATGATAATCATGGAAAGGTGTGTAGAAGAGTTGCACATGTTTAACCTATTAGATTACTAGCAATCTGGGGTGGGGGGAAAGGGAAGGAAAAAAATTTGGAACCCGATTTTGCAAAATTGAATTTTGAAAATTATCTATGCACGTTTTGAAAATAAACAGCTTTAATTAAAAAAAATTTTTTTAATCAAACAAAGATTTTTATATTTACTGGAGTTTACTGAGTAGAAAGAAGAACACAAATCCTCAATTTATGCAAATGGCTTTGACAGATGAATGGGGGATGGACTGGACTAGGGAAACCCTTGAGGCAGGAAGACAAACTAGAAGGCTATCACAGCTGTCTATACATAAGGCAGAGTGGTAGCTGTGTGATAGGAGTCAAGGAGATGTTGGGAAAATGTCATGAAGGTGGAAACAACAAAACCTGGCAACATCTCAGCTGAACTGAGCATGAGAGAAAGGTCAAGGATGGCACTTGGATTAAAAGCCAGGTAAGCAGCAGGATGGTGGCAGTTATAAGAAAGTAAGAGAAGCAGGTTGGGGGGAAAGACAATGAGTTTTGTTTGGGGCATGTTGACCTGGAGAGGTCTATGGGGTCTCTAATTCAAGATGTCCTATTAGTGATGTGAGGCTGGAACTTGGGAAAGAGATAAGAACTATATGTACAAATCTGTGAATCCTCTGCACAGTGTTAAAGTATTGATTCCTGAAGTATTAAGAAGCTCACCAAACAAGAGGAGAGGTACAAGTTAAGGCTCAGATGAAGATCCAGGCAAGGAAACTGACCGTCCATTCCGTAGCCTCAGCAAGGTTTGAAAATATTTTTTCTGAGTGAAGAGTCTAAAATATTCTGTGAAGTTGCATTGTAAAAATAAAACCATGGTATAAGTTTAATATGATTATTAAATGCAAAGTTCCCTGGAAATAAAAATGGAAGATAACTTCATCAGGAAAGTGCTTCGGAGGGAGCCAGGAAAAGTCTCCTGCAGCTGGTGGGATTTGAGTTTAGTCTTGGAGAAAGCCAGGGGAGCAAAGGTTGAGGTCAGAGGGAGTGAGGTGAGAAGGAGAAGATTTCAGGAAGGGGGGCAGCCACAATGAAGATCTGGAGCTAGAAGATGAAGGACAGCAAGAAATGTCACTAGATCATAGAGTACGTGGAGACAAGAGAAGTACAAGATTGAAAAAGCTCACTTCATGCTTTGCAGACATTCCCTCTCGTGTGATTCTGGTATAGTAGAAAGACACTGGACTTAGAATCAGGGTGTGTGTGTGTGTGTGTGTGTGTGTGGACAGCACGTGTAACATGGTCTTCTGTGTTCATATAAACTATGGTTTCCCTTCTTTAGCTCTGTCATCTGATGGGCTGGTGGCTTTAAGGATTGTTCCACAATAACCACTAAATTCCCTCCCTGGTCTATATACTACATAATTGTTCTATTTGAAACATATTATTTTGGTTTGCTCTGTCAGATTTACTACTTTGACAAATGTTGGCATTTGTTGGTGTGTCAACTAACCCAAATATCTGAGTCATTCACAAGCTGCTGATGCTCTTACTTATAATCATTTGTACCAAGTTGGTACCGTCTTTAAATTGATAACAATTTCTCACATAAACCATTTGTGTAATTGGGAAAAACTCCAATTTTCAAGCTCCACATAATGGACACACTACATTTCATATGTTATCATTAACCATTTTAAATCAAAGGCCACGATTCAATTTTTTTGCATGGGATGTAGGGCAATCCAAAGTGATTAAAGGCAGCCCTAAGTAAATAACATGGAAGAAGCTATAAAAAATGCAAAAGCAAAAATTCAGAATAAAACATGAAAGTCTTATAATAACTTACATTTACATAGGCCTTTAAGTTTCGCAAACACTGTACAAGTATCATCTTAATAAGTCCAATAGCAATCCCCCAAAAAGATTGTTATTATCCTCATTAAAAAATAAGGAAACTGAGACTGATAGGTTAAATGACTTGCCCAGGATCACCCAGTAAGCGTCTGAGGCAGGATAGAGACTCAGAGCTTCCACAATTCATGTTCAGCCCTTCTTTTCACAATGCTATTTAACTGCCAAGTAATGGTGCATCTTCATCTGAATCTTAAGAAAACAATCTGCCAAAATGAAAACTCCCTAGAACATCATAATTAAAATCCAGTTTCAGAGTCAAAAAAAAAAAAAAAATACAGTAAGCAGCCAAAAAGAAGGAAGTAAAATACCAAGGAGCCAGAGTCAGGAACACACATGATTTAGCAGCCACCACTATAAAGGAATAAGGAGTTTAGGATGTTATATTCCAAGAGGGGATGATAGAGATTTCCAGCCAAGAATAATTCAATGAGAGAAACCGAATTCAGTGCTACAGAGGGAATACAGTATCTTTAATGTGATAGAAGATTTACCAGCATTCTGGCCAGAAAGCCAGAGCTGAGTAGAAACTCTGAAGTTCAGACAAAGAAATGAAGAGAAAGAAAAATGGGTAAACATGATTGAACTATGATAAGGGACTAAATAAGAATAAAGTGCTGATACATTCACATATGCAGAAATGATATATCTCTCCTTGGACTTCCCCATTATCATCATCAGGGGTCACAGAGTCCAATTAGACAAGCCTTGGAAGTGATTTTGTTATATCTTGATAATATTTAGAAAAGAAGCTGGGGGGGGGGGGAGGAGAGTAAGGTTAAATTGTCTCACAGAATTAAAGTGTACAAGTAAATATCTATACAAACACAGAGGAGATGAGGGAAATGGCTGATATTTGAACCTGTCAAAGGAAGAGAGAGAAAGAGAGAGAGAGAGAGAGAGACACAGAGAGAGAGAGAGAGAGAGAGAAAGAGAGAGAGAGAATTTGATATAGAAATATATTTGCAAATTAAGAGGTAGGGGGAATTTGATGGAGGATAGATTAAAAAAAGGATTAGTGCAAAGCAAAACAAAATCTAAGATTATACAAAAAATGTTTACTGCTCTTTGAGGTGATAAAGAATGGCTACAAACTGAGGAATAGATCTTCCAATTATTTTATATAAATATGATCGAATACTCTAGTGTTGATGACCAAACACAATTCCAGGAACTAATGAGGAAACAAATTACCCATCTCCTGATGGAGTGGTGAAGGATTTGGAATATAGAATGGGATGAAATTTATTTTTTCAACATGGCCAATGCAGATATTTGTTTTGATTGGCTATACATAATTATAATGATTTTTATTTTTGTGCTCCTAATTGAAACAGGGTAGGGAATGGTTAGGTAGGAAAGTGAAAACGTAGAAAACGTAGATTTTGGTTTAGACAAATGAAATATTTTTAAAAAATAAAAAATAATGAAAAGGAATACATGAAATGAGAGAATTAGAGAGATTAACCCCAGAGCCCTTCCAATTTCTCATTATACTATATATCTCAATATACTATCCAATTTCCTATTACACTATCAATGGGATCTCAATTGAAGAGGAAGGGGAAAGGAGGAGGAACCAAACTAAAATATTTCTAGTTATTCACCCAATGTTGGCATAAATTAATTGAGGAATGGAGGAGAAATAATTGACCTTCCTTTTTTCCCTTCCCACAACAAAAAAGATTAACTTCTCTCTTGTTCAACTCTTTTTGTTCACTTCATCCTTGGAATCCTTCTGGATACTTAATAGGACACAGATCTCCCAAAGTCAATAAAGACTAAAGTCAAACACAACTCCCACCACATTCCAGCTCCCTGTACCATCCGGAGGCAGAATTCTCAGCATCAGGAAGTTTTCTCAAATAACCCCAGAAGACATCTTCAGCTCTAGCAGAATGTGAGTGGATACCCTCATTTCTTTTTATAATAATAGATATAGTCATAGGTAAACCAAAGCTAGTGATAACCAATCAATATTAGATAAGGTAGGACTAGAAGATGAATAAGAAAAGAGGCTGAGCAGAGGATCATGGGATGTTAGAGCTGGGAGAGACCTTGGAAGCCATCTAATCATATACTTTTCATCCCATAGCAGAAGAAACTGAGGGTTATTTTGGATTATTTCTAAGGGCCTTCTTTAGTGACAACAATTTAATAATCATTTTAAATGAATTCTTAGTCATTTTAAGTTTTCTCTTACTTAAATCCAACATTAAAAAAAGTCACGTATGCAAAACATTTAAAATAAAACAAGCATTTATTAAGTACCTATTATGTGTCAGCCACAGTAATTGTTTTATAAACAATTCATCACAGGACTATTTTAAATGGCAAACATGTTTAGCACACTTCATATATAATTTTGATTAAGTCCTCTCTTTAAAGAACTGTCAAAAGTTATGTAACCATTCTTCCCAAGAACAATCAACAGAGATAACAATCTCTCTTACCTATATCAATACATTGGAACAATGATCCATCCCAAAATAAACGTGTAGATAAAGTAAAACTAAATCCCTCTTCCATTAACAGAGGCAGGGGAAAATGTAGCTTCGGGAGCAGCCATGGCAACAGGTGCCTGTCATAGTCACAACTTGACTAGATGGCACCAAACTCTAAATGACATGAACCTGGCATGGTGTAAATTCAAATATTTAAAAGATATTTAAATCCTCTATACTTGGCAGTGGAAGAGATAAAGTTTGGATAAGAAACAGGTCTGGTTCTGTCTTTCAATTTAGAGCCTAAAAGAAGGAAAAACACCAAGATAATTATGTTATATGTTGTTATAGGGATAAATTTTGGAGATGCTTCTGATTTTTAAAGGCTAGGGAGGTATTCAGCTGCAAAAAATAAAGGGAGGGGGGAGAGGAATAGATTAAAATTTCATTTGGGAAATGACCCAAAAAGAGGAAATTCAGAGCGCAAACTAGTTCAGGTTTGCGGGAAGCATGGAAAATAGCCTTAAGATATGGCTGGAAAGAGAGTGCTGAGTGCCAGGTGAAGGAGTGCAAACAAAAGGGAGCCACAGATATTTCTGAGCAAGAAAATTTTCACAAAGAAACAAGGGTGATTAAAATCATCATCTAAAAAAAATTAATTGATTTTTTTTCCTGAGACAATTGGATTTAAGTGATTTGCCCAGGGCCACACAGCCAGAAAGTGTTAAGAGTCTGAGGTCAAATTAGAACTCAGATCCTCCTGACTTCAGGGCAGGTGCTCCATCCACTGCACCACCTGGCTGCCCCAAATCATAGTCTTTTATGATGTTTAAGTGGTCATCACCAGAGTTGCCTACTACTACTACATATGCTTTACTTTTCTTCATTCCTGCAATCAAGAGTAAGTGATTTATCTAAGGTCACACTGATAGTAGGTGAGGTTACATTTGATCTCAGGTCCTCCTGGCTTTACACCATGCTATCTATGTAGCATGTTGCCCCAATGTAATTAGAATTTTAAAGCAATCTTATTTAAGGGGACGATGATGATATGTAATGTAACCTGAATTCTAAATGGAGCTTTTCAGGGTTCACAGCACTTTTGCCTCTTTCTTGACCTTCACCATCATTCTCTGACATAGTTCAAAGATATAGAAAGGCACACATGAAAAGGAAAATAAAATAAACCTCATTGGATTTTTATAAGACTGTCACTTTTGCCTCAAGGAATGAGATCTCCTTTCTTGATCTGATTTTTCTTATGCAGCAAGATAACTATATAAATATGTATACCTATATTGGACCTAACATGTATTTCAACATATTTAACATGTATGGGACTACCTGCCATCTGGGGGGAGGGAAGGAGGGAAAAATTAGGAATAAAAGGTTATATATAATGTTGAAACAAAGGGTCAATGTTGGAAAAATTACCCATGCATATGCTTTGTAAATAAAAAGCTTTAACAATTAAAATAATAATACAAAATATAATAATTAAAATAATTTTTAAGATAAATAAATTTTTTAAAAAAAGGAACCAGATCTCCCTTTAATGGGGACTTAGTAAAGCTATCGATGTTTTATAACCAACCAAGCAAAAAAAGCCGGAAAGTGAATGAGAAACCATTGCAGGTCCTTGAAATTAAGTGAAGACCATCTTTTCCATGGGTAATAGTCATAAATGGATAATGAGTGGGTAGTGAAGTCCTGGCTGCCATCAGAACAATCCAGAAGTGACTGCAAAGGGGGAAATAAAGATAAGAGGGCACAAATTGCTGGGGGAGATTTTGGGTAGCTATTACCTAGTGATTATGGTCATCTGGCAAAGAAACATTTCTGGGAAAAACAATTTCAGAAAAATACCTCCGTACCTCTGCCTGGTTAGAAACTTCTTGGCTGTTCTAATAAGGAATTATTTTGTCTAAGCATCCTTGGTAACAAAAAAAAAAAAAAAAAAAAAAAAAAGAAAGAAAGAGAAGCATAGGAGCTACCTGGGGAAAGGAAAATGAGGCACAAAAGTAGGGAACAATAAGACCTGGGCGTCTTCCCAGAAGCTTATATGAATCCATAAAGGAATCCTAGACTTGTTAGTTTCATGAGATGCACTACCAAGTAGCCTACAGCAAAATAATTTACATTAGGTGCCCATGTTATAGGCACCCTAGTGCGCAATGCCAAGTCGAGAGTCACAAACACCCATCTCTCTGAGTTCAAATCAGACCTCAGACATGTACTGAACCGGGTGACCCTGGCAAAGTCACTTAATCCTGTTTGCCTCAGTTTTCCTCAACTGTAAAATGAGCTGGAGAAAGAAAAATAAACCATTCCAGGGTCTTTGCCAAGAAAATCCCAATAGAATCAGACAAGACAAAATGTTTGAGCAACTGCAAATAGAAAAATAGATTGAGCTTGGTTACTTGGTCTTCATTAATTGGCTATTATGATGAGAAAATTATAAGCTAGATATCCAAAGGAGCGAGATTATCATCCAAATAAACATAATGTGTTTATGTAAATAAAGATAAAATTCATTTCTTGAATTTTTAATACTATTAAAAAAGTAAATAGCTCAATCAAAATCTTAATAACTAAATATTTTCTGGGGGTATTCCCTATGCTTAGCACTTCAGTTAGTGCTGTGAGGATGAGTTTTGCTTCTCATCCCTGAAAAAGCTTACAATCTCTCTGGGTAGATATGAATATTTTTTTAGTTTGGTCTAGAGTTGTGATTTAATTGGTGTAGGGAACTCCACTGGAGAAGGAAATGGCAAACCACTCCTGTGTCTTTGCCAAAAAAGCCCCAAACTGGATCATTAAAAATCTGCCTGAAATTGATTAAATGAAGGAAACTTCAGATAGGCAGAGCTGCAATTTCAATCTCAAATGGTCCCAAAGTTGTCCTGGGGGGACTGCTAGGTAAATGATTGACTTTCTCACCTATGTCAGAGCAAAGACTTGACACATCTTCCAGAAGTCAAGTCCAGCTCTGCCTCCATCTCCCCATACATGTTGCCTCTCAAAAAACATATGGTTTGAAATTGTTGCATGTTGTTCCAATTCCACAGATAGTAGAAAAGCTAAAATAGTGAAGACCAGCTTTAATCTGGATTGATTGCCTCCCTAAATCACATTAGTCTTTCTTTTATTATTTGGAAAATAATTTACAAGGAAGAATAAGTATTTGTGAAGAGAAATGGACTTTAAGACAGTTGTAAGAAAACTAATTTAGTGACAAAGACTTTTAGGAGAGTGTAGTATAAAGATTTAGAGCTAGCCTTGAAGCCAGGAAGACTTGGGTGCAAATCTTGTCCAAATCAGTCAGAATGACCTGTGGGACTGGGGATAAGGACCACAGCCAACCCCAAGACTTCAAGTTATTAAAAAGGTCTGCAGGGGTAGGAGGCGGAGGCATTTCTCCAATAGGGAGTCTCCCTACCCTGAAAAAAGAAAGCACAGGAAATAAACTGATTTGACTTTGAAACTGGCTTTCTGGACATAGCCTTTGTTGTTAAAAATTGTATCTGTTCAAAACATATATATCCTTCTGCTTCCTGGGTAGTTGGACCTTGTTCCTTTCCTGAAGCACTCCAGATCTAGTTGTAAAATTCCATGCCCAAAGCAGTCTCATTAATTGGAGGCCTCAGCCTTGATATCAGATATAGGAAACCAACTGGACATGGCTGAATGAAACCTCGCCTCTCTCAAGTATGTTTGGCTTTATCCTGCCCAGCAGTCCCTGGGACAGGACAGAATGCAGGTATGCTTGCTCCAAACTGGAAGGGCCAGGGACCAGCTTAACCTGGGTATTAGGGAGAGGGCGTAGAGAAAAGGAGGGTGCTGGATCATTAATTCTCTCCCTCTTCCTGCTGGGGCTTACAGATTATCTTTCCCAGGCCCAGATGTCACTCTGATGGCTAAGTAGGAACTAAAGCCTGCCCACCCCTCCAGAGATTCAATGATATTCTTATTCATATGGTGACTATGGCCTAGCTGTATGTTTGCTCCCCAAAGGCAAAATTATCTCAAGTAACTTCAATTGTATAAATTAAAATGTGCCAGAGAAATGCCTACTGCTTCAGACCACTGACCCCCAGAAACCAAGGCGTTCCAGAAATGGAGAAAAAGCCCAGCTCAAGAATGGGACAGACTTGAAGGAGTTTGGGAGCAAATCACTGAAGAAGGAAGCAATCATAGAAAGCTTCACAGAGGAGGAGGGACTAGTGTCTAACAGAAAGACAAGACATAGAAAGGAAGGAAAGTGAAGAAAATATGCATTTATGTGGTGCCCACTATGTGCCAGGCTCTGGGTTAAACACTTAGCAAAAATCTCTTTTGATCCTCATAATAACCTTGTGATAGCTGAGAAAACAAGGTTAATTGTCATGGTTAGGGTCCCATAGCTAGTAAGTTTCTGAGGCAGGATTTGAATGCAGCCCTGATATCACTTAGGAAAGGCTTTCACACAGGGAAGCAAAAATGAGAACCGAATATAATTCGTATAGTAAAGAGACACTTTAAAGATTCTCTGTTAGAATAATTTTGGAAATAGCTCTTTTCTGAGCTAGCAGTCACCAAAAACATCCCCCGTCCTGCTGAGGTCTTTATTCCGGAGGTATAATGGTGTAAGGGGATTCTGGACAGTAATTGCGGTCCCTTTGAAACTATGCAGAGTACATCGGATGTGCTTAGCCAATGCAATTCTCTATCTGGAAGAGGCTGGTGAGACTCCTTCCAAAAGAGTCCTAATGACAGGTTATGGAAGGATGTGCTCTGCACCTTCCTCCCGTTTGGGAACCACATAGTAAATAGAAGGCTCATCTGACTGGCATCAACTCCACAGCCAGAACTGGGGGAAACTTCAAAAGACCTTACTTAGTGGCCTTTTTTCTTCAGCAGACTTCTTTCTCTCTCTTTCTCTTTTCAAAAGACAGGCATGGATAATTTTTCAACATTTATCCTTGTAAAACCTTGTGTTCCAAATTCGCTCCTTTTCCCCCAACTCCTCCCCTAGATGGCAAGTAATCCAATATATATTAAATATAATAAAATACATGTTAAATCCAATATATGTGTACATCTTTATACAATCATCTCAGCAGACTTCTTGATGGCAGATAATATCCTTGCTTCTAAGGGATTTGAATGTGGATTTGGTGGGATGAAGGCTATGAAGTAAATTGGACCACACTCTTCAGAGAGTGAGGTGGTGTGAGGAAGTGTCCCTCCAAGGTGCCAGGTGGAAATGTTTAGACTTTTGTGCTTCTGAATCTTCAAAGTAAATATCCCATTTATAAACTGATTGATAATAATTGGTTAAAAATAGGTGGAGGGAGAAGGTTTTTGGCAATGGCATTGGAGTTGAACCACCCTAACTCCTGGAGGGGTGAGGGATGGAGAAGCCTGGCTCTGAGAGAGTGAGTCTAATGCCCACTCAGTACAGACAGCACTCCTGCAAACTGTGGCGGGGAGAAGATGCTGAGAGACACTAGGTGGCGACATAGTGCAGAGAGTGATCTTCCCGAGTTCAAATCCGGCTTCAGACAATTGTTAGCCATGTGACTCTGGGCAATCCACTTAACTCTATTTGCCTCAGTTCCTTATTTGTAAAATGAGCTGGAAAGGAAAAGTTAAACCATTTCAGTATTTCTGCCAAAAGAATCCCAAATGGGGCATGAAGAATTGGCCATTACTGAAATAACAACAGCAAAATATTTTAAGAAACAGAGCAGCCAAAAATATCTTCATTTGTGTTATTTTAAAATTCATCTTTGAGAAAGAAGAGCAAACAGTAAGAATCTATCTCTCCCGGACTTTTGAGCAACCAGGACAAATTAGTTGATGAAGTGAAGGTTAATAGGTGACGTGGAAAAGGCTGTGGTGACTGTTAGGAGGCAGCCTGAACTCATTATTGATAGCAAATTGTTCAAACATATTGTTTCATTTTTGGACAGAATCACCATATGGGCAGATCTGGAGAATGCTGAAATAGAGAATCTTGATCTCAATGAGAGATCTGACAAGATTTCTCTCAACTAAAACTCTTCTGCAAGAAGCCCTTCGGAGTCATATTCCATTAGTGTTTTCCCTACACATTTATCTCCAATTGATCCTGTTTGTATCTTCTTTGTATATAATTGTTTGATTAGTCTGTGAACTACCTGAGAGTCCAGATTCTACTGCAGAGCTCCCCGCTCTCCCCCTGCTGGTATCTCTTGCACTTCCCACAGCGCCTGGTAAATAGCAGGTACTTAATAAATGTTGTCTTGAAGAAAAGAACTATGGGTTGAAAAACAGTTGTTCAGTAGAGGTATATATAGCTGGCTAAACAATCACCTCCAGTATTAATGGATCAATGTCAACTGGAAGTACTCCAAGTAGTTGCATCCTTGTCCTGGCCAACACTTTCATTAGACTTGAAAACCTGGAAGGCATGTATCATATTTACATTTGACACATTAGCTATCTCTTTCAGTTTTATTAGATGACAAAATTAGCTTGCAAAAAATGGCAATTATGAAATAGAGTAAGGATGAATGCACACTCCTAAACTTAGGAGCAAAAAAAAAAAAAAAAAAACCCAATTCATAAAGTAAAAGGTGAAAGAGATCTTGTTTAATGACAATCCACATGAAAAAGGTAATGCTTATTAATGGGCTTAAAGTACAATGTGAGTCAATAGTGTGATGTGATTTCCAAAAAAAAAGTGAATGCTATTTTTAAAAGACTGTGGTAAAAGAAGAATGGTATCCAGCACAAGCAAGATAATATTCCCACCATGCTTTAAACTTGCTTCCACATTCAGAATATCATATGAAACTAAGCAGCCCATTTTAAGGGAAAAGCTTAAAATGTGATCATAATTTAATACAACAAGAGAAGGAGGATGAAAATGGGAAATGAGTCTAGCATTAAGTCCTGTCAGAAATGGCTGAAAGAAATGTTTATCCCCAGAGAAGATAGAGAAGTGTAAAGGAACAGGACAGCTCTTTTCAGTTATCTGTCTCAGGAAAGAGAAAAGCAATTCTCTGGTGTTCCAAAGAAAGGAAATGAGGGCCAAAGGGCAAAATCTCAAAGTGGCTAGATTTAGGCTTGGTATATAAAAACAAACAAGTAAACAAACCAAAAATTTTGCTAATAAAGATATAGATAGATAGGCTGACAGGCAGATATTAATTGAACTCACTGAAAATATTACAGAAAATATTAAAGGGAGTGGCCAAATGACCAACTTTTGGGAATATTCTAATTTAAAGATTTACATGAGGTAAGAGGCTAAAGGGCAATCTCAAATTATTAAGGTCCTAAAAGTCTTTCTTCTTTTCTTTTTCCCTTTTCCTATGTTTAGACCTCAGATTGATCAATGATACATATAGAAATAAGTGAGCCCCATGACTTCCAGTCTTGAATAGATGAAAAAAAAATAAAGAGGTTGACAATTCCTGTGCTAAATATTATTTTAAAATTTTGGGAGAAAACAAGGATTTCAAAACAAAAGATCTGGATGTGAATTCTGACTCTTTATTATCTATTTTACTTTGAAAAAAATGACAACTTCTCCAAGACTCAGTTTCCTCATCTGCAAAATGAAGGGCTGAGGCTGGATGATTGAGAAAGAATGAGCTAGCTCTAAATCCTTTTAATCCCATGATATCAAAATATTTCAGCTCTCCATCTCTGACTCCAGAAGCTTCTCCACTATCTGTCCCAGGTTTCTGCTGCCTTTTAAGCTAGAACAGCTCAGGCTCATCTGCTTAGTCTTTCCTAGCTTAGACAGCGGGCTCTTACTGGTCTTTCAAAAATGTTGTCTAATTCAATTTTTGTTTGTTTTCATCCTGAACTTATTGTGAGGGAATTTGTAATTTCTCTAGGGTAGATTTTGCAAAGCAGACAGGAACATCTTAGTCTACTTTCATTTACCTTGTCTATAGGTCATAGATTTATTTGCATGTTGTCTCCCCAAATAGAATGAAGTCCTTGATGGTGAGAACTATTTTTGTCCTTTATTATATCCCTAGTGCTTACTTAATGCATTGCCTATCACCTAGGAAATGCTTAATAAATGTCTGTTGACTTGATTATAATTTGTAACACAAGACCTGCTCCTGGGGGATACAGAGACACAAACCCAAAGTTTTTAGATTGGTAAAGACTCCAGAAATACACCAAAATGGAGACATGGGTAATTATTCAAGAAACTATGACTTAGGAAGGATCTGACAAGTTTACGTTTGGAGTAAATACAAGAACTGTTAGGGAATCTTCAATCCTTCAATCCTCAAACCATTGTGTTAGCTCTACATCTGCTGTATGTTCTTATTCTCTGACTACCAATTGGTTTATGTGGGATTCTCAGATCCTTGGTTTCAGACTTGAGTTCTCTGAGGACAAGAATTATTTCTTACTCATTTTTGAATCTCCCCCTTGTGACTCTTGTTTCATGCCAGACCGTGCAGTGTTTGCTGAATTGGTCATCAGTGTCTAGAAAGGAGCAACTGTTCCAGTTGAGGAATTCCGAGATCCCAAATGCCACCAAATCTGTTAACTGGACAGATGGCGAGAGTCCTCATCATGGATCCCAACACATTTTACAGACAACGATTCAAAATCTACCAGCAACCCAAACTCCCTTCTAGATCCCTCCATAGAGGGGGAAGATAAGATAAGCATTTGTATAAAAACCCCCATGTGCCAGCGACTGTGCTTTATAAATATCATCTAATTGAATATAGTAAATATGATTCCAATAGTCACTCTAATTCCATACTTGACTGACAGCCAGCAAAACACTTCACACCTCTGGGGAAAGTAATTGGCAAGAAGTTAGCAAGAAGTTCTCTGTTAGCAGAGAATACAAGCTTTAACAAGTTGCCAAAACAGACGTATACAGGGTCCTTAATCAAAGAACTATTGATCTCTTGGACAATGATGGATAGGAGGAAGGAAGGGAGGAAAGAAATATTGGAGGAGAAAAATGAAGAAAACTGTGTCAGGCAATGTGCTAATTCTTCCAAATATTATTTCATTTGAGACTGACAACAACCCTAGGAGGTAAATGCTGTTATTATCTCCACCTTACTGATGAGGAAACTGAGGCAGAGACAGGGTAAGTGACTTGCCTAATTTCACACAGCCAGTAAGTGTCTAAGTTCCTGACTTCAGGTCGGGCTCTCTAACCACTTCACAAACTACCTGCTTTGGGTAGGAAGAAAAACATAAAATTTACTTAAATCAAAGAATGGATGTCTACTAGCTACAAAGAAAAAACTTTTTAAAAATGTTACTGATGCTTCATAAAGTTGGGTATGTAACTTTCAAAATTTCACAGATACTAAGATTAGGAAATCTAAAAATTGGTTCCACTGAGATTGATAACCATGAAGGTATTTTTTCCCCCTTTCAGAAAGAGAATGGGGAATGGAAAAGAACAGATTTACTTCTAGCAGTGCTGTGTTTAATTTAATTTAATTCCAATTTGTACGACAGAGCTCTTGTGAAACTATGAACAAGTTCCACGAGCTATTTGGGCTTCAGTTTCCTTAGCTCCAAAGTGAGGAAAACGGATTAGAGTATGTCTTAGGTCACTTCCAAATTTCAATCTTATAACACTGAGGCTCTCTCAGTAAGTTAGCAAGCAGTTATTAAGCAACAGGTGCTGTGCTTGGTGCTGATGATAAAAATACAAATAATGACATAATCCCTTACCCCAGGAAGTTTAAGTGCATTTGTCAAGGTCACAGAAGCGATAGCACTGAGAATCACACCCAGAACTCCTAGCTCTAATCCTGTGAGCTTTCTTCTCTATGTTACTGCTGGGTATCCCACCCATAACGAGGCTAAGAAAAAATATATTTGGTGACTTAAGGACAAAAGGATCTTTAAATATGCCTTGAAGCTCTAAAATCCAAGGCTTTGAAATAGAATCATCATCTATCCTTGCAACGCCTTTGATAGCAGTCTCCATCATCATAAATCATTTACACTCAACATCACTCAAACTCTAGGACATCTAACATAATCTTTTCATCATATCAATTTCTCAGGCAACCAAGGGAGTCCACCCTGTTTTCAAAATTGAAATTAAAGTCATCAGTCTGGCATTCTAGACTCCTGCTCATTTCCAAATTAAATCAGGATTTTTCCTCCACATGGGTCCCTCCTTTCTGCCAGGCTGGGCTTCTACAATCTCTTCCATGGCTTTGGGTACAAGGATTAACCATTTTGGCAAGAGCTGACACTATCAGTTTTAAGAGCTATATACCTGACCATCCGACTCCTTTCGTTCATTCTGTGAGTTCTCCTTGGCCCTGTGCCATGTTCTGTACGAGAAAGCTCAGCTACAATCTCTCTTCTGTGCCTTGGAGACTTCATAGTTCCAAGAAAACTCCAGCAGCCACAATTTCAGGATAGAAATAGTATATTATGTCCCATCCATGCTTATAAATATAATAATAATAACTATAATAATACCATGGTATCACACTTTAAAGTTTGTAAAACACATATATATGCATACACATAGATTTTATATATAATGTGTGTACTTATATTTACACACTCATACCCACAAACACACACACACACACACACACACACACACACACACACACACACACACTGAGGATTTCATTTCTTTTTTTCTGTTTTTTTGCCAAGGCAATCGGGGTTAAGTGACTTGCTCAGGATCACACAGTTAGTAGTGTTAAATGTCTGAGACCAGATTTGAAATCAGGTCCTCCTGACTTCAGGGCTGGTGCTCTAGCCACTGAAACCACCTAGCTGCTCCCACATGGAAGATTTCCATCTAAGATTAGATTTGAACTCAGATTTTTCTGACTCCAAGTCCAATGCTCCCTTCACCGTGCCACTTAGCTACCCTTTTCTTCAGTTTTGTGGAGCAGCCAGAAGATCAGAGATGTTAGGGACATGTCCACACAGCCAGTAGGTATTGAAGTCAAGATGTAAACATTTGTCCAGTATTCCATGCTGCCTTTCCAAAAATACATTGCAACACAGTAAAGTACACATGTGTAGAGTGCCTACGATATACTATATTATGAATAAATGTTATTAATATTATATTGTTATCAGAGCACACTAAGCCTTGAGTATAATCTAGGATACAATCTAGGAATGGAACACAGCAATGACACAAATATATCCACAAACACACAAAACAGAACTTCACACTTAAATTGTAATGCAAATAATTTTTTTTAAAACCACAGATTAGTTCAGTGAGCTGAGGAACAGGTTAGGATTCAGGAATTAGAAATCTGCAACCTGACTCTGCCAATAGTTCTCCCTGTGGGACTTCCAAAAAGTCAAATAAGTTTCTGAATCTAGTTTAGTTTCCTTTCCATTTAAAGAAGACATCAAAACTGCTTGATATTCAGCAGAGAATAACTAGCGAAAATGTTTGTAATATATTTGGGAAGAAGTGCTGCAGAAAAGCCAAATTACAATTTTCAGAATCAAGCTGCTGGGCAGGAGTATTTGGCTTACAGAATAGAACCGCTCTCAGACTCCTCGAGGCTCTTGTATACGAAAAGTACCTTTGGGAATCTTTAATGGGAGCAATTAGTCTGAGCCTTAGCTTTGCATCTGGTCTGGAAGGCGCCATTGACAAACGCATGATTTGTCCCTAAACCTAACATTCGAGCATTGTTTATGCAAGGGTAAATGTTTCTTGGAAGTTTCTACCGTAATTAAAAGTGGCTCAGCCTATGAGTGGGGCTCTCAAGGACCCCCCTGGCGGAGGACTCTTCAGATACCTACAGGAGATTTGAGATTCTCTGGTCATCTGCTCCCCTCCCGCTACCAACCACCCAGATTGCAAGACTCCAGTTTGTTTAGTACCCAGTTTGCCATAGAACAGAATAAAGTGACTGACTCAGAGATGTGAATGACCAACATACTCAAGCATCCCAGGGATACAGCGCCACAAGAAGAACTTTTTAAGCCCAAGAAGAGACTAGAATGAACCCTTCCTGCTAAACTGGTCTATTTGCTCTTCCTCAAGTGGAATTTGCCACCCATTTCCTGATTGCTTGACATTTCAAGGGAAATGGAAAGGACATAAGCATTTATATAATGCCTATTACGTGCCAGGCACTGAGCTAAGTGCTTTACAATTACCTCATTTGATCCTCACAACCCTGGGAGATAGGTATTGTTGCCCCGTTTTACAGTTGAGGAAACTGGGGCCACCAGGGGTGAAGTGGCTTGCCAGGGTCGCACAACAAAGAAGATCTAGGACCTGGTCCTCTATTCCTTATGCCATTTCACTGCTTCCACAATCTGTTTCTCAAACTCCGTTCTAGACTTCCTAAGTTCTTATTGGATTCAGCTTGGGGTACCTCCTAGTCAGGCCTTTTCTGATTTCCCTTAGATATGGTTCTCTGTCCCTCTTCAAATACTCATGTATGAACTCATCTATTGACAGATGCATTGCCTTCTTTCTCCCTCCAAATTAGAAGCTTCTTGAAGGCAGATCCTTTTTTGCTTAATAAACTCTTGCACTGTGTTTTTAGAGATGAGGGCTTTCTAAATACAGGGGCCATTCTCATGTCTCTTCTAGACAGTATGCCTAACCCCTCCACCAATTCCAACAATATAAATGAAAAATCTCTCAATCTATACAAGGAAATGTGTATGGAGTCAGTATATTTAGCCTTCTTTCTTTAAAAAAAAATTTTTTTTAATATATGCAAAGATAGTTTTCAACATTCACCTTTGCAAAATCTTGGGTTTCAAATTTGTTCTCCCTCTCTACTCAGCACAGCCTCCCATATATAGCAAGCAATCCAGTGTAGGTTATGTATATTATATGTAGATTATATGTAATTCTTCTAAACATATTTCCACATTCACCTTGCTACAATATAAGAAAAATCAGAAGAGAAATCAGAGGAAAAAAAAACCCAAGCAAACAACAACAAAGTAAAAGTATTATGCTTTGATTCACATTCAGTCTCAATAGTTCTCTCTGTGGATGAGGATGGCTCGCTCCATCTCAAATCTATTGGAACTACCTTGAATCACCTCATTACAGAACAGAGCTAAATCCATCACAGTTGATCATCACATAATCTTGTTGCGGTGTACAATGTTCTCTTGGTTCAACTCATTTCTTTTCAGGCTTTTCTGAAATCAGCCTGCTTATCATTTCTTATAAAACAACAATATTCCATTATATTTATATACCATAACTTACTCAGCCATTCCCCAGCTGATGGGAATCTACTCAGTTTCCAGTTCCTTGACATTACAAAAGGGGCCGCCACAAACATTTTTGCACTGTTTCCCCTCCTTTATGATCTTTTTGGGATACAGACCCAGTAGAGACACTGCTAGATCAAAAGTTATACACAGTTTGATAGTCCTTTGGGCATAGTTCCAAATTATTCTCCAGAATGGTTGAATCATTTCACAACTCCACCAGTGATGCATTAGTGCCCCAGTTTTCCCACATCCCCTTCAATGTTTATCAGTCTTTCCCTGTCATCTTAGCCAATCTGAGAAGTGTGAAATGGTACCTCAGAGTTCTCTTAATTTGCATTTTTCTAATGAAGAGATACAGCAGTTTTCATATGGCTAGAAATGTCTTTAATTTCATCATCTGAAAATTCCTGTTCATATTCTTTGACCACTTATTAATTGGAGAATGACTTATTTTCTTATATATTTGCGTCAATTCTCTATGTTTTAGAAATGAGGCCTTTATCAGAAATATCGGATGTAGAAATTTTACCCCAGCTTTCTGCTTCCCTTCTAATCTTGGCTGCATTGGATTTTGTTTTGTTTTGTTTTGATAAAACCTTTTAAGTTTAATATAATCAAAATGATCCATTTTGTATTTTGTAATGTTCCCTAGTTATTCTTTGGTCATAATTTCCTTCCTTCTTGACAGATCTGAGAGGTAGACTATCCTTTGTTCTTATAGAATCACCCTTTATATCTAAAACATGAACCTATTTTGACCTTATCTTGGGTGTTAGATGTTCATTAATGTCTAATTTCTGCCATACTATTTTCCAATTTTACCAGCAATTTTTGTCTAATAATGACTTCTTATCCCGAAACTGGAGTCTTTGGGTTTATCAAACAATAGATTATCATAGTCACTGACTATTGTGTCTTGTGAACCTAACCTATTCCACTGATTAATTCCACTGATTCTCTATTTCTTAGGCAGTGCCGAATAATTTTGATGACTACCACTTTATAAAATAGTTAAGTCTGGTATACTAGGCCATCTTCCTTTGCATTTTTTTCATTAATTCCCTTGAAATTCTTCACCTTTTGTTCTCCTAGATGAATTTTATTATTATTTTTTCTAACTGTACTTTCTTGGCAGTTTGATTGATATGGCACTGAATAAGTAAATTTATTTATTTTAGCTTTTTATTTTCAAAATATATGTATATAGTTTTCAAAATTCAACCTTGCAAAAGCTTGTATTCCAAGTTTTTTCTTACTCTCTTAGATGGTAAATAATCTAATATATGTTAAATATGTTGTAACTCGTCTATACATATTTCCACAATTATCATGCTGCACAAGAAAAATCTGATCAAAAAGGGAAAAAATGAGAAAGAAAACAAAAAGCAAGCCAACCACAACAAAAAAAGATGAAAATATTATGTTGTGATCTACATTCGTCCCCACCATCTTCCCTCTGGGTGCAGATGGCTCTCTCAGTCACAAGTCTATTGCTACTGGCCTGAATCACCTCATTGTTGATGAGAACCATGTCCATCAGAAGTGATCATATAATTGCTGTTGCCATGAACCATGATCTCCTGGTTCTACTCACTTCAATAGGCAAATTAATTTAGGTTGAATTGTAATTTTTATTATATTAGCTCTAACCTTTTCTTTTAACTGCATTTCCCCAAAGACATGGGAAAGAATCAAGCAACTGATGGATGACAAAAGCTGATCAGCACGATTACAAATAAACAATATAATGTGGCAAAAATAAAAATGATCAACTTGAGCTGATTAATGGTCTTTCAAATATTTCTCATAGTTAGATTCTTTCAATTCAATGCAACAAATAAGTATTCATTAAGTATCCAGTGAATGCAAGACCCTAGAGAATATCAAAATACAGATACAACATGCACCCAATTCTCAAGGAGCTTACAAACTAATGTGGAGGAAAGAGGAAGATGATCCATGGACATAAAAAGGATAGGAACAGACAATTTTCAGAAGAACACAAAATTATCTACAGAGATATAAAAAAAACCCTCAAAATTACTAATAATTAGAAAAATGCAAATAAAAAATTCCCACATCAGATTGGCTTATATTGACAGAAAAGGAAAATAATAAATGTTAGAAGAGATGAGAGAAAACTGGGACACTAGAACAACTACTGTTGGTGGAATTGTGAACTGATCTAACAATTCTGCAAAGCAATTTAGAACTGTGCATACCCAAAAGAGAAAAAAAAAACTTACATGAATACAAATTGTGGTATATGATTATCATGAAATACTATTGTGCTATAAGAAATGACAAGTAAGATGATTTCAGAAAAACCTGGAAAGAGTTATATGAACTGAAACAAAATGAGATGAGCAGAACCAGAAGGACATTGTATACAGTAACAGCAACATTACACATGATCAACTGTGAAAGTCTTCCTGTTTTCACCAATACAATGATCCAAGACAATTTCAAAGAATTTATGAAAGTTCCACATCCAGAGAAAGAGCTGATGGAATCTGAATGCAGATCAAAGCATACTATATTACTTTCTTTCTTTCTTTTTTTTTAATGGTTTCTTTCTCTTTTTTTGGTCTGTTTTTTTTTTTTTTTCACAACATGACTAATATGGAAATGCTTTGCATGACTGCACATATACAGCTTATATCAAATTGCTTACTACCTCAGAGATTGAGAACATCAGGGTGGGAGGGAGGGAAAACATTTAGAACTTAAATTTTTTTAAAGTAATATTAAATATTAATTTTACACGTAGCTAGGGAAAAGCAAAATTATTTTTTTAAGAAAAAAAGAAAAAAAAAGGTGTCTAGACATAATTTCCTAAGCAGGCCTAAATACTTCTACAATTCACAATATTTATAAGAAAATTGCCTCTCAGATCTTGGCATGCAAACCTGATTGCACACTGATTACAAAAGCATCAGATTGCTTTTAGATCAGTCATTAATTTGATGACCACAGACCTGTTCTAAATTTATGCCAGGAGATTATTATGTGAAATTGTATACCTCAAATCCCATAATTTCAAGAACCACCAAAGATAGCTGCAGAAAGATAGATTAAGGGATATGGTAGTAAAATATTATCAAGTGAAAGGAATAGAACACATTGGAAGTGAGTCAGATTATCATTCATTTCTCATCATATCATTCACACTGAAAAATCCTTAATATTTGTCAATGAAGTAGGAAATGCTTGTAGACAACTTCATAACATTATATCATGGCCATCAACAAATCACTCCTAGTACCAAGATGAAGTATGGATACCCTTTTTATTCAAATTTAACAGTTGGTCTGGATGGAATCCTTGGGCCAAACTCCTCGTTGTGCTCTCCAGGATTTTGGACCAAAGCTCCAGAAAAAAAAGAAGATTTAGGAGAATGGATTTTATGAGTGTTTTCAAAATATTTAAAAACTGACTTGTGGGAGAGAATAGATTTATTCTGCACAGCTTTAGAAAGCACAGTTGCATCCAATGGCTGCAGTTCCAGTGACATAGATTTCAAGCTCAAAATAATGATACATGAAAGAGTAGGGTTGTTTACCAATGGAAGGGAAATAAGTGCCCCATTGCTGGCAGTATTCCAGCTGCAGAAGCTAGATGACCATCTGTCAGAAATGTGGGAGGAAGAATTCCTGCACTGCAACAGTCTGGAGTAATGACATTCAATACCCTTTGTAACACAGAGACCCTATAAAAATGAGTCAGGCTTAGAGAGACTTACATGAACTGATGTTGAGTGAAATGAGCAGGACCAGGAGATCATTCTATACTTCAACAACAATGCTATATGATGATCAATTCTGATAGACCTGGCCATCTTCAGCAATGAGATGAACCAAATCAGTTCCAATAGGGCAGTAATGAATTGAACCAGTTACACTCAGCGAAAGAACTCTGGGAAATGAGTGTGAACCACTACATAGCATTTCCTTCATAGTACACTATTTCAGAGTCCGATTCTTCTTGTGCAGCAAAATAACTGTATGGACATGTATACATATATTGTATTTAACTTATACTTTAACATTTTTAACATGTATTGGTCAACCTGCCATCTGGGGGAGGGGATGGGAGGAAGGAGGGGAAAAATTGGAACAAAAGGTTTGGCGATTGTCAATGCTGAAGAAATACCCATGCATATATCTTGTAAATAAAAAGCTATAATAATAATAAAAAAAATGAGTCAGGCTTGCTATCTACTTTGTATACATCATCTATGCTCTATTCTATTTCCCTTCATAAAGCGGTACCCTATGTCTGCCTTTGTATCCTCAGCACTTAGCATAATACCTAATATATGGTAAGTGTTAAATAAATGCTATTGATTTAATAGTAAGGCACTATAATTACCATCTCTTCATTAATATCCATATCTACAATTCTTCCTCTTTACACACAAACATCAACAAAAACATTTGCAGAGACAGCATGACATAATGTCTAGGGTTCCACCCCAGAAGCCAGGAAGACCTAGGGGTTCAGCACATCAATGAATGCTAGCTATGTGATCCTGAGCAAGTTACTTAACCCCTTATTACCCTAGAGCACGACTACTTTGACTTTTTCTGTGCATGACTCTTTTGCCTGAAAAATTTTTATGTAAACCTAACTAGAGCAGTATATAAAATAGGTATACAAATCAAACATTTATTGATAATAAATCATAATTTCATGAACTCCCCCATTCAGTTACTTATAACCCAACTAGAGTCACACACAACCCACAGTTTAAGAAGCTGGATTCTGTTCAGTCCACAGATGGTAATGATTTGCACGGGGTCCTTTTATCCAATGAAATCACAAGTCCAGGCCCTAGCTGTATTACAAGTTACACTTTGTGTAATTAAGTAACTTAGTTACAGCTGTTACTCCTACTAACTGTTACTAAGTTAACTAAGTACATTTAATGAATGAATGAATTTCAATATATAAAATAGCAACTTTTTAGTTAATCCATCTAAGTGTCTGGATCTTTTGTCTATCCTTTTTTTTTTTTTTCATTTTTTCCTATTTTACACTCATGATTAATGTTCACTCTCCTCTTTTGTGTTTTTTATTTTAACTCTGAGTTAGCTTACAAATTTTTTTCATGCTTTGAAAATATTTACCTCATGCTTTGTGTATCTTGATTGCATTGTTGTATTCTATTAATACATGCATATATATGTATGTGTATATGTATGTATGTATGTATGTATATATATATATATATATTTATATCCCTCCCCACTTCCCACCCCACTCGGCAATTGGGATTAAGTGATTTGCCCAGGGTCACACAGGCAGGAAGTGTTAAGCAACTCAGGCCAGATTTAAACTCTGGTCCTCCTGACTTCAGAAAGGATACTCTATCCACTACAACAACTAGCTGCCCTGTATTCTATTATATGAACATACCACAATTTATTTAACCATTCTCCTCACTGGATGTTTGTGTTGATTCCAATTTTCTGCAGTAACACATGGTATTTATATGATAATCTCTTAAAAGCTTTTTCTTATTTGTTTTAATACATTTCCAGGTCATATCCTGAATAATGGAATTATTGGATCAAAGAGTATTTTTAAAAATTTTCTCCTATATACTTTGCAAAAAGAATCTACTGCATTGCAATTTCACCATCAACCTTGCCATCCCTATTTCATTCAGTCCAAAATCCTGTTACAAAAATTAAGCTCATTAGCAGAAGTTTTAATTATGTCATTCCCGTTCTAAGGTCTTCCACTAGCTCTCTAACTATTCTCTCAGAATTTTAGAGGAAACAATTCAATTAATTAAAGGATGGGTTGTGATGGCAGTCCAGTTGTTTCAATTATGACAGACTCTTCTGATCCAATTTGGGGTTGTTGTTGGGTTCGGGGTTTGGGTTTTTTGTTTTGGTTTTTTTTGGTAGATACTAGAATGGTTTGCCATTTCCTTCTCCAATGGATTCAGTGGATCTATTGTGCCAGACAATCAAAAGTTGTGACTTGCCCAGGATCACATAGTTCAAAACCTCTGAGACTGGACTAGACAGCTCCAGGCTCAGTATTCTATCCACTGAACCATCGGCTACCTCGAAACGATTTGTAGAAATCTGCATAGCAAGTTTCACAGCACAGCCGAATCTCCTGACATCTCTACTAGATCACAATTTTCCTCACTAAGACTCAATTTGTCTGGTCGAAGTGTTACACCCTAATTCTTAGACTTCCAGGGATCCCTGTTACATCCAAGAAACCACATTGCAAAATATCCATTTCAGAAGCAGATTACCGTTCACCAGTGGATTCTGGCGCCCTCAAGCCAACATTAACACAGGGAGAATACATTTCAGGCATTTTAAGTCAGCCCTCCACCTCCGGCAAGGAACTCCTCAGCTAGCCAGGCCTCCGCCAACAACAGCCACTCAGTTCTGTTTCGACAGTCAGAGGAGACTTAAACACACCTCTGGTTTGGCTGCTGTCTCTTCTTAAAGATAGAGATGGACTCTGATCCAAAGTACCACCAACCCAAGTAGAAAGGAAAGGGTTCCTGAATTGTGACCAGTTTGTGACCAGCAAGTAACCTTCCTCACAACAGTCCAACTAATCTCCATTTATAGCTAAAAAATGGAAGCATTCCTATTCAAAACACTAGAGAACATAGGAATAAATGGAGTTTTATAAAAAAAATTTTAAGTAGCATCTATCTAAAACCATCAGCAAGCATCATACGTAAAGGACATAAACTACAAGCATTCCCAATAAGGAAATGGAGCCTCAGGGAAGCAACATCATTTGCCCCCACTTGCACAGCTAGACATGAATCCCCTCTCTGGCCTCCCAGGGCCCCTTCCATTTCATCCCATTGACCAGCATGCTAACAGCTAGAAATACTTTGCTCTATGTCCAAGTATCATTTGCAGGAAACTTAAAGGTAGTACAAGCAATCCTCCCATCCTTCCCTCCCTCCAAAGTGAAGAAATACCAACTACTTACCCACTTGGCAATTGGACACCCCTGAGAGCTTTTTCCTTCTTTGCCTGTATATACGACGACTTCTATTCTAATCGCTCTTCCTTTTTCACCATATCTGATTATAAAAAAAAAAGGGGAAGAAGAAACCTGAAGCAGTACTCTCAGAAATTCAAAGCTCCTCTCTTAAATATGTTTAATCAGCATTATAACTAATGACCTGTGATTAATGACAAGCAGCACAAAATATGTTTAAAGCAAAGAGGACCAAAGCCCTCAGTTTAGTTTGAAGAGGTGAGGGGAAAAGAGTAAGAGAGAGAGGAAGATGCAGAAAAAGAAAGGAGGGAGAGGGAGAGAGAAAAGGAAGAAGGAAAGACAAAGAGAGAAAAAAGAGTGGGAGGGAAGAAAGAAAAGAGAGATTCAGGCCATGAAGGCTTTTGAAGTTGCCATTGTGAGGTGAGGAAATGAGGAAGCAGGTCAGACTAGGCTAGGGAAAAACTCACCTTGGGGTGCTACAATGAGGAAAGGAATGAAAAGAAAGAAAGAGGGAAAGAAACTGCCAAGTGGTGCTTTGGTATTTTAAGTATTTATTGAGGTGCTAAGCTCAGTTATTTCTACATTGATGCTGTCAGAGCCCCTTTTAAATTTCAGAGATCTTGGTCCCAGTTGCTAAGTCTTAGGTTAAATAACAAAAGGTATATTTTGAGGATAGGGTAAAACTGGAAAAATGAATAGAATTTTAGAATATGTTATTAAAGAAATACCCAAATAAATAAGTAGAGAGTGAAGAGGTGATCACAAAGCTAATGTATATTGCCTTATCAAGAAATTATGAATTCATGAATTCACCAGATAAATCTTATCGCCTTTTTTGACAGGTTTCCTAGATATGAAATGGTCTAGAGCAAGTATTCTTAGTCTGGTTTTGTGTGTCTTGGACTCCTTGGAGAGTCAGTTTGGTGAAGCCTATGGATCCTTTCACAAAATAGTTTTAAATAAAGGAAATCTTACATTTCAGTTAGAGCTTAATAAAAATGAAGACAACTCCCCCATCTAAGTTCACAGATGTCCTGAAATTATCCCTAGATCTTTTGGGGACCTATAAACCTCAAAGTTAAGGCATGATCTAGATATATTTTACATAGTTTTTAGCAAAACATCTAAAGATGATGCTATTCTTGTGAGATATATGAGAAGACATAAAATAGATAATACAATCAGAAAGATTCAGAATGGGCTTTGTGGGCAACATAGAAATCCTAAATCCTTACCTCAACTTGAAGGAAGTATCCATTAGTAATAGGTTAAGGACTTGGCACTATACTAGTTGCCATTTTTATCAATAATTAGTACAAAGGTACAGCTACTTCTCAAATCTGCTAATGACATAAGGCCAGGAAATGCAGAGCACCTACTGGGGAATAGAATCAGGACTCAAAAATAGCTTGATAGGATAGGACACAGGCCTTTATCCTGAGGTCTGTCAACTTTTTAGACAAAAATTTAGAAAACCATTTCTGTTGGAATTCATTTCCTTTGTCATATTGATTATTTTCTGTAGGCAAACAGACTCCATCAGACTGCCCAACACTGATCCCAAAACACCAAGTCGGAATTGAATGGAAATTGGAGTGTAACAAAGTTATACAATTTGATTAAATATCAACTTCCCAGGTAGGCTTGACTTGAGAGTAAGTCATCTGTAAAAGATCTGGGGATTGAGCGAACTATTTGATATAGCAGCCAAGAAAATTAATGTCATCTTGGCTTACTGTAAGAGAGGCAGAGTGTCCTGGGTGAGAAAAGTGATTGTAATATCATACCCTGCCCAGCTCAGTCAGGCCACATCAACAAGAAACATCCCCTGCCCTGGGCACAATATTTTAAGAAGGATCTTGAGAGGTTGAAGACTGTCAAGAGGAGAGAGATCAAATGATGGAGGGCCTTGAGTTCATGTCACACATGGATTATTTTGAAGGGTATTAAAATAGAAAAGAAAAGATTTAGGGGAACCACGCTAGCTGTCTTCCTATATCTCAAGATCTGACAGGAAGAAGAAAGAAATTTCTTGGGTTTGACCTGACAGGCCGGTACAAGGAGTAAAGGAAAAAATTTGGATATGAGATAAGGGAAGACTTTTGAACAATTAGAGCCATATAAAAGTGCAGTGAGCTGACTCGGGAAGCGGAGGAATTGCCCTCAAACAGAAGCTAGATCACCTTCTCTAGAATGGATTTAGAGAGGGTTTTCTGGTTCAGGTGTGAATTTTAGTAGATGCTTCTGAACTTCCTCCCAACACTGATATTCTGAGCGCTTTGCAAAGATGCAACTATTTTTGTTTGCAAATTTGTATGAATTGAAATTGATACAACAATCTTCCTCTTTCCCCAGAACCTTCTACTGTGGAGTCAATAGAACTTAGGTTGTCAAAGCAAATATTCTATTCTTCATGGGTCTCAGTTTTATTCTTCCATCCTATGTTTAGTCTTTATCACATTGTAAATGACACCACAGCTCCACTGAAAGTTAAAGGAATATAACTGAAGTACTGGATTCAAAGCAAGTAATTGGAGATTGAAATAAAGTCTGAGAAGGTCAGTAGATTTCATTTTGAGTAGTCTGTATTTTTTTTTTTTCAAATTCAATTTTATTGATGTTGTTTACTTTGGCTAAATTTCTCTCAATACTCCCAACCTTCCATACAGAGAGCCATTCCACATAACAAAGAGAATTAGCTGTCTATGTTTATAAAGAATGAACGAGACTTACAATTATCTTGGGAGAATGAGCAAATCTGTAGGAACACCAGGGGGATACCACTTGACAAGTTCCCCTTTCTCGTGCCCTAATTAGCAATGACAATCCTCCTGTCTATTTCATTCACCTGACCTAGCTGAACAGTTACTCTTAGAAAGCATTTACCTGCACTGAATCAGACCCAAATCCAAAGATCTATGATTTCCCTGCTGTGGACACCTCCTCTACCACTGAAGATACTGACCCCTCCATGTTGTAATAGTTCTTTGTTAGTTCCGTAGCTAAATAAACTTCATTATCGACCCTTCTGGTGTTTGAGGCTTGGCAAACCTAGCTAAGGTGGTCTTCTACCCATGTCATACAGCCTATCATCTGGTTTGTATCTGAAGCCCTTCCCACCTCAGAGGTCCATCCAGACCTTGTTGCTCAGTGGGCAATGCTTTCAAGAACCCACAAGGTCACATTAGAATGTAATGTGTGACACGAATGTCAGTGAACTCACAATTAAGCCTTTTTTGTTTTTGTTTTTATGTACAAGGAATGATTTTTTTCCTCACCTGGCCTCCATGATTTCCCTGACAGCAGCCACACTTGGTCCTGTTCCAAGATGTGTATAGTATGGCCCTTCATCTTTTTCTATAATTTGTTCTGTGGAAGGAATAATAATATTAAACTCAAAGATTAACAGAATTGTTTTTTAACAGATGCAACTGAGGAAGCTTCAATTTGGGGAGATTCTGGGGGGCATACGTAAAAGAATGTAATCAAAGTATCACCACAAAGTTCTTTATAAATGTTGAAACATGTTTCTCGATAAAGCTAGTGACTTCTGAGATCTTGCAGGAGTCCATCAGATTGGTTATTGCTGATCCTAAGTTTCTACGAAGCTCCTGCTCTTGGTTTTCATTGTGGTATGAAAGTGACCCTGGATTCTTGAAGGCAATGCCAATAGAGTGTAAGTAAGCTTTGAAAGGTCTTTGAATATAGGGACCACCTTACGTGTCAATGGTTCAAAGACATACTTCTACTGAGCACAGAGAGGCTCACCATCAGGTTGACTAAGATCTATGTAGGGGGAAAATCCTGACTCTTCTACACTGGTGGAGGGAGTGTCCAGGCTAAGGAGATCATGGAAGCTTAAAATATCAAGATCAATGGAAGAGGCAACGAGATGAGATGGAGGGCACAGGAACATCCCTGGTCTACCCTCTTCCCATCCTATTCCTCATCGAGCCCTATTTCTTATAGGAGGCAAAAGGAGAATGCAACACGTACGCTTTTTAAATTCATTCAGTTTTTATCATCATCTTGATTCCTTAAATTTACAAATATAGCAACTTTTAAATTTTGCTTAAGGGCCACCTTTATTACAGTTAATTCTGAATTACCTACAGAAACGGGAGGAAGCAAGTGATGCAAGCAAAGGAAATGATGAGTAATTCAAAATTCTTTCTCTTAGACTATTGGAAAGCATTATCTATGAAACCCTTGGCTATCCAGAACCTTTAGGGAACCATTTGTTCATAAGATGGATGATTGCTGACTTAGCCCACAAGAACCAAAACTATTTTTCTTTGGGTCAACATTGGAGATATATTACATGCATCTGCTGTCTTCAACAGAGAATGCTTAACACAACAAAATGGGTTTTTGATTGCTTGGGGTCATCCTCATGGTCCCAGCTTTGGTATTTGTCGTGTGATTATACACAAGACATTTCAACTCTCTCAGATATGGTTTATTCATTACTAAAATCAGGAGGCTGAAGCAGATGGTCTCTTAGGTCCCTTCAGTTTGAAAACTTATAATCAATTATGGAAATACAACAAAGCCTTCAAGAGTTATTGAGGTCTTTCAAGCTAATTAGCTCCACACTGAGTAGTCCCAGACTGCTTCATTTTTGGAGTTGCAGGCTTTTTAGAGAGATGTTTTTTTTCTTCCTGTTTCCTCTCTTACCACAATTCTGGCTGTTATTTCTTATTGATGCTAGTGTGGCTGTCTCTAAAGGCATCCCTCTCATTTCTAGTTTCTAATCTGTTACAAGTTTGGAGACAGGATAAGCAAGCTTATGAGACTTGTTGGTAAAGGTGAGTCAACAGGACCCTAGGGAAGCTTCAGAGGCTTAGTGATAAAGTACCAGACATCACAGTACAAGAGTTTTGAGACATATAATTTGACTACTCCAAAGTCTCTCCTACTTCCTTCTTGTCTTTCAGGAGTATTCTAAATAGGTAAGAGTAGCGTTCTAGAGGCCTGAGGCAGAATTAAAATGTCTGCATTAGATTCATCTCTGTAATTATGTTTAGCTCAGACTAATAAATTAAAATGAGATTTCACTCCCTTAGCACACACCAGCTGACAAAACAAGCAACCTGAGTGGCCCTGAAACAGTGAATGATAGAAGGCTAGAATTTTTAAGTTCTTCGATTTTCTGAGGATCATTCAAAAATTGACAATGATTTGTACTTCTGGGCACATATTTCCATACTTTTGGAGTCTCTTTTATCATTATAAAAATTCTGGATGATTCATTTACTTGATCTCACTTTAAAGTTGTGAAGCATTTCAAAGAAAGAAAGTGGATCCCACAAAATCTGAAGCAGAAATTTGTACTTTTAGCAAATCATTTCAACTCACTAGGAAATAGTTTATCCACATATAAATAATAGGGTGGACAATGCTTTAGACTTAAAGTCTGGAAGAAGCACTTACTAGCTGTATGATCCTGGACAAGGTACTTAACTACGCCTACCTTAGTTTTCTCATCTGTAAAATGAGGATAATATCATCTACCTCCCAGGATTGTTGTGAGGATTAAATGAGGTAACATTCATAAAACATTTGGCAAGCCTTAAAGTAGTTAACAAATGTTGACTACTATTACTGTATATGACACAAGGTGTTTGAGCTAAATGATCTATAAACTCTAATTGGCTCTTACACTGGTTCTGTGTTTACAAGTCCCTTCTATCTCTAAGATGCTATGGTCTTTCCAGCTCTAACTCTTTGCCTCAGATGAAATCCATGGCCATCATCTTTTCCTATCTGCCACTCCAATTGGGATACCACTGAGAATCCACATGCTCTCAGTAACATGGCAGTCCAAACCACATCCCAACTTCTCACTCAAGCCTCCTAATCCTTTTTCACCTATTCCTATTTCTCCTTTGAGAACTCAAAAAGACTTCTCGTCTTAACCTCTAGCAACAATTTACTGTTACTCCAGAAGAACTATGCTAGCTCCCTGAGCTTTCTTTAGGTATAAATTCCCTCCAAAGACATACATCAAAGCACTTTCCAAGTTATACATCAAAGCACTTTCCGAGTTCAGAGATCTGTTTCATCAAGTGCTGTGGCCAAAAATGTCATGACTAGGTAGTTAATCTATGATGAGACTCTCTGATCTCAGTGAGGAAAAGTCCTCAGATGATAGCAATGTACAAAGCTAACACCAAATCTGTGCTCCAAGCCTTCCTAGCTTGGCAGAACTGGTGAGGGGAAGTGCTTAGCTGGCCCAGCCAATGGGAGAACCCAGACTTATCTCTGGGCCAAAATAAGGCATCAGAGGAGGGCTTTAAGGTAGGCTCTTTAGCAATACAAATAAGAAGGACTTAGAACGAAGGCTTTTCAGCTACTTCCCACATACTTTTTTTTATTTAATCAGGTGCAACATTTTATATCCATTTTCAAAATGAAGAAAATGAGGTAAAAGGAAATGGAGTAAAAGGAAGAGTGGAGCAGGGACACAAAGCCAGGAAAGCCATCCCATTATTCTAATTCTAATTCTACAGACAGCTCTGTGACACTGCTCCTACAAAATGAACTTTCCACAACTTCAGAGAGTGACTGTGCACAATCAAGCATTAAGCCAGTTTAAAGCATTTTGCACATGCTTCCTCATAATAATACTTTTTAGCTTTAGGGGGCGGGGGTGGTTGGGGTAGGAAAGAGAGTTCTCATTTTCTACCAGTGTAAACTATATTATGACAGATAAGGCTCTTGGGGACTATGCCATGGGACCATGTTATATATAGATGAGATTTCTTGTGATAATGAGGTCCTTCTGGTACTTGTAGTAACTGAACACCATTGGACATGCATCTTTGTGTTTACCAAATTCTATGCTACTACTATGATGGGTGAGTCTCTTAGGTATTTTCCCTTCTTGGCAAACAAAGGGAAAAGCAATTCTGTTCTATACTTTTGTGAGTCATTCTAAGGATATAAACTATGCTGTAACACAAAGCCAGAGCATAAGGTCTCATTTCAAATCCACCACTTAACAATATAATCATGTTACTTTCCCTCTCTGAGCCTCAGTTTCTACAAATGTAGATTTAGGGGGTTGACCTAGATGAACTAAAGTCAGTTCTCAATCCAATGGTGTTTGACTTTAAATAACACTTACAGGAGACCAGATTAGAGGTAGTGATCTAATTTAGTTACTCATATTCCTCACGACATGCTATATTTTCACATACTTTAAAAAGGACTTGTCAGAAAGAGTCAGTCTCTCCCCTCACCTTCCCTCCCAGGCTCCCGGAAGCAGGATATCTCACAACATTCCCAAGATTGCAGACCATCTAGTTTTGTGTTGGTCTCTCAAAAGTTCCTACTCACCTACCCCTTGATCCTAATAGTTTTTTGAGACACACAGGTAATAAAACAATCACTTGGTTATGAGAAAACGTAACTGTTTTTGCTCTTTGAAACTGAAGGAAAAAATATAAAATTGAGTTTTGCCTCAACAAAATTTAGTCTCCTTGCTACATCTGGAGATTCAAAATTGATTAAACATTTCAATTTGTTACAACATAGGGATTATAATGTGGCTAATATTTTATTCAAAGCTATATGAAAATGATTAACCCAAGTTACATTCTATATTCCCTGAAACCCTAGAAAAAAATAGAAGGAAATAAGCCCACGTGAAGATAAGAATGTCTATTTATATTTGGCTGATCCACCAATAACATATCAAAGACCATTCAAAATGTAAAGCTAGCCTCTCTTTTCAACAACCTGAATAAATATAACAATGCCCATACATTTCTAGAGTATATCAAAGTTTACAGAACACTTCTCTCACAAAGGCCAAGTAACCAAGGCTCAGCGAATTTACATAATTTTCCGGGGTCACACTGAGAGTATCTATCAAACAAAGTCAGAATTTGAACTCAGGTCCCTTTCACCTTCAAGTATATAGTGTTATTCCCATATCTTTCCAACAACAACAACAAAGATATTAAATATATTATATGCTTCTATGGCCTTTTGAAGCTTATTTAGTTTTTAAGAAGTTGGCTTTGAGACAGGCAAAAAATAGCAGATCTAATTCTGACTTTGGCAGAGGCTTACTTGAAATGGTTTTGAATCCCCCTAAAGGCGTATGTAAATGTATGTGTATGTATATGTATATGTCTATCATTGTAGCATATAAAAACTTTAATGTATGTATATATATACACACAGTACATATATATATGTCATTAGTATAGAGGGGTGTGTGTGTGTGTGTGTGTGTATAGCAAATACATGTGTATGTATAAATAGGAGTATATATATATGTGTGTATAGAATGCATATACAGAAAAATACAATACACTTATACATATGTACACAGCGTGTACATAGTATATATACGTGTACATATATACTTGTATGTATGACATATAGTACATACATACAAGTATATATGTGCATGTATACATACTGTGTATATATATACACATATACATATATTCCTGTTTATACATATATATACATATTTGCTATATATGCACACATACAGATATATACTGACACATATGTATGTTGTGTATATATGCACATATATCAGCATTTATATAATAAATATTAAAAATATAATATATAATAAATAAAAAATACAGTAAATATATAAACATATAAATAAATAAATGTCTGCTTTGACCAACAGACATTTTCATAAAGAGAGTGCCACTGAAGAGACTCATCTGCAGATGAGCCACCGGTTAGTAAAAAAGCCTCACTTTATAGGGCAAACCGCTAACTACAGAAACGTGAAGTGTCATTAATTGTCATTTTCCTCTAAAACCCATAGGAGAAAAGCCTAACAGAAAGGCACTTACCAACACAGCTACAGCTTGGCAGTTCAGATGGCCCTTTTTTTGTGGGTGTGTCGATGAGATTTTTGGTAGGGGTGTCTAGGAAGGTCATTGGGGATTCAAGGAAGCAGCTCAGCGTGTTCTTTCCGGGAAACTGCCCAAGTCGCCGACACCGTGTGAAGTGACCGACCCTGAACTGTTGGCTGCCGCCACGGATGCTCCCCCTGGACATGCCGTGCTTTCGTTCCTGAGAGTTTGGACGGTGCCGGGCACCGGCGTGGCACAGCCGGGAGCAGGCAGCGTGTGCTGTCTCTGACTCCTCAGCTGCTCTTCTGCATCCTGCTGAAAGTGTGTTTGGTCTACACCAGCTGTAGCACCAGCTCTCTGGCTGTATTGATTAGGAGACTGATTGACATTCACCGAATGCTGTACCTGAGAATTGTCGCCTTTTTCTGTAAACACCTGGACGTTGCCGCTTGGTCTGCTTAAAGGGGACTCTGTGTGTAAGTGGAACAGGGAGAGGGGATCTGTGGAAGACCCACCACTCTGCTGCAAACCCTCTGGAACCACCCGTCCCGTCGGAGGATCAACCCCCTCCGATTTGGTGTGGTCAGCCATCTCTTCAAAACCGAACCGTTTTTCCTTCATTTTTTCCTGTGCCGACTCAGGTAAATGTCTGTGGAATTTTATCTGAGTGAGGGGAAGAAATCGTTTCTTATGTTGGGATGATAAAGTACTTTGAGTGAGTGGCTTCGGAACTTTGGTAAGTGAAGGGCTGCGCTCTATCATTGTAGCATGAAACTCACGGGAGGAAATATAGCCCAATCTTCGAAGTTTAGACCCCACCCAGAGATCGTGGAACTTGCTGTACTGCCACGCCAGGCGTTCCCGCTCGCTCTGATCGTTTTGTTGAATGCTCTTGGCCGGGGGCTTTTTCTTTAACCTCTGTTTCCATGAGGCAGATTTCCCCCTTTTGTGGGAGGATGGTTTTTGCTTGGCTAACAATGAGCTGTGATTGTTCTGTATGGGGACGGGTCGTTTCTCTTGAAATGAGCTTTGTTCTTGCTTGGATTTTTGCTGTGCATTGTGACACTCAAGCCTGGGAAACATCTTTGCACCTTCTTTTTCCTCCCGCTTCGCATTATTGGATTCAATAATGGATGCAAGTTGGGTCAACTGGGCAGCTACATCTTCTTCTATCTGACTGTGTGGGGTAGTCCTACGAGACAAATCATTTTTGGAGTCAAAATTTTTGCTAGTGCTTTCCTGTAACTGCCTACAAAATTCCAACTTGCTGCTTGTTTGTAAGCCATGGGCACTCTTGGAGCACCGGCCAACTGTAATTCTCCCCTGAAGAACAATTTCTTTGTTGCTGTGATTCCTGGGGGAATTCGAACCTGGTTCTATGATGGATCCCGACTTGGTGACTTTTGAAGATGCATGTGTCTTAGATGTGCTATGATTTGTCATTAAATTATTGTGCAATTTAGAATTATTTTGGCCATTGTACAGCACTGGCTTCCTAGGAGTTTGCTTTTCCAAGGAGGGGCAGGGATGTAGGACCAGAGAATCAATTTTTAAGTTTGGATCTTGAAAGTCCTTTCCCGCAGGAGATCCCACGGAACACAGAATTGCTTTACAGCTGTGAAGCAAATTTGTTGTCAATTGTGCAGTCTCTTCATATTTTTCTGATTTAGATGGTGAAGAATTTTCAGAGGGAACTTCTGATAGCTGAGTGAGGGCTTCTATGGCCACTACCTGCTCCAGAGTGAGTCTCCTATCTCTCATTAGGGATAGAAGACAAGGCTGAACTGGAGAATTATATTGTTTTAGCTCGCTGATGTGTTTACTTTCAGGAGCTTCTCCTTTTCCCCACGAAATTATATGAGGTGGATTTTCCTGGGCATCGATATTACTCTTCAACACACTATCTGTGGGGTCTTGAGCAGAATGACAGATAGGGTCTGTCTTCTGGATCACTAAAATATTATCTTCCCTCTTAAGGTGAGTGTTGTAAACGCCAGGGACCAAAGCACCTGCTCTATTATCAGAGCTAGTAGTGTTCCCCAAAGAGGGAGTGGGGTTGCTTTCTGTGTCATGATCAATCAAATCTGGATTTTTTTCAAACTTGACTTTTTTCAGTGACACGTCAGCTTCGGCTGGTGAGTAGTATACATTTTTAATGCCATTTTTAACAGTTTGTGCAAACGATTTGGGGGGCTCGATGAGGTCACTCAAAAGGGTTTTTTTCTCATTGTCTTCAGACTTTTTCAAGTTTTCAGTCTCAGGGGCAGGACCACTGATGTCTCCTTGGACATGGATGGTCAAATGGGATTTCTTGTTCTCGGCCCATTTCTCTACTTCTACGCCCGTCATGGTGTCTTCTTCATTGGTCTGTACATTTTCAAGGATGTTCTGGTTCAACTTCAACCTTTGTTTTTCACCATTACTACATTTACTGTTTTCCATGGATTCTGACCTGGGGCCATTTACTAAGTTGTTGTCTAAATGTATCTGTAAAACAACATAAAAAGTTAATGTAACACAATCTACTTTAAATACCTGAAATAAGAAGCACAAGACACTCAACATATTAAAAACACATCTAAAAGCCCAATGCTAGGCTGAACACTATACAAAGTACCTAGTTAGTACCCAGAAGAACCCAAAAAGAAGAAAGTAGAGATAGAAAAATTCAGATGTATTGTTCCCCCTTCTCGTTGCTATGGTTATTTCCAAGCCATCCATTTCATAAATTGCTATGATCAGAAAAATCATTACTAGAGGGTCAGTCCTCTGACTTGGCCATCTTCAGAGAGAGGATGTTACAAAGCCATCTCAAATCTTTGCCAAGTAAGAACCTGCCTGAGTTTAGGCCCTGTTGGCAATGATTTCAAGTGACAGTCACATTCATACAATCAGGAATACAGATTCAGTAGAGGATTTATTATACTTCATTCTCTAAACAGTAACTTGTGCTAGATGCGGTTAGAATTTAAAATGTGACACGTGACAGTAGTCCCCAGTTCCTGTGGACTGGATCCAAAAGTAAATCAGAAAAATGAAATATAAACTCAATTGGATAAGAAGCTCCAAAGAGGCCAAAAGAGCCATTCTGAAAATACTCAGACAATAGGCTAAAAAAAAATAACAAATTAACAAATTTAACAAAATTTTGTTTCCCAATGATGATGACAAATTCTGGGGGAAAACCTTCACACAATTGTTTGTTTACTGAATTGGCCAGTCACGTACACTTGTACTGTTTTACAATTGCATGAAGATGAGAATCTTAGTCCCAGTTCCCAAATACTGAATACAATAAAATACAGATTTATGTGAACGTACACACAGAAAGTCACACACAGAGAAATGTTAACAAATATGATAAAATTTAGTTTCATTTCAAAAATGAAAAGTAATAGGATTTGTCCTTAAGAAGTTCATGCTTTAATAATATGATAAAATCCTGGATTTTGTTATTCTACTTTCCTGTTCTCTTCCAGAAGGCAATATTATATTTTCATCAAAACCCGCGAGAGTAAAGAAGGTATGGTTGGGCAGAATATAAGGTACACCAATATAGAGGAAAGAATGGCTTCCTTTGATTAGAGAGTGAATGTTCCAACTTCATCCCATGTACCTTTGCTCCCCTGATTACATTTCAGGATATATGTAAGTAGCAAACTAAGTAATCCCAGCAATTTTCAATTTTTATTTGTTTGTTTGTTTTTTAGTTCCAAATTCTCTCATTTCCTCCAACCATTCCCCCACCCATAGAGAAGACAAACAATGAGATATCAATGTGACATTCATGTGAAATTGTATAAAACATTTCCATTTTAGCCATGTTGCCAAAAGTAAAAAAGGTATACTTCAATTTGCTCTCAGAATTCATCAATTCTCTCTGGAGGTTAAAAGTTCTGTTTTGAGGATTTTTTTTTTTAAATCATCTGTCCTTTGAAATTAACTTACTGTATTGATTAGAGTCACTAAGTCTTTCATAGTTGACTACTGTTATACCTGTTACTGTGTATCATAATCCCCTGATTCTCTTCACTTCATTTTGCATCAATTCATTAAGTCTTTCCATGTTTTTCTGAAATCATCTTCATTATTTTTTACAGCATAACAATATTCGATCAAAACCATACACCACAACTTGTTCAGCCATCCCAATTGATGAGCATTTCCTCAATTTCCAGTTCCTTGCCACCACAAAAAAAGATGTTATAAAAATCCCTTTGCCTCTTTCTTTGGTTTCTTTGGGATACAAGTGGTGGTATTACTAGGCCAAAGGTAACACAAAGTTTTATAGCCTTTTGAGAATAATTTTAACTTGCTTTCCAGAATGATAGACCAGTTCACAATTCCACCAACATGTATTAGTATCCCTATTTTTCCACATCTCTTCCACCATTTGTCATTTTCCTTTTCTGCCATGTTAGCAAATCTGATAGGTATGAGGTGGTACCACAAAGTTGTTTTAACTTGAATTTCTTTAATCAATAGTAATTTAGAGCATTTTTTCATATGACTATAGATAGGTTGGAATTTTTCCTGAAAATTGCCTTTTGACATCCTTTCACTATTTTTCAATTGGGAAATAGCTTAATAACTATGACTTGTAAATATTTACTTCAAATCCTCTTGTTATTTTTATTTTTAATTTACTTACTCTCTTGCTGAAGACATAAGTAGTTTTAAAGGGACCAAAAGCATACTGTATTTTCAAAAATAATTTTTGAAACTGAGAAAAATCTTGCAGAGGAAATGTCAGGGACTTTATATATAACTTTTGGTTTTATTGGTTTTATTTCTTTATTATAGGTCTCCTAACTAGAAAATGAGATTAAGTAATATCAAATGTTGTTTTTACTCTAAAGCCATATATGTAAATTACTATCATTTCATTATATTAAAATTTTTAAATGATGGCAATCCTGTTGAGTAACATTAAGACTACTATTTTTCAATTAGCTGTTAATACTATGCAATGGAAAACAGTTAGCTGCAGTATGTCCTTCAATACTCCTCTGCCTAATAGTTGTGAAGCTATTTGAAGTGTATAGGCAGAAATTAACCAATCCTTAAAAGACTGCTATTCATGAGTTTATAATGGGCTCCCTGCAAAGCAAGCCAGCCAGCTTAGCTAAAGCAGCAAGTCCCTCTTGAGGGAGAAATGGAGGCAGCATACTCCAGGCAAGTCCACTTCCCCTTCCCCCAAACTTGAACACATCTCTCCTCAGACCTTGATGAGGACAGCCTAAGACTGAAGACTAAGAGCTTTGGGAAGAGCAAAGCATTAGAGAGAGAGAGAGAGCTCACCTTCTTCATTACCCCCTGCAACAACTGCTGAACAAGAGTCACCAACAAGCAGATAGGCACAGAAGCCCATAGAGTGACAAGGCTCTCCCAAGGTCACTGGTTGCTACTTCTAGCTCAGAACTTATAGAGATAACTCAAACAAACAACTCTTGGGGAAAAAGGGGCTGATCATCCAACCAATTGCTAATCAACTCCCATACAGGCAAGCCAACGGAACTGAATCAGTGAGGGAGCATGGAAAACAGACAAGGAACATGTGGCCAGGTAGGTTAAACGATGACTACTACAATCACTACCACTACCGCCTTGACCACCATCTCCCCCATGACCCCGGAAGGAGATAACCCAGGACTTTGAACCCAAAAGCCTTAAGAATTGGTATACTCCCAGCCCAATACTTTTGGCCAACATCCTAGGAAACAATCCCTGTGGAGAGGCAGCCTGGCCACTCTTCTGCAGGTGCTGAAACCACAGCTACTATAGAACAATAAGAAGGGAAAGTTCTTTCCACCCAAATCCTTGGCATTGTCAAATAACTCAACATCAGAAATTGATATTTTATCAATGAAAATGACATTAAATATAAGGCTTTACATTGACTTTGCTGTTGCACCCTAAGAACCATGGGACCATTTCATGTGAACTGCAGCTGAAACTTTCCCTCTGCATGGTCTTCCCCACTAGGATGTGAATAAGTGCTTAATGCTTTATTCATGCTTTCATTCAAGTTCCTACTTCTCAACCATCAGATAAAGATGATAATGCATCTTAGAATAGCATGTTAGAAAGAGCACTAAATTTGGGGACAGAAGATGTGCATATAAATCGAGCAGTGACACTGATTGATCTGTGGTCTTAGACAAGATTTCCTCAGTTTTATTTTTTTTTCTTTTTTTCCCCCTGAGGTAATTGAGGTCAAGTGACTTGCCCAGTCATGCAGCCAGGAAGCATTAAATGTGTGAGACCACATTTGAACTCAGGTCCTCCTGACTTCAGGGCTGGTGCTCTACCCTCTGCTCCACCTTGCTGCCCCGATTTCCTCAGGTTTTAAAATGAAGTAATTGAACACCATGATACAGCATCCTTTGAACTAACAAAGTACCCACAACATAGTAAGCATTGGCGTGCTAAATGACTGAATAAATCCCATGCCTGCTCAATGTGGAGAGCAAATTGCATCACAGGGAATTCCAAGATATTAACAATACTATTTCCCCAGTATTTTATTCTCTACTTATTTCAAATAATATCTGAATCCCTCAAGGAAGAAGTTCTTAATCTTTTTTTGTTGTACCTTGGGCCCCTGCAGCAGTCTGTTGAAACCTGTGCACTTCTAAAAATGATGTTTTTCAATACATAGTTTAAAGACTATGTAAGGAAACAAAGTGTATTGAAATGTAGTTATCAAAATATTGGAGAGAATGAGTTTTGAAATAATCCAACCAATTTGGAACTATACCCCAAGGGCTTTAAAACTACACATATTCTTTGAATCTAACAGTGTCTCTTCTAGGTCTGTATCCCAAAGAGATCATAAAAGAGAGAAAAGGACCCACATGTACAAAAAAAAAAAAAATTGATAGTAAATCTTCGTTGTGGCAAGGAACTTGAAATTAAAGGGGTGCTCACCAATTGGGGAATGGCTGAATAAGTTATATTTTATAAATGTAATGGAATATTATTGTTCTATAAGAAATGATGAGCAGGTTGATTTCATAAAAACCTGGAAAGACTTACATGAACTGATGCTGAGTGAAGTGAGCAAGACCAAGAGAACATTGCACACATTAACAAAATGATATGATGATCAACTGTGATGGACTCTGCTCTTTTCAATGAGATGATTCAAGGCAATTCCAATAGACTCTGATGGAAAGTGCTATCTACATCCAGATAGAGAACTGTGGAGGACTGAATGTGAATCAAACTAAATTATTTTCATCTTTGTTGTTTCTGTTGCTGTTTTAGCTTGGGTCTTTTTTTTTTTCTTGTTTCCCCATTTGATCTGATTTTTCTTGTACAGCATGAAGAAGATGGGAATATATTGAGAAAAAGTACACATGTTTAACCTATATCAGATTGCTTGAGGCCATGGGGAGGAGGGAGGAAGAAAAATTTGGAACACAAGGTTTTTCAAAAGTGAATGTTGAAAAATATCTTTGGATGTATTTGGAAAAATAAAATATCTTTAAAAAAAAGAAGTGCATCTTTAGCCTATATTGGATCACTTGCTGTCTCAGGGGTGAGGATAGAAGTGGGGATGGAGGGAAGAGAAGGAGAAAAATTTAGAACATAAGGTTGTTCAAAAGATGAATTTTGAAAATTATCTTTGCCTATATTTTTTGAAGAATAAAATATTATAAAAAAGAAATATAATTATCAAAACTAAGCATTGTTTTTAATGGGTACAGATTCTAGGTTGTGACAGTGAAAGTGACGAATGTGGGGCTTTTCATGATTTTGGTATTTGATGTGTATGTTATGAACATTTGGGACCATCTCACACGCACCTTTCTCTGACCTCAAAACACTTGTCAAACACTAACTGTTGCTGCTACCATGTCCAGAGAAGTCTAACACATTCCTCCTTTTATGAATAGAGTAACTGTGATCAGTCAGTGGCCAGCTGACCCTAGGATTAGCTGTTGTCTTGTGATGACCAGTTGTGTACCCAGACTTAAAACAGATGGCACTGCACACTCTGAGAATAGGAAGAACTTTTAAACTGTCTTTTCTTCTTACCACACACCAACCTACACAACATTTCCTGTACCAACAAGAATCAAGCGTTCAGATACTACACTGATAACGTTGCTCAAAAGAGTCTATAGAGACACATGAGATCGACTAAGCAACTATGACCTTTGATATTGGGAATAGATCTAAAATGAAGTTGCATCAATTGTCCCAGTGAGAACAAATAAGAGGACCTCATTTCACATCAGCATCAGCATCCAGTATTATCATCTAGAGGCACCTGTAATGAGTGTTGAAAGAACAGCAGATTTAGCATCTTCTAAGAGCTCTATCATGACAAGCATTTCCAATTACTCACCTGAAAATGAGAATATTAATACTACTAATTCTTCCCTAAAGTATTTTAAAAACTATGATATGCCATTTAAATGGTAGCTATTGTTAATAATGACAAGATATCCTTTAGGAAAGCCCTATTGTCCAACCTTATCATGGTGTAAAGCTGAATAATCAAAAAGCATTTATTAAGCACCTACTATATGCCAGGCACTGTGTTAAAGATTGTTAAAGATGACAGCAAAATTTCAAAGAGCTTACATTTCTATCTTAAGTAAAAATGAATGTATATTGAACTACTTGCCACCTAGGCATGGGAAAAGGGGGAGAAAATTGGAACACAAAGTTTTACAAGAGCTAATGTTGAATAATTGTTCATGCCTATGTTTAGAAAAATAAAAAGTTTTAAGAAAAAAAAGAAACAATGTATGAAAATGAATGAATAATTTATTAAGATCTATATTAGGTCTAAGGACACAATAGAAAGAGAAACGTAAGACAGTCCCTGTATTCAAGGAGCTTACACTCTGGGAGATGGGGAGGAGGTGGAAAGGGGAGAGATAAGCCACAGGGAAGTTTTCAGGGGCAAGTCAGTTAGAAAGGTCCTTAGGTACAGAAGTAATGACCCATCTTAATGATAAAGCACATCAGTCTGGGTTGTTGAACTTTTCAACAGTGCCAAGGATTTTGGTGGAAAGAACTTTCCCTTCTTATTATTCGATATAACAGCTTCAGGAACAGTGGCCAGGCTGCATCTCCACTGGGCAGGTTTCCTAGGATGCTGGCCAAAGGTGTTGGGCTGAGAACATACCAATTCCCAAGGCTTTTGGGTTCAAGGTCTTAGGCTATTTCCATCAGGGTCCAAGGGGAGATGGTGATCAAGGCAGAGGTTGTAGTAGCATTTGATCTACCTGGTACATGCCGCTCTTTCTCTCTCCCTGTTCTAGGTTTACAATTGGTGAAGAGGAATGTCTCATTCTCCATAAGAGTAGCCACTGAAGGTGATGACTTTAATAACAATATTCATAGTAATAACAATAACTGTATATTAAAAAAATAAAGATAAAGTATTTTTAGGAAGTACTAGAACTGAAAAAGTTATACATTTCCTAGTCATATTTTCAAGCAGAGCAACTCATGAAAAATTGAGAAATTGTGATCTGACTCAACAAAATATATAACCACAGTAATGAAAAGCCAAGCCTTTGCAAACTATCAAAACCTCCTAAAGTCTATAAGTTGTACAGAGTAGAGAATTGAATGAACACTGGGCTCAAAAGATCTAAATTCTAATTCTACCTTTGATACTTAGCAGCCACATAGCCCCAAGCAAGTCATCTGTCCTTAAATGTCTCAAGTAACTCCCTACAACATTTCATAGGTTGGGTGTGATCTCTGCTGGTAAAAATACTTTCCACACAGAAAATTCTTCATACTGACAAAACCACCCATCCTTCAAGTCTAGGTTGTGAATGATCAAGAAGAATCATAAACTTCCAAGCAACGGGTGCCATTTTATCATTGCTTTAAAAAATTAATGTGTATATATATATGTGTGTATATATATATGCATATACACACACACACACACACACACACACACACACACACACACATATATATGTTGGATTACTTGCCATTTAGGGGAGGAGGTGGGGGAAAGGAGGGGAAAATTTGGACACAAGATTGAAAATAAGAAGCTTTAAGTTTAAAAAATTGGCTTTAAAAAAAGCATAAAAAAGAAAAATGGCAAAAACAACAAAATAATGTATATAGTAGTATCAAGCTCATAAAAAAAGAGGGAGCAACGAATTCACATATATGGATCCCTGTGTGCTACATATCAATTTAGTGTTAAAATATAATATTATCTATGCATCTATAGGTTATTTATGTATATAATGAATTCCCATTACATTTTAATCCAATTTGGGCTTCACTTGAGAGTGTTGTGGATGTTATGCTTGACTTGACATTGACTAGAAGAAATGATGCAAATCTTAAGGTAAATCAGTGAGACAAAATACAATAAGACGAAAGAAACTGATTCATAGCCCTTTGACTTGGCCACTTCATTATCAATATATAAACTTTGAAGGACTTTTCCATCCAAAAATATCCAGTCACTTCATCTATATTAGAAAAATATTTGGAAAAACCACTATGTCCAATTATTGAAGAATGGTAGAATATGCTGTAATATATTAAGGAATGGAAGATTATAGTCCCATAAAAATGAATAAATGTGAAAAGAGCCATTATGTAAGAAATAAAATATCTTACCAAGAAATCCACTGACTCACTGATGAATGCAGGAAAGATTTATTTTGCATTCTTGCAAGAATGGGTGTTTAGGTGAGTAGACGCACCTTTGGGACTCCTAAGGCAGCATTTTATTTCCTATCCAGTAGCACAAGTCCCTCCCCTGATTCCTCATTAATTGGATGTTACATGTTATGAATCTCCACCCCTCATTACATAGCCAGTCTCTCAGATCCCAAAGGAGTTTCCATTCTAGAAGGGGGATGGGTAACAGAGGAGAGTTATGGGCAAAGAACAAAAGGTTCTTTTCAAATTTCAGGTCAGCCCCCCCCCCCCCCCCATTACAAAGTCAGTTCCTGTCCCCAAGGAGCTTACATTCTTTTGGAGGCAGATAAATTGATTATTCCTTGATGTCCTTGTAGATTTAATTTTCTGATTTGTTTAATTTCTCCACTTTAATTTTGATAATTGTGGAAAACAAATATCCATCCATTTCTCACAATTAGAAGTGATGGAAAATGAAATCATTAAAGCCAGGATAGTGTATTCATCATCTGTCAAAACAAAGAAAATCCAGACTAAGGGATAGAACTTGAGGTGGTTTCAGAAAAACACCCCAAACTAGAGAAATTTGGTTTTTCAGTTAATTTGGTCAGCACTATAGTTTTTAATACTAAGATTTTACTTTCTCATATATAAGACCACATTCCTTATTTTGTATTTTCAAATATTTTGTGGACAGTTATCAAATTTTAATTTTTTTTAACTCAATAAATTCCTGGAGGCAATTTCAAATTCCAGACACTAATTGGGCAAATCACTTCAACCATTTGCTTCATTTTCTTTAACTGTAAAATGGGAATTCTCCCTAGATTGTTGTGAGAATCAAATAAGATAATATCTGTGCAATGCTTATCACACTGTCCAGAACTTAGTATGTACCATGTAAACAATAAGTATTTTTATTATTTAAAAAAAATCATCCTCCTAAATATTAGAGTCTACATACACAATTTGGAATTTTGGAATTTCCTAGAGAACTACTTTTCAGGCAAGTTATAACAACACTTTAAATTAAAGTTTACAGTAATGACTCAGGTTTGTGATTTGATCAATGTGAGAATGGTCTCTTGTGGTGTTCTCTTCTTTTGTAAAATGTGATCGTTCTCTCTGGGAGCAGGTTTCTTGGGGAGGTTTTCTGGAGGCAGCCTTAGTTTCAGTTCAAAGCAATAACCACCTCAAATGCAGCCAGGTGTTAAAATCCAGTTCTTTATTATCTCCTCCAAAATAGCCCAGTTAGCTTTCTTTGGTTCTGAGAGCTCTCGTTGCTAGTCTTTTGCCTCTGACAACTTCTACCTCTAGCTCAACTCCAACTCCTGGCAATCTTCTGAAATGACTGACTTTGGCTTTCAATCTCTTCAACTGACTCTTCACTGACTTATGGTTCTCAATATCTCCAACTGACCCTCACTGAGACTGAGAGCTTCTTATATATGATCTCTTCAAGGTGTGAACCCAAAGGTTGATTGTTCCTCTGAGAGAGTGGGATTGTGGGAGATGTAAACTCTCATACTGAGTCCTGAAATCTCCCATTAATGTGTGAGCTAATGTGTATACTCTCTTAAAGGTGTGAGCTCTAATGTGTGAACCAATTACATAAACATTGTTTCTATCAATTCCACTGAGTTAACAGTAAGATTCTAACAGTCTCTAATAAGAGAGATCACCAAGCATCCATCCATCCCTCGCCATCCTGGACAGAAGCAGATAATCCAAATCATCTGGATTGTTTTTAGAAAACTGAAAGTTCTTTTAATGACCCCAAAATTCTCTTTGAATCCAAGGTCTATCTTTTTAATAACAATATTCTACCAGTGATGATGTTTTGATTCAAGTCACTGAACATGATAGTCTCTGAAGAAGTGAAAATCAATATAATAATACTAATGATAACAGCATTTACAAAACACTTAAGCTTTGTAAAACTGACTTACAAATATCATCTCATTTTATATTCCCCAAGAAGGGCAGCATTATCATTATTTTCATTTTATAGATGAGAAAACAGGCAGACAGGAATGATGGGGCTTACCTAGGATAACATAGCTAGCAATTTATCTAAGGTTGGATAGGTCTCCTTGATTCTAGGTCCCACTCACTCTTTTCATTCTGTTCACCTATCTGCCTCAGGATGCTCAAGAGGTACCATAGAAAAGGTAGGGAAGAAGAAGACAAAGGTCATTAATTGCAATTCTTTAAAAAGCTGAGTTTGGTTCTTCTATTATCATCATGCCTGGATTTTATTACAGAGGGAATATTTTGGACAAAGAGCTTTTGAAGTAACATTCTGAGAACAAAAGGGTTTTTATCCCTTCCACTGTGAGGATTCTTAATCTTCTGGAATAGTGGAATTATCTTGACCATAATTTCATCTCCTGAATAAAATTATAGCTGCTCCCTTGTTATCACCATTTTTTTACTTCTCTACAATAACCCCGTAAGTATGTGAACAAAAGTTTATTTTACAGAGAAGAAAACAACTTCAAGGCTGAGGTTCACCCAAGACCCTGCTGATCATGCTACTATTTATATACTATTTGGTTCATTTGATCCTCACAACAATCCAGAGAAATGCTATTATGATTCCCATTTTACAGGCAAGGAAATCAAGTCTGAAAGATATAAAGTGACTTGCCCAGTAATGTGTCTAAGGCTAGATTTGAATTCAGGTCATTTGGATTCCAGACTAAGAACTCACCTCTCAAGAGAAGTCTTTACCCACTCTCCTTTGAGACATTTGTGAATCTACTTGTCTGTCCTTCAAATTAGTCTATTTAGTGCAATAGTCTATTCTTTCTCTAGTTAGAAGCTTCAAGAGTAACTTTTTTTATTCTTGATGTTACTTATAGAAAACGGTAGCATGATATGGCATCTAAAGAGCTGTTCTGGGTACGAGGAACCCTTGAGTTCAAATTCTGTCTCTAAATACAAGGCCCATCTCTGAATATATATATATATATATCTGTATATATATGATTGTATAACTTAACCTCTGTTTGCCTTATGTTCTTCAACTGTAAAATAAGAGTAATACAGATTCCCTTTCCTGCATGATGGTGGACAAGTCATTGTTTGTCGATGTTTTAGGTGACTAAAAGTCAAAATTATAGAAAAGGGGGCCAACTTGCACTGGTGGTGGAGGTTTCCTCATTTCCCTAGACCTTTGAAATCATAAATCTTCATCATTATCCTTGGCAAAAAAAAAAAAAAAAAAAAAATTATTCAAAGAACTTATAGTAGATACTTGATCAGTTACAAAATGTGGTATATGATGATTTGCCATGGATTTCCTGAATTTTAAGGGAACAGATCTGAATTTACTAATATGAACAAAAAGGGTAAAAGACACTCCTTTAACAACTTACCTCTTTAGGTAGCCTCCTTCCTCTCCTCCTGTCCCCTCTAATCGCTCTAACTTAAGGAGAAGGGAAGGGAATTTATATAGTATCTACTATGTATCAGGCATTGGACTAAGTATTTTTACAACTATTATGTCTTAATACATGAGAACTGCTCAAATTTTATTCAATAGATGAAATTATAGGAAAGATAATCCCATTGTTCTGGAAGACTAATAATTTGGTCCTCAAAACAACCCTTTGACAGAGGCATTATTATTATTCCCATTTTAAAGATAAGGAAACTGAGGCAAATAGAGGTGTGTGCCAAGAGTCACAGAGCTAGTAAGTATACTAGGCTAAATTTGAACTAAAATCTTCCTGATTCCAGGCTTACTCTATTCATTGTACCACCTGGCTGTTCCTATTTTAGATAGGTTCAGTTTCTTTCTGAACCCACTGATTTGTTTTCATTTTTCTACTTGAAGTAGGAAATTAATTCAAGTTCATATTTGCATGATATTACTAAATATTTAATTTTTCTAAATGTTACAGCCTCATTAAATGACATGGTTGTGCCATAATATAAAATCCAAGGATTCATTGAATGTTTGATTTTATTTTCCACTGTACTTTCCCTTTCTCAAGAACTCTAAGGGGGAAAAAAGAAAGAATAATGTAGTTTTTAGGGAGTAGGTTAATAGTAAACATGAACTGAAGTAAAAATTAACATTCTTTTCTTTTCTCCTTTGAGACATTTATGGATTTACAAACCCCTTCTGCAAGTACCCAGAAAAGATTAAAAACAACAACAACAATAACAAAACAGCAAAAACCAGGCATGATTCCTTCCCTTGAAGAGCTTAAAATATACTAAGTAACCAGCCTATTTCCTGTGTAGAGAGACACACCTAAAAAAAACACAAAGCTTGAAATATAAAATCCATTAGACATATACAAAATGGATTATTAGAGGATTCAGAGCATTCTAGAATATATTCTTAAATTTCAGAGCTGGAGTACTTTGCATTTTGTTAGCTTAGTAGCTTATGAATTATAACTTAGTAGCTGTATGACCCTGGGCATGTTATATAACCCCAATTGCCTCCCCAAAAATAATAACAATAATAATAATAATAAGGAAACTTCCTCTTATTTTACTGCCCTATTGTAAGGGGTGCCAGAAAAATGAGAAGTGTCCATTAAGGCATTAAGACTAATTTGTATGTCTAATTTAGTAGCAACAGAAGACAGAAACTAAAACTAATGACTCAAGTTGTAACTTTAACTCTCCAAACTGCAACTTTTAAATGTGAGTAAGAGCTTTTATCAAGAGAATTCGCTGTCAGAATGTAAGTCCTACTTAAAAGAAAAAACTTCAATAACATTAATAAAATGCTTGTTCTAGTAGCTGTAATCATATTTCTCATCATAATGAGAATTAAATATCATTAATTATAATTATAATATTAACAATAATATAACAATAAATGTAATAATTTAGACTCATACTGATTTATTCTCATCACTAACAGTCATCTTCCTTTACCTTAGGTCCAGCAGGAATACTTGGAGAAACATCAGGTCAAGCTACAACCTAAAACCTATAGACTACTTAGTACTAACCCTATGTGATGCTGGGCTCTTCCCTTGTTCAGCTTTCTTCCCAGGAAGGAGGGGGGAAAAGGAATGTATAACACCTCACTTGGAATTGTCATCATCAGAAAGGCGCCCAGTGTCATCCTTTGATTTGAATTCCGAAGGACTTAAGGACAGAACTTACTACAGTATCATATATTTTAGGTATGTGCACACAGAAAAAGATGCTTACAAATAACAGGAAAGAGAAAGAACTCAAAAAAGAACAGCTCAGTTCCTGAACTAACATTCAAGATCTCCACATTAATCTAAAAAAAAAAAAAGTAACAAAACAAAAAGAACCATTCTGAGAGGGAGGTTCCATCCCAAGAACTGCCTACTCTATGTTCATTTAAGCTGTTTGCTTTGGCCTGCAAATCACATGAACAAGTAAACAAACATCAGTCTAGAATAACTCCCCTCTCCCCCTCCCCAAGTTTGGCCTGTCCTGGGTTCCCACACAGCATGTGGTAGAATCAATTGGGAAAAGTTGTTTAAAAGACACTCTTCTTTCTTCCTTTTCTGTATAATCTCCTCTCCCCCACCCCGCTCCCCACACACTTTTCAGTGTTCAAACATAGACACCATTTTGAACATCACCAGCATGTCTCCTGCTTTTTGCTTTCCACACATATAAAGCTAGACAGCATCCCGTCCCCCCTCCTCCCTTTGGCTGTCTCCAGAAATCCGGCCATTCTCTCTTTTCTCTTTGGAGATCACCAGTCCAATCAATCAGCAGCTCATTCAATGTAGTGACCTAATTCTGATAAGCCAAGAATAGCTTCTTCCTGGATCTCGAATCCAGGATAAGCACCTAGGTCAGGCTAAGGACATTGTTAGATGTGCAAGAATCCCTCTTGATTGATTACTGAACTCATGTTAGCAGCCATCTCAAAACCTGGCAAAATCTCAAAATGACATAAGCTTTTCAGGAGCCCAGAACCACTTTTTTTGCATAATGAATGACCACAAGATGCCATAGTAACATAAAGCAAATGAAATCAACTTGGCCTCCCTATCTGGTTGGCTGACTGGCAGAATGCCTGCCAGAACCCCTGGATCCAAGATGCAAGCCATTTTATTGTCTTTCTACCTCACATTTCCTTTTCTACCCGGGTTAACAGTGATTGAAGAAGAGACACACATTACTTCTCCTTATCAATTCAAATAACAAAAAAAAAATTCTACAATAACAAAAAACAATTCCAGAAACACTCTGTATTCAGACTTTTCCTTAATTTAAAAAAATGCATTAATTGGCTACACAAAGGAAAAGCAATCTCAGAAAATGCATCTGCCACTTTAATATTCAAGCTTTTGCAAAATCTTGATAAAGTAGCATGCTCTGCATCTGCATTAGTTTTATGTTGCGTAATGTATGCACTGGATTATGTGAAACCTGTATTTTAAATCCAACCAACATTTACTACCTGGGCACTCAAGTGCTTTGAGATTCAGTTTCCTATATAATACCTACCTCTTTACAAGGCTGCTGTGAGGATCCAATGTACAAAGAAGCACCTTGCAATCCTGACTAGTTAATACTAATTAAATGTTAAAAATTGTTATCGAGTGAGTTAAGTCAGTAGATTCAGCCCATATTACAAGTATCTAGTACTAATAATGCAAGATACTTATATTATAGGTCAAATCCAAGCCCCTCCCAACGGGACAGTGACTAGCAAACAGCCCTCAATGAATTAACTGTTGAGACAAGTAAGATGAACTAAAGTGACTAAAGGATCTAGAACAGGAAGGACTCTTAGATGTTATTTTGTCCAGTCTCTTCTTTTTACAAAAAAAGGCTCAAGAAAGAAGTGATTTATTCAGGATCACACAAATAGTTATTATGGACTGCAAATAGGATTCCATCTCCTAAATCCTAGCACAGATTCATGAATCAATAAACTTGGTATCTGGGGTTCTGGACCTAAGAGTTCATTGGTCTAAGAGCTTCCTGTGGAAGTAATTGCAGACAGTACAACTGCAATGACTTATTGTCTCTGAGGGACACTGTGAGATGAAGGGCTTGCTCAGGTCCACATGAGTTCTTGTCAGCCATAGGAATGGAACTCTCTTATTCTAGATTTCAGGATTGTAAATGTCTATCTCTACTGCTGCTGCTATTGATCTCCAAATGATCTTACCTGTAGCTCATTTGTTTCTAGCTGTCTGCAAGCTGTCTTCCTCACTGGATTATGACCTCCTTGAGAGCAGGGTCCACATTTTGCCTTTCTTTGTATCCCTAGAGCTTACTAAATGCCTATTGACTCACTGTCCATTGCAACATGCTGCTTATCATTGAAAGGGAGGATGATAAAAACAATAATAAATATTTATATGGAGTTCTCAAGTTGACAATGTGCCTTATATAAGGCACCCCAAAAGTCTTGGTGTGGTTTTCAGTTATTAAGCATTAATAGTGTAAAACTGCAAGGATTTTCAAGATCCCTGTATTATTATTTTATTTAAAAGTCACAATAAGCTTGTGAGGGAGGCACTACAGATATTTTTAGCCATATTTTTTAGATGAGGAAAGAGAGACACTGCTAATTAAATATCAAAGACAGGATTTGAGCCCAGGTTTTCTTGATTCCCAGGTTAACAAAATCTGCACGCCAATCCCTCCAATAGGCATGAAATGGTTTCTCCAGGCAGATAGCAACAGCAACTTAAGTATATGCCCTTATCTCGCTTGATTCCCACAACTTTCCAGAGAAATAGAAAATGCAGATAATATTATTCATTTTAGAGATGAGTAAAGTAAGACCAAGATAAAGTACCTTGTCCACTATCATCCAGCCACCAAGCAGAACTGAGACTGAAATTCAGATCTTTTTGCCTTCAACTCCAGTACTTTCTCCCCACCCCTCACCCAAAACTGTCAGGATACATTATGCTGCCATCACCTATGGATCCTTGCAACCACCTCTCTCACAAGAACACTCAGATGCTAAATAAGGTAATAAAGATGAGTGATTCATGATCCAAATCATATTAGTGTAGGATGTAACAACTATATTAGAGGGCTAAATTTCTCCTCCCCCCATTAAAAAAATGAATCACATCATTATCAGACAAAGACTGAAATATTTCTAAAGGCCTGAAAAATCCAGTGGAAAATGAAAGCCAGAATGAAATCATGTAATAGGAAACGATAAGATAAAGTACTGACTATGATAGACTGCACAAGATTGTCTCCAACTCAGGTCAGTTTAGTTCACACATTTATTAAAGGGCCACTACTTGCAGGTCTCAATGGTAGACTCTGGAGAGACAAGGACCCAAACAGTAAGTGATCCCTGCTCCAAGTTTACATTCCAACATTCACTCATTAAAAAACTGGAAAATGAGAAGAACCAGAATTAGATTTACAAGTGGGTAGTTTCCATAAAGGTTAATGGAAGGCTAGAAATGATTTCATTTTTGAATCTTCTACTTGCCTCAAAGGCAAGAATCAATGTGTTGAGTTTAATACCAGCAAAAAAATCCAAAACAAAACCCCAAACACCAGAAAATGATGTCTCCTGGTTTGGAAACACCAGAGGGTGTTTTGTCATGTCATTAAAAAAAAATATCCAACAACAGCCCAACAATCTTCTCTTCTGAATAGCCAAGCTGGAAGTTGACACCCCTTCCCCCAATCCCAAATGTCCCTATTCATAACTTCTCTGGAATAGGGCCAAATATCCTTTATTCATCTCTTCCTAAGCCATTTTGAGGTTTGCTAACAAATGAGATGACAACAGTTCTACTAATGGGTTTTTTCAAAACCCAAGGCTCATGGGATGAAGACATTTCAACAGATGTTGTACATTAATAATATGGCAGTTTGTAGCCTCCCGGAATTTTCCTTGCAAAACTGGTTTGAATTTGCTTTGTAAGAGTATTTGCTTGGTACAAAAGTGGCTGATCTCTAGTAAACAAATGGTAATGAAAAATGGCCATGAATATCTTGTTGCAGGGGGGTTTCTGATAGTGTTATATGGGTCAGCTATTAATGAAGTCAATGAATAACTTTACTAATGAGCTGATAGAGTGCAAAAAACAGGTTAATAGTGTTTGAACTTTAGAACTAAATGAGAAGTGGACTAGTGATGTAATATAGCATGAGATCCCCTGATTTGGGGGGAGGGAGAGACTTCTCACCCTCCCAATCTAAGAACAGCAATTTGTTAGATTCTGAATAGATCACTCCTCAATTCATTGAGGACTGATAATCTGGAACCAAATTCTGGGGCCATTGTTCAGTTCTTTGCTGAATGTCAAATAATCTGTTGGTCAGTGATAACCAAATTCTGGAGACCACTCCTCTGGGCCACAGAATTAGCTTGTCAACCATAGAAAGTTAGATAAAGAGATCTTCTCTCTCTTAGGACTTTGCTACATTGTCTTGGAATTTAGTCCACTTGTAATGGTGTTACAATTCAAATAAACTTTGCCCCTTGATTAGGAAATGGGTTCAAATTCGTTTGAGACACCTCACTATACCCGTTTGTGCCCCCAAATTCTTGGGGTTTCCCTTCCCAATCTCAACTTTACAAACACTGAAAGGAGAAGAAAAATTAAATAAATACTTCCTGGGAAATTATTTGAAAAGCAATTTTTTTAAAAAAGCAAATAAAAATATTCCAGCTATTAAGACTTTGAAGATGCTGTTTCATTATATTAAATAGATTTTCAACTCTTAAAAAAATTTTTTATAAGAATGTAAAATTCAATCTGGAAAAAAATACATCACAAACAAAATTTCCAAGGAAAAATACTTTAAGGCAGATGATATTCAGCATATGAAGAAAATATGGAAGAAGCATGACTGAAAAAGACATGTGATAGGCCCTAATACTCTATTCACATCTTTTTGTTCCCCAGCCAAAGCATACCATTCCTTTCTTCCTCATTTATGCCATCAACATTTATTAAGTACCTCCTGGGTAACTGTTAAGAGACAGCTCAATTCTCTGAGAGCCTGCACAGCTGTGGATCATAACGTCTGCAGGGCAGCTTTTACTGACACAGGTGTTTTGGACTAGGAATGAGATAAATTGGAGGCAGAGGGAAGAGGAGAGAGATCAGAGAACAGCAATTGCCTCTCAGTCTCCTTGAGAGTCTCACAAGAGAAGATCCCTTCTGGGTTGGTTCTCCAGCAGCCACTGCCGGATGGATCCCGTGTATTCCAACAGGTAACAGGTCCAATGCTCCTCTCAAAGGTTCTTATTTACATTCTAATGGTCATGGGATAGAAAACAAAAAAATTAACAAATAAAGCCAGTTGGGAGAGTTGGACATTGGCAAAAGAGGAGAGTGGAATATATCTTGTGGAGGAAAAGACAACTAAATTGAGCTTTGAACAAAACCTGGGATTTTGAAGCAAAAGAGAGGAATAAATATATACCAACCACAGGAATAAGACTATACAAAGGAACAGTGGCCAATGACATCCTCTCTTAACTTGCCTAGGGAAACTTTGCCTGAATTTGTTGAGGAAGTCAATGCCCAATGAGCTCTTAAACCTTCAGAGGTAAAAGAGAAGGAAGAAAAAATGAGGCTGTTAGTAGAGGTGCTAACTATTCTAAATCGATTAGGTGGGATCTACTGGACACAGAAGCCTCATAAGGTCCAAATCCTTTTTCATATGGTTGAGCCCTATTGAGTCATGCTACTTAATGCACAATGATAAAAGTGGAGATTATTCATATAAAGAGACTGCAAGATTCTGCCCCGCCAACCATTCTATTTAAGTAAGCTACAATGTGGCCATCTCTGTTTCTTGATTTTTGTTGCTGGGACTAAAAACAGCTACTGTATTTTTCCATAAGTACCTGCATCTCTATGTCCCAGTTATGCAAGACTAGCACCGTGAGGATGAGAGGGAGAAGAAAAAAAAAAATCGAGCTCCTAGTTTCAATACAAAAAGTATTGTCTCCAGATGTTAAAAATAACCGAAGCTTTAGAACCCGAGGAGCATAAATTCCTGAGTCAATATTCAAGACTTTTAAATTAATTATTATTTTAAAGGGAAAGATGTACTAAGAATCTTACAACATCCTTCTTGCCTAAAATGCAATTTTCCTCTTGCAAGTCTCTCTGCTGCTTCTTCCATAATTAATAGCTGTGCAGTATCTTAGACAATTTCAGACCCCAGATCCTCAGCCCTTAGAGATCATGGTTGACTTCCTAATCCATTTCATCCAATTTCTCTCCTACTCTTTAGAAGCCCATTGGTACTGCTCTTTCCTATTCTTTAGAAGCCTACTGGACTACATGGTAGTCCATCATTCTTCCCTATCTTTTCATGATTACTGATGTGTTGAGTAATTCTTCCAAGAATCCTTCTGAAAGACTATTTTTTAAAAACAAAGTAAAGGGGTAAAGAACTAGAATATTGTATTTTTTTGGGGGGGGGGGGGAATAGGCCCCTTGTTCAATTTGTCTCTGAGGTGTATAAAATGAGTAAGGAATAAGGTGGGGGAAACAGATTTGGCAAAGGAGGTGGCAAGGAAGCAAATCTGTCATGTTTTTTAAAATGAGTAATATTCAACTAATTATTATCTCTTATGTCTGTTTTGGAAGTGGAGAAAGGAGATGTCTAAGTTCCCACATCAGAAAAATCATCCTTCAGATTGTTGACTGTGATTCCAACTTTTTCCAACAAACAAGCAAACTTCTGAACATTCTAGAATTTGTAGGTGGCTTCAACATAAGATGGAAAACTTAGAGCAGCATTTATGGCTTCTCTAGTCACTTAAAAACTCTCTAAATACTTAAGATTTTTGTTCACTTAAAATGTACAACCAAGACTTTTGAAAGGACCCAGGATGACTTAGAGAATCTACAGAGGAATATTAAAGGATAAAACATACTAGAATCCAGATAAGTAAAGGAACATTTCCAATCACCAGATTACAAACACCTAGACAATAAATTTGGCTCTAATTTTTCTAACAAGTAGGATACCGACATCTCAGGATTACTATGAGGATAAGACTAGCTAGCTAGATAGCTATAACTTTGCAAATTTAAAAAGTTCTATATAAATGTTAGCCTTCTCTTCCCCCCTCCCCAATTTTCTTATAATAGAAAGCTTAAAATGCATGTACCAAGACAAAATCTGCCCTGGATCTAAATTCAGGCAAGAATTCATTATGTGGATATAAACTGAATGGCATAATTGGTAATATCTTAAAATAAGTTTTACAAAAAGATAGAGGGGCAGGTCTACACCATGATTCTAAAGCAATGATTCTAGAGACTAAAAAAGAAAAGAAATTGAACTATTTTGATTCAGCAGATTTCATAAGCAAGCCTCCATGAAGGCAAGGGAATTATAATTTACTTAAGGAATTTTTTCTAAAGAGCTGTCTCTCAAATATGAGATGTCTTAAATAAGCTGGTGGATAAGAGTTAGATATCATTCAAACACAATCAAATCCCCTAACAAGTTTCTTACTGTGCTGTTGAAAGTTTCTATGGTTGTTAAAGTGACAAGCATAAAATGCTTGAAGGAAGCAAGTTGAAATTATTTTGTGGATTTTTAAAAAATCATCATATTTTTTCCATCAAAAAATAATATTTTACATTTCCAAGACCTCCCTTAAAGACAAAATTATTTTTGCCAGAGCTGCTTCTAGTGACTTGCTGAAGTCACAAGCAATGAAGACTTTCAAGGAACTGGATCTGGGAGGTAGTCAATAATTCCCGTACCCTGACTCTCTAACTACCAGATGTTGGGGGAAATGGAATTCTCTTTCACCTTCCAGTTCACCCATCTATATCCCTTTTTCAAATCCACCCATCTCCACCAAGAAGTTATCCTAATTAAGAATGTAAAGTCTATGTCTCCAGAAAACCTGGAAATACTCTAGAGGTGTTATATTTCTTCAGACACAACTTGGAAAAGGAAATATATTTTTAGATATGGCCACTGTGTGGATTAATTTTGATTGTGTAAAACTTCTTTATCCCCTCCCTTTTGTATTTTTAATTGGAAGGAAGAAAGGGAAGTTAATGGAAGGTAAGGTTATTTAAAAATATATAATGATGATGATGATTTAAAGGGCCATTGTAATATTTTAAATTTACATATGGAAGATTTAATTATTCAGCTACTAACATGACAAGCAGAACTACTTTTAAGTGAAAGTAGATATATATTTAAAGCAAGTGGTATGATATAAAACTCAAAAGTTTCATTTGCAGAACTAGTTTTTTTTGGGGGGGCATATATAAAATTTTCTTTGTTTAAACTTAATAATAAATAAATTATAATTTAAGAATGGAAAGCCTGGGTAAGCCTGAGCACTAAGCATGAAGCAGAAAGATTAAAAATAAATGAAAGCATCATTAAACTGAAAGTACGGACTTAAGCAGACCATCTGCATTTCATTTTAACCAGGTCTCTACTAGAATATGTGAACTGAATTGTCCCTACTGCTTCTCCAGCGTTTCACTGAGGTGGGCACAGTATTCAAGGCTAATACACTGTGTTATATACTTAGCACAAATATCATGCAGATTTTTTTTTTTTTAAAGAACAAGAAAGAAATACCTATGTTGAAAATAGACCATGGACCCATCAAAGCATATCTGATTTTGACTGAGGAGTTCCTATTATAGTTAAGTTCTACACGGTTTTAGTGACATAAGTGATCAAACTCAGCTTATGATTGTTATTCATTCACTAAATAGTTATTAAGCTCTTACTGTGTGCAAAAAAAGTTAGGAAGACAAAGATATGTATCATAATTCTTAGTCTCTAATACTTTACAATCTATAAAAACTGGTAATAACTCAAAATCTAATGGACTTGCTTTTGAAAGGGTTGTAAAATGAGGCAACCAGGTGGTGCATTGATATAGAGTCTGAAAGACTGATCTTCACGAGTCTCAATCTGGACTCAGACACTTAGTACTTATATGAGCCCTGTTGAAGTCACTTAACACTGTTTGCCTTAGTTCCTCATCTGTAATATTCATTGGAAAGGAAAATGCAAACCATTCCAGTATCTTTATCAAGAAAACCTCAAATGGAGTCCCAAAAAGTCAGAAATGACCCAAATGTCTAAAAAACAACAAATTAAACAAGTAAAAATAGATAAATTAAATTGAGATATCACCATTTCTTTACATAAAATCTTCTCAACAACCTCAAATATTTTCTCTATGAAAGTTTACATATTAGAAACCAATCCCAAAATTCATTCCTTCAGGCAAGGTGTTTTGGACATCGTTGAGCAGAGGAATATTTAACTCCACTTACATGTGAAACATTGTGTATACATATGTAAATATGTCCTTCCCCAGAATGGCAACATAAGTCAACCTTGTAATATGTATAAAAACAATGTTTCTCTCACCAAGTTTAAGTGGTTAGAGTTCATTTTAAATAATCTAGTAACTTCATAAAGAGTAAACTTCAAAAGTAAATAATACCCAGTCAATCAAGATTTCTTAAGCACCTGCTAGGCACTGTGCTAAGCAGGAGGGATACAAAGAAAGTCAAAGAACAGCTCCTGCTCTTGAGGAGACAACAAATAACCATGTACACACAAGATAAATAAGAATACTGAGAACTGGCAGAAGCTTTTTACAGAAGGTGTGGCTTTAACTTAGACTTGAAGAAAACCAGAGAAGTAAGAAGGAGGAACTAAGCAAGAAGAGTATTCCAGAGAGGGGGAAGAGGGGAAGCTAGTGAATACACTTGAAATCTGGAGATGGAATTGTCATGTATAAAAAAAATAGAAATTCATGTTCATTGACTCATATGGAGGAATGGTCGATGTCATTGGATCGCAGAGTTTGTGGAGAAGCATAATGTTTGACAAGGTAGGATGTATGGGAAGGGGTCTAGGACAGACTTAGAGAATGGAGGACGGAAGGACCAGGTGTACTATGGACATGAAGTTCTAGAGTCGAACACAACTGAAAACCAAAAGTAAGGGGTCAAATCAAGAAGGGCTTTTAACATTAAGCAAAGGATTTTATCCTTGATCCTAGAGGTAATAGGGAGCTACAGGAATTTATGGAATAAGGGAGTGACATGATCAGATCAATATTTTGGGAAGATCAGTTTGACAGTTTAGTAGAAAATGGACTAGAATGCAGAAAGGCTTGAGACAGGGAACTAACCAGTAATTGGGTCTCCCTGACTCAAGGGACTCTTATATATGCCCCTTTCAGTTTCAGTCCAAGCATAAGGCAACAGGATGATTAGTGTCAGAGGAGAGAAGGCACATAACAGGAAATATAAATATAAAAATGACAGAACTTGATGGCTAATTGAAGATGTGACTTTCTGGAAAGAGTCAAGAGCAACTCTTAGTTTGGGAGCCTGGATGACCTGAAAAATGGCAGTACTATATCCTTGAAAGTTTTAAGGAATTTTGTGGTGGCAAGGGATTGGAAATTCAGATATGCCTATCAAACGAGGAATGGCCGAATAAGTTGTAGCATTTGAATGTGAGGGAATACTAATGTCCTATAAGAATTGATAAGTTGGCTGACTTCAGAAAAACCTGGAAAGACTTAGAAGAACAGATACTGAGATAAGTGAACAGAACCAGAACACAGTACACACATTGTGTGATAATTAGTTACGACTGATTTATGGACAGTGGTCTAAGACTATTCCAATAGAATTGTGATTGAAAATACCATCTGCATCCAGAGAAAGGAGTATAAATCAAAGTATATTATTTTCACCCTTTTTTGTTTTTTCCCTTTTGTTTTGATTTTTCTTTCACAACATAATATGTAAATATGTTTAGAATGATTGAACATATATAATCTATATCAGATTATTTGCTGCCTTGAGGAGGAAGAGAGGTAAAGTAGGGAGAGAGGAAAACTTGGAACACAAAGTCTTACAAAAATGAATGTTGAAAACATGTAATTGAATAAATAAAATACTATTATGTGGGGGGGGGGGGAGGGAGAGAAAGTAATAGGGAAGTTGAAGCAGCTAGATGGTAGAGCGAGCAAAAAAGCAGGCTTGGAGTCAAAAAGATCTGAGTTCAAATCCAGCCTCAGAACTTTCTCTGGCAAGTCACTTTAACCTTCTTTTTTATTGGGATAGCTAGGTAGTACAACAGACAGTGTGCTGGACCTGGAGTCAGAAGTCTCCTCTTTCTGAATTCAGATGTGGTTTCAAATAGTTACTAGCTATGTGACTTTGGGCAAGTCACAGTTTCCCACTATGCCCCAGTTTCCTCACCTCTAAAATGAGCTGGAGAAGAAAATGGCAAACTACTCCAAAGCCTTGGGGAAAAAATCCTAAATGGGATCACAAAGAATCAACCAGGCACTGACATGAATAAACAACTAAAGAAACTAGGAAGAGGAACTGGGGGTGGGATGCAGGTAGGGGTGAAGAGGATGAGTTCAATACTAATAACTGCAAAAATTTGCCAACCAACATCTCCTAGCCTTTTCAAATGTATTCTTATATAGCAAATATTCTTACACAAACTTATTTCTAATTTCTGGCTGATTATTCTGTATCAGTTGTCAAACTCGCCAGCTACTGACAACACTCTTGAACCCAGGAACTAGATTAAAATGGAATTGGGAAATGTTTAACAACATAAAAAATACAATTCAAAATAATGTTAACTTGTGGGGTTTTAAGTCAATATATGGCTCACAAGGATCCTACTTGAGTTTGATACCTCTGCTATACATGATATATTTAAAACATGGGGGTAATACATATCTTTTCTTCCATATGTTCAGGAATTAGTACAGAATTTGGGGGCCTGGCAAACAACTTTTTGTAAGCGGAGATTAAAAGGCAAAAATAAAATGCTTACATGGTTTAAAGTTCCCATACTTGGTAACTATTCCTAAATTTTTCGAGATTTTTAGGAAACAGATCATAATTTCAATATATATTGCTGAGGCAATTGGGGTTAAGTGACTTCTCTAGGGTCACACAGCTAGGAAGTATTAAGTGTCTGAGGTCACATTTGAATTCAGATCCTGACTTCAAGGCTGGTGCGCTATCCAAGGCACCATTTAGCTGCCCCAATTTCTATATTTTTAAATGAACAAATTTTGTGGGCTATAAATTCTCTTCCCACATTCCCTTAAAGCGTCTAATAATAAGAGGTATAATTTTATCCAGTTAAAAAAAGGATTGTTAATTATTCTAAATGTAAAATTTCAGAAATGAAAATTAGAAAAAGTATTTTTTAATTTAACAATTTGTTTCATTTTAACATTTATTACAATGTTACAATTTATAACCACATTGTTTGAATTTGTTAACATTAGTTACTTAGAAGCCTATATAAATCCTAAATATTGCTTTTTATAATTTGGATGCTCTTTTTTAAACCTAAAGTAGAGAGGGCAGCTTCAAATTCAGGGAATTTCTGAGATAACACCTTCTTTGACACATACGAACTGTTGTATGATCCTTTACAGCTCAATAATATTTTCTCCACCCCCCCACCCCCCATTCTTTAAGACTGTTACTGAACAATCACCTATTTGTACTCAATAGAGGGAATTTTCATTTGGAAAGTTCTCTATATCAAAAAAATTATCAGACTCCCCTCCCCCCCCAAAAATTTATACATACAAATTTTGCAAGCTTGATATAAAAATCATAGGCTCTTTCCCCAAATATATGATCTGATAATAGATAAAAGATACTATTTAAAAGGAATAAATGTTGAAGCATTTGTTTAGAAAGTTGCAATGGTCCAGGAGCTGAGATATGAACCTCTCTCTATTGCCAGGTTTAGTTCATTTGATGCCACACTTTAAATATAGAAGACCAAGGTATCCTGTTTACACAACAGCACCTTACAAAGCAATTTAAAAAATAAAGAATGGCTCAAGTATGTGTCTTATTTTTTTTTTTTTTTTACATTGGGGGAAAAAAAAAGGACTCAGTGTTTACCTAAAGTTTAAAAACAAAAGTAGAGGTTGTCTTTGGCAAGCTCTAATAGCTTGAAGCAAATCTAAAGATTTAGTGTCTACTTAAACAAAATAAAATAAACAAACCAAAAACCCAAATTGTAAATATTAGTAGCACCACTCCAGCCAGGCTCAGCTCACTTCGATCACAACCTGGAAATAGTCAAAGGTCAATTCAATCTAAGTTTATCAAAAAGCAGTCACAAACCCTAAAAGCTTTTTTTTTTTTTTTTTTTAAAGGAAAGCTTGTTAATTTCTGACTCTTTGAAATGTAACAATGGTGTTAAAGGTCACAAAAGGTTACATTATAACCAAAGTTGAGAGAAGCCACTGTCATACCTAGGAACCCAGTCTTTACTGGTATCTGAAACAAAGCTATCCTAAGAAATGGGAGGAGCAACTTCAACAATTGTAGTCTTTCATTTAATCACAATATAACTAACTACAGGAGAAAGGTAAGTAGCTTCATTGTTTCAGGCTTATCAATAATTTAGGTTAAACCAGTCCAAAAAAAAAAAAAATCCCTTTCCACTTTTAACTTCAGAACTATTTTACAACTCAATCTCCAACATTCAGAACAGTAGTAACAAAGTACATGGAGAAAAAATAGTAAATCTTACAGAATGAGTAAATCTCATCTTCAGTGAAGGGAACTTTCATGATGATTATTCATAGAGAAGCTAGCAGAAAGATGAAGTGACTTTTTTTCTTTGTTAGATCTCATTCTGTAAGATTTCTAATTTCAATTTTTGTTTGAACACAAGATTTTTGTTTTGTTTGAAATAAAGATTTTGTTTCATTTTTTTGGTAGTAGGTATAGAATCATTATCTTGAAATCATATTTTTCCATCAGATCTGTGCTTTGTAACCCAGATCTGTCCAAGAGGGGGAATAAAGTTCTTTCTCTGACTATGAACAAGTAATGCCCTAACTAAACCTGAATCCCTGTCTGGGTATTTTTCCTTTGTAAAACACAATAATACAAAATAGTAGCTTACAGGAAAAGATTTAAAAATTCAATTGGGACATCTCCCTCATTTTACAGATGAGGAAACTAAGGCCTAGAGCTCCAGTAACTTGCCTGCCCATGGCCATATATAGTGGGTTATCTATAGAGTTAGAACCCAGCTTTTCTGATTTTTGGTTCAATACTCTTTTTGCCCACCATGCTGCTTTTTGTGATTATTTACTAGATAAGCTTACCTGGAAATAACATGAGGGGAAGTGATGAAAATAGGTTTCTCAACCTTAAACTATAGCAGTAAAGTCATTTGAATTACAGAAGCATTTTCCACGAAAAAAGAAACTGTCAACTGCAAAGGCAATGGGCCCACATTCCCAATATACATGAGATACTTTCTAAAAAGCACATTTCAAAGCACAGTAACACAAAATAAATATCCATTATAAACATCCCAACACAAAAACACTCAACTCTATTCCAATCAAGGTTCAATGAAACACAAACATAATCACACTAATAATAATGTACAATGAAAATGATACTATTGACCTTCTGGTAGGAGGATATGAACCTGAAGTTGTTTTTTTCTCATCAGGCCATGAGTACTTCAAGAGTCCTCTACATCCTTCCATCCAATATACTCCTTTGTTGTTACCAGAGTGTTTTTAATATATGACAACTTGAGAACATTGAAATAGGTCTCATAATGAAATGTTTTTTTTTCCTCAATGAGCCAACTAATGCTATTCTTCCATGCTATTTGCAATGTGTAAATGTTTATATCTTGTCAGAACATTAGATTAGGGTATGGTTTGTTTTAAAAAGAGGAATAGAGGTAGAGGAGGTCTCAATACAGACCTCAGTATTACGAGAGACAATCAGATACCCAGGCCTTCAAGCCAAAAGTAGACCAGAAAAGCAAAGTTTCTGATCATGCCTCCAACTTGAAGACATCTATAAAGAAAGGCTCCTTCTTCAACATCCAACTATCTTCTGACAAACAGGAGGGGGAGAAGTTCAAGTGCAGGGTCTTTTTCAACAGAGGAGTTCTAAAAATCATCCCTGCATGAAAGTAATACTTTAAAAAGCTAAGGGATGCCCTTCAGGATGGTGTCTCTACAGCAAAGGTAAGCAACTTCAAAGGGTGACAATTGTTTCCACTTACAATCCCTTTTTGCCCAAGAAATTTTCATGTGACACCAGTATATAGGTGATGTGGTTTGGGGATGCTATCAGAAGATGGCAAGTTGGGGTTCAGTCACGTAAAAAATTCACAATGGCCATTCTCTTTGGGAAAAGGTAGATTTATTTAGGGGAAGGGCTAACAGACAAAATGAAGGGATACAATAGACACCAGGAATGGTAAATATGAAGTAGAGTTGGGAGAACATATGAAAGACAAGTTCTTCAATGGAACTCACAATTACCCAGTAGAAAGGGAGTACCCCATGAGATGGACATGTCCTTAATGGCAGGCTAAATCCTGAAAGGGACTAACAACAACAACAAAAAGGACCTAAAAGAGTTAGTTAGCTGTAAGGAGAAGTAGGGTTATTAGTGGAGTTAGGGAAAATACCCCATAACATGGGGTGGAGGGTACGAAGAAAGACACAAGGCAAGGGCTGGTGGATTGACCCAAAGGAAGGCAGCAGCCATGGGATAATCCATTTCATAGAGAAAATTTAATCTCAGGGACATGATTGAGATTTTGGACAGAGCATGTGACCTCAAGACGTCTACAGAGAGTGAGTCCAGAAGGTTTGACAGAACTCTTTCAGACTGGATGACCTCCCCCAGATCGAATGACCTCCCCAGAGGGTGGGACCAAGGAGCTAAAGTGATATCAATCAGAACCTGTTCCCTGACTGCCTCAGGAATTAATTTTTTATCAGCTCCTCTACCAACCACACCCAACATTGAATATATCATAGACACATAGAACCTATGTGTAGGTATATACATATATTTGTATTTATATATACAAATAAAACATTTACTGATAATAAACTGTTATTTCATGACTCCCACATTCAATTAAGAGACTGGGATCTAAACCCACAGCAAAAGAAGCTGGGTGTCTGACTACAACCTGGATATTTTCTCACCCTTAGTCCTGAGACTAGCAGCAAGATTCCCTCCCTGTCCCTACCTCAAGTCCTAAAAGTAGAAAACTTAATTTATAAGATGTTCCTTAAGTTATAGATCCAGTTATCCAAACTATACAACTTCTTTAAACTTACATATTCTATAGTACATGTGTTTAAGAACTAAATTACTTATATTTGAACAGAGTAAAATATTTAAAAGGGAAAAAGAGCCACCCAAAGTCAAATGGAAAGAAGATATTTTAAAATGCCAATAGCATCACCAACTTTCTCAACTCCTTTTAGGAAATTTTAGTACATTCATCAATAGTCAAAAATTTATTCAGTTGAAAAACTGAGGCACCCCAGAATTCAATATGGCTCGTAATGGCCAAAGCCCATACTATAGTTTAGGAAGAAGCACTTTGCTTAAAATCCTACAACACAGCTACAAGGCTATTCAATCAAAAACAAAAACAAAAAAAACAACCCAAAGAAGATGCACTGTCTGTTTATTATGGAGATTCACTTGTCGGGCGGTGGGGGGGAGACAAGAAGCCAAATGAAATCAACATAAAAATGAACTCTCTTCCAAACAAAAAGACTATCTTAACAGAGTCAGGAATAAGCTTCCTTTGAAAAAGGCTGTACATTTGGCCCTTATAATTTGTATTATCCTTTTTTTCTATAATTCTTACATCTTTTAAGGAGAATGTAGCAACTTGGTCAGAGCAGAGGGGGAAAAGTTTTCAACTTCTAACTTTATGATATGAAGAGATGAGTATATTCAGTATAGAAAGATTAAAGAAAGATTAGACATGCAAGTGGTATTTTTAATGACAACTATCCTACTTAATTGGAGGAGGAGAGAACATGAAAACCTAAATCTAATTTAAGAATTATCAATACTCTATTTAGCCAGATAGATAGAGAATTTATGCAGGAATAATTCCATTGATTTTTTAAAAGCCATTTTATAATATGTAAACACATCATGTAAGCATGCATGTGTGCATATACATATGTGTATACATAATTATATAGAAAGAGCATAAATATGTTATATACCAAAAGGTATTTATTAAACACCAAGATGATAATATAAAAGTGCTCTGGCACAAATCCTCTACTGGCCTAGGCAAAGATTTTCAAAACAAATGTAAATCCTTCATTCCCTCTTTCAGTAAGTGTGGCCATTTTTAAAAAATCCTTAAATGACTTGTGTATCTAATATATCTTTCAGTTCAATTTGTTTAATGACCAATAAATAGTCTTCACTCTCCTCTCTGGGTCATATTTATATCTTTATCTCTGTGTTGACATGGAGGAAGGAAGAAAAGAAAACAGCAGGGGGAGGGAAGAGAAAAAAGGGGAAGAAGTAATTTTCGTTGGTCATTAAATAGACTGACCATCTGAATTACAGTCTAGATCCCACAGGACCACAAATAGCTAAGCAGAAGGCCCAGACCTCAGTAGGATGAGTCAGTGGTCTGATTATTTGGTCAGAGATGGAAATAGTGAGCATAGAATCACTGCTTCTGGTGCCTTACGAATCTTGGGAATAGGAATGAAATTAAGCAGAATCAGGTGATTTTTTTAAAAAAAATAATCAATAAAGTTGATGTGAATGGACATTCTAGCACAACATGACCATAGGTCCCAAAGTGATTGGGGAAATCACACAGAATTCAGAGTTGGAGTTTTTCCTTGGGTCAGACCTATTTGCAAGTCACCCCTCAAAACATCATCATCTGTCTTGCAGATTTCTATCACTTTTATACAATTCAAGAACCCCCCCCCAAAAAAAAAGACACAATTCTTATTTTTGAAACAGTCACAATGTCATCTTGTTCAACCTGTTAATTTTTCTTTCAGCTCTTCTAAAATATTATCCACTTGGTGAAACATTGTAAGAATTTTACTGACAAACCAATTACAAGTACACACTTTGGTTTTGTTTGTTTTTTTTTTTTTTTAAACCCAGTAGTTTTGTTATAAAATAGTCTCCTGAATTTCTTAGAATATTTGCTCAGCCTGTTCATATTTATAACAATATGTCAGTTCTCACTCTGCAGTAATTTGTTGCCATTAAAAATAAGCAGTTATGCTTATGCTAATCTAACTTAGAAGACTATTGCCTTGAATCTCCTTTTAGTAATGCCGTGTAAAATCTGCGAATTATATTAACCCTTTCAATCCCCATATACAATTAATAAATTAAGCTGCTACTACACAGACATTAACCATTTGATGAAAACAAGTAAGTGGTCTCTACACAACCTCACAGTTCCACGAACAATTATCAAAATTAAAGACTGCATAAGAAGAATCATGCTTAAACCAAAATATTTTGGCTACAAATAGCAGTTAATAAACTGAATTGAAAGATGTAAAGGAACTATTTACTAGGAAATTCACAATGTCTCTATTATGGAAGTTTCAATTAAACCTCAAATGACATTTAATTCGGAAAGCAATGTCATTGCTTTCAATTTTAAACAACTCCCGGAAAGCTTAAAGCCGCATCGATGAAACTGAACACAAATACCAAAAAAATTAATTTCCTTGGTCGTGTTGGTAAATAAACTTTCCATTACATAGCCCAGTGCGGCACTGGAAAAAAAGGACGCAAACGTATGCCTCGGGCACTACCACATCAAGAAAAGGGTCTCAAAATTCATTTGGCAGATTAAAAAATGAGGAGCTTAAGCGCTTGCGGTTGGCGTCAAATGTAAGCTAAGGAACAAGAAAAATACTCTATCGAGGTGGAAAAACAATTATGATGAAATCAATAACCGGTTACCTTGAAAACTTTGGACTTCTTTTCCCTCTGGGGTCTCTTGTTTTCCTTTATAACCTAAAAAAACCAAATTGCATAATGAGCCTCATTTGGAGACCGAGGCAGAGAAAAGTGCCCCCTTCAATTAATGACTGCCCAGCACAACTCTTTGTATCTCCCCGAGCCGCATACATGTTGGATGGGCGGAACTTAAAAAACAACAACCGCGGTGCAAATGTTCCACTTGCAGATCTTCCCCCAGACGCCGTCGGGCAGCCCACCTTCCCCCTCCTCCTCGTCCTCCTCCCCCTCCCCCGCCCCCAGCGGGTCCTTCTCCCCAGCCCAGCCCAGCCCACGAGGGAGCCATCTTGCCTGCTCCTGCAGCCGCCGCCGCCGCCGCCTCCACTGCGGGGCTGTCGTGCCCAGCGCCCGGGGGGCTCGGGCTCATGGTGCCTCGGGGCAGCCCCGGCCGACCGGCCCGGCGGACGGCGACGGCGCGCCCGGCATGCCTCCCGCAGAAACAGCCCCACAAGAGGGGGTGCGGTGCCGCGCCGCGCCGCGCCCGGGCAGTCCGGCAGCCGGGCGGCGGGCGCTCTCCAGCCCGGCCTCGGCTCGGCTCGCCTCGCCTCCGCACGGCCCCGTCCCGGTCGCCGCCGCTGAGCCCGGCCCAGACAAAGGACCGCCTGTACAGGCTTGACTCTTCCCCACCTCGGCGGGACCCAGGCGGCCCCAAGCTGCGGCATGGAGTGGGCGGCACAGGATCTGGGCTGCGCCGCCGCCGCCGCCAACCGAGGCCCCCGCATACACAATGCACCGCAGGCCCCCTACCCCGCCCCGCCGCGCCGCGCCGCGCGCCCCGCGGGGCTGACAGCCGGGCCGGGCGAGCTCCGGGCGGCGGCCTCCGGCGGATCCCCGGGGTGGGGGTGAGGGGTCCGGGGGCCAGCTCTGCGGCCCTCAGGGGTGCGGGCTGGTGCCCCCGAGGTTCAAGGCTGAGGGGCTGGGGCGGGGGGAGGGGGCGCTGAGACCTGAGAGTGGCCCGGGCTCGGCGAGGTACGGTGCTGTTTGACTTTATAAGGCAAGGCTCCATATTAGCTCTATTTAAAGGAGGGAGGAGGTTATTTGAGGACAGGCTCGCTGGCCTCGCCTCGGCACAGTCCCGCTCTCTCAGCTGGCGTGGGGCTTCCGGGCTCCTTCCTCCGCTAACCACACCTTTGCAGCAGCAGCAGCAGGCGCGGGGCCCCCTCACCCTAACGCACTCATAGCCATTTGATTTCTGTCAATAAACGTCTAAGGGTGAGTGAGAGCGGATTAAAATGAGAATGGCAGCAATGACAGAGAAAGGGAAGGGAAGCTTCCTCCAGCGCACTTCCTTCCTACCGGTGCGGAAGGACCGAGGGAAAGCCTTTCTCTCAGCCTCTGCAGACACTTGCGCTGACCTTTTCTCTTCAAAAGCAAGTCCCCCATCTCCCTGCGCCGCCCCCACCCGGGTCCTCTCCACCCACCCATCCCCACCCCCACGCCCGAGATTCAGACGCCGGGCTTCCGTACAAAAGGCAGCTCTCTGGCTTCTGCCCACCCGAAGCCTCCCCGGAGCCGGGCACCGATTCCCACTGCGGAGCAGCTCCGCCACATCGCAGCTGCCACAGCTTGCAGGTGCCACCCCCTGCCTTGGAAGAACACAGCCCACCTAGCTGGGCTGCCAAGTCCCCGGCGCTTAATGAGAGCCACCCCTCCCCCCCGCAGTTCTCTGAGCGCCGAAGGGAGCCGTCGCTTTGCTTCCCATACTTCTGCCATCCCCCCTGCCCCCCACCTCGGGCCCCCGTACGGACGCCCAGTCCCGCACCTCCCCCGCCTCCCTCCGGCCAAAGGAAGAGACCCCACGGGGTACCGGAACGACAGCCCCAACCAACAATAGACAGCGCCTCGGAAGAGGGCTAGTCCCGGAAACACAGCGAAAGACTTTGCACTTTCTACCCCTACCTTATCTGAGCCCACCTGGCGGTCTGCATTTTGACTACAAGCCCCACCTTGAACTTGAAGTCAGAAGCTGTTCTCAAATCCGGTCTCTGCAACTTATTACCTGTGTAACCTTGAGCTTGTCACTTCCCAGCGAAGGCTTCACTATAAACGAGTGGGTTGGACTAAATAATCTCAAAGGTCCCTTCCCCTGCTCTACCAAGTTACAAATCATTTTCTTAGTCAAGATTCTAAGTAGGGCATACTGACCAATCTCCTACCCAGCCTCCTAATCTATCTCTCCCCCTACCTCTCGTTAACTCCCAATCACCACCCCACCCCACACTTCCAAAAATAAATCGTGGAAGAAAAACCGTCTTTGATAATGGGGGTAGGGGAACTGAGGTCTCATGACTCATTAAAACACATGTAATGAAACTGATAAGTTCTAAAAACCGATTCAAATCCTGACAACCTAAGCCGAAAATATCTCGCAGGGTGACAAACGGAACGGGACAATAAAAACCAAATCTGACATGGATGTTGTGTTTCTAAGCTACAGAAAAGTTTCCATGCTAACTAAATTCGTGTCTAAAACATCCCATAAGTTATTCCTAGGGTGTTGCCATATTTCATAAAACAACGCTGAAGTATGCTAATTATATTCATACCTGCTCTATTACTCACCTGGTTGTTCAAATTCCCCCTCCCCCCCAAAAAAAAAGTCAGACCAGGAATCAAAACACAAGAATAAAAGCCGGTTTAAAATAACTCAAACAAAGCAAAGCTGAAAACATAAGTTCATAATATTTTCTCCAGGCAGGGCACTTATGAAGATGGAAAATAACATTGGAAGTCTAGGTGCATCTTCTGTAAAATGAGTTAATAAATAAAGTCTAATTTCATTGTTGTTAGATGGGAGATTTTAGGAAAATGATCAAAGCAGATATTATGTCCAAAGACTCAGTGAGTCTGACTCTCAGAGTTGTGTTTCTTTAAACAAGAACAGATTACTAGTGACTGATGGTTAGAGCATTTTGTTCAAAATCTTCTATCTAGGGGCAGCTAGATGATGCAGGGGATAGAGCACCAGTCCTGAAATCAGAAGGACTTGAGTCAAATGTGATTTCAGACACTTAACACTTCCTACCTGTATGACCCTAGGCAAGTCACTTAACCCCAATTGCTTCAGCCAAAAAAAAAAAAATCTTATGTCTAGTGATTTACTAGCCTCAGTTCAATGAGAAGGTGACAGTTTCACCAGAAAGATAATTATTAGACAACACTTCCCCCCCCCAAAAAAAAAAAAAAAAACCACAGGATATGCAGAGATTCAATTCAACTCCTTTCTTATTGTGAAATGAGGCAACATGGTTCAATTAATCTAGGAACCCAACTCTGCTAATGGATTTGATTAAGCAACATATCTCTCTAGGCATTAGTCTTGTGATTTGTAAAAAGTAAATCATGTTCTTTTTCTACAGCAAAATAACAGTTTGGACATGTAAACTTATTTTATATTTAATTTATACTCTAATATATTTAACATGTATTGATCATCCTGCCATCTAGGGGAGGGGATGAAGGGAAGGAGAGGAAAAATTGAACAAAAGGTTTGGCAATTGTCAATGCTGTAAAATTACTCATGCATATATCTTGTAAATAAAAAGCTATTAAAATTTTTTTAAAAAGTAAATCATGATTCCCTGCCTCCTTAACAAAGAATTAAACCAAGATTTAATGATAATAATTCCAATTTGAGTTGTAGGATTAGGGTCAATCTGCAGCCTGGGAGATTGGATATACTGCTGCAGTTGGATATAGGAAGTTATAGATTCAAATCTTGCCTGTACTACTTTTTCAGGCACTCAATCAATCTGAAATTAAACAGCTTCTAAAGTAAAAACCCTGGCAGAGGGAGCATTAGAAGGAGAGCATCAGTGGAAGGAAAATTTGGAGCCAATTCAACAAGTATTATGAATTTACTAGGCTAGAGAACACAAGTTTGAAAGAAATGCATTCTGTGATCTCATCAACTTGAATTTTCTCTCCAATTATAAAATCACAGGTCAGCCACGCCTGCCTATTCTGTGTCACTCTGGTCCATGTCCTGCCATCATTTGTCACAGGGGGGTCCTCCAACAAACATGCTGGAAGCCATCCCTCGTCTTCTGACATTGCATAATTCTGTCTCATCTGTCATTGCTCACTCTCATGCACCTTCTCATCCTATCATTCATTTCTCTGATGTCGCCTTTGACTCCAGTTCCATGTGCATCCATGAATATGTATAACTGAAAAAGTCATAAATGAACAAGTGGAGCCCAGAAGTAAACAGAAGCAGATTGGATGGCCTTCAGGAAATTGCAAAGTTCTTTTAAGGATTCCATGCTTTTCCTGGAAATAAAGGGCCGTCTTTCCAATATTCATATTCTGCTGGTGTTGCATTGCTGCAAGCCTGAAATAGTACAATTCCCCCTGCCCCCTCAAAAAAGAAAAGAAAATGAGGATCAAATGGAACTGAAGGGAGAGGGCTACATTAGAAATTAATAGAGTAGATGCAGGCAGGTTGTAACACAGAGCCAATGAGGTGCTGGGGATCTGAAAATGAAAAAGAACACAGTCCCAAGTTGCAAAAGGTTTTCAGCCTGATGCAATCCAAATCCTGAACTATGTCTTCAAGGTGATGAAGTCTGCAATAGACAAAAACAGGAGAACCCATTGTATGATGACTGTATATTTTAAAATCAGCTGGAGTCAGGAATTCAGGTTAGGGGAAAATCGTCAACCTTTATTCTTAGTGGAGGTGAAGAAGGTTCGAAGGTGAAGGGGGATCGGAGGTGAAGGGGGTGATAGCAATGTGAGCAGCTGTGTCAAGAAGCCAGCCAGCAGTCTCTCTTTTTGCTTCCCTCTCCGCCCCCCTGCCTCCACCCACCAAAATTGTCATTTCCTATACAACACATCAGGACTTGCACAAAGAGTAGTTGAAGGCCATTCTTTCTCCAAGCATGTATATTAATAGAGTATGGTCCAATTACTATTAACCTCACGTGCTTGGGACCTCAGTGCATCAACAAGAGCCTCAGCCCATTACACCACTGTACTAGAAGATGGCATCTACAATGGTATGGAAGCAGGACGCAACAGTATGAGATGAGAGAATAAAGAGAAAGCAAATGTTTTAGGACTAACTAACCAAAAGCATGATTTTTATACCAACAGTAATCCTTACCCTAAGAATTTCAAACACTAAGCTTCTGGCAACCACAAACTTCGAAATATAATATTCTTTGAAAACTAGATCTCAAGCTAAGCTCAGACCCTCAGATTACAGGTACCAATTCATTTTGATGTCAAATACCGGGAAAGAACGGTTTCCTTCTTACACATGAGATGTAATAAAAACCTTCCCCAAAATCTCACAATGGAAGAATTCATTGGAAGCAAGGAACAAATGAACAAATATGGCCCTAAATGGATATGTTTTATTGTCCCACATTTGCAGACAATAAGTTTGTTCCACCTTTCAAGTTTAAGTGCAGCTCTGACTAGGGGCTTGCACATTGTGATTCTGTTTCTCTTCTTTCTACAGTCTTTTTGTTTCTTTCTCTAGTCAACTCCTCCCCGAGGACTTCTTTCTGGCAGGCTCCATTCCCTCTACCTTTTCCCCAAGGAACTCTTGGATTCCAGATATTCTATGTTCTGCTCCATGACTTTCTGTCTACATGGATGACAAGCACAGTTGCCCTTCAGGACTTCTGCACATTCATGAGAGAGACAAGAGGTAAAGAAGAGAACTCAAGAACAGGTAGACCTGCTTTGTGGAACAGAAGGGAGAGGGCTATGTTAGAAATTAAACACACAGGGGCAGCTAGATGAAACAGAGAATAAAGCACCAACCCTGTAGTAAGGAGGACCAGAGTTCAAATCTGGCCTCAGACATTTAATACTTCCTAGCTGGGACCTTGGGCAAGTCACTTAACCCCAATTGCCTCAGGGAAAAAAAAAATTAAACATACATTAAATCCATTCTGACCCTTGCCTATAAAATGAGGGGACCTCTTTAGGTAAACTCTAAATCCTATGATTCTATTATCCTTTAAGTCTGTGATTCTATAACTACATAGATTGTTGGCAAGCGAGAACTGTTTCTGAGGACCTTTTCCTTTCAAGTTAATGTTCAGGGTATAACTGATTAAATAGTTGCCTCCGATAATTGATTCTTCTTGGAATCCTTAATTTTAAGACCCAACATCATTGACAATCTACAATGCTAAATGAAATTTGTCCAACATTCGTTGATGCTACTTTGGGTTTAAAAATGGCAAATCTCCTTATCTTGTCAACAGAGACAGCAGATTAATCAGTTTCAACATCTGGGACTGGACTTGAAAAGAAAACCATCCCACAAAAGGAAATCCCTTCTCTGTCATCCCACTCAGTGCTGGCAGATCTCCTGTATGATGACAGGACTTTATGCATCATTGGCACCCTTGCAAAAATATGCCTGTTACCAGAAAAAGACACATCAATAACTATAATCATCAATTCTATAGTAAGTGCCTAGGTTTATGACTGCCCCAGAATTAGGACAAACAAACAAACAAACAAACAAACAAAAAAAAAAAAAACACACAAGAATCTATCATTTAAAACCATTCTGTCTTTGGTGATTTTTCCAAATCTAGCTCTTCGTAGTTAATATTTAATATATTTTTATTCTGTGCTTATAACTTCAAAATTAAAGTTATGGCTGATTTTTATCTATTCTAGGCAGGTAAACTGGCTATCACCAATATACCTACTGTAAATTGAGATAATCTAAACAGTGAATCAACTTTCTAATAATAACTCGCTACACACACATCTCTAGGGAATCTTTCTATTACACTACGATGACTCTAATAAGTGTTTTTTTGTTCAGTCATGTCTGACTCTTTGTGACCCCATTTGGGGTTTTCTTGGCGCAGATATTGGAATGGTTTGCCATTTCCTTTTCCAGCTCATTTTACAGAAGAAGAAATGGAGGTAAATAGAGTTAAGTGATTTGCTTGACATAGCTAGTAAATGCCTAAGGCTGCATTCAAACTCAGTTAGATATTCCCGACTCCAGGCCTGCCCTCTATCCACTGCATCACCTAGCTGCTCCCCTAATAAGTAGAGTAGCACATATATCTGTTTACTTTATGCTATCCCATGCTTGGACTACCAGCAATTGTCTCCTAACAGATCTCCCTATCTCCCATCTATCTTAACTAATGCAAGACCGGTCTTCTGAGCCCAAAGATATAATCAGATCATTCTAAATGCTCACAAACTTTCTATGGCTCAGTGTCAGCTGCTTAAGGATCAAACTGAGGAACCTTATCTTAGATACTCCTCTCTATATACTATACCCAAACTGGATTGTTTATCTTTTATATCAACAAACTCCACATTTCCCTTTCATGTCTTAGTGCAGAGGTTTCTAGGTTCTGGGTAGGGAAGGGGTGTGGGAGGAGAAGCTTCTTTGCCTGCTATGTTTCTTAACCATCCTTTAAGACCCAGTTTGATCCACTTGTTCTGCTTCCTAAAAGTTCTCCTGAATCCTCTACCTGGAAATAACCTCTCTTTCAATCTAATCTGAATACCCATTCCTCTTATGATAACAACAGTTAACAAATTTAACTGTTAAAATTTGACATCACTCTACACAATTTCTAATCTGATTCTCAAGGCAGGTACATACTACAGTTATTATTGTTCCCATTTGACACAAAAGGAAACTGAGGCTCAAAGAGCCTTATAGCTAGTGAATGTTGAAGAGAAGGTTACAACTCAATTCTCTTCTTATTCTAAATTCAGGTAACTTTAAAACATGAGGAAATTGAGACAATGAAAGATTCATTGCCTTGCCTAGACACACAGTTAGTGAGCTTCTGAAGCAGGGTTGAAGTTCAAATCTTCCTAAGTCTAACCCTCTCAGTTATTGAAATTTTTTTTTAAGTGAAATTAATTATCATGGTCAGCCTTGGCTCTTGTGCTTTCCTTTTTTTTTTTTTTTTTTTTTTAAGAAAGGAGGCCAAAATCATGATATATCTTCTAATCTGCCAGACCACTAGTTGATGATTTGGTTGGCTGATCTCTTTTTACCCCACTTTGTTACAAGGGAAGGCTTACTGGATGAGGGAGAGGAAAAATACTGAGAAATTCATAATATTTAATACCAAGGCTGTTTCTCGCTATTGCTACTGCTAAATCACTTCAGTCATGTTTGACTCTCTGTGTCACCATTACAGGATACTAGAATAGTTTGCCATTTTCTCTTCCAGCTCATTTTACAAATGAGGAAACTGAGGCAAAGAGAGTTAAGTGACTTCTTTAGGGTCACATAGTAAGTGTGTGAGAGCTGAACTCAGGTCTTCCTTATTCTAGGCCCCAGTATTCTATCAATTGATAGAGTCAAAAAGAGGGAGAGAAAGATACTTCACTTTGGAGCAGGATAGAGAAAGTCCTGTGGATATGAGTCAGCTGTACATTCTGGACAGAAATGAAGAACTGAGCCTCCCCTTTAAATGAAAGATTCTGGAAGAACCCAGCCTAGCACAAGGTAAGAACACAAGGGTAGAGGATAAAAGAGTATTTCCAAGGCGTTCTATGGCATAAATATACATAAACATGTTATATATGTTGTGCATGTTACGCATCTTTAAGCCTTATTTCCTTATGTTAGATTGTAGAAAGTGACTTGAAGGATTAGAACCATGTTTGATTTGCTAGGATCTTTCCCAGCATGGTGTATCACATATAGTAGATATACAATAAATCTTTATTGGAAGATTACATTTTCCAATGTATTGAAGGCAAAATCCAGTGTAATGGAAGCCTTGGTTTTGGAGCCAGAGAACCTAAATATGAATCTTGATTCTATAGTTAGGAAGATGAGAATTCAGATCTCACTATGAATACTTAAGTGTCTATGGGCATTTTTCTTATCTGTAAAATGAGGGAATAACAACTTTGGTATCAATAAATGAACATTTATTCATAGGGAGATAATCACCAGTCAACAAGAATTTATTTTATTTTATTTTTTATTAAAGCTTTTTATTTTCAAAATATATGCATAGCTAATTTTCAATATTCACCATCGAAAAATATTGTATTTCAAATTTTTTTCTCCCTCCCTTCCCCTCATCCCCTCTTCTAGATGGCAAGTAATTCAATATATGTTAAACATGTGAGATTCTTCTGTATATATTTCCACAATTATCAGGCTGCACAAGAAAAATCAGATCAAAAGAGAAAAGAAATGAGAAAGAAAACAAAAAGCAAGAACACGACAACAAAAAAGGTGAAAATGCTATGTCGTGATCTACACTCAGTTCCCACAGTTTTCTTTCTCTGGGTGCAGATGGCTCACAAGATCATTGGAATTGGTCTGAATCACCTTGCTTCAATGAGAATTTGTTAAACACTTTCTATTCAATAGGCATAATGCTTAACATTGTGAATAAAAATCCAAACAGAAACAGTCCTTGACCTTTAATGGAGGAAACCAACATACAACAGGGAGTAGAAAAGAGGGATAGAAAGGTACTTGACTTTGGAATAGGATAGAAAAGGTCCTATGGGTATGAGTCAGCTGTACAATCTGAAGAGAAATGAAGACCTGAACCTCCCCTTAAAATGAAAAGATTCTGGAAGAATCTAGTCAAGCAGAAAGGAAGGGCACAGAGGTGGAGAATAAGAGAGCATTTCCAATGTGGAGAGGAAACAGTAGTGCAGCCTAACAGTCTCCAGTCCTGATGTCCAGCCCAATCTCTTGCAGCATCATGATAAAACTGGACAGTTCATTGTCAGTGGGATCATAGATTTCACATAGAATGACCAGACCCAAATGATGCATTATTCCTGGATATCTGGACAAGATAAGCAGCATTTCTCTGACAAGAACTTTGTTCCTGTACAAGGCATTAACAACAGGGAAGTTTGCTGTTTCTATTGGCTAGAAACAGCTTGACCGAGTCATTGGCCAAGATCTTCGGGGTTGGATTTCTCCTCAAATGTCTGGCAGATGAGTAGCACCATATTTCTCAATACAATGTTATTGAGAGAAGAACTGTGCTCTGTTCTCTGGATATAGGGACCAATATAGAATCCAGATGGTACAGTCACTCCTGCAACTTACTTAAGAATCAAGTTTTCCCCAATGAGCCAACAAATAATGCCAATTATTTCTTGAAAGAATCTTTTCTGTCAGGTCCAGCTCTAAGCTGAAAGAGTTCAACTTTTTCCAGAAATCCTTATGTATGTGGAGTCCCACAGACTGTCAGACAACATAAGTATCTAAGTATCCCCCCAAAAAATACCAAAATGGACATAAGGTAGTCTTAAAGAAGATACCAGCAGTTGAATGAATTGGAGAAGACTTTGTGTAGAAGGTGGTGCTTAAGTAAAATCTTGAAGGAAACCAAGGATTTGAAGAGGAAGGTTAAGATGGAATACTTCTCAGTCAGAGGGGATAGTGAATATAAAAACAAAAGAGCTCATACCCTATACCAAGATAAGGTCAAAATGGGCTCATGATTTAGATATGAAAGGTGATACTATAAGCAAATTTGGAGAACAAGGGATTGTCTGTCTCTCAGATTTGTGAAGAAGGAAGGAATTTATGGTCAAAGAAGCTACGGAACATTATGAAATGCAAAAGGGATAATTTCGATTATATTATTTTTCAAAGTTTTTGTATGAACAAAACCAATGCAGCCAAGATTAGAAAGGGAAAAGAAAACTGGAGGGAAACTTTACATGCAACATCTCTGAAAAAGGGCTCATTTCTAAAGTATATAGAGAATTGACCCAAATTTATGAAAATACAAACCATTCTCCAATCAATAAATAGCCAAAGGATATGAACAGATAATTTTCAGGTAAAGAAATTAAAGCTTTTTCTACTCATGTGAAAAAAAAAATGCTGTAAATCACTATTGATCAGAGAAATGCAAATTAAGACAACTCTGAGGTACCACTACACATCTCTTAGATTGTCTAAGATGGCAGGAAAAGATAACGATGAATGTTGAAGGGGATGTGGAAAAACTGGAACATTAATACATTGTTGGTGGAATTGTGAACCGAACCAATCATTCTGGAGAGCAATCTGGAACTATGCCCAAAGAGCTATCAAACTGTGCATACCCTTTAATTCAGCAATGTTTCTAGTGGGTCTGTAGTTCAAAGAGATCATAAAAGAGGAGAAGGGACCCACTTGCACAAAAATGTTTATAGCAGCTCTTTTTGTATTAACAAGGAACTGGAAACTGAGTGGATGCCCATCAGTTGGGGAATGGCTGAATAACTTATGATATTTGAAAAGTAATAGGATATTATTGTTCTATAAGAAAAGATCAGCAGAATGATTTTTAGAAAGGCCTAGAGAGATTTATATGAACCGATGCTAAGTGAAATGAACAGAAGCAGATCATTGTACACGGGAACAAGAAGATTATGTGATGATCAACTCTGATGGACCTGGCTCTCTTCAACAATGAGGTGATTCAGGCCAATTCCAACAGACTTGTGATAGACAGAGCCATCTGAATATGGATCACAACATAGTATTTTCACCATTCTTGTTTGCTTTTCTTCTTTTTTTCTTTTTGATCTGATTTTTCTCATGCAGCATGATAAATATGGAAATACATTTAGAAGATAGGCTCATGTTGAAATACTTGCTGTCTAGGAGGGGAAGGTGGGGAAAAAAGAGAGAAAAATTTGGAGCACAAGGTTTTGCAAGGGTAAATTTTGAAAACTATTTTTGCATATAAAATAAAATTTTGAAAATAAAAAGCTATTATTAAAAAACAAACACACAAATAAATAAAAAAACAAAAGAGCAAATAGGCTAATATGTATGACTGGATCAAAAGTTTAGGAAGAAAGCCACATTGAGAAAGGCATTAATTGCCAGATAAAGAAGTTCATATTTATTCCTGGAGGTAATTGGGAGCTATATGCATTTACTTGGAGTAGAGTGATGTAGATGTGTGCTTTAGAAAAATGCTCTAACATCAGTGTGAAGGACAGTTTAGGGTGAAGACAGACAGATGACAGAGAAATTAAAGAGGTAAAAATTGCAGTAGTCTGGTCAAAAGATAGTGAGGGCTTCAATAAACATGGTGGCTGTGTGATCCATGGAAGAGGAGACAAAAAGAGTTAGTGTGGAGATAGAAACGATCCTTTGGGCCAGTTTCCTTATCTGTAAAATCAATAAGCTTGGACAAGCTGTTCTCTAATGTCATTCTGAATCTGAAATATGATGATGATGATGATTATGATGATGATGAAGAAGAAGATCCACAAGGTACTCTAGCATTTCAAATGAAGTGACAAGTATCTTTGAGGTCAAAGGTAAAGGAAATAACATCACTGTTAACTTTCTCTTAGTAAGTAAGAGAGAAATACCTTTTTTTGAAAAATATGTCTAGAGGGGAAGAGTAGCTAAATGATGAAGTAGATAGAGTACCAGCCCTAGAGTCAGGAGGACCTGAGTTCAAATCCGACCTCAGATACTTAATACTTCCTAGCTGTGTGATCCCAGGCACTTAACTCCAAATCCCTCAGGGAAAAAAAAAAAAAATTGTGTATGTTTAACCTTTATTAAATTGCTTGTTATATGTAGGGAGGGGGAGGAAGAGAGAAAAATTTGGAACACAAGGTTGTTCAAAGGTGCATATTGAAAACTAGCTTTGCATGTATTTGGAAAAATAAAATGCTACTTTTAAAAAATCACCTTATCCTCTCAAATTACAAATGAAGGAATGGTCTATTCTTTTCATCTTTTACATTTTGTTGTATCTGATTTCTGGAGAGAGAAATGGAGGATTTTTTTCTTGTTTCGAGAGATCTCTCCCATAGCAGGGAGTTCTGCCTTGCTACTTACAACAATATTTACTTTTCTTAGGATCATAGATTTGCAGCTCATCTAGTTAAATTCCCTCATTTTGCAGATGAGGAAATGAAGAGATGAAGTAACATATACAAGCATTTGAACTTTGAACTCAGGTCCTCTCACTCCAAAATTTAGACTACCTTCAAGGACAACCAGAAACTAAAAGGGCAGGCATAATAAGCCCTGACCTTGACACGTCCACCATCTGCTGCCTTTGCTCTTACACATGCTGCTGAATACATCTGGAAGAAATTACAAACACACACATGCGTGCGCACACACCCTGTATTGGTTGGGTCCACTACAAAATTATGTTACATAATGTTAACTAGGTACTCACTGTGGAAAGGCAATCCATAAATAACTCCCAATTAATTCCCTGCTCACCACAAAAACTATTTCCGTGCTTCTTCAAACTTCCCATGATACTCCTCTCTTGAACTCACTCCATATTCCCAATCATTTGCCAACTCTACCTTCCCCACATCTGTTACATAAGTCCCTTTCTCTCTTCCGACCACAGCCTCTAAAGCAGAGTTGATCCTGTCATCTCCCTATTCAATTAATTCCAGTGCCACGTACCCTCTTCCCTCTCATTGCCTCCAGAATCAAATATAAAATCTTCTTCCTCCCCCTTATGATCCTTCCTACTCTAGCCCAAACCTACTCCAGTCTTCATGCACTTTCCTCTCCTCTACAAATTCTATGCTCCAGTGACATGTGCCTGCACACATGACACCTATATATTCCACACTTTTTCCATGTCATCTCATGCCTTGTCACTTTCCCTCATACCTGGAATGGCCTTCCTCTTCTTTTCCATCTTCTGGCTTTCTTCAAGACTCAGTTCAAGTCCTGCCTTTTGCAGCATTTGTACATTTTTCTTCCCATCACCCCTTACTGCTCATGCCTGTGAGATTACCTCGAATGTATCCTGCATATATCTTGTATGTAAATAATGTTTACAATATTTTTTTCATTAAATGTAAACTCCCTTACTTTGTATCTCCAGCACTTAGCAAAGTATGTGGCACCTAGGAGACAGTTAATAAATGCTTGCTGACTGGCTGATAACAATAAACACACTTATATGACACTTTATATCTTACAAAACACTTTTATGACAATAACCTTGGAAGATATGCATGTAATATCTCCATTTCACAAATGAGGAAACTGAGGTTCAGAAGATTTACTTGCCAAGGTCACGCTAAGAATTCAGGGATAAGGGCAGCTAAATGGCACAGTGGATAGAGCACAGCCCTGAAGTCAGGAGGAGCTCAGGTCAAATTCAGCCTCAGACATTTAATACTTTGTAGCTGTGTGTCCCTGGGCAAGTTACTTAACCCCAATTGTCTCAGCAAATAAAAAAAAAAAAAAGAAAAATTCAAGGATAAGATTCAACTATAGCCTTTCTGACTCTAACCCTGTGCTCTTCTCACTTGCTCTTAAAATAATAGGAAACATTTCTAATATATATTTTACATAATTTCTCTCATCTATCTCCTAGTAGTAATTCTATACTTAGATTTCTTACTCTACTCTTTTTTTTTCTGAATTTAATAAACGCCCACGAAGAAGATACTTCCATATTAAGAACAGAGCAGAAAAAGAAGATTCCTACATGGAACCACAAATCTCTATTCCATACAGTTTGCTTATTTTAAAAATGTATATAATAAAGTCAACTTGTGATGTTCAAAGTTTTTGCTTGTCTGTTTCTTTCCCTCCAAGCTTCCCCCCTGACTGCAGACTTTCTCTCCCATGCCTTTACCATGGAAGCTCACCTTACCCCTGGACTATTTTTCACCCTGGAAAAATTCTCTACTCTCAAGGCCTCTCCTTCTGATTAGCTAGTTCCTCTTGGAACTTCCATTTTAAGGAAGATATTAGGACCAACCATGTCCTTGTTCCTTTCTTGACTTCATGGGACATTCCCCTATATCCTCTAGTCAGGTTTCTTGTCCCTCCCTACTCTTGCCTTTTTGGATTACTTTTATGAGGTAACACTATAATGTAATATAATGTATGTGGGAGCAGCTAGGTGGTGCAGTGGATAGAACACCAGACCTGAAGTCAGGAGGACCCGAGTTCAAATCTGAAGCAGACATGCAACACTTTCTAGCTGTGTGACTCTGGGCAAGTCACTTGACCCCAATTGCCTCAGCAAAATACATACATACATACACACACACACATACACACACACACACACACATATAATGTATATGATATAATATGTTTTCTAATGTAAACCTCTCAAAGGCAAAGATCATGTTTTTTTCTGATTATGTTTGCATTCTTAGTACTTGGCAGGGGACTTAGTATATAGTGCCTACACTCTGCTAAGTACTTTGCAAATATCTTATTTGATTCTCACAATAATCCCATGAGGTAGATGCTATTAATATCTTCATATTGCAGTTAAGGAAACTGAGGCAGAAAACAGATAAATGGCTTGCCCAAGATTAGATAATTAGGAAGTGTCAGAGACTGGATTTGATCTCACGACTTCCCAACTCCAGGTATTCTATCCAATTTTGTAGAAGTTCACAGACAGTGGGGGAGCTCTGGGTGAGATATAAGACCCTTCAGCCCAGAGGGAATCTGCTAACAAGGTCTGGTTCAGCTTCCCATCTCCCCTAAAGGCTCTCGGCCTTCCTGAGAAATCTGGGGGCGGCGACAACCTGTGTTGTGATTGAACAGGTGGCAAAGAATGATACCAGGTGGCAAACTACGTACAATAGTAAGTTGTTCGTGTGGTCCCACATGTGTAGTATATACTTGGCTAATGTGCAGTGTTGTTTTGGTTATATATGAGGGTATAAAAGGGACAAAGACCTTGGAATAAATGGACTCCATATTTTAACCATCCTTGGGAGTCTCGCCTCATCACTTCTCCACTAAGATGGTATGTTTTTTCACCTTGGCGCAGGGGCTCTAGAAAGCACAGTACATTTTGTCATCCCAATGTCATCCCAACTTGGAGTCTCTAGAAAACAGGACACGATATTTTAATCACCCTGGCATGGGGACTCTAGAAAGCATAGTACGTTTTGTCATCCCAATGTCATCCCAACTTGGAGTCTCTAGAAAACAGGACACAATATTTTAATCAACCTGGCATGGGGGCTCTAGAAAACACAGTACGTTTTGTCACCCCCAACGTGGAGGCTCTAGAAAACAGGACTCACTATTTTGATCACCCTGGCATGAGGGCTCTAGAAAGCACAGTGCGTTTCGTCACCCCAACTTGGGGGCTCTAGAAAGCAGGACACAATACAATTTACCATCTAGCTGCTTGTTGACTTGACTTCTGAATTTCCTTCTACTCTCTTTTGTACATTTAAGAAAAATGCTTCAACAATCTTTTTTTTCTTTTACTTCTTTTTTGTTTGTTTGTTTCTCTCTCTTTTAATTTCTAATTTGGATCCTTTGTTTATTCATTGTCTCAGGGGATCCAGTCCTCCATATTTTAATGGAGACTCCCATGAAATGGCAATGAAAATGAGATAATAACTGTAACCTATTCAACATGTAAAGGACTACTTGCCATCTGGGGGAGGGGGCGGAGGGAGGGAGGGGAAAAATCGAAACAGAAGTGAATGCAAGGGATAATGCTGTAAAAAATTACCCTGGCATGGGTTCTATCAATAAAAAGTTATTTAAAAAGAAAAAAAAAAGAAAATGAGATAATAAAAATGACTGATGCCATCTAAATGTCCAGAATACCCCTAAAACTCCTGACATGCAGACCCAGTAGCTAAGACCATAGAATGGGTATCTTATTGTTAAGCACAACTGATATCCTGCACAGGCTGAGGATACCTGAATCCATTGTCTCCATTTATAGGCGTGAAGTAATAGGTGCTAGTTACTTTAGAGGTATCTCTTGTCTTCTCCCCTTGTACATGGGAAGTGCTTAATCAGTATTGTTAAAATAAATCGAAATACTGGCCCTAATATTCCAGCAAATGTGTTCAAGATGACAGGCAGAGAGAGTCCCCATATGACTCCTTCCCAAGAAGGGAAGGGATGGACCCACATACTGACACCAAATGAAACTGATGATTCTCCGTCCAGTGCTGCTACATGCTGCCAGAACAATGATTTTCAAAGTGTGCTCCCTAAGACTCTGACAAGGGCTCTACAAAGTCAAAACTATTTTTTTAAGAAAAATTCTACTTTGGTTTAATTTCTAATACAGTAAACATTGATAGATATAAAGAAAAGCATATTATTAAATGTTTAACAACAAGCTTTCAAAACAAAATGTAAGCAGAGCACATTTTTGAATTAAATGTTCACTGTTAACATTTTCTCCATCACTTTCTAAAGTCTAGAAAAACAAACAAACAAACAATAAACCTAGTCCTGATTTGCAATGTTTGCCAATTTTCAAGATGTAAATGCTCACAGGATAATTTGAGTCTATTTTCCTAAATGGATACCAACTGGCTCCAGTATATCCCTGGCTATAATTCACTAAACAAAAGCCCTTTGGGGTGGGATGGTAGGGTTATTCTTGATCATTTCTAAAAATGCAAAAGGGTATTGAGATCCAAAAGTTTGGAAACCACTGGGCTGGAAGAAGTCCCACTAGAGTGACAACTAACATTTACATGGCCCTTTTAAATTTTGTAAACTGCTTTATAATATATCACCTCAAGTAGACTTCATAACAAACTTGTGAGCTAAGTACTACAGGAATTAACTTCTTTTTACAGATAAGGAAACCGAGGCTACATAACTTATGTAGCTATTGTTCAGTCATTTCAGATTCTTTGTGATCCCATTTTTACTTGGGGTTTTCTTGCTAAAGACATTGACTTGCCATTTCCTTCTCCAGCTCATTTTACAGATGAGAAACTGAGGCAAATACGGTGAAGTGACCTGTAGGTAGGAAGTGTTTGAGGTCAAATTTGAACTCACGAAGATGAGTCTTTCTGACTCCTGTACCACATAAGCTACCTTATATTATCTCATCTCAAATAGGCTCTTACTACAACAGTAATCCTTTCGTTGTTCCTGAATTGTCTTTCAATCCCACTTTCCCAGAAATTATTTTAAACCTTTTCCTTTTAATCCCAGATATTATTCCTTTACCTCAATGTACCACCAAAGAGGACCTTTTCTGCTAAATTACTAAGAAAGAAGGTTATGTGTTATTAGCTTTTTTGCCCTTATATTTTTAAACCTCAGAATTCTTCTTAATTCCCTGTTCTTTCATTCTTTGCTCCAATTTTCATTTAAGATATGGTTCTCATTCTTTACCAAAATAAGGTTGAAATGGGTGCAGATTTAGACATAAAGTAATGCTATAAGCAAATTAGGAGGAAAAGGGATAGTCTATCTTTCAGACTAATGGAGAAGGAAAGAATCTATGGCCAAAGAAGAAGAGAACATTATGAAATGCAAAATGGAGAATTTTGATTATTCTAAATTTAAAAAGTTTTCTACAAACAAGACCAAATACAGCCAAGATTAGAAGGGAAACAGAAAACTGGCGGGGGGGGGCGGGGATTTTACATCCAAAAGTTCTGCTAAAGATCTCATTTGTAAAATATATAGAGAATTTAGTCAAATTTATAAGAATACAATCTAATCTCCAATTGATAAATATCAAAAGATATGAATAGACAATTTTCAGATGAAGAAATTAAAGCCCTTTCTACTCATATGAAAAAATGCTCCAAATCATCATTGATTAGACAAATGCATATTAAGACAACTCTGAAGTGCCACCACACACCTTTCAGATTGGTTAAGATGACAGAAACGATAATGATAAATGTTAGAGGGGATATGGGAAAACTGGAACACTAATACATTACTGGTAACATTGTGAACTGATCCAATAATTCTGGAGAGCAATTTGGAACTATGCTCAAAGAGCTATCAAACTGCATAAACTTTGATTCAGTAGTGTTTCTACTAGGTCGGTATCCCAAAGAGATCATAAAAAAGGGAAAAGGATCCACATGTGCACAATTGTTTGTGGCAGCCCTTTTTATATTGGCAAAAAACTGGAAATTGAGTGGATGCTAATTAGTGGGGAATGGCTGAATAAGTTATGATATATGTACGTTATGGAATATTATTTTTCAGCTAGAAATGATCAACAAAAGGGTCTGGAGAGACTTATATGAACTGATGCTAAATGAAGTAGGTAGAACCAGGAGAACATTGTATACAGGGACAACAAAATTATGTGATGATCAACTTTGATGGATTTGACTCTTTTCAACAATTCCAGTTGTGAAGGGGAGAGTCATCTGCACCCAGAGAAAGGACTATGGGCACTGAGTATGTATTACAACATAGTATTTTTACCTTTTTTGTTGTTGTTTACTTGCTTGCTCTTTTTCCTTCTCATTTTTTCCCCTTTTTGATCTAATTTTTTTTGTATTATGATAAATGTGGAAATTATATATAGAAGAATTGCACATATTTAATCTATATTGAATTACTTGCTGTCTAGGGGAGAAGTGTGGGGAGAAAGGTGGGAGAAAAACTTGGAACACAGAATTTTGCAAGGGTTAATGTTGAAAACTATTTTTGCATGTATTTTGAAAATTAAAAACTATTATCAATTTTTTTTAATTAAAAAAAAGGTATGATCCTTCTTGGCTCTTTTCAACAATGAGGTGATTCAGGCCAATTTTAATAGACTTATGATAGAGCCATCTGTCTCTAGAGAGAGGACCATAGGGACTGAATATGTATCATATTTTCATCTTTTTTGTTGTTTGCTTGCTTTTTTTCTCATTTTTCCCCTTTTTTGATCTGATTTTTCTTATGGAGCATGGTAATAGGGAAATGTATTTGGAAGAATTGCACATGTGTAACCTATATTGGATCGCTTGCTGTCTAGGGGAGGGGGATAGGAGGAAAAGAAAGGAAAATTTGGAACACAAGGTTTGGCAGGAGTGAATGTTGAAAACTATCTTTGTATGTATTTTGAAAATAAAAAATTATTGTTAATTTGTTTTTTTTTTAAAGATACCGTCCTTTTCCTTGACAAGATCAACTGCTTCTACTTGTATTCTATCTTCTAAAGGCTTCTTTAGGAGTTGGTTCCATTGATCATTCTTACTCCATATTCATCTTCAAATAGTTTAACAGTTCTAAAAGTACTTTAATGACTTCCACATTACATATGAGGAGAAAGAAGCTCAAAGAAGCCATATGTCTTGCTGAAAGTCACACGGTTAAAAAACAGGGCAGATTCAGACCTTAGAATTTCTTGCTCCAATTTCAATACTCTTCTCACTATTACAGGTGACCTATTTATGATAATCCCCATTTGAATATGTAGACTACAGAAGGGCTAGTCTAGCATCACTTTCCCCTGGATCTGTTATTTATTAGATCCTACCCCTGTCTCCTTTGTAAATGCTTCATCCAAGTAATGCTCTCTAATCATGGGTGTTCTACAGGGTTCAATCCTGGGCCTTCTCTTTTCTCTCTATACTATTTCATTTGGTGACCTTAGCTCTGTGAAGATTATTTTGATAGCCCTATTCAATTTAATAAATGTTTATTCAATTCAATTCAGTTTAGTGGGTATTATCTGAATGTGTAAACAAAGAATAAAGGTAAATTTGAGTTAGTTATATTAATTAGTACTGTTGGGATAAAAGTTATGATTAGTCCACCATATATTAACGATTACATTAATTGTATTGGATTTAGCATGTAGATTCATACTATATTAGATCTGTTATGAGAATTTATTAATACTTATTATTAATAATATTAATAATACTCGCCATACACACAAGTATACTCTGCTTCAAATAAGGTTCATAAGCCCCAGCATAAACCCCCTCACCTCTAAGAATCACTAACTTTCACTTCTAAACACCTTTTGATTTAAAACCACAGTTTTCTTGGCCCCCTAGTATATTGTAGGTCAAACAAGTGTTTGGATTGCCTGTAAAAGCCTCTGATAAGATGACTTGAAGTTGATGAACTATAGTGGATAGCATGTAGTTGATCTAATCTGTGAAAGGCCTTCTTATCAGGTGGTGGTAATTAATGGCCATTGTCCCTAGTCAATCATGGAAGCTCTTCCACTTCTGAAGATAAGTCAATCCTAGAGTTTCCAAACTTCTGAAGGAATCTCCCAAGGCCTAAGGGACTTCTCAGGAATTCTCCAAGGTCTATAACATCCTTTAGCCCTGAGCATTAGAATCCTTGGTCAAGAGGAAGGTCTTGGGTCCAGTTGCTTAGGGACCACTGGTCTCCCTAAAAAATCGATCACTGCTCAGTGATCTATTGACTCAACTCTATTGACCTCCAATCTCATGTCTCCAAACGTCTTTTTTTTTGTTGTTGTTGTTTAATTAAAGCTTCTTCTTTTCAAAACATATGCATGGATAATTTTTCAACATTAACTCTTGCCAAAAAAAAAATGTGTTCCAATTTCCCCTCTCCTTCCATCCACCCCCTCCACTAGATGGCAAGTAATCCAATATGTGTTAAACATGGTAAAAATATATGTTAAATCCAATATATGCAAACATATTTATACAATTATCTTGCTGCACGAGAAAACGCAAATCAAATGGGGAAAATTGAGAAAGAACATAAAATGCAAGCAAACAACAAAACAAGTGAAAATGCTATGTAGTGATCCACATTCAGTTTCCACAGTCCTCTCTCTGGGTATCGATGGCTCTCTTCATCAAAAGTTCATTGTAACTGACCAGAATCATCTCATTGTCCAACTGCCTTTTGGACATCTTCAACTAGATATCTAGTAGATATCTTAAACTTAACATGTCCAAAATGGAAGGCATAATCTTTCCTCCCAAAAGCCTCCTGTCCCCAACTTCCCTATAACTGTAGAGGACACAACTATTCTCCCAATCCCCCAATATTAACACTTCGGTATCATCCTTGACCCCACTATCTCTCACCTCCAATATCTAATCTATTGCCAAAGTCTGTTGATTTTACCTTTGTGACATCTCTCCATTATACCCTCTTCTCTGCTCTGATGCTGCTATTACCCTTGTGCAGTCCCTCATCACCTCATGTCTGGACTACTTTAATAGCTTGCTCATTGAACTGTCTTGTCACAAGTTTCTCCCTGCTCCAATCCAGACTCCATTCAACCATGAAGGTGATCTTTCTAAAAATCTGATCCACTTATGACACTCCCCTACTCACCTCCCTATCATCTCCAGAGTCAAATACAAAATCCTCTGTTTAGATTTCACAGGCCTTCATAGCCTAGGTTTCTCCATCTCCTCCCACCCCCAACCTTTTCAGTGTTCTTATACCTTACTCCCTCACCACATACTTCTCAATCCATGAACTGGCTTCCTTATTGTTCCATAAACAAGCCACTTTATCTCTTGGCTCCAAGAATTTTCTCTGGCTTTCCTCCATACCTAGAATGCCCTTCCCCTTATCTCTATCTCCTGGCTTTGCTCCCAACTTCCTTCAAATTCCAAATAAAATCCCACTTTCCCAATCTCTTTTAATTCCAATGCCTTCCATCTGTTACTTATTTCATATTTATTCAATACATAGCTTGTTTGTGCATAGTTGTTTGCTTGTTATTTCTCCCAAAAGATTGTGAGCTACTTAAGGGCAGGGACTGCTTTTTCTCTCTTCCGATATCACCAGCAATTAGCAGAATGTTTAGCACATATTTATGTTTAATATAAGTTGATTGACAGAGCAGTGAAACCATTATTGAAATTATAGCTTAAGGATGCCACTGAAAGGGAGGGGGGAAGAATTATAATACAAAAATACTTCTCTAATTTGGTCAAAGCAAAAAACTGAAAACTATCTCCCATGGACTGGGAAAAGGCTAAACAAACTGTGGCATATGAATGATGTAACAGAACAATACTATGTCATAAAAATGGAAAAATATTAATTCTACAAATAAATATGGGAAAGGAATTACATGAAGTAATGTAGGATAAAGAAAGAAGCATCAGACTAGACATGATGACACATGTAAAAATGGCTATCACAACATCAAAATCTAAAAATATATATATAGAAGAAAAAGAACTAAAAAAATCACTAGTTATTGACTATTTCTGTTTTTTAAATTATTTTTACCACATTGCTAGTGTGAGAATTGTTTTAGAATGTTTTAATCTGTTTCAGAATTGTTTAAACTTGCTTTTCTTTTATTGGTAGTTTAGAACAGTGGCAACAAATTCAAACAGAAATGGATTCTTGCTGGCAGCATATTACCTTAAAAAATCTCAAGTTAACATTATCTGTGTTGTGTTGTATTTTACTTATTTTATTAAACATTTCCCAATTACATTTTATTATGGTTTAGGCAGCATTTGGGAGTTTTGAAGGCAGCAACTTATGGCTGGGAATTTGATGTTGGATCATTCTTTCATATATTACTGATATATTTCATTCCTTTAAAAAAACAAGACCAAACTATGTTCTTTGAGCAGTTATCTTTTATCAGAGATGTTTGTTGCAAGGGATTTTTCTTAACAATTTCTCTTCTAGATGTATTGATGTTGTGTGAAAGTTTTTTTCTATTTCTGTAACTGAAATTTTCTATCTTATTCATCTACTATAATTATCTATGTCCCTTGTTTTTTGGTTAAGAATAGTTCTCTTTGATGATTGAAGCCAATTCCAATGCTCTTGTGATTAAAAGAGTCATATATATCCAAAGAGAGGACTGTGGGAACTGAGTATGGACCACAACAGAGCATTTTCACTCTTTTTGAGTGCATTTGTTTGGTTGCATTTTGTTTTCTTTCTCATTTTTTCCCTTTTTGATTTGATTTTTCTTGTGCAGCAAGATAATTGTTTAATATGTTTAACATATTGGATTACTTGCCATCTAAAGGAGGGGGTAGGTGGAAGGAGGGGAAAATTTAGAACACAAGGTTTTGCGAGGGTCAATGTTGAAAAATTATCTATGCATATGTTTTGAAAATAAAAAAAAGAACAGTTTTCTTTGCTGTCTGAGAGGGGGAACGGGTATGAAATGGGGTAAATTTAGGCAATGTAAAAACAAAACATATTCATAAAAATTTACTTAAAAAAACAAAAAATCACTGATAAGCAAAGATTGTGTTTTCATTGCTATCTTGTTAAAGCTAATATACATTTTAAAAGTAAACATTTATGGAAGAATTGTACATGTTTAACATATATTGAATTACTTGCTATCTTGAGGAGGGGGTGGAGAAAGGGAGGGGAAAAAATTTGAAATATAAGGTTTTGCAAAGGTGAATGTTGAAAACTATCTTTCCATATATTTTTTTAAAATAAAAAGCTGTTATTTAAAAAAGTAAGCATATTAATGGAGCTTATAATTTCACATGACTTTTCCAAATTCTTGTTTATATACTTGAATGTTTTTGTGAATGGAAATTAAGGATAGGATAATTTAAAAAATATGTAGGAGTATAGAAGGATATGTACTTATATAGAAAAAATTACATCAATTATCAGTGGAACAGATTTAAGTATATATAAAGTTAGAGGCGCAAACCTAGTCTCGGAAGTCCTTGGATATGCTATATATGATCATAGATTAAGGGTGGCAGTGACCTTATAGATCATGTACTCTAACACTCTCATTTTATAGATGGAAAATTTAAGACCTGGAAAAATTAAGTAACATTCAAAATCAGAAAGGTAAATCAGTAATTATTGAAGATTTGAACACTAGGTCTTCTGAGACTGTATCAACAATCTTTCCACTACAATGGGCAGCTTGGATCACAATCTTAAAATAGTTTAAAGATTTGAGCATAGTATACCTTAAGCCATTAAGCAGAACCATAAATTTTTTAAATCAATTTCACACATTTTCTCCATGATACCAAAAATACCCTTCTTGCTTAATCTGATCCAACTAGCATATTATCATGATTATTTGAGAGATTGCTGGCTTAATACCACCTGGGGGGTGTGGGAGAGCAGGAAGCAGGATCTGTTTTCACCAACGGAGAATGTAATAAAGATGATGGAGATTGTAAAACTACATTGTTTCTGGTTTGGCAGACAAAACAGACCTGATCCCAGAAAAAATTCCCAGACCACAAATTCTTGGCTTCCCAAAATGGGAAAGGCCTTGAAATCATTACAAATTAACTCATCAAACTGATTTGGAGAAATGATTTTAATTTGGACCATAGCAAATAACCAAACCAGAGTGGAAATCCAGTTGTATCTCTATCAAGAAAAATAAAATCTTGAGCTCTTATTTTCCATTTTCCTTTGGTTTTGAATTGCCTGAATTTTGTATTATTGTATAATTCAACATTATCAAGACAATTAGTGGTGATTTTAAGCAAGATGGGGAAGATTGCTTTTCACTACATATTATCACAGAATCTAGAAACTATTCCTACAAGTACAGGAAATTTTTTTCCTACAACTTGTGCTAAGGTTCCTGTCCATGAAACTTGAGTGTCCCGAAGGACTTTGGTTCATGGAATGATCATAGGATTATTGACTTAGTGCTGCAAGGGACTTTATTGCACAAAAAGACACAAATAACTGACGAATGACTTAAAATCATATTAAGTGTGTAATGGAAGATAATCACAGGCTCCTAATATACTCATACTAGAATCCTCCTTATGGAGAAAGCTGGAAACAGAATTGAGTTTTCTAAGCCATTTCTACTAAGAACTGTTCTTTCCTCTGAAATCACAACCGGTTCCAAATTGGCTTGCTATATTATAAAACACACAAAGAGCACACCAGTTCTTCTGATTGATTAGGTAATTTCCTAGAAACTTCCTCACCTGATAAATGTATTCTGATTAGAATTAATTGCTTTAAGGGTAGAGCAATTGCTTGCTTGCTTGATTCTATCAATACTCTTCACCCTTACTTAAGTAAAAGGAAAAAAAAAAAAAATATCTGTCCCATATTTGATCTTGTCCTGTACACATAAAGTGTTTTTCTTTTGGCAAGATGCTAGACATAAACCAAATATAAACTTCCAGTGTTTTTTTCTGCTTCTCTATGTTGGGAATATAAAGAGTCAGAGAAGCTAGGTGGCGGGGAGGAAGGGGGAGAACAAGAGTGTCTTTAAGATGCTTGATTCTACTTAGGTGTACAATGGATACCACGTATGAACCCAGAAACAGGTCACTATCAGTAAGCTGTTGTTAAAAATGTATTTAAGAAATGCTGAATAATGTCTGTCTAGTATACTCCTGTTAAATGGAAAATAGACATTGGGAAATGAAAGAGAGAGAAAACAAGTATCATTCATATCTTGATAAGACATGAGAGCTGGTCTTTAAAGGGACTTAAGCAGGTTGTTTCACTGTCATAAAATGTGAACAAAAGAATGGAAGCAGAGCAATGAAGAATGTTTCCTGATACCCTAGATATGCCCAGACCATTTCTGGTTTCTCTTAACATACCCCTCTTCAACCTGGTGGCTGTTTCCTTTTTCGACTTCAAGTAAATCATTATATCTATAGTGTTTCACTTTAAAGTCCTTTATGATCCTCATTCATAAGCTGTGAAGGAGAACTCAGTTCTCCTCCCACTTCTATGGAGGAAAAGTTCTATTTCTTTGCAGGACAGATAGTATTTTTGAGGGCTTTGAGATGGAGGGAGGAGAAAGAGATTGGATCAGTTTCCTCCTCTGTAAAATGAATGGTTTGGTGTATTGGACTACTTGCCATCTAGGGGAGGGAGTGGGGGGAAGGAGGAGAAAATTTGGAACAAGGTTTTGCAAGAGTCAATGTTGAAAAAATTACCCATGCATATGTTTTATAAATAAAAAAGATATAATAATTATTATTTTTTTAAATGAATGGTTTGGTCGAGATGATTGTTAAGGTCTCTTCCAGTTAAATCCTATTATTTAAGGAGGAGTATCATAGAAAAAATACATAATTTAGAGTCAGTGGTTCTAAGTCTGGATTATCTATTACTTACTGCCACAATAATATTGGTGGGGCAAACTCACTTAAACCCTTGTGTGTATTAGGTTCCTTATCAGTAAAAAAGGGAATTGTACAAGATCTCAAGTGTCTAAAATATCTAAAATAACAAGAACTACTATGAATCCAGGAAATTGTCAATAGTCTAAGTTGGCAAGATTGTAGAGTGAAAAAAGGAGAGCAATGTAAAATAAGACTCAAAAGTAAATTGGAGACAGATTGTAGAGGTTTTTGAATGCGGATCTTTGCCAGGTGGGTGGACATTGATGGGGTTGAGAACCCATGTAAAGAGACTAAAGGCTTATTTTGTTTTAGCAGAAGAGATGCACTATCAGAGTTGAACATTAGAAAGGTTACTTTGAGAATGTTGTATAAATTGGACTAGAGGGAAGGAAGAAGAGGAAAAAAAACTCAAAGAGAAATTTATGAGTGTTAGGAGGCCAATGTAAAATAAGAATGGCTCTTTATCTTATATAGATATTACTTCAATGAAGTTTGTAGCTTATCCATTCCTTTCCATTCTTTGTGACTCATTCATTTCATTCCATAATTTACAACATGGGGATCCACTCAAAGGGCTGATATGGGGTCCTTCCCTGCTTTTTCTTGGCATCAAAAAAATTATCCCTAAGATATGAAAGCTGCCCATCAATTATCTCATCCCAACGCTATCTGAACTTTTTTTTACTCCTACATTTCTGTGGTAACATTTGCTAGGCAATTTGGTGATGAATTCTTTGGCTATGGCAACCCATGAAAGAAAGGAGTGAGAGAAGGGGAAGGCTATTGTAATAATCCAGGAAAGAGAGCATAAGAGGCTGAGCTAGGATAATAGTAAGACACTTAACACTTTCTAGCTGTGTGACTTTGGGCAAGTCATTTAACCCCAATTGCTTCAGCAAAAACAAAACAAAACAAACAAAACCCCACCAAAACCAAGGCCAAAAACTCAAAAAGTAGAAACAAGCTATATACAATTTTAAAAGAATTAGCATTAAAGAGATTTGGAAAAGCTCTGTGTGGAAGGTAGGATTTGAACTGGGACTTGAAGGAGTCCAGGGAACCTAGGCAATATAGATAGGGACAGAGAGAATTACTCTTAACAATTGGAAAGTTCAGAAGGGGGAAGAAGTGAGAAGAACCTGAATTACAACTTTGTAAAGAAAAACCAGTTTTATGCCCAAAGGGCTATAAAACTGTTCATATCCTTTGACCCAGAAGTGCCATTATTGGATCTATATCCCAAGGAAATCATAAAGGAGGGAAAAGTACTTATGTGCAAAAATATTTGTAAGCAGCTCTTTTTGTGATGGCATGAAAACGGAGTGGATGCTCATCATTTGGGGAATGGCTGAACAAGTTGTGGTAAATGAAGGTAACAGAATACCATTGTTCTATGAAATTGATAAATAAGCTGATTTTTAGGCCAGAAAAAATTACACAAACTGATGCTGAGCAAAAGAAGCAGAATCAGGAATACATCGTACACAGCAACAGCAAGATTGTGCGATGATCAACTACGAAAGATTTGGTTCTTCTTGGCATTCAATGATCCAAGGCAATCCTAATAAACTTTGTTTTTTTTTTTTTTTAAATTTTTTATTTAATAATAACTTTGTATTGACAGAATCCATGCCAGGATAATTTTTACACAGCATTATCCCTTGCAATCACTTATGTTTCGTTTTTTCCCCTCCCTCCCTTCTCCCCCCCACCCCCCAAGATGGCAAGCAGTCCTATATATGTTAAATATGTAGCAGTATATCCTAGATACAATACATATTTGCAGAACCGAACAGTTCTCCCGCTGCACAGGGAGAGTTGAATTCAGAAGGTAAAAATAACTCGGGAAGAAAATCAAAAATCAAATAGTTCACATTCATTTCCCAGTATTCCTTCTTTGGGTGTAGCTGTTTCTGTCCATCATTTATCCAATGAAACTCAGTTAAGTCTCTTTGTCAGGGAAATCCACTTCCATCAGAATACATCCTCATACAATATCGTTGTCGAAGTGTATAATGATCTCCTGGTTCTGCTCATCTCACTTAGCATCAGTCCATGTAGGTCTCTCCAAGCCTCTCTGTATTCATCCTGCTGGTCATTCCTTACAGAGCAATAATATTCCATAACATTCATATACCACAATTTACCCAGCCATTCTCCAATTGATGGGCATCCATTCATTTTCCAGTTTCTAGCCACTACAAACAGGGCTGCTACAAACATTTTGCCACATACCGGTCCCTTTCCCTTTTTTAGTATCTCTTTGGGGTATAAGCCCAATAGAAACACTGCTGGATCAAAGGGTATGCACAGTTTGATAACTTTTTGGGCATAATTCCAGATTGCTCTCCAGAATGGCTGGATTCGTTCACAATTCCACCAACAATGCATCAGTGTCCCCGTTTTCCCGCATCCCCTCCAACATTCATCATTATTTTTTCCTGTCATCTTAGCCAATCTGACAGGTGTGTAGTGATATCTCAGAGTTGTCTTAATTTGCATTTCTCTGATCAATAGTGATTTGGAACACTCTTTCATGTGAGTGGTAATAGTTTCAATTTCTTCATCTGAAAATTGTCTGTTCATATCCTTTGACCATTTATCAATTGGAGAATGGCTTGATTTTTTATAAATTTGAGTCAGTTCTCTATATATTTTGGAAATGAGGCCTTTATCAGAACCTTTCATTGTAAAGATGTTTTCCCAGTTTGTTGCTTCCCTACTAATCTTGTTTGCATTTGTTCTGTTTGTACAAAGGCTTTTTAATTTGATATAATCAAAATTTTCTATTTTGTGATTGGTAATGGTCTCTAGTTCATCTTTGGTCACAAATTTCTTTCTCCTCCACAAGTCTGAGAGATAAACTATCCTATGTTCCTCTAATTTATTTATAATCTCGTTCTTTATGCCTAGGTCATGGACCCCTAATAAACTTTGAATAGGAAATGCCATCTGTATCCAGAGAGAGAAGTATGGAAACTAAATCACATACTATGTTCACTTTTTTTTCTTTTTCTCTGCCAACATGATTCATAAAGAAATGTGTGTTTTATGAGAGGAATAATGGGAAAATCTGAAACACACATCTATGCAAGGGTCAGTGTTGAAAAATGATCCGTGCATGTTTTGAAATAAAAAGCTCTTTAAAAAAAAGAAATGTGTGTTTTAAAAAATTAATGATATGGATAACAAAAATAACAAAACTTAAAACATGTTTTTTAGGAAAAATAAAAACAAATCTGAAAGTCTGATACTCTGATCAATGCAATGACCAACCACAACTCCAGAAGGGGTTGGATGATGAAGCATACTTTCCACCTTAAGATGTAAGAGACCTAGATTTTCAGACATGTTAAAATGTTTATTTGTTTTGCTTTACTCTACTTATTTATTAAAAAAGAGGTGCTTTTTATAATTGGGGGAATGAGAACTAGAAAGTACTTGAAAGGGGGAGAGAAAATAAGGTCATAAAAATATTTTTTTTTTTAATGCTTAGAGGAGAAGAGGGAAAGACAGCTTTGGACAAACTAATTTTGAAATTAATGTTTTGAATGTATTTTAGATTTCAAAGAAAAAATCAAACTGTATATAATATAGATTTGCAGTTTGTCCTTTATGCATGAAAATGTTTGTTGTTGATATTTGTGAAGTTTAAAATAATTTTTAAAATTAAAAATAAAGAAATTAAGAGAGCAATTTGGAACTTAGCCCAAAGGGCTATCAAACTGTGCATACCCTTTGATCCAGCAATGTCTCTACTAGACTGTATCCCAAAGAGATCATAAAAAAGAGAAAAAGATCTACATGTACAAAAATATTTGTGGCAAGAAAATGGAAACTGAGTGGATGCTCATCGGTTGGGAATGGCCAAATAAGTTGTAGTATAGGAAAGTAGTGGAATATTACTATTCTATAAGAAATGATCAGCAGGATGATTTCATAAAGGACTGAAGAGATTTAACATGAACTCATGCCAAGTAAAGTGAGTAGAACCAAGAGAACTTTGTACACAGCAACAACAAAATTATGCGATGATTAATTCTGATGGACTTGTCTCTTTTCAAAATGAGATGAGTCAAGCCACTTCCAATAGATTTGTGATGGAGAGAGCCATCTGCATCCAGAAAGGGACAATAGGGATTGAATGTGGATCACAACATAGTATTTTCACTTTTTTTGTTGTTGTTTGCTTGCTTTTTTTTTTTTCCTTTCTCGCTTTTTCCCCTTTTTGATTTGATTTTTCTTGTGCAGTACAATAATTGTGGAAATAGGTATAGAAGAATTGTTCATGTTTAACATATATTGGATTAGGGGAGGAGGTAGGGGAAGGGGAGAGAGAAAAATTTGAAACATGAGGTTTTGCAAGGATGAATGTTAAAAAACTATCTTTGCATAAATTTTGAAAATAAGAAAACTATTATTTAAAAAATAAAGAAATCTATATTATAATTAGCTTTCATTGACTTTGAAACATTTGATTTCAAAGATCCTTCCAGCCCTTAAATTCAATGAGAAGTTTGGTTGTATACATTAGTGGGATAGAATCCATCACAACATCAAAAATATCAATGGGCTAACCATAGTTCATGAATGTAGGGTGTCAGAACCCCTGAAAATATTTTCTTCAGCCAGTTTTGTTGTGCAAAACATGCTACTGACATACTGATAAATGATGTGAAAAGATTCCCTAAAGGCAAATTTAAGGACATATAACATCTGCCCCCAATTGTGGAAATTGGTAGCAAAAAATGTGCTCCACATGGCAATCAGCCTGCCACAATGAGATCCGGCTGTTTGAAAACATCGTCTGATGCAAGCAGTGCCCAAGAGAGAAAAGCAAGAAGCAAGCAGCACCCCGTGGGGCCTCTGGGGGAATCAGACCAGTCACATATGAAAGAAGCAGCTATTAGCTTTGTCCATGAAGAACTTTTATTTTCATTTATATCTTTCAAGCATTAAAAAATGTATATGTGGTTAATTCAGCCTATTCCCAGGGATCATTGGAAAGATAGCAGAGCTCTGCCCTTGAAATTGAGATGGCCTAGGTTCAAAACTCAAAACTCATTTGCCATCTGTATGATTCTGGGTAAGTCACTTCAGTTTCCTTATCTCCAAAGTGAGGATAGCAGGAGCAGAGAGGACTAATTGAGATAAGTTTATATAAATGCATTTTACAAATCTAATGATTGATTGTTGCCTTTCATTCCTTTTTTTTTCCTGTGTATTTTTTTTTTATTATTATTATAGCTTTTTATTTACAAGATATATGCATGGGTAATTTTTCAGCACTGACCCTTGCAAAACCTTCTGTTCCAACTTTTTTCCTCCTTTCCCCCACTCTCTCCCCCAGATATTGCCCTTCATTCTTAAAGAGGACCAAAATGACATCATTATGTTAGAATCAAGTTATAATGTCCCTGACTGTGGCTGATCAGATCAATACCAGCTTGGAAAACTCTGCCACAAATAAACCCTATGAACATTTGCGGAGCTTCCCTAACTTTGTACATGTCAGGTTTCCTCTGAGCTAATTCAATTCTGTTTTGTTCTCAGAGTATAGCACCTTCTCTGATGAGGGCATACCACGCTGGGCAGTCCTATGCCAGTGAATCCCATGTCATAATCAATTCTAAAGTTCTTAAGAGAGAACTAATAGTGCCATTTAAAGGTCAATTATCAAAGGACAGTTTATTTAGTCAGTCAATAAATATTTATTAAACACCTACTATATGACCCTCGGCACTGTACTAAGCAGGGGTATACAAATATGAAAATAGAACAATAATGTATGGACAGCACAACAGGAGACAGCACACAAAAGGAAGCTGGAAAGGGGGAGAGGGGAGGTGTGAGGTAGATACCTGATGCAAGACCATGATGAAGAAGTCAGAAATTCCTAAGTGGTGTCGGGGGAGAAATGACATATTCTGGGCTGAGTCCCTTCCTAAAATGGAGGCTTTGACATCATTGATCACCTTCCACAGACAATGATGGTGAGGTGAAGTATCAAAGCTGATGGGATTGGGCAGGGGAATGAGCCTTTCCCAATAATTAGCTTCCTGAGGCATGGTAGAGAAACTGGAAAAGTGTCAAAGTAATGTGGCCAGGTGAGAAATAAGAAGTTCATTTAGAGTCAGAAAATCTGTTTCCAAATTCTGATGCTGCCAGATTATTTAGGTTCTCTGGCCCCAAATTCTCTCCACTGTAAAACAAGGGATGCTTGAGAGCAGGGCTTCTTAACTTTTTCCATTTGTGACCCCTTTTTTCCCCACAAGAAAGTTTTATATGACTGTGAGTATATAGGTATACAAAATAGCTATACAAATCAAACATTTACTGATAATAAATCATAATTTCATGATCCTCACATTCAGTTATGAGTCCCTATATGGAGTCATGACACAGTTTAAAAAGCTACATTCTAGATCAGTGAAGCCCAACTTGAGGCTGCCCCCCACAAACTCCTGAATGCAGCCCGAACTCAATTCAAATGCAATTGGGAAATATTTAACATAAAAAATAAAAATACAACATTAATGAAAATGTGAATTTGTTTTTTTGTTTTTTTGTTTTTTTTTTTTAAGATGAGACCTTTAGGGATAATTTGCTATCAAAGTTCTAAATGATCTCTGAAGCCCCTTCCATCTCTAGACTTATGATCAAATGATTCCAGTAACCTGTTTGTTATCAGCATTAGTCAAAATGTTGGACTTTTTCTATATTACTATATATTATATATATGTGGGGGGGGGGGTTTGTGTTTGTAATTACTATAAATAAAATACTATAAATATCTTGCTATGTTATATATATAGACATAATAATTCATGAATTTGTCAGTATTAACATTAAAAGAATTTCAAGTGACTTTCTAGACCAACCCCAGAAATTATTCATTTATTCATCAAATTAATATTGCCTGAGAAATTGCAACTATGATGGTGGATTGTTCATTCCATTAATAGGAAGAGATTTATGAAATTAAGTATAAAAAGCATATAAACTATTAGATAACTTTACCTGCTGGCATGCTAACACTTCAAACTCATTATATCCAAAAATCATCTTTCTTGATTGATATCTGTCCATCTAATGTTCTTATTGCACAACCATTTCCCTAATAATCAAGGCTCACAAAAAGCCATCTTCTACACATCTCTCTTATTCATTTCTCATGCACAGTTCATTAGCAAATCCTATCAGTTCTACCTTGCCTGTCCTCTGCATCTGTCTCCTTTCTTTCCATTCTTACTACCCTCATTTGAGCTTTTCATCATCTTCAGCCAGGACCATAACAGCTTTTGGCAGCAGCTTCCAAGGCAGAGGGACAAGCAAGCCCAAGAAGAACAAAGCACACTGTGATAAATTCTACCTGAGGGCAAAAATGATAGCCCAGACAATATTTCACACAGATTGGTTCTAGTAGCACAAGACTGGTGGTGATATAAAATTAGACATCCCTCACAAACCCCCACCCCACCATAATTCTACTGAGGCAGAGAATAAAGCAGAGGGCAGCTGAACAGTGAGTGGTCTTGGGCTCGGCACACTGACATGACCTATCATATTAGAGAGATTTTTAAGTTCCCATTCCATTTGTGAGTGTCACTGGCTTAACAGGCACTGTCGGGTTTGAGTTTCCTTGGGGAGAGCACTCTTTGAGTGCCAATAGTTATGTGTGCCAGGGAGAGGAAGAAAAACCAAAGTTATTCCTTGGGCAGTCATAACTCCATGGGAAGGCAAACGATGAACAAGTTGCTTCCAGAATTAGCCTTATGCTATAGATCTGATAACCTTTTTCCTTTCCCCGAGGGTCAGAACAATGAGACAGACCTCTAATCTTTATAATTAATATCTCTATATCCAGTTTTCCAGTATCTACATATAGATATACACACATAAATATTTATATATGAAATATGTAGCTATATATGTGTGTGTGTGTTGTATGTAGGCATATATACCTCCTACACACTGCTATTGGAATAATCTGAATACATGCATCTGATCCCAATACTCTGATGCTCAAGAGGCTTCAGTAACTCCCCACTTTCTACCGAATGAAGACAACTTAGCCCAGAATGCAAGGTCTTATTATATACTCCCCTCTTTATGTGTTAAAGAATTCTGCCAAACTGGGTACTTGCTATTCCCTGAAGTTGACACCAATGTTCCATCCTTCATCTCAGCCTTTTGAATTCTGGCTCATTTTTTCAACATCCCACTTCCAATTCCACCTACTTTCTCCACGAAGGTTTTTCTGATTACTAGTCATAGCAACAAGTGATATATTTTCATTCTCCCCCTCCCTTTCCCCATATCTCACAATTTGGTTAATTTCTATACACTTAGAATAATTTAAGTTAAATTATAATTATCTTTATATTCTGTCTATTTGGGCACAGCTATTCCCCTCTTCACCCCCTCCATACACTAGAGAGCATATTCAGTGAGCAAAGAGGCAAATTCTTAAACAATCCCCCAGCATACCCAAGAGTATCTTTCACAAAGTAGTCGCTCTCTGCCTCATTTCTTACCTAACATTAATCATTAATTGGGTGCTACTTCTGTCAAAGTGAGACCTGTTAAAGACCCTAGCTTAAAAAGACCAAGATGTCTTACTGCATCCAGGGCCATCTCCAGTCCTCCTAATCTACATCTTGCTACTGAAACCAGATGACTCTGGAGAAGAAAGTGAAGCTAGTGAATTTGCCCAGCCTCCTTCACTCCAATCCAAATCACTTGCATGTCACGGCCCTGATGCCATGGTCCTCTTCAAGCGTGAAGGACAGAGAGTAACATCTAATCAGTTTGTTGAACAGAATCAAGGCTCCGATGCAAATCGAGTAAATATAAGAAACTATTTTTGCCAAAATTCTCAAAATAGGAAGTAGTTTAAATATCCCACGAGGCCAGTGGCCACTTCTTACTTTCTATTTTTTTACACAACTCATAAAGTACGCTTGCAGCAAGTGTACCATATCATAGGGAGAGCAGGCAACCAGAGAATGGAGTCTGTAGTTCAGATAGAAAGGTTTTGTCTAAAAAGAAAGTTATCTCACCTGTGGTGATGAACTAGCATTGCCAGGGATAAGATAAGGGACGCTTTTCAAAATAGGCTCTGTTCTAAAAAAGGGAGACCACTTTTGGGGAATGGTGAAGAGCTACAGAGCGGCAGTGTGGTCCAGTCGAAGCAGCAATGAATTTGGAATCAGAGAACTCAAATACAAGCACTGTTACTATATTTGATCATGAACAAGTCATTGTATCTTTCTAGACCCCAGCTGCATGAACTATAATCTGAAGGGGATGGGCTAGCTCATTAGGGACCTTTCAAGCTCTAAATTCTTAAAGTCTATGACTAGAGCAGAGCTACTTACTTCCTGCCCTCATCAGTGGCACAAAACACAGTCACCATACCCAGGCATCCCAAGTTATAATTCACTAGTGACCAGCACAGTTATATAAAATTGTGTATGTCATAGATATTAGTAAAAATCCTCTTGCCAAGATCTGAACATTAGAGAGCAGAAAAGTTAGAGGGTGATTGTTATCATTACAAAATACTTCTTTGCACCAAAGCCTGTACGTATTATATTTGTTTATAGATCCCTAATTATCTGACAAATAACCTCGGGTGCTGAAGGAAGGGACTTTATGGAATCAGGGGGAAAAATTCCAGTTATTAGAAGCCATTGCCATTTGCAAATCAGACACAAACGGAGACAAAAAGCTTCCCCCACCTCTATGCCTTTGCACTTTACTCCTACATTCCTGGAATTCACTCCCTTCTCAACTCCTCCACTTAGGAGTACTAGTTCCCTGCAAAGATGTAGGCATTCTTTTAGTGAGCCCCCTAGTGGTTAGTGTTTTAAAATCATGTTGAATGAAAAAGACTTCTATGAACTGATAGAGTAAAGCTAGCAGAATCAGGCAAACAATATACACAATGATTATACTAACACAAATGAAAAAGATCACTAAAAGGAAGTACAAATGTGAGTAATTATAATGACAAGTCCTTCACCAGAACAGATAATGAAACAGACTTCTTTCCTTTAGGAAGAGATAAGGAATTCTGGGAACAGAATGACATAAACTGTCAGATACCCTATTGGTTGTTTTGTCTTGACTGTTTTTTGTTAGAGAGAATACAGTTCAGTACTGAGGGGAGCTATGGCATAAATGACTTCAATGAAAATTAAAAGTATCAATAAAACTTAGATTTAAAAAATCATATATATGCCGCTTTATAGCACAGTGGATGGAGAGGACCTGAATTCAGGAAGTCTCATCTTCATGAATTCAAATCTGAGCTCAGACAGTTACTAGCTATGTGATCCTGGGCAAGTCACTTAACACTGTTTGCTTCAGTTCTTCATGTGTACAATGAGCTAGAGAAGGAAATAGTAAGTTATTCTATTATCCTTGTCAAGAAAAACCTCAAATTAGTCTTGACGAGTCATATATGATGGAAACAACAAATTACATGTGTGTGCATGCATGCATGTATGTATATACACACATATATGTATGTGTATGTGTTGACAAGCTACAAATCCAAAAGAAAGTTCGTTCTCTGGGAGGAGTAGGGATTGTTTTTTCACTTTGCTTTTAAATTCTCATTGTCCCACCAGTGTCTAGGAAGAATATCTTACAGATGCTTAATAAATGCTTATAGGATCATATTTGAAATTATAATATAAATCAAGGAAAAAATATTACTAATTTAAAAATTTCAATTCACATACTATTTCTTAGGACTCTTAATTCATATACCTGAACACTACACCAGGGACGTGTTAACACACACTGTGTCTTCAGTTATGTTGCCAGAAATATTCCCTAGCCCAGCCCAACCAGATAAAAAATTTGGGGGGAAACAAAAAATTTAAATACAATAGAACACAAAAACGTTAATATATGGTTTTCTAAGTCATTACACAGCCTGTAGGAAAAAGAAAAAGACTATTGTTTAATAGTCTCCATTTCTATTTGAGCTTGATACCACTTCTCTACATAAATAAAAATGGAATTGAGGAGCAGTTGAATGGAACACTTACTGGCTGTGTGACTCTGGACAAGTCATTCAACTCCTATTGCCTTGACAAAAAAAAAAAAAAAAAAGAATAGAAAACTACTTCAAATAAGCTATCTAATAGGGAAGTTGAGTTGAAGATCCTCATCATTATTTGTTGTTGTCAAGTCTTTTCACTTATGTTCAACTCTTTGTGATCCTATTTGGTGTTTTCTCCATCTACTCCATCCACTGTACCACCTAGTTGCCCTTCATCATTATACTTTTTCAAATACAGAAAAGAGAAGTCCACCATATTTTGGATAAGATTTTTGAGTTCCAAAAAGCTACAACCAAACATGTTAAAAAGCATTAAATTATCTAACCAATTAACCTGCTGGGATTTAAGATAAGATGATAATTACACATGATACTACCAGTGCAAAGTTCTAAGAAAAGTAACAGACATAAATATGCACTCTTCTAGCATGGTACAACCTTCTCTCTCCTCTCCCCAAACTGTGTTTTAGTTTAAGGGAAATATTCCCTACAGTATTCTTCTCTGTATCATTATCAGTAAAAATTAAAATCAATCATCACTTTGTTATACTACTTATAAATTTGTCATCAGTTTGTTTTTTGTTTTGTTTTGTTTTACTGAGGCAATTGGGGTTAAGTGACTTGCCCAGGATCACATAGCTAGGAAACATTAAATGTATGAGACCAGATTTGAACTTAGGTCCTCCTGACTTCAGGGCTGCTGCTCTATCCACTGTGCCACCTAGTTGCCCCCTGTCATCAGTTTTTTAAATAAAACATCATTCAACAAGTAGAACTCGCTAAAAATAAAGTTTTAAAAATAACATTTCATACAACTTTCTCACTTTCTTCTCAAATTCATTCTCCCTCATACACTCCATTATATTATCAGACTGACCTACTTTCTTTATCCTACGCACAATATTCCATCTTCTACCTTCACGACTTTACACTTTCTAAGGAATGCTAACCCCTACCTTTCTTCAAGACTCAGCTCAAATGCTACCTCGTACAAGAGGTCATTGCTGATTCTGTTTGGTATTAGTGGCTATCCCGTTGCTATTTATTTATTTATGTTACTCCATTCCAAAAATAGCATAAACTTCTTGTGAGTGAAGACTATTTCTTTCTTTCTTTCTTTTTTTTTTTTTTTTAGAAGCAATCAAAATTAAGTGGCACAGCTAGTAAGTGTTTGAAGCCATATTTGAACTCTGGTCCTTGAGACACTAGGGCTTGTGCTTTATCTACTGCATCACCTAGCTGCACCATGCAACTGTTCCTCATCTTGTCTTTGGACCCCCAGCATCTAACGTGTTTGACACATTAGAGGTGCTTAATAAATGTTTACTGTACTGACATTTTTGGAGGAAAACAAAATTCTCATTTCCTATGACTTCATATGGAAGTGGATTTCTGTATACAAAATGTTGCTGTTTGGTTCACAAGGGCTTCTTCTCAAAGCAACTCAAGGGGGTTGTTGTTTGTTCTTCGGCCTGGAAGAGGATCATGACATCAGGGAGATGGTACCATGGCATGAAAGTGAATTGGATTTTAGTGAACTTGGGCTGTGCAAAGTCACCAGCCTCACTTTCTCCACTGGAATTGAGTCCAGTGGCCAGATATAGGTCAGAATAATTGGAAATGGCCCTGACACAATGAGAGATTTTGGCCTTTTTAAGCTAAGGTCTTCAACAAAGGTCTCAGTTTGAGTGAGGTAATTACCATCAGTGATTAAAGCTAGGTAAGAATTGAAGCAAAGAATGATCTCTTTAACCTCATCATACACACACACACACACACACACACACACACAAAACCAAGCTGGAAGGTGAAGACTCTTAAGGTTACTGACCAAAACCAAAATAATTGCTATTTACATTCACTCTGAGTCAATCATGGCCCATGCAATGAGTAATAACTCAAGGGAAAAAAAATTAATTTCCTTTTGGTGAATCCTCCAGCCCCAGAATCCTTTCTTACCTCAAAAGGCACTATGACCATCGGCTTCTTCTTCAGTTCCTCACATTTTCTCATTTTACAGATTTGGTGGCTATATTTTTCTTTTTTACAGTAAATACATTCACCACAGTTCACCTTCTGTTGGCAAGGTCCACAAACTCCACAACGCTTTCGTTTCTTCTTTTCTAAAGTAGGGAGCAAAGTAGTGTAGGAGAAAGGACAAGAGTACGAAGTGGTGCTGGAAAATGCCATGGATACAGAAATCACATTAGTTGTATTGATCTGAAGACTCTTTTCATCCAATTGACCAGAATCGCTTGATGCCATTTTGGGGTCTTCTGATAAAGGATTTGATGCTTTGTTTAGTTCAGTTTCAAGGACAGTTGGGAAATTATGAGTGTTGGATGGTAACTCTGAAAGCAAGCACGTATCACATGGTTTATGCATTTCTTGATCAACTATATCTGTTGCAGATTGAGTTTTCTCAAAGTTTGGCAATGAACTAGCAATTTGACCTGAGTCCAAAGTTAAAGTTTTTATAGCACCAGGGGCCTCTAGCAGGTTTGAAGTTGTACTTTGGGTCACTGGTTGGTCTAGAGAATCATGAATGGCATCTTGTTGGTCTGATCCTGCTAAGAGGTAATTTGCTAAAGAGGTAGGAAAAATAGATCCATTAGGCACCATTTTATTTTGGAGATCCAGTTCAGATTTGTCTTTATAACAGGAGGATTGACGTGGATCAGCTTTCTCTTTTATTGGATTCAAAGAAGAATCAGCCTGTTTAAGAAATTCTGCTCTTGAACCCAAATCTTCCAAATGCACGTTGGGATTTGATTTAGAGGTCACTACATGGGCAGCACTTTTAGATAAAGGAATAGGCATTAGATCTTGGGAAAGAGCTTGAACAGGGCCAGTTGAATCATTTAACAGCTTTTCAAAGAATGGGCCTTCACACTTACTGTTGTCTTCTGAGGCCTTAGAAATTTGAGTTGGTAGACTGCTGTGAGTAGGAATGTGTGTTACGGGATTCTCCAATGTGGCAACTTCATTAAATGGTGTAATTTCTTGTCCATTCTTTTTGCTTGGGGATGCATTAGAAGTAACCACTATGGGATCCTCTTTTTCAGGAGAGATTAGGCTTTTTTGTGACTGATTTGTCTCCTTTTCCATTTCCACTATATTTTCTTTGGAGACTGCCAGGACCCCATATTTGCGTTTATCTTCCTTTTCCAAAGTCTTAGAGGATGGAATCTTCTCAGATCTTGTAAGGACGACTGCAGGTCGGGACAGGCGGTGAATTAGAGATGTGCTTCGAAGGGCCATTGTGAAGCCATTGCAAGATAAGGATTCTGGATTCTGAAAAAGGACATCAGTTTGATCCAGACACCTTCGAGCAGCTCTGGCTCTTGTCAGAAGACTTCTTATTGGCACAGGTGGTTTTGTTTTTGACTTTTTCTTAACATTATTTCTTTCTTGCATCAGCTGTTTTAACTTCCCAGCACTCAAAGTTTTTACCAACGTCATCTTTTTGGTCATAATCTTGGATGCCTTATTTAGTTGGCTGGTTTTCTTTTTGCTTAGATCTTCCTTTCTGACTAATTTGGAAGATCTCCCATGGCGGGATTGAGACATAACTAATAAGGGGAGGAAAGTGGAAAGGGGTGGGGTACAAATTCATGGGCCCTTCCAAAAGTCTCACTTCAACTGAAAATTTGGTTGTTCCATGGCTGAGCTCTGTCATAGCAGTGTTTGGATCTGAAATAACAAAAGAAAATGAAGAATGAGTTCTTTTCTCCCCTTGTCATTTGCTGATATAGAATTCTATATCTTTATTTGGTTAGCTAGCAATTCTTAACTAAAACTAAGGGACAGAAAAAACTATATAACAAATAAGATTAAAGGTGCTCATCTGTAAGGTACTTTTTTATAACTTTGTTACTTGTTGAAGGCTTCCCTCACTAAGTAAGCACTAAGTAAGTCACTAAGTAACTAAGATTAATTTTTTTCTCATCACTAATGCTAAGAAGCAAAAGCCCAAATGCTTATTGAATTAAGTTTGCAAAATTATTTGAATGAATTTGAGTATTTTTCTCTATATATAGAAAAGCACAATTTTCCAATTTGTCCAAATTTTCAACTCTCATAATCGTGAGAGAAATTTAGTTATCATCCCAATCTTTAAGGACTTGGACACTTTAAAAGTTGCTCCCTATTCTGTTTCTTCATTGGAGTTTCACTCAAGTGAAAGACATCGAAATCAGCCAACTTGACTCAATCAAACTGAAAAGACTCTGAGAAGTGTTCTACAAACTGAGAAACTCTGTCTCCTAGAGATCCTATCCAAATAGTACAATATACCACTTGACAGGGGTTCCTTCTCAAATTTGCTTGTCTCCTAATAAGCATGAGTCACTAATATTAATATTTTGAAAGGTTAGGTATAAATGACATGCAAGCCTCTTCTTGAGGGTAGAAGGCAGTAAGGGGGATGCTAAATTAGTTATTCAGAAGAGTGAAGATATATATAATACTCTTTTAAAAAAATCAGTCCTTCTTAGCATATTGGAATGTTTCTTGATAATTGTCAAGTTCAAAAATTTTAAAACGAATGAATGGGGGCAGATTGGTGGTGTAGTGGATAGAGTACCAATCCTGAAGTCAGGAGGACTTGAGTTCAAATTTGGCCTCAGGCATGTAACACTTCCTAGCTGTGTGATCCTGGGCAAGTCACTTAACCCCAACTGCCTCAGGATAAAAAAAGAATGAAAGAAAAAGAAGAATCTAAATGGAAAGGATTTTGATTACAAGAAGTATAATGGTGGAGTATCAACCATAGCAATTTTAATTGTTACATAGTGGGAAAAAGGAATTTATAACAGAAAAAAAGTCAAGAGCCTTTGCTCAAAGCCAATTGACCTCATTTTTACAATAATGTTGTATTCTTAAATGTTGGAATCTTTACAAACTGCTAACTCATTAGAGTTGATAGATTATCGATCTGATCTTACAAGAAGATGTTGGTGCCAGAACCTGAAACAAGGTACTAAGTAGAACTAATTGATACAATGCTTGTGTTCACACCTTTACTCATTGGAGTTCACATGTTTGGGAAATTTCAGGGTTTAGTATGAGATATCTGAATTCACACCTCCCTTGAAGATCTTAGGGCCAGAGAGCACTATGGGAGAAAACCCATAATCCCATTCTCTCAGAAGAGTCATATATAAGTCAGTGAAGAGTGATTCATTCCAGAATATTTTCCACCCTTAAATGCATAAAATAATATCCAAGGAAATTAATCATAGTGAAATAGTTATCAAAGTGTTTTTTTTAGAAAGCAAGTTCATGAACCCCAAGTTAAGAAGCTCAGAATTAGAGGAATACAGAGAATTTTGCCCTAGCTCTTTTTAAATAGTCACAGAAATCTCAATAAATGGCAATGAAAGGAAAAAAAATGTTACAAAGTAGGACCAATACTTAAGGCTGCCTCATGTCTCTATAACATAAACCAAATTATGAGCATGTCAGATGTGTATTTAAAAGAAAAATAAGGCTCTTTGTACTTTTTTAAGCTACTCATGTATCATCAGGTAACAGTGGAAAATAAAGGGAATGATATTGAAAATTTCTCCCTTCAGCCTTGCTTGAAGCTGACCAGTCCAAATACTACACAAATTTAATTCAACAAACATTAAGTACCTGGAGGGGATAAGGATTAGGAGGTACTGGGACTTTAAAAAAAAAAAAATAGAAACTTAGATTCTATAGGAAGGAGGGTGACAGGGATAAAACATTAAGTTTAATTAAGTAACTGCAAGATTAAGTAACTGCAAAGTAATGTGAAAAGGGAAAAACAACTAACAATTTAGAGCTCAAGGACATCATTTAAAACAGAAATGTGGCTTCCTTCTATTCAGTTCTACCTAAATACTTTTAATAACTAAAGCTTGATAAATAAGAAATGCTAGAAGACAATATTTAAATTCTAAGTATTACATATTTGGTAACATTAACCAGAAAAAGCAAAATATTTTAATACATTTTTACTGAACATACAACAAGATTTCAAATGAATTCTTGGTGGAAGACTTATACTTTAACTCATTTCCTTTTATTTAATTTCTTTTAAAGACTTGGCTAGCAATAACTCTTTGACTGAGAAAAGATATATACCACATCCTCCAAAGACCATTAACACAACTTTTTATACCAGCACTACTGGAGCAATGGAAAATCTATTTCCAAGGTCAGGATATTCAGCAATATCTTCAAAAATATGTCTTTTATTTTGTACAAAGCTGTTTATATCTGCAGGGAATATGTTATTTGGGTAGTGCAATTATCTTTTAAATTGAAATCTTTATGTTCAACGAACTGAAATATGCAGATGTCATTTAGAGTCTAATTCTAAAACCAACTTCTATAATAAACAGCTTCTTTGCTCCTCCATTTTTGGTTTTAAAAACCAAAGCACTTTAGAAATTAGGAGTTATAATTAAGATAGTGCTTAATATTCAAACCCCATCTCCAAAAAGATAACTTCCATAGAAAAGGAAAAAGTATGAGCAGTATAGAATGGGAATATATGACCTTTTTAAAGGTAACAACACTTTTTTTTTTTTTTTGAGCTTGTGAAAGAAGGCAACGACCCCTGAAAAACCTAACTGCATTGGATACTGATGTGACTGATGTAGGAATTGATGTGATTGTAGGCACCAGAGAGCACCAAATATTGGAGTTCCTTCACACGAAGAATTCATAATGGCCATCTCTTTGTAGGTTTATTTAGGAGAAAAAGGTTACAGATAAAAATGAAGATATACAGTGGACTAGGAATAGTAAATATGAAATATAATTGGAAGAGCATATAGCAAGAGAAGGGGTTTTAATAATTAATGAGGGAAAGGGCAAATTTCCTAGTGGAACTTATCCAGGAGAAATGGATCCTCCCCTGAAGTTGGGGCGTTCTAAGTTGGCAGGCTAAATTCTAAAATGGATTTAGCACCTTAAAAGAGTTAGTTAGCTATAGAAGAAGAAGAAAGACACCATAAAATGTGGTGAGGATTGAAAAGAAAGCATAGAGGGGAAATGAGAGGAGAGATAACATAAAGCATGATGGGAGGAGGGGAGAGACATCATGTGAAATGGGGAAGGGATGAATGGAAAGATACCCCAAGAATGTTGTGATGGACTAACTCAAGGGGTTCAGCAAAACTGGCATGAACCATGGACAGATTTTATAGGGGGAATTTAACCTCAGGACATGATAGGGAATTCTTTTTTTTTTTTTTTAATAACTTTTTATTGACAGAGCCCATGCCTGGGTAATTTTTTTTTACATTATCCCTTGTACTCACTTCTGTTCCGACTTTTCCTCTCCTTCCTTTCAACCCCTCCCTCGGATGGCAAGCAATCCTATAAAAATTAAATACGTCACAGTGTATCCTAGATACAATACATGTGTGCAGAACTGAACAGTTCTCTTGTTGCACAGGAAGAATTGGATTCAGAAGGTAAAAATAACCTGGGAAGAAAAACAAAAATGCAAGCAGTTTACATTCATTTCCCAGTGTTCTTTCTTTGGGTATAGCTGCTTCTGTCCATCCTTGATCAATTGAAAATGAATTAGATCTCTTTGTCAAAGAAATCCACTTCCATCAGAATACATCCTCATACAGTATTGTTGTTGAGGTATATAATGATCTCCTGGTTCTGCTCATTTCACTTAGCATCAGTTCATGTAAGTCTCGCCAATTCTCTCTGTATTCATCCTGCTGGTTATTTCTTACAGAACAATAATATTCCATAATATTCACATACCACAGTTTACTCAACCATTCTCCAATTGATGGACATCCTTTCATTTTCCAGCTTCTAGCCATGACAAACAGGGCTGACACAAACACTTTGGCACATACAGGTCCGTTTCCCTTCTTTAGTACATAATAGGGAATTCTGACAGGACATAGTTGGACTGCCCATGACCTTCACAGAGGTGGACATAACCTGGATTTCTTGATTGTACAAGCCAGGTTGGATTGTAAAGTTTAACTGATCTCCATCAGTTCCTTTCTCTATTTGCCTCAGGGCAATACTTCAGTCTTTCTCTGCCAACTGCATCCAATCATCTAGGACCTCATCAGGTACCACCTAGTCAAGGAATAAAAACAATAATAACAAATAAAAACAAAATACACCCTACCCAAAAACTCGAATTTTGCTACCCTTAGGACAATTGATGAAATATTTTCTCTCCCTGTATATGTGATTAAGAAAATTGTCCAGAGAACTGAATCTTCCTGAACAAGTCCCAGTATGTGTTTCTTGAAATAAACCACTATTAGACAAATGAGTAGCCCATTTAAAATGGGATGATGAAGCATTCCTCAAAATGTGAAATTATTTTAATTGGCTTCATAATTTTTTTCAACTTCTTTTGATAAAATTTATCTTTATATTGTGGATTCATCATTAAAAATCACATTTCCATTTTCCGTGACTGATTATAGGAATAGGAAAAAAACAAAAAAACCCTGTGATTTAAATGACATAGGAACTTCCAGTAAATTAAACTTTCAATTCATGAACCCCAAGTTAAGAACTGTTTCTACAACCTGTGATCTTAGTCAACTAGAACATTGGAGACCTAAAGAATTTACTCAAATTTGGAATTATGCCCAAAGGGCCATCAGACTTTGAATACCCTTTGATCCAGCAGTATTTCTACTGGGTCTGTATCCCAAAGGGAAAAGGACCCACATGGGCAAAAATATTTGTAGCAGCTCATTTTGTAGTAGTAAGGAACTGGAATCTGAGCGGATGCCCATCAGTTGGGGAATGGCTGAATAAATTATGATATATGAATGTAATGGAATATTATTGTTCTATAAGAAATGATCAGCAGAATGATTTCAGAGAGGCTTGGAGAGACTCAGATGAAATGATGCTAAGAGAAGTGAACAGAACCAAGAGAACATTGTACACAGCAATAACAAGATTATGTGATGATCAGTTCTGACGGATGTGGTGGTAATTCACACCAGGTCTTGTAATGGAGAAAGTTATCTGCACCCAGAGAGAGGACTGTGGGAACTGAGTGTAGAACATAACATAGTATTTTCACTTTTTTTTGGTTGCTGTTTGCTTGCATTTTGTTTCCTTTCTCATTTTCCCCCCTTTTTAATCTAATTTTTCTTGTACAGCATGATAAATGTGGAAATATATATAAGAATTATACATGTTTAACATAATTGGATTACTTGCTGTCTAGGGGAGGGAGATGGGGAGACAGAAGGGAGAAAAATTTGGAACACAAGGTTTTGCAAGACTGGCTATTGAAAAAATTTTGCATGTATTTTGAAAATAAAAAGCTATATGATATTTGTGGAAATATGTAAAGAGGAATTGCATATTTTTAACATAAATATGTATGTGTATATTAAATTTAACATATATTTCTACCATGTCTAACATATATTGGAATACTTGCCACCTAGGGGAGAGGGTGGGAAAAGGGGGGGTTAAATTGGAGCATAAGGTTTTGCAAGGGTTAATATTGAAGAATTATGCAGGCATATTTTATTTTATTTTATTTTTTGCTGAGGCAATTGGTGTTAAGTGACTTGCCCAAGGTCATATAGCCAGGAAGTATTAAGTGTCTGAGGCCAGATTTGAACTAGAGTCCTCCTGATTTCAGGGCTGGTGCTCTAAGCACTACTCCAGCTAGCTGTCCCCTCTGCCCCCCTCATATGTTTTGAAAATAAAAAGCTTTAATATATATATATGTGTGTGTGTGTGTGTGTGTGTGTGTGTGTATTAAAGCTTTTTATTATATATAATATATATATATATATATAGAGAGAGAGAGAGAGAGAGAGAGAGAGAGAGAGAGAGAGAGAGAGAGAGGATTATTTGCTGACTGGGGGAGAGAGTGGGAGGAAAGAAGGGAAAAAAATTAGATTTTATAGGGGTGAATGTTGAAAATTATTTTGAAAATAAAAAGTTTTAATTTTAAAAAGCTATTATTAAAAATAAAAGAAAACAAAATAACAAAAAAAGTAAAGAATTTGCTCAGTCCCAAATAGGCAGTTAAGTATCAGAAATGAAATTGAATCCCACATCCTCCAGGGTTCTAGGTTGGCTCTCTTATCCATAATGTCAAGCTATCCATATCTTCTGAATATAACTGTAATTCCATATTTCCAAATATGTTTATCTAAGTCAGTTTTATTCTGCCTCAATGTGTCTTCCCAAGTCCAGATGTTAAAGAGCTAAATGCTCTCTAATGCTAAAGAGCAGTATGGTTGGACAATCAACATAAAGTGATATTGACATCCATGATGAAAATGGAGAGGCCCAGGAGTAAGATCTTCATATAACAGAGAATACAGAATGTCCCAAGCAGAGATCCTAAAATTACAGCTGAAAAACAGATGTAGGTTGTAATGTTATTTTATTCTACCCTCGAGCATACAAATCTCTGAAATAGGTTTTAATTATTTTTAAAATAAAATTTTTAATGACAAAAATTTTTACATTTAATTATGATAGGGACACTGCAGAGGGGAACCTTGGATCCAGGGACCTAGAACCTTGGAGGATCTGGGTTTGAATACCTTAAGGGAGAGGGAAAGAAGATTAGAAAATGGAAAATTAGAAATAGCCAGATAGAAGGTGAATGGCAACAGAGCCAGAAAGAACAAATACTCAAAATAAAGAATTTAGCTACATTTCAAAGAGGTCAAAACAAAGTCAACTCTCAGCAAATAAGATCAAAATATGACATTTTTCTCTGTTGTCTTATTTTGTTGACCATAAAGATGCTTTTAGATTGCTTTACTCTTTAGAATTACTGCAATAGTCCACCTGCCAGGAAAACAACAGAATGATTTTCTAAGACTATCTCAATTTGGGTTGAAATAGCTACTTCCCCAGGCCTGAGCCAGCACAGGAGAGTTCAACATCTCTTCCTTTTCTGTCCCCCTCCATTTCCCCTTCCCCCCTCCCAGCCTCCTTCTCCTCCCTCCGTGATACCCCAAATCCCCTGAGCAGGATGTGGCTGAACTGATGTAACCAACCATCCCGCAGGTCAATTTCGAATTAGCCTGCAATCCTGCTTGCTGCCAGCAGCAGCCAAAAAGTGCAAATAGCATTTTGCACGAGCCAGCTGCAAAAGGAAACTGACCAAGATTTCACGGTTTCCCCATTCAGTCCCTCAGTGGTAAAAGCTACAGCACTTGACAGAGAAAGCGACTAGAAAAGGCCCTTCAAGTAAAGAAGCACCTTTCCCCATTCCCTCCTCCAGTTCCATCCGGGTCTAAAGCAGAAAAGGGAATACACAAAATGACCATTCCTAGATAGTTTCTTACTGCAGGAAGTGCCAAAGCCCTGAACACATGGAAAGACTCTTCAGGGAAACAGACTAGAATACTAGTAGATTTAATCAGAGGCCCCTTCCATATGTAAAACTCCACCGCTGCCCTGCAGAGAGCAAAGAAAGGCCCCAAAAGGAGAAATAAAAGCATAGAAAATGAGAAAGGGGTGGGGTGGTGGAGAGTTAAAATAGGGCGAGAATGACTTAAACAACAACAACAACACAAGGCTTGGAGGGGTAGGGAAATTGAGGGAGAAGATACTCAAAAAAGCACAGAAGAAACACCAAAGACAAACAAGCAGAAGGGAAGTGGGTGGGGGGTGGGGAAGGTCAGAAGTAAGACCAAAAAAAAAATCTAAAAGTAATTAGTACTAAAAAAGCAGAAAAAGTAAAAGTAAAAAGAAAAGAGAAATGCAGAAAAGAGCCTGGGGGAAGGGAGAGACAAAGAGATAAGGTTGAGGAAGTGAGAAGAAAAAAAGGGTGAAGAATAATGGTCATTCTGGGAGTGATCCTAAAGGTGCCCTACACTAAAGTCAAGTGCTGTAGTTAGTTCTTATGGGGAGGGGGGAAAATGTTAAATTGTCACCAGAGAGAACAATTCAAACCAGGATCTTTGCTTATATAAAGCTTGGCCTGGATTCAAAAGTTTTATCTAAAATCATTAAGTAGTTTTGAGGACAAAAGGATTGAACATTTTCTTATTTAGTGTTGGATTTTTTTTCTTAATAGCCTATATACTTGGCAGTGATAAAATTATCTAACATAACAAAGTCACATTATCATTATGTTTTGATTCATTTTTTAAAAAGGTGCTCTTCATTCTTAATTACTAATCCTCAAATATTATCTTATTTGTGTGGTAAGGGATAGAGTGCAGAATTTGAAGGAGGAGCTGGGTTCTAATTTTATTTCAGACACAAAAGGTGTGGCGCTTATAAGTCATTTACCTTTTCAACCTCAGCTTTCATATATAAAATGAGGATAATAAAAGCACTCACAGGGGTTGTAGAGAGAATCAAATGAGATAAAATATACATAATGCTTTGAAATACTTAAAAGGTCTATAAAATTATTAGCTGTTATTATTATGTATCTGCTTTAAGTGCAGCCCCCTGAAAACTATGGTCAAAAATCATCTTCTATACTTTTAACTACCCTTGCCCCAATTCTAGGGACTTGTTTAAGATGCCCTATCAATTTCATTTCCTAAGGCTTCTTAAACAATTCTAATTAACATCAGGGGCCTCTAACAATTCTTAAACATTCTAATGTAGCCTATATTTGGGGAGTGGGGATGAGTGTGGGGGAGGGAGAACTGAAGAAAAAAATCGATGGTAAAAGAAGGAGCAATACTGATGTGGCAGCTTATCTGGTCGCAGTCCTATAACAGAGCAAGAACAGCTGCCTTCTCAAAGTCCCCAAGGCTCAGCATGCTATGTGCCCCCCCACCGTCCTGAGCAGCACACTGGAATACTGGAAGGGCAGCTTGCAGTAGCAACAGAGGTATTTGGTATTCCTGGATCTTCTAGCTTGAAAAACCTCAAGCACTCCCAAACATTTATTCAAGAACTACTCATTCCTAAAGTTCACATTACTGCCCCAGATGGAGAAAACAGGGAAATAAGTGATTTGTTGGAAACAGTTAAACTGGGGGAGGGGAAAGGAAAAAAAAAAAAAAAAAACCTTGAATATTTAAAAGATTTTCACTTCCCTGAGTCATTCTTCTTAACCACTTCTCTCAGAGACACTTAACTTTAAGCTTTATTTACATGGACTTTAATTTTTTGTGAAACTTCAATATGTTGCCTATTTTGGTTTCTTCTTTCACTTGGAGAGATTGCTAGTGCCTGCCATCCTGGCAAATCCCATTAGTCAGATTCCTAGCTATGTAGTCTTATTGCTTACATCATTCAGGGAAAACTTAAATTATCTAGAGGAGCCCAATCACCTATGATCCAAAGTTTTGCACCTTCCACATGGTCAGTCCAGAACTCCGGAGAAGATTAATTACTTTTCACTCTCCCCTTATCTCTTTCCCAGTTTCACAAGCCACCAGATCACGTCCCACACATCTTTTCCCTGGAATTTACTTGTCCAGATCTCCTCTTCCAAGCTTAGGGATCTGACAGAAGTTGAGCAGATCCTACACAGGGTGACTCAGGGCCTGGTTCAGGCAGAGTTTTAAAGCCACCATTCTGACATAACGTTAGCAATACTTCTTATATGCTAAGATCAGCTTCCTTTCTATCCCCCAAAGCCTGACCTGAACCAGTCTGCTCTCCCTTCACATCCTTCCAAGGACCTGCACTGGCTCAGTGCTTGGAAGATACCCACCTCTATGGATCAAGAGTGGCTAGTGCGACAAACAAGCACTTCTCCGCGGAGAAGCTAGGGGATCGGGAAAGAAAGGTGGGGGCCCTTTCGAAGGTATGGGGGGCTTCTCCTGATCACAGTCAACTCCTCCTCCTCCTCCTCAACTCCTCGAAGACTCTCTTGGCCCTCCTGAATGCTTTAGCATCCAAACTCTCAATATCCTCTAAGAGCAGCATTTGAGTCTGCAGGTACGGGAGCCAGCCTGCACCCCCTGACCAAGGGATAGGGCAAATATTGAAAGGAATGGGGTCGGGGGGTCGGGGAGTTCGGCTCTCTGGCGGGTCGGTAGCTACTCCCTCTTTCTTCCCATCCCAGCGAAGGAGGCAGGAGTTGGGGAGAAAGGAAAGGGTCCTCCCTGAGGCTCCCTCCACCCCCCGCGCTGAGCTCCCGCGGTGAGAGTGGGGACCAAGGCCAAGAAAGGAGTGAGTTCTGCTGGTGAAAAGGCATTGTTTACCAGCGAGAGGGAGACGGAGAAAGAAAAAAGGGAGAGAGAAAAAGGGGAAGGGGAGAGGGAGAAAGGAAAAGAGGAAGAGGAAGAAGGGAGAGAGAGAGAGAGAGAGAGAGAAAGGGGGGGAGAAAAGAGAGGGGGAAGGGAGGGAGGGAGAGAATTGGGAATACACCTCACACCTTCCCCACGGTTTCCCTAGGACTTCCAGTCAAAGGAGAAGAAGAGCAGTGGAAGGCTCCTTCGGGGAATAACCCTCCTGGCCTTGACACTAGGACGCCGTCTGCTCCTCCCATACTTTCCCCCAAAGTCCCCCAACAGCTTGAGGCAACCCAGCCCCAGCCCCAGCCCCAGAGTTCGGAATTCCCCACCTCCACCACTCGCCCGTTTTCGGGTCTCCTACCTCCCACCCCACCCCCACCTAGGTCCCGGCCGCGCTGCCCTGAAAAACTCCACGTCAGAGCTTGAGCCCGGTCCGGGGTAAAGCTCTACTGCAAAGCCCCCCTCAGCCCACTCCCCTCCGGGAGCGGGACTTACACGTACACGGCCGCAGGCTCTGAACGGCCCCCCAGCTCTCCACTCAGCACCAGGCTCCGGGACAAACTTTCCAACTCTCTCGGTACAGAGGGAAGACCCGTCCCAGTCTCCGCCGCGAACACGCAGGGGCTGTCCCGCAGAGAGCTCAGATCGGCCACCTCCAGCTCCCGAGAGTCCCGCAAAGGCCCCCGCACAGATACGTACCAGGCTCCACGCATTGTCAATCCGGCGCTCGCGGGGGAGGGAGACCCCGCTGTGGAGGTCTCGTCCTATCCCCGGTGGAAAGGCGAGCGGAGGAGCATGACTTCAAGCGGAATGGAGAATCCCGGGCAAGCTGAGCGGGGACGGAGGGGGCGGGGGACAAAGATCGGGGCTCCCGGCTCCGGAGGGGAGCCCGATGGGCTGCGGTTGCTGCTTGGCCCCGGAAGGGCAGCCCTTGGCAGGAGCAGTGTCTCCCCTGGACAGACCTCTGGAGTGAAGCTCCAGCCAGCTCTCTGCTCGCTGGACTGAGCGCTAGGAAGCAAGAAACAAAACACGAGGTGGATTTGCCCAAATTGGAGGAGGATTCTTTCCCTCGTCTCACCCCCACCCCGGGCTTGGGGCAGGAACTGGGGACCGGATAGGGGGGTGGGGTGGAGGGGAAGGAGAGAGACCAGGAGCCAAACTTGACAGATTTGCCTGTGGTTACCTTTCCCCCGTGGCACTGGTGGGCATCCAGAAGCAGAGAAGGTATCTTAGAAGGTAAGGGAAAGTTCTAATCTACAATTAAAGAGATGGCAAGAAAGGGAGAAAACCAGTGAAGTTTAACATGAAAGGAGTGTATACTCCCACTTTCTCAGGTAAGAAATCATCTGATAGAAATACAGGTGCTTATTAACCCCTGAGGGAGGAGCCATTATAAAATCTGCATGTTGTAAGGGGGACCAGGATAGGAAAGGAATAATACCTATTTGCTGGGAGCAAAAGCTCTTAATCAATGGTTCTTTTTGAACTTAAACTTCTTAGGAAGTTTGGGGACCTAGGGTTTGTTTGTTTGTTTGTTTTTTTATGTTCTGGGGTTTTTTTTTGCTGAGGCAATTGGGGTTAAATGACATTCGCAGGGTCACACAGCTAGGAAGTGTTAAGTGTGTCTGAGACCATATTTGAATTCAAGTCTTCCTGACTTCAGGCCCAGCTCTCAATCAACTTCCTAGGTCCTTGGGGCAATACTCAACACTTCCTAGTTGTGTGACCCTGTACATGTAGCACTTAACCCCACTTGCCTCAGCAAAAACAAAACAAAACAAAACAAACTGAATAACAGTAGCAAGAGTTTATAAGAGTCCAATAGAATTTATTAGTCAGGGAAACAACTTGATCAGCAACATGAAAAAAAATTAGAATGGGGAAAAATTTTGATATAGAAAAACTAACCAGAATGCTATTGTAATAAATCCGGTGAGAGGCAATGAAGACCTGAATTATGGAGGTGACTTATGAATAGAGAGAAGAAAACATATACCAGAGAGGCTATCAAAATAAAAATAACATGATTCAACAACTGAGCAGATATGGGGGGTGGGTGAGAGTGAGGAATCCAAAGAAAACACCAAAATTATGAGCCTAGATGAGTAGAAGGATGTCCTCAATAGAAAAAAAAAAGATCCAAAAGACAGGTTGGTTTTGAGGGTAGGATATGAGTTCAGTTTAGGATGAATGTTGAAAATTTTCTAAACATATGTTTTGAAAATAAAAAGTTTTACTACTAATAAAAATATAAGCAAAGATATTCTTCAATAGTCACCTTGCAAAATCTTATATTCCTTCCCTTCCCTTCATCCTCTCCCCTAGACAGCAAGTAATCCACTATATGTTAAACATGTGCAATTTTTCTATACACATTTCCACATTTATCCTGATACACAAGAAAAAACAGATCAAAAGGGGGGAAATGAAAAAAAAAGAAAGCAAACAGCAAAAAAATGAAAATAATATGTTATAATGCATCTTCAGTCCCCACATTCTTTCTGGATGCAGATGATTCTCTCCCTCACAAACCTAATGGAATTGGCCTGAATCACCTCATTGTTGAAAAGAGCCATGTTCATCAGAGTTGATCATCATGTAGTATTGTTGCCGTATACAATGTTCTCTTGATCCTGCTCATTTCACTCAGCATCACTTCATATAAGTCTCTCCAGGCCTCTCTTGAAATCACTCTGCTGGCCATTTCTTATAGAATACTAATATTCCATAACATTCATATAACATAACTTATTCATTTATTCCCCAAATGATGGGCATTCACTCACTTTCCAGTTCCTTGTCAATACAAAAAGGGCTGCTATGAACATGTTTGCACATGTGGACCCTTTCCCCATTTTTATGAGCTCTTTGGGATATAGACCCAGCAGAAAACCTACTAGATCAAAGGATATGCACAGTTTAATAGTCCTTTGGGTATAGTTCCAAATTTTCCTCCAGAATGGTTGGATCATTTCACAACTCCACCAACAACATATTAATGTCCCAGTTTTCCCACATCCCCTCTAACATTTATCATGATCTTTTTCTGTCTTCTTAGCCAATCTGAGAGGTGTGTAGTGGTACCACAGAGTTGTCTTAATTTGTATTTCTCTGATCAATAATGATTTAAAGCATTTTTTCATATAACTAGAAATGGTTCTAATTTCATCACCTGAAAGTGGCCTCTTCATTTATCAGTTGGGAAATAGCTTATATTCTGATAAATTTGGGTTAATTCTCTATATAGTTTAGAAATGAGGCCTTTATCAGAACTCATGGAATTGCCCCCTCCCCCCATTTTCTGTTTCCCTTCTAATCTTGGCTGCATTGGTTTTGTTTGTACAAAAACTTTAAAATTTAATATAATAAAAATTCTCCATTTTGCATTTCATAATGTTCTCTATTTCTTCTTTGGCCATAAATTCCTTCCTTCTCCATAGATCTGAGGAGTAGATGATCCGGTGTGCTCCTAATTTGCTTATAGTATCACCCTTTATGTTTAAACTATGAAGTCATTTCAACCTTATCTTGATATAGAGTGTTTAGGTGTTGGTCATTGCCTGGTTTCTGCCATACTATTTTCCAGTTTTCCCAGAAATGTTGGTTAAACAGTGAATTCTTATCTAAAGGAAGTTAAAAAAAAAAAAAAAAAAAAACCTCTGATAAATTGATTTTCCCCTAGATTAGCAGATGAAATTTTAGGTGGTTTAGGTGCAGGTAAAAGAAAGAAATGAGATGCTAAGATCTTAAAAGGAAATACAAAGACGTATATAGCAGTTTGCCCTTTAAAAGGTTTAAAGAATTTCTCCTATCTTGATGGAATTAAAAGATAGCTAGCCATTGCTGGCTGAAAGGTCAGCCTATCCTTTGTGTCTTACTTAAAAAGCAAAATACATTCTCTAAGGAGTCAATCCAGGCAGACAATTCTGCAGAGTCTGCTTTCTGGCAGCAGAGAAGAGAACATGCTTTGGAAAGAGAACTTACACCTTGAGAGGTTTAGGCAATTATTCCCAGACTCTATAGTCTCTCCCCGATCCCACTATGAAGAGTAACTATTCACCAATAGGAGACAACAGAATTAGCATGGAATAGGGAATAAGCCCAATGAATAAATCAGTTCAGAGGGAGTTAAAGCTTGGGTTCTTTGTGGTTAAGATGTGGTCAAGAAAAGACCTAGGAAGCAGGGCTGAGTAACCAGCCTGGCAGAGACACTGTCCTTAGGAAGAACAGAATCAGGATAACATAAGAGAAAGTACATCCATTCTGTGCAGTGGCAGAGTTACCTGGGTCACATGAATGGGTCTAATACTTCTATTCTTGGATGAAGCTATGGGAAAGCACATCCTAAATTTTGGGAGGGTTAATGTTATGAATTTATTGTTCATGCTATGTCATGTTAGTAAATTTTTTCCTGTGAGTTAAATTTTCTGGCTGACTATTAAAGGTAAATGCATAAGTGGGTGCATAATAATAACTTATATATACTTAATACCTTAAGACTTACAAAGTGTTCCTCTTCCCTCCAAGACTGCACTACCTCACCCCCGTAGGACAAATGTTATTGTTTCCATTTGACAAATGAAAGCTTCAAAGTGCCATTAGTGGGGGGAAAAAACCAAAACTGGCCTGAGAGTCAATGATCAAATGATATAATGTGTAGATAATTTAAAGTGTTATATAAACGTTGTCATCATTGTTGCCATCTTCATCATAATAATCATCAGTTCCTGTTCTACCTCTGACTGTGTAACACTGGGCAAGTCACTTAGTATCTCTGTATTCTAAAGATAGAAAGTGAGGAGAAAGTGTTGACCTGCCTCAGTGGAGGGAGTTTCTAAAAGAGTTTTCTATGCTAATGAAATCACACTTTCAGCCTCTGTCCCTAACAAAGAAAGGGAAACAGACCAGGAGGCAGATCTTAAGAGGAATTTCTTTTTGCCCCAAGCTACATAACTAGACCCTGATGGAGTTGGAATTTGAACCTATATCTTTTGGTTCCAGGGATTCTGCTCTTTCCAGTACAGCAGCAAGCATCAAAGAAGGTTATTGTTATTATTATTATTATTTGGTCAAAAACAATCATCTGTGTCAGGAAGCCATTAACATTTGGGTAAATTATTTCCAAATATAAATTTTATACAAAATACTGGGAAGGAAAGAAGAGGGAAATAATTCTTTAAAATTTCTATTTTTATTCTTTAAAAAATATGGATTTCTATTCTTTAAAAATATAGATTTCTGGGGGTGGAATCAAGTTATCAGAGTAGAGAAAACTGGACTTTCTCAACATTGCTCTCAAAATAATTTAAAAATAATTTCTCAAATAAAACTCTAGAATGGTAGAGACAACAAAAGGTCAGAGTGAGACATTCCTCTTGACCAAAGCAACATGGGAGACTGAAAAGAGATATCTTTGATTTGGAGGAGAAGCTGGTCCAGAGCCCATATGGATGATTTAACAACAGCGGGACTAGCTGATGAAGACAGAAGTAGCACCCACTTTGAGAGCTCTCAAGCCAGAGATGATAAGGGGACCCAGTAATTGATCAAAGATCACAGGAGATCCCGGTGCTAGCTATCACAGGACCAGATACTTTGGTAAGTCCATTATCTATACCTACATCCTGGTTGTAGTTCAAAGGCAAAGAGGAGTACTTTCAATCTCACTTCATATTCAAAAGAATCTGAGACCCTGAGGAACAGTATTGTTTCTTGTTCTAAAGAGCAGTATCAATTGTAATCCCAAGGGATCAGGGGCCCTTACTGGACAAGGACCAGAAAATGCTGACCAAGAGAGTAGTAATCACGCCTCTCCTCAGATCACCTCACATCTTGGAAGCATCAAAAACTCCAAAAACTTCAGAACTATCTCTGAAAATAGCCAGTTGAAAAAATGTGAAACTTCAGACAGAATTCCTCCCCCACCCATAACCCCCCCCCCCCAGACACACGGGAACAGAGTCCAACATTAACATAAAGTTCCAACAAGAAATAGAGTGGAAAAATTAAAAAAAAAAAAAAAGAATTTGACTACAAAAAGCTACAATGGTGACAGGAAAGATCAAGACATAAATTCAGAAGAAGACAAGGGAGTCCAAAGAATGAAAAGAAAAGCAATTAAACAGGGGGCAATGTGAATTGGACACAAGCCCAATAAAAAATCCAGGAAGAGCTAAAAAATTATTTTCAAAATGGAATAAGAATTGTAGAGGATAAAATTAAGTAAAAAATGAAAACAAAGGAAGTAAATTAGGAAAAAACAAGGAATCGCCTGAAAAAAAGAAAGACATGAAAAATACTGATGAAAAGAACATGTTAGGAACCAAGGATTGTCCAAATGGAAAAAGAGGTACAAAAGCTCAAATTAGAATCTGGCAAGTGGAACTTAATGACTACACAAGACATCAAGAAACAATAAAACAAAGTCAAAAGAATGAAAAAAATTGAAGAAAATGTGAAATATATCACTGGAAAAATAACTCCCCTGGAAAATAGACTTAAGGAGAGATAATTTAAGAATTATTGAGTTACCTAAAAGCTATGCACAAGAACTGAAAATCAAAAGAAAATACTTTAGGAAACAACATTCAAATACTGTGGAGCCACAGTCAGGATCACAGAAGATCTAATATCTACCACATAAAAGGAGCAGAGCGCCTGGAATATGACATTCTGGAAGCAAAAGAACTAGAATTGCAACCAGGAATAACTAACCAGAAAAAAAAATAATCCTTTGAAGGGAAAAAATGAATATTTAATGACATAGATGATATTTAAGCAGTTCTGATGAAAAGACCAGAACTAAATAGAAAAATCTGACTTTCAAATACAAGACTCAAGAGAAAACTAAAAATGTAAACATGAAAGAGAAATAATTAGGGATTCAGTAATGTTAAAGTATTTAAAGAAGATATATCTATCTTCTAAGTACTTTATCATTACTTTAAAAAGTAAGGATTTTACATACAAAGAAGATGTGGGAATGATAAAATTGTGTTGGGATGATATAAACAACAACAAATGCATAGGTGAAGTTTGAAGGGAGAATGAAGAAGGGATCAGAAGAATGGGGGAAATTATCTCGCATGAAAGAGATATACAAGAAAGAGTTCTTACCTAGAAGGGAGAAACTATAAGGGTGAAAAGGCAATGCTTAAACCTGACTCACATCTAAATTAGTTGAAAAAAGGAGACAATATATATCCATATCCGATTGGTAATAGAACTCTCTCTTACCCAAAAGGAAAGCAGGAGGAGAAGGTTTCAAGAAAGAGGAAAATGATAAAAGAGAAAGCAGATAAAAGGACACAGTGGTCAGAAGCAAAATAAGCTTTATAGGAGGAATGGGATAAAAAAAGAGAAGGATAAACAGAAGAAAATAGGATAAAGAGGAGTTTAGAGTTAGTAATTATAACTGTCACTATGAATGAGATAAGCTTAATCAGAAAATGAAAGCAAATAGCAGAATGGATTGGAAACCAGAATCCAAAAATATGTTGATTCCAAGACACATACTTGAAACAGAGAGCCACATACAGAATTAATAAAAGGCTGGAGCATAATCTATTGTACATCAGTTGAAGTAAAAACAAAAACAACAACAACAACAACAAAACCAATTATGATCTTAGACAAGACAAAAGCAAAAATAGATCTAATCAAAATGGGTAAGCAAGGAAACTATATCTTACTAAAAGAAACCATAGATCATGAAGTAGTATCAATACTACACATATTTGTACCAAATGACACAGCATTCAAATTCTTTTTTTGTTTTTGTTTTTGTATTGTTTATTTTCACATGTTGGATTACAAAATATCGAAGGATGCAATTTATAAATCATTTTGTAAAACAAAATATTACACATGTCAGTTATAGTTACAGCTATTTCTAATATATACCACTGTTATGGGCCAGAACTTGAAACAAGGTGCTAAGTCACTAGAGTAAATTCGCTTATGTTCACACATTGGAGTTCACATCTTTGGAGAGCATATATAAGCTAGGAGCCTCAACTAGGATTGACTTCTGGAGATTCACAAGTCCAGGAGATTCACAATTTTAGTGGAGGAGATTCACAAGTCACAGCTCCCACAATCCCACTCTCGGAGGAGGAGTCAACCTTTGAGTTCACACCTTTAAGAGATCATATATAAGAAGCTCTTGGAGCCTCAGCCAGGAGTCATTTGGGAAATTGAGAAGCCAGGATTCAGTTGGGCAGAATGAAGGATTCGGGAGAAGAAAGGCTGAAGCTGGAAGAGGCAAAAGACTAGTGGCAAGAGCTCTTGGAATCAAGGAAAGAGGCCTCAAAGAAAGCTAACTGGGCTATTTTGAAGAAGACAATAAAGGACCTGAACTTTTAACAGCTGGCTGGATTTGAGGTGATTATTACTCTGAACAGAAAGGAAGGCTGCTTCTAGAAGCCCTCCAAGAAATCTGCTCCCAGAGAACCATTATATTTTAGAAATTAAGAACATTACATACTACTTATAGATTTTATGTAGACACTTTCCTTTATTTTCATCTTTACGTTAAATTTTTTTAAAACTCTCAGATATGTATATGTGCTATTAGATATGAAATTCCTTCATTATTGAGTTTTTTTTTCAATTGAAGCTTTTTATTCACAAAGCATATACATGGGTAATTTTCCCAACATTAACCCCTGCCTAACCCCCTACCGCAAATTTTCCCTTTCTTCCCCCCATCCCCTCCCCAACCCATCAGGCTGTCTAATACATGTCAAATATGCTGAAATACATGCCAGATCCAATATGTGTATACATATTCACACAGCCATCAGGTTGCACTAGAAAAATCAGATTAAGAAAGAAGAAAAAGAAAAACTAAGAAAAAAGAAACAAAATACAAGCAAATAATAACAGAGTGTGAGAATCCTATGCTGTGTACCACTCTTTGTTCCCATGGTTCTCTCTCTGGGTGTAGATAGATAGTTCTCTTCATCACTGCACAAGTGGAACTGGTCCGAATCATCTCAATGTTGAAGAGAACCATGTCCATCAGAATTGATCATCATATAATCTTGTTGTTACTATATATAATGATCTCCTGGTTCTGTTCATTTCATTTTGCATCAGTTCATGTAGTTCTCTCCAAGCCTCTCTGAAATCATCCTGCTGGTCATTTCTTATAGAACAATAGTATTCCATAGCATTCATGTACCATAATTTAATCAGCCATTGTCCAATTGATGGGCATCCACTCAGTTTCCAGTTTCTTGCCACTACGAAAAGGACTTCCACAAACATTTTTGCACATGTGGGTCCCTTTCCCTCTTTTAAGATCTCTTTGGGATATAAGACCAATAAACACTTCTGGATCAAAGGATATGCACAGTTTGATAACTTTTTGAGCATAGTTCCAAAGAGCTCTCCAGAATGATTGGATCCATTCACAATTCCACCAACAATGTGTCCCAGTTTTCCCACATCCCCTCCAACGTTTGTCATTATCTTTTCTTATCATTTTAGCTAATCTAACAGGTGTGTAATGATATATCAGAGTTGTTTTGATTTGCATTTCTCTGATCAATAGTGATTAGGAGCACCTTTTCATGTGGCTACAAATAGTTTCATATTTGTTCCTATCGATGAGGTGAGATCTAGTTTTCGGGGTTCCAGTGAGGAAACCAAAATATGATGAGATCTAGATTTAGGGTTATCAGGGAACCAAATGATGAGATTAGGGTTCCTGGTGGTCAGAGAGTTAAATGATAAGATTAATGGCAGGTTTGGGGTTCAGGGAACCAAATTAAGAAGTTTGGCTCTCCTAAATCCCCTTGGGATTCAGCACATGGGTAGGGAGTTTTGGGGAACCCCCTTCTGACAGCACAGAGATTCTTCATAAAGGAATTTATGAGCACAAAAACCTAGATTAGTAAAAGAGGTTTATTATAGGCATTGGGAAGTCAACCTGTGCTATGCATGAATAGAAAGGCTGAATTCCTTAGTGGCAAAGTCCCAGCAAGGGAAGTAAAGTTTAGAGAAATCCCGACAGAGAGTCATAAAGTCTCATTAGGGAAATAGGTGAGGGAGATAAAGAGAGGATAGCGCTGGAATAGAATATTCCAGCACACAGAGTTTGCTATGCCAGGAGGAAAGAGAGTTTCCTTGGCATTTTAGCTTCTCTGCAAAGAGAGGGTTTTAGATTGGCTCTTTTATAATAGAAGCTTTGGCTATAAGCCAAAGGGGGCTACTGGGAGATAGTGGATGGAATTCTAAGTTGGCTCTTTTTATCTACAAGCTGGGTTTCATCTTGAGCTGGAATTGAGAAAATCTTAAAATTGAAAGGGTGTTTCTCCAATTCAATGGGATATTGGTATCTCCAACTCTGGACTCAGCTAGTCCCACCTATATTACAGAGTGAAGCTATTTGTCCTCAGCAGGTCTTTACAGTGGCAAGGTTCAAGGAAATTTTCTCCTTTAAGGAGCTCCAAGTGCTTTACCTCATGGCTCATTCCCAAAGTCAGAGAAAGAGAAAGAGTTTGGGGGCTCCCCTCATCAATATTCTTTGACCATTTATCAATTGGAGAATGGCTTGAACTATTATAAATTTGAGTCAGTTCCCTATATATTTAAGAAATGAGCCCTTTATCAGATCCTTTGGATGTAAAAGTGATTTCCCAGTTTTATTGCTTCCTTTCTAATCTTGTCTGCATTAGTTTTGTTTGTACAAAAACTTTTTAACTTAATATAATCAAAATTATCTATTTTATGATCAATAATGATCTCTAGTTCTTCTTTGGTCACAAATTCCTTCCTCCTCCACAAATCTGAGAAGTAAACTATCCTATGTACTTCTAATTTGTTTATAGTATTATTCTTTGTGTCTAGATCATGAACTCATTTCGACCTTATCTTGGTATATGGTGTTAGGTGTGGGTTTCTACCATACTAGTTTCCAGTTTTCCCAGCAATTTTTGTCAAATAGTGAATTCTTATCCCAAAAGGTGGGGCTTTTTGGTTTGCCAAATATTAGATTGTTATAGTCATTGGCTATTTTGTTCTGTTAGCCTAACCTATTACAATGATCAACTAGTCTATTTCTTAGCCAGTACCGAGTGGTTTTGATGACTGCTGCTTTAATAATATAATTTTATATCTGGTACAGCTAGGCCACTTCACTTGCTTTTCTCTTCATTAATTCCTTTAAAATTCTTGACCTTTTGTTCTTCCAGATGAATTTTATTGTTATTTTTCTAGTTCAAATTCTTTTTTTTAAAGGAAATATTTATTGGTTGTTTTTTTTTTTATCTTTATATTGTCTGAATTTTCCCCTGACTCCTCTTCTTTCCTACCTCCCAGAGATCTATCCTATAATATTACTTTAAAAAAGAAAAAGAGAAAGATGAGGGGAAAATTCTGACATTAGATTTGATATTCTATACCTATGTCCCCCTAACCCCTTTCTTCAAAGGATTTGGGGAAGGGGTCTTCTCATAACTCTCTGGGGTTAAGTTTATTCGTCGAAATTCTGCCAACTTTAAGTTTTGATTGTTTTGTCGTTGTTCTTTCCATTTACATTGTTGTAGTAACTGTGAATATTGTTTTCTTGGGTCTGTATACTTCACTCTGTACCAGTTCATGTAGATCTTTTTATGCTTCTCTGTATTCATCATATAATTTCTTGTAGCACAGTAATATTCATTGACCACTATTTGTTTAATCATTTCCTAGTAGACCAGGAGCTGTTTTGTTTTTAGTTCCTTGCTGCCAAAAAAAAGTGGTGCTATCGATATTTGGTGTATTTTCTTTTATCAATGATATGACCAGCAGTGTAATCTCTAGGACAAAGGGAATCAACAATTTAGCCCCTTTATTTGAATGATTTCAAATTGCTTTCCAAAATAGTTGTATTGATTTATAGCTACATTCCCTAACTTTCCATATCTCCTAAAGTAAAGCTTTATTAATTACTTTTTTTTTTTTTTGGCTGAGGCAATTGTGGTTAAATGACTTGCCCAGGGTCACACAAATAGGAAGTGTTAATTGTCTAAAACCAAATTTGAACTCAGGTCCTCCTGATTTCAGGGCTGGTGCTCTATCTACTATGCCACCTAGCTGTCCCTATTAATTACTTTTGATGTTTTTTCACATCATGAATTATGGAGCAGCTAAGTAGATGAATGCAAACAATGTTGTCTTTGGAGTCAAGACCTTAATTTGAATCCTGTTTCTCATACTTACTAGTTGTGTGATCTTGGAAAAGTCACTTTGCATCTCTGGAGTTCCATTTCCTCATCGATAAAATAAAGGGGCTGGATTCTATATCCTCTAAATCTATGATCCTCTAAATATGAAAAAGATGGGTATGAATTGCTTCATTTGCTTGCTTTGGCACCACAGTTGCTAATCAGGGCGCCATTGTTTTGTGATGTCACACAAGAACAGAATATATGAAGGTATAGAAGAGTATAGGAGATAGCGGGCTCATCAGAACTGCAGGTGCTACTCCAAAGGGATGTTTTATTTGGTCTTGTGGACTTCAAAGAGGTTGCATAGTTCCGCCCTTTAATGCTAGTGTAGACAGTCTACTTTCTTTTGGGATAGGTTGGTATTTTGCTCTACTTTGATGCGTTTCCCTACTACAGTAACAATTTGCCTCTGGTAAAGGAGTAGGCCAAAGTTGTACTGAAAGATCCCTCAGATATGGAAGAGAGGGAGGATTCTGCAGTTTCTCTTGGAACCAATGCAGCCAGGAGCCCTGGAGACTGTCAATTTAGTCAAAAAGTTTGTTCTCTCTAAAAGAGAATATCAGCACTAGACCTGCCCCATGAAGCAAAGCAAGTCTAATAAATCCTTTCTGGTTCCTCAGTAGTGTATAGCTTCCAGGCCAAGCATCTGGGTCCACAATGACTACTAGCAAGTTTCCACTTTCCTTCTTGCTCAGCAAGTATGAGACACCCTCCTTCTCTGATGCGACTAAATCTACAGTCAGAATATAATCACTGAAAAGGGGAATTTGGAACCACAAAGTCAGCATCATCAGGTGGTCACAGATCTCAGGAAACAAAGATGAAAAACTGATACCTTCAATATAGAAGTTGGTGAAAGCTCCAACAGCCAGAAGACCAAGTGGATGGAAGCCAGTAATATAATTCTGGGTTGGGCCCAGTTTCACTGTCTTGATAAGTGAGACAGGTACTTCCATACACGCCATTGCTACATGAATTGAATCTGTCTCCCACCTTTCCTTGGGGTACTGAGGAACCAAAACTGGCTGAGGAAGAGCCTAATGAAGATGATTATGCAGACTATACACCCAAATCAGGTAACTGAAAATCCACTGAGCCCCAGCTAGAGTCTACAGCTGCTGTTCCAATGCATTCAGAGAGGCAAGAAGGAATTCATCTTCACCCCAGCAAACTGGTGGTCTCTTCAACTGTCTCAGAGGAGTGAGGAAAGGAGGGAGAGAGGCTCCCTTAGATTGTCCAGTAGGATCTCCAAACTCATTCGGAGCAACCAGTATTCAAATTCTTAAAGAAAAAGTTAAATGAATTATAGTAGGAAACAGACAATGGGTGACTTCAACTTCCCCTTCTCAGAACTAGTTAAGACTAACTATAGAAAACAAATAAATAAGTCAAGAAGATGAATACAATTTTAGGAAAAGTGAAATATGATAGACCTGAATGGTAATATAGAGGAGCATATTTCTTAGCTGTACATACATGACACCTTTACAAAATTAGCCTTGTATTAGAGTAAAAGCATCACAACTAAATGCATAAAAGCAGAAATGCACACTTTTCTAGACAAAATGCAAAAAAAATACATTTAATAAAGATCCATGGAAGCACAGGTTAAAAGCTAATTGGAACCTAATTTTTTTTAATTATAACTTTTTATTGACAATACATATGCATGGGTAATTTTTTACAACATTATCCCTTGCACTCGCTTCTGCTCTGACCTTTCCCTTCCCTCTATCCAACCCCTCCCCTAGATGGCAGGCAGTCTTATACATGTTAAATATGTTATAGTATATCCTAGATACAATATATGTGTGCAGTTCTCTTGTTGCACAGGAAGAATTGGATTCAGAAGGTAAAAATAACCTGAGAAGAAAAACAAAAATGTAAACAGTTCACACATTTCCCAGTGTTCCTTCTCTGGGTGTAGCTGATTCTGTCCATCATTGATCAATTGGAACTGAATTAGATCTTCTCTTTGTCGAAGATATCCATGTCCATCAGTATACATCCTCATAGAATATCATTGTTGAAGTATATAATGATCTCCTGGTTCTGCTCATTTCACTCAGCATCAGTTCAAGTAAGTCTTTCCAAGTCTCTCTGTATTCATCCCGCTGGTCATTCCTTACAGAACGATAATATTCCATAACATTCATATACTACAATCTATTCAGCCATTCTCCAATTGATGGGCATCCATTCATTTTCCAGTTCCTAGCCACTACAAAAAGGGCTGCCACAAACATTTTGGCACATATAGGTCCCTTTCCCTTCTTTCGTGTTTCTTTGGGATATAAGCCCAGTATTAATGGCTAAATCAAAGAGTATGCACAGTTTGATAACTTTTTGGGCATAATTCCAGATTGCTCTCCAGAATGGTTGGACTCGTTCACAACTCCACCAACAATGCATCAGTATCTAATTGGAACTTAAACTAATCCTTAAGAATATGTGGGTCAAAGAACAAATCATTTTTTTAAATTGTTCAGTTGTTTCAATTATGACCAACTTTTCGTGATCTCATTTGGGGTTTTCTTGGCAAAGATACTGCAATGTCTTACCATTTCCTTCTGAAGAACTGAAAAAAAAAACCAACAGGATTAAGTGACTTACCTAATATCATGCATCTGGTAAATATCTGAAGCCAAATTTGAACTCACAAAAATGTGTCTTCCTAACTCTAGGCTTAGTGCTCTATGCATGGTATCACTTAGAAACAATGACAAGTTCCATGAAAAATAATAACAACAATGAGATAACATTCCAAAAGTTGTGGGATGTAGCTAAAGTAGTATTTAGGGGGGAAATTATATATCTAAATATTTACATCAATAAAAGAAAGAAAAACCGAGCAATGTATTGGGCGTGTAACTAAAAAAAAAAAAAAAAAACACTAGAAAAAGCACAAATAAAAAAATCCCAATAAATGGAAAAAGAAGTTTGAAGCAGTTTTTCTGATGAAGGCCTCATCTCTCAAATGTACAGGGAATTGAGTCAAATTTATTTTTTTAAAGGAGCCCTCCTTCAATTGACAAATGATCAAAAGATATGATCTATTCCCAAAGGGCTATAAAGTCATGCGTATTCTTTGATCTAACAATACCATTAGGTATAATACTCAAAGAGATTTTAAAAAGAAAGGAAAGGACATATATGTCTAAAAATATTATAGAATTCTCTTCCCAGGTCAAAGAACTGGAAACTGAGGGGAGGCCCATCAATTTGGGAATGGTTGAATAAATTGTGGTATGTGATTATGATAGAATGTTATTGTTTTATTATAAATGATGAGCAGGAAAACCTGGAAAGTCCTCCATGAATTGAAGCAAAATGAAATATTCTATATACAAAATAATAGCAATGTTGTGGGATAATCAGCTGTGAATGACTGTTATTCTCAGCAATACAAGGATCCTCTGAAGGACTTATGATGAAAAATGCTATCCATCCTCAGAGAAAGAACTGATTCTCTCTAAATATACATTGATTCATACTTTTTTAACTTCATTTTTTGGTGAGGGTATTTTATTGGGGAGAGGGGAGATTTATGGGGTTTTTTTCTCCCTATAATAGGACTTTTATGAAAGTGTTTTGCATAACTTCACATGTGCCTTCTTAATGAGGGGTAAATATGGGGAGGAAGAGAAGAAATCTGAAACTTGAAGTTCTAAAAACAAAAGTAGAAAAATGTTTTACATGTAATTGGGGAAAACAAAACTATTAAATACATTAAAAATGAAAACAATAGAAATAGAGAGAGAAGAGACTTTAAAAGTCATCTAGTCTACCCTTTTTATTTTAAATGTGAGGAAACTGAGGTTTAGTTGAGAAATTTACCCAAATTTCTCAGACAAGTATTAAATGGCATACTTACTTTGAAAAAAATTTCTTTACAACATTATCCCTTGTACTCACTTCTGTTCTGACTTTTTCCCTCCCTCCTTCCATCCCCTCCCCTAGATGGCAAGCAATCCTATATATGTTAAATCTGTCACAGTATATCTTAGATACAATATATGTGTGCAGAACCGAACAGTTCTTGTTGCACAGGGAGAATTAGATTCAGAAGGTAAAAATAACCCAGGAAGAAAAACAAAAATGCAAGCAGTTTACATTCATTTCCCAGTGTTCTTTCTTTGGGTGTAGCTACTTCTGTCCATCATTGATCAATTGAAACTGAGTTAGATCTTCTCTTTGTCGAAGAAATCCACTTCTGTCAGAAAACGTCCTCATACAGTATCGTTGTTGAGGTATATAATGATCTCCTGGTTCTGCTCATTTCACTTAGCATCAGTTCATGTATGTCTCTCCAAGCCTCTCTATATTCATCCTGCTGATCATTTCTTATAGAACAATAATATTCCCTAACATTCATATACCACAATTTACTCAACCATTCTCCAATTAATGGGCATCCATTCATTTTCCAGTTTCTAGCCTATACAAATAGGGCTGCCACAAACATTTTGGTACATACAGGTCCCCTTCCCTTTTTTAGTATTTCTTTGGGATATAAGCCCAGTAGTAGCACTGCTGGATCAAAGTAGCCCAAAATTTTTATTTCAAATTCTGCACTTTTATCCCTTCACCTCTCAATTGGGAATTGATATACCAATTCTTTTTTTTTTCTTTGAATAATAGCTTTTTATTTTCAAAATATATGCAAAGATAGTTTTTCAACATTCACACTTACAAAACCTTGTGTTCCAATTTTTCCTTCCTCCCTTCCCTTAACTCCCTCCCCCAAACAGCAAAAAATCCAATATATGTTAAACATGTACAATTCTTCTATACCTATTTCCACATTTATCATGCTGCACAAGAAAAATCAGACCAAAAATGGAAAAAATGAGAAAGCAAACAATGACAAAAAAGGTTAAAATATTATGTTGAAATTCACATTCAGTCCCCATAGTTCTCTTTCTGGATGCAGATAGCTCTCTCCATCATAAATCTATTAGATAGGCCCGAATCAGTTCATTGTTGAAAAGAGCCCCATTCATCAGATTTCATTATTGCATAATCTTGTTGCTGTTTGCAGTGTTCTCTTGGTTCTATTCATTTAACTTAGCGTCAATGTAAGTCTCTCCAGGCTTTTCGGAAATCATCTTGCTGATGATTTTTTATAGAAGATTTTTTATAGATTTTTTATATGATGACTTTTTATAAAACAATGATATTCCATAACATTCTTACATCATAACTTAGTTAGCCATTCTGCATTTGCTGGGCATCCACTCAGTTTCCAGTTCCTTGCCAATACAAAAAGGGCTGCTACAAACATTTTTGCACGTGTGAGTGTTTTTCCCTTTTTTATGATCTCTTTGGGATATAGAACCAGTAGTGACACTGCTAGATCAAAGGATATGCACAGTTTGATGGCCCTTTGGGCATAGTACCATATCACTCCCCAGAATGGTTGAATCAGTTCACAACTCCAACAGCAATGTACTAGTGTCCCAGTTTTCCCACATCCCTTCCAATATTTATTCTTATCTTTTCCTGCCATCTTAGCCAATCTGAGAGGTGTGTAGTGGTATCTAAGAGTTGTCTTACTTTGCATTTTTCTGATCAATAGTGTTTTAGAGCATTTTTTCATATGACTGGAAATAGTTTTAATTTCTTCATTTGAAAATTGTCTGTTCGTATCTTTTGACCATTTATTAATTGGAGAATGGCTTAGATATACCAGTTCCAAGTGGACATAAACTCAACTAGAAATGAAAGCAGTTTATATAATAATCCATTTTTAAAAATTTTATCAAATTTTGAAATATTTAAAAGTTAAATGATTATTGCATTTTAGTATTCCCAAGGACCTGTGATTTCCTCTGTTTGAACTTTTGCTCTACCAATGTTAATCACAAACCCTCTTTATTTTAATATCACTGCCTCCCCACTTTCACTCTAACTCTTCTACATCCAAATAGTAAACAATACTTAACAATCAACATTCTGATATGATTTTCTTTGAAGTTAATTAGGCTAGTCTTCTGTTGACAGATATATACTCTGTGACTTGATTCATAAACCAAGTCTTTCCAAGATCCTATGAACTTCCAGAGTTCTCGATCAGTTTTTTACTTTTATGCATTAGTCAGTCAATAAGCCTTTAATAAGTGTCAACCATGTGTCAGGCAGTATGATAAGAGATGAAAATACTAAGAAAGGCAAAAGAAAGTCCCTGATCTCAAGGAGCTCACTATATAGTGGGAGACAAAATATTCAAGGTAGTACAGAATAAATTATAAATTATCAAATAAGAGAAGCTACTAGTATTAAAAGCGATTGGGAAAGGTTTCCTATAAAAGATGGGATTTTATTTGGAACTTGAAGGTAGCCATAGAAATCAGTAGGCTGAGTTGAAGAGGAAGAGTATTCCAAATAGACAGAGAAAAAAAATCCCCAATTAAACACCAAAATAAAAATCCTGAAATTCAAAGGAGATTAATAAAAATTGAAAGTAATAAGATCCCCTCCCCCCAAAAAACCCATTGATTAACAAATAAATCTAGGAGCTGGTTTTCACGGGGGGAACCCCAACAACAATAAAACAGATAAACTATTGATTAATTTTATTTAGAAAAAAAGAAAAAAACAATTATTATTTAAAGAATGCGTATATCACTTATAAAGATGAAATTAAAGCAATAATTAAGAATTATTTTGCCAAAATATATGCCAATAAATCTGAAAATTTAAGTGAAATAGATAAAATTTATAAAAATATAAACTACCCAAAACAGAAAAGAAAATAGACTACTAAAATTAGCCTATCTTTGAAAAAGAAATTGAACAAGCTACTAATGAGCTTCCTAAGAAAAAATTCTTAAGCCCAGATGGATTCAAAAGCAAAATGTACCACTTAAGTAACAATTAACCCCAACATTATATAAACTGTTGGAAAAAATTGCTTAAAAAGTAGTCCTACTAAATTCTTTTTATGCTACAAATATGATTTTGATACCTAAACTGGAGAGAGCAAAAACACAGAAAGAAAACTATAGACCAATTTCCTTAATGAATAACAATGTGAAAAAATTTAAAGAAAATACTAACAAAGAGATTGTAACAATATATCACAAAGATCATGTATTATGAGATGGGATTTATATTAGGAATGCAGGGATAGCAAAACTAGCAACATAATTGATCATGTCAATTACAATAAGAACTTAAATGAGATGATCATATCAATAGACATAGAAAAAAGCATTTGATAAACTATAACATTCATTTCTATTAAAAACAAAAAGCACTAGAAATCATAGGAATAAATGGAGTATTCATTAAAAGAAATAGTATATATCTAAAATCAAGAGCAAATGTTATTTGTAACATTAAAGCCTTCCCAATAAGATCATGAGTGAAGCAAGGATGTCCACTGTCATTTTTGTTATTCAGTATTGTATTAGAAACATATCTATAGCAATGAGAGAAGAAAAAAAAGACATCAAAGGAATGAAAATTGGCAATAAGGAAACAAAATCGTCACTCTTTTGTAGATGATATGATGGTATACTTAGAAAATCTTAGAGAATCAATTAAAAAACCAGGTAAAACATTTACCAACTTCAGCAAAGCTATAGGTTATAAAATATACTCACATAAATCATCAGCAATTCTATACACTATCAACAAAATTCAGGAGAAAGGAATAAAAAGAGAAATTCCATTTAAAAATAACTACAGACATATGAAAGTTATGGAATATTATTGTTCTGTAAGGAATGACCAGCAGGATGAATACAGAGAGGACTGGTGAGACTTACATGAACTGATGCTAAGTGAAATGAGCAGAACCAGGAGATCATTGTTGAGGTATATGATGATACTGTTTGAGGATGTATTCTGATGGAAGTGGATCTCTTCGATAAAGAGAGCTAATTCAGTTTCAATTGATTAAGGATGGACAGAAGCAGCTACACCCAAAGAAAGAACACTGGGAAATGAATATAAACTGCTTGCATTTTTGTTTTTCTTCCTGGGTTATTTATACCTTCTGAATCCAATTCTCCCTGTGCAACAAGAAAACTGTTCCGTTCTGCACACATATATTGTATCTAGGATATACTGTAACCTATTTAACATGTAAAGGACTGCTTGCCATCTGGGGGAGGGGGTAAAAGGAGGGAGGGGAAAAATCGGAACAGAAGTGAGTGCAAGGGATAATGCTGTAAAAAATTACCCTGGCATGGGTTCTATCAATAAAAAGTTATTAAAAAAATAAAAAATATATAAATAACTACAGACAATATAAAATGCTCGGGAGTCTACTGTAGTGTGTTTTCTAGAACACACGTTGGAGTGCCAAAATGTAGTGTGCTTTCTAGAGCTTCACTTTGAGGTGTCAAAATGTACCAGCTGGACTAGATCTCTGGAGTATCTCAGGATCAGCCCAAGTCCTTGGTCTTAGAGGAGGAATGGTGAGGCAGGGACCCATATGGATGGTCAAATACGGACTCCATTTATTTCAAGTTCTTTTAGTCTTAAATATCTTAGTACAATTACATCACTGCAGCACACTGAGCATGTGCTAACTATAAGCACCCTACTATTATTATCTAAATGCCTCTTTACTGCAAGTTATCTCTGCTTCAAGTAGAATAGAGGTTGTCATGCCCTCCTGACTTCTCAGGAAGACTGAGACTTCCTCAAGGGAATATGAGAGCTGAAACAGACATTGTCAGCAGATTCCCTCTGGGCTGACGGGCTTTACACATCACTGAGAGTTCTCCCACTGTCTGTGGCCCTCTACAGCCTGCCTACTAAAACAAGTCCTGGGATTATATGAACACAATTACAAAATACTTTTCACATAAATAAATATAGATATGAAATATTGGAGAAACAATCATTATTCATGGATAGACCAAGGCAATATTTAAAAAAATGAGAATTCTACCTAAGTTAATTTACTTCTCCAGTCTCATATCAATCAAGTTACCAAAGAATTATTTTTATAGAGCCAAAACAAATAGCAACAAAATTCATTTGGAAGAAGAAAGAATACCAAATGAATTAATTGGGGTGGGAGGGAGAGGATGTTAAGGAGGCATATTATAAAAGCTAATTTGCAGTTCCTTCAAGTGTTATGATTCACAGCAGTGGGGGTTTTTGGACTTAGGCATGGTCCTTAACAGAGGCAGCCTAGCAGTTCCAGATTTCAAGCTAATTACAAAGCAATAATTATCAAAACAATGTGCTACTAGCTTGGAAATGGAGTAGTGGATTAGAAAAGATAGATTAGATACATAATACACAGTAGTAAATGACCATAGTAATCTAGTGTTTGAAAAACTCAATTATTTAAACTTTTGAGGTAAGAATTTAAGATGTGAGAAAAATTGCTGGGAAAACTGGAAAATAGTTTTGGCAGAAACTAGACACATAACATTTCATAACACATACCAAGATGAGGTGAAAAGGTAAAAGGTGACATCATAAGTAAATTGGGGGATATTGGAAAATATATCTGTTAAATCTATGAATTAGGAAAGCAGTCATGATGAAATAAGATAAAGGAGATGTTAGGAAGAAAAATAGGTAATTTTAATTACATGAAATGAAAAAACTTTTGCACAAAGTTAATACAGCCCAAATTAAAAGGAAAACAAGAAACTGGGAAATAATTTGCTACTAATTTTTTCCAATAAGGACCTCATTTCTTACATGTCTAGAGAACTTGAATCAAATTTTTGAAAATAAGAGCCATTACTCAGATGATAAATAGTCAAAGGATATCCTAGAAGAAGAAATCAAAGCTATCAATAGTCACATAAAAATGTTCTAACTCCTACTGACTAGAAAAATTAAAATTAAAACAAGTCTTAGATACTACCTCATGACAGGAAAAAAACTGTCATATGCTGGAAAAGATATGGAAAAATTGAGGTACTAATACACTGTTGGTGGAATTGTGAACTAGTATAACCATTCTGGCAAAACAGATTGGAATTATGCTCAAAGCACTATAAATCTTTGCATACCTTTTGACTCAGAAATAACACTAGTAGGTCTGTATCCTAAAGAGATTAAAGAAAAGGGGAAAAGATCTATTTATACAAAAATATTTATAGTTAACTCTTTTTGGGGTGGCAAAGAATTGCACAGTAAGAGGATGTCCATTAACTGAGGAATAGCTGAACAAGTTATGCTGTATTATGGTCAAATACCACTGTGGTATAAGAAATGATGAGTGACAGGGGTAAGCCAAGGTAATATAATAAAAATGACAATTCTACCTAAATTAATCTACTTATTCTTAATCCACCAATTAAAATGCCAAAAATTATTTTATAGAGCTAGAAAAAAATAACTCATCTAGAAGAAGAAAAGGTCAAGAATATCAAGGGAATTGATGGAAAAAAATGCAAAGGAAAATGGCCTAACCATTCCAGATCTAAAACTATATTATGAAGCAGTGGTCAACAAAATCATTTGATATGGCTAAGAAATAGAGTAATAGATTAGTGGAATAGGTCAGTTACACAAGACCCAATAGTCAATGACTATAGTAATGTAGTGCTCAATAAATCAAAAAACTCCAGCTTCTAGGATAAGAAGTCACTATTTAACAAAAATTGCTGATAAAATTTGAAAATAGTATGGTAGGCATTGACCAACATCTAATACCCTACAACAAGATAAGGTCAAAATGGGTTTATGGTTAGACATAAAGCATGATACTATAAAATTGGAAGAACAAGGGATAGTCTATCTGTTGGATCTGTGAAGAAGGGAGGAATTTATGGCCAAAGAAGGACCAGAGAACATTATGAAATACAAAATGGAGAATTTTGATTACATTAAATTAGAAAGGTTTTGCACAAACTAAATCAATTCAGCCAACATTAGAAAGAAAACAGAAAAGTGGGGGGGGGAAATTTACAGCCATGATAAAGACCTCATTTCAAAAATATAGAGAGAATTGACTCAAATTTAGAAGAATACAAGTCATTCTCCAATTAATAAATTGTCAAAGGATATGAAAAGACAATTATTATAAGAAGAAATCAAAACCATTTCTAACTCTGAAAAAATACTCTAAATCACTACTAATTAGAGAAATGCAAATTAAAACTACTCTGAGGTATCACCTTTACACCTCTCAGATTGGCTAAGACGACAGGAAAAATAATGATATATGTTGGAAGGGATGTGAGAAAATTGGGACAGTAATGCATTGTTGGTAGAGTTGTGAAACTCAACGATGTGTTTAATTTATGTGGGATTACTTGCTACCTTGGGGAGTAGGGAAGAGGAAGAAAAATTTGGAACACAAGGTTTTGCAAAGGTGAATGTTGAAAACTATATTTGTATGTATTTAAAAAAGAAAATACTATTAAAAATAAAAAAAAATGTTTAAAACTATCTTTATGTGTATTTAGAAAAGTAAAATACTATTAAAAATGAATGTTGAAAACTATCTTTACTTGTTTTTGGAAAAAAAATGCTATTTTAAAAAGGTATTGATAAGCAGGATGATTTTAAAAAAATTTGTAAGTCTTATGTGAATTGATATAAAGTGAAGTGTGGGATCAAGGTAACATTGTACAAAGTAACAGCAATATCAAAAGAATGATCAACTTTGAAAGACTTGGCTACTCTGATCAAGACTGATCTAAAACAATTATAAAAGATCTATGATGAAAAATACTGTCTACTTCCAGAGAAAGAACTGATGCACTCTAAATGCAGATGTTACCATTAAAAAAAACTTTATTTTTATAATTTTATTTTGTTTGAGTTTTCTTTTTTAAGACAGCTAATATGGTAATGTTTTGCATGACCTTTCATGTATAATTGAATTCAAATTGCTTGCCTTCTCAAGGAGGGGTGAGGATGGAGGGAGAGAGAAATGGAAAGCGAGAATTTGGAATTCAAAATTCTTTTTTTGTTTAAAATTTTCTTGTTAAAATTTTTTTACATGTAATTGGGAAATATTTAATGCAATACATAAACATATTATGACTTTTGTTCATTAGTAAAATTGCCTAACTTTAAAAATCATTTCAATATTCCCTTGCACTATAGACACCAAGCCTGAATATGTTAAAGTCTATACTTGCCCAGGGTCATACAGCTAGGAAGTATTACCTGTCTAAGGTCAGATTTGAACTCAGAGCTTCCTAACTCCAGGAACAGGCTCTATCTACTGTAGCATCTAGCTGCCCTTATCTAAAATTCTTAATACACAATAGTAAATAATATAGTATCATGAAGCTCTTCCCCAAGCAAAGGAAGGAAGATGCTACTGTCCCCTTACTTCAGTATCAGAAATCGTCATCTTTGATTTTTATGTTGCCCACTTGCCTACTTCATCCTAACCCTCAACAGAAGAGAAATAAGAACCCATTTTTTAATCTCTAACCATCCTTGCTTAAAAGGAGCTATAAAGATAAATAAAAAATAAATAGAGAAGCTATACCTGCCCAACCCTTCCCTGTTTTCCATAGTGATAACTCCACTGCCCATTAAACATAGTTTGCCTAGTAGATAAATGATCTAGCCCTAATCTAATCAGGCTTACTCATTTGAGGTGTAAAGGAGTAAGAAATGGGCAGGGCTGGAGAGCCTGTTGGCATTTTACCCTGTTTGAACCCCTTCCTAGGAAGCTGGGCAGTACAGAAAAAGGCACCAACTTCCTACTCCCAGCTGAGCCACAATGAATCAGAGAAGGAAAAAAAAAAAGAATAAACCCATGAACAAACATAATATATTTGGCAATAAATTACTCATAGTAACTCCAAGTTCCAAAGACCTTAACTCGAGGAGCATAAAGGTGCTGCCATGAGATCTGGGGCTGCCCCTGCCCTGTGAGAGCCCTTTCTCAGACTTCTCCCTTCTCTGCTGTCACTATTGAGCTTTTTTCAAGTTCGAGTTTGCTCCTTTCAGTTGTCTTATTATCTTTTCAGGGGCACCGAATGTCAGGCCTCTCCTGTGTTAACACACCAGATCTTTATTTTCTTTTGTCCCCAGAGGCTGGCCTATCCACCAGCCTTCACAATCTTTTCTCTCTAGCTTCCTCCTTCCACAGCTTGCTTTGTTTTACCACTCATTAAGAGGTCACAGATTCTAACCCTCTGGTCAGTTGGGCTCCCTTCAGCTGAAGTGACCTAGATCCAATCCCAGTTACTTTTAACCCCTTCTAAGAACAAGGTGTGAGTTCTTTTCCCCTAAAAAACAAAACAAAACAAAACAGTCCTTTCTTGATGTTATGTGGTGCAAATCCAAAATTATATTGGGTTATGACCGGTGTTAGGACTTTATGGGAATAGATTTCTAAACCAAGGGGCAAAGGTTTTATTATGATGCTAAGAATAGTCTGTATTCCAAGAGAAATTAGCAAGGAAAGAACTTTTAACAATTAACAAGGGAAAATACAGGTTCTTTAATGGAACTCTCAATTAACCAGGAGGAAGACTCCATTAAAAGGAAAATGCCATAAAGTAAGAGGATGACACTAACTGGTGGGCTGAACTCATAGAGAAGTTAGCAGAATAACCCCAAAAGGGTATTAGTAGGGAAAGGGAATTATGCCATGGTGGGCTAAGCCTAAAAGGGATTTAGCACCCTAAAAAGAGTTAGCTGTAATAAGGAGTAAAATGCCATAAGACAGGAGTGCTAAACCTAAAAGGCCTGGGGTGAGGATTTGCTATACAAGTAATTCTTTTATAGGGGAAATGTAACTGTGGGGCTTTTACATCATAACTTGGCTTTCTGATTGGATAATAAAGATGGGGTTTCTAGAGACTCCCTACTTGGAGACTGTAATCAAAAGTCTTGAACAAAAAGCCCAAGTAAGGCTGATATGATCTTATTAGTGTCCTTCCCTGATTGACTCCAGGAATGTCATAATTCTATCAGTGCTTCAGGCTTTCTCTCCTAACTCCATCACCTTCCCTCTTCAATTGCCACATTACCTAAATGCAATGCTGAGATATAAAGTGTCCTAACCACTACTATGAACTAGACCACTGTTTCTTTGAGTCTTCAAAATGACAAAATGTTACAAAGCCATGCCATTTAATCTAAGCTCTGTCAAGAACATACTTAAATTTTTTATCTTTAAAAAATTATTTTTATTTTTAATAATAACTTTCTATTTTTCAACATACATGCAAAGATAGTTTTCAGCATTCACCCTTGCAAAATCTTGTGTTCCATATTTTTCTCTCTCCCTCCCCACTTGGCTCCTCTCTTAGACAGTATAATCCATTATAGTTTAAACATGTGCAATTCTTCTATATCTATTTCCACATTTAGCATGCTGGACAGAAAAATCAGATCAAAAGAAACGAGAAAGAAAAAAACAAATAAGCAAACAATAGCAACAAAAGGTGAAAATACTATGTTGTGATTCCCATTCACTCCCCACAGTCCTCTCTGGATACAGATGGCTCTTTCCATCCCAAGTCTATGGAATTGCCCTGAATCACCTCTTTTTTTTTTGAAAAGAGCCAAGTTCATCAGAGTTGATCATCACATAATCTTGTTGCCATGTTCAACATGGTTTTACTTATTTCCCTCAGCATCAGTCCATGTAAGTCTCTCCAGGGTTTTCCAAGGCCATCTTGTTGATGGTTTCTTATAGAACAATAATATTCCATTACATTCATATACCATAACTTATTCAGCTATTGCCCAAATCATGAGCATCCACTCAGTTTTCAGAAAAACATATTTTTCAAAAAGAAGCTGTATATATATACTAAAGAAGGGAAAGTGATTCTCTTTTCCAATTTTTGTGAGTCTCCAGTTATTTCAGGGCAAGTTGGGTAATCCTTAAAATTTGATTAATTTTTCACTAAATATATATATACTCTTGTGGCATAGTAGAGAGTTGGTCTCAGAATAGAAAGACCTGGATTCAAGTCTAACCTCTGATCCTTAATATCAAATATAGGATTGCAAAAAAAACAAAAACAAACAAAAAAAACAAACAAAAACCTATTTTATTGAAAACTCACTCAAGGTAAGCACTTACCAGCTGCTTAGAAAAGGCAATACAAGGACACTTTCAATGACTCTCATAAGAACTTTAGAATCAATACTGGCACAGGCCCACCCACTATGGCATGCCCTCATCAAAGAAGGGGTCATGCTTTATGAGTAAAGCAGAATTGAATTAGCCCAGAAGAAATGAGAGATACATCACATTAGAGAAGCCATCCCAAATTTTCATATGGACTATTTGTGTCTGACCTGGAGTAGAGCATTCTGGTCTGGATGGGTCTGAACAGCCACAGTTGGATGCACTGTAACTTGACTCTACAATAGTGATGTCATTTTGGTCCTCTCCAAGAATGAAGGAATTCAACCAACTGGTACCTACTGGCTGTGTCAGTCTTGACATGACACTCAATCTCTTGGGGGCTCTAGGGAACTTTCCAGGAAAGTGCATCGCAGAGAGATGCCATTCTGCATTTTTTTTGGGGGGGGGAGAGTTCTCCTTAGCAAGAAATGCACAATACCAATTACATCAGAGAGCCAATTTTCATCCCTTTTGGTAATGGAAAATAGAAAAAAGTCTCATTTGTATATCAAAAACAAAAACAACCATCATCATCATCAATAACAACAACAACAACACAAACTAGGAAGGACTAATACCAAACAGACATTTAACAAAACCCAATATGGAAGGGGCCCGAATCACCCCATTGTTGAAAAGTGCACATCATCAGAGTTGATCTTATTGTTGCCATGTACAATGTTCTCCTGGTTCTACTCATTTCACTTAGAAGCAATTTGTGTAAATCTCTCCAGATCTTTCTGAAATCATCCTGTTGATCTCAGCATTGACTTTATTTTAAGATAATAGCTTTTTATTTTCAAAATACATGCAGAGAGCTGTGTGACCCTGAGCAAGTCACAACCCCAATTGCTTCAGCAAAAACAAAAACAAAAACAAAATACATGCAAAGATAATTTGCAACACTCACCCTTACAAAACCCTGTGCTCCAAATTTTTCTCCCTCCCTCTCTTCCACCTCCTTCCCATGACAGGAAATAATCCAATGTATGTTTATTTATTTAAATACAATATATGTATACATATTTATACAATTACCTTGTTGCACAGGAAAGATTGGATTTAGAAAGAAGGTAAAAATAACCTGAGAAGAAAAAACCAAAAATGCAAGCAAACTGTAACAGAAAGAGCGGAAATGTTATGTTGTGGTCCATACTCATTTCCCAGTGTTCTTTCTCTGAGTGTAGCTGGTTCTGTTCATTACAAATTAATTTGAACTGATTTGGATCCTCTCATTGTTGGAGAGGACTACGTCCATCAGAATTGATCATCATGTAGTATTGTTATTGAAGTGTATAATGATCTCCTAGTTCTGCTCATTTCACTTAGCATCAGTTCATGTAAGTTTCTACAAGCCTCTCTGTATTCATCCTGTTGGTCATTTCTTATGAACAATAATATTCCATAACATTCATATACCACAATTTATTCAGCCATTTTCCAATTGATGGACATCCACTCAGTTTCCAGTTTCTGGCCACTACAAAGAGGGCTGCCACAAACATTCTTGCACATACAGCTCCCTTTCTCTTCTTTAAGATCTCTTTGGGATATAAGCCCAATAGTAACACTGCTGGATCAAAAGGTATGCACAGTTTGATAACTTTTTTGAGTATAGTTTCAAATTGCTCTCCAGAATGGTTGGATCTGTTTACAACTCCACCAACAATGCATTAGTGTCCCAGTTTTCCGGCATCCCCTCCAACATTCATCATTATTTTTTCTTGTCATCTTAGCCAATCTGACAGGTGTGTAGTGGTATCTCAGAGTTATCTTAATATGCATTTCTTTGATCAACAATGATTTGCAATCCAATGTATGTTAAACAGATGCAATTCTTCTATACATATTTTCACAATTATCATGTTGCATATGAAAAATCATATCAGAAAGGGAAAAAAATGAGAAAGAAAACAAAAGCAAGCAAGGAACAACAAAAAAATGTGAAAATACTGTGTTATGATCCACAGTCAGTCCCTATAGTCCTCTTTTTGGGTATAGATGGCTCTCTCCATCACAAGTCTATTGTTATTGGCCTGAATCACCTCATTTCAACATCCATTTTAATAAGATCTTGAGTTCCAAATTTTCCTCCCTTCCTGTCTTATTTCTCCTCTCCTCAAGACAGCAAGCAATCCTATATAGGTTATACATGTACATTCATTTAAAATATATTTCCATATAAGTTATGTTGTGAAAGAAAAATCAGAACTAAAGGGAAAAACCATTCAAAGAAAAAAAAAGGGTGAAAACATTATCCTTCAATCCACATTCAGTCTTCCTAGGTTTCCCTCTGGATGTGGATTGCATTTTCTATCACAAGTCTATTAGAATGGTCTTGGATCGGTGCATTGCTGAGAAGAACTTAAATCCACTACAGGTGATCATCACACAGTTTTTCTAAGTTGCTGTGTACAATGTTCTCTCATTCTTCTCACTTCACTTAACATCAGTTCATGTAAGTTTTCCCAGGCTTTTCTGAAATCAACATGTTCATCATTTCTTATAGTACAATAGTATTCCCTTACATTCCCTAACTTATTCAGTCATTCCCCATTTGGTGGGTATCCACTCAATTTCCTTGCCACTACAAAAAGAACTGCTGCTACAAACATTTTTGCACATGTGGGTCCTTTTCCCTCTTTTATGATCTATTTTCATCTCATCTCTATTGTACAAACCTATCCACCTGTCCTCTTAACACATAAAGTCTGGACAAAATTTTGGAGATATGTCTCAAAAAATCCCTCTTGTCTGTGTCTGTACCCACAGAACTCCTGAGTTTATTTTGATTCCCAGAAAAAGCTTTCAGCTCCTCTGCAATTATTCAGCCTAACAGGACATTGGAAATAGAAAAAAAATTCATTTGTATAACAAAAAAGCTATTAAGGATTAACACTAAACAAACAGATATTTAAGAAAACCTACCCATTTCCAATGTGGAATTATACAGTCTATATGACTCACTGCACCCTGGAAGTAACAAGCCAAGTTTGCTAATACATGTCATTGTGCTAGGTCTCATTGCTCCTTAGTTCCGGTCTCTCCTCTGTTGTCAGTTTGGCATCTGGTTCTGGCTGCTTCTCTGGGGGTAGAGAGGAGTGTGCATTGTACAAGTAACTCTCTTCAGAATGGGCCTCTTTCCATGTTCATGTGTAGAGCTTGATGTCTGTCTCAGTTGCTGGGGCTCCTCTCTTGGGGCTACACAGATGTAGCATAGGCTTCCTTCCAAGTTCACATGTATTCAGCATCTCTGACTCATCTGGCCTGCCATTGTTTCCAGGTCTTTGTGGTTAACTCACCATCCATCTGCGTCTTCGGTCATTAGCCTACATTATCCATCTTAGGCAGAAGTAGATCTGTTCCACATACCTATCCCCGGAGCCCCAGTGCACAAGAGGGGAAGGGCTTACCAAAGTCCTCTAGGTAAAAGTCTGCTCCTTTTTTACTTGCAAACATCTAGAATAAGTCATCTGTACCTGATGCTTTTATTTTCTTACTACTCACTCCTTAAATCCCTGTAATTTGGCTTTCACTTCTCCTTTACTGAAACTCTCCTAATATCAAAATTCATTTGCCATTTTCTTTCCAGATATCATTTGCTTTGTAGCAACTAATCTTGTTGAATTTCTACCCTTTTAATACGAAGAATTGAAAACTATCTACCAGCATTTGAAAATATACTCCAATTCACTAATAAGAAAAACACAATTTAGAACAGCTCTGAGATTCTATTTTATACCCTGCATATCAGAGAAAAGGATAGAAAATGGAAACAGTGAGTGTTGGAAGGGTTGTGGGATCAGAGACGCAGTCATGTACTAATGGTTTGCATTCTAGAAAGCTATAGAAATATGTGGAAAATGGGATTATATTGTTTGTACCCTTTTGATCCAGCGATCTCACTACTAAGTAATTATTCCAAAGAAGTAAAAAACAGACAGGTCAAGATACACCAAAATGTTCCTGGCAGCACTTTTTGTGGCAACAATGAACTGGAAATAAAATGGGGGCTCACTATTAGAAAATGTGTAAATAAACTGTGATATAGATATAAAATGGAATATTATTGTATAACCAGAAACAACAAACATAATAAATTTAAACATGAAGGAAGATTTATATGGACTAATGGAGAGTTAAGTAAACAGAATCAGTACAATATATACCCTGATGAAAATGGAAAGGGGACTAAGAGGAATTTTGTGTAACTAACCAACAGTGTGGTCCCAGAGAATAGATAATAAAACATATTTTGCCTGCTAGTGGCAGAGAAGCAAGGTACTACATACAGCAAGGTACTATTTAGTGTGAATAATGAGTACCCTAGAGCTATTGCATATATTCAATGTAACAGTCATGTAAAATATGATCGTTAGTTCCAGCCCAATGGAAATATGCCATGTGAATTCAAACAATTCTGCTTTATGGGATTTCTTATTCACACTATTCAGGACTTAGCTCTATTAGAATAGAACATTCCTTATTGTCAGATAATAACCTGCATTTATATAGCACCCTATAGATATCATCTCATTTTAATTTCACAACAGCTCTAGGAGGTAGTTGCTATTATTATCCCCATTTCACAAATGAAGAAATTGAGACAGTATTTCAGTGACTTGAGTAGGGTCACACAAAGTCTGAAGCTGGATTTTTAACTCAGGACTTCCTGATTCCTGGATGAGCACTCTAACCACAGTGCCACCTAGTTGTACTGCCTCTAAGTATATACTTATAACTAAATATTATTATGCATTCACCATTAAGCAATGATGGGAACATGGGTATAAAGAATATATAACAAATTCAACATAGTAGTTCCAAAACTGTCTTCTTGTTTTTGTCTCACACTGAACTTTCTCCTGTTCTCTTCTCTCTTCATTTTAACATTTTTATTGACACTCCTTATCTTAAAAAAAAAAAAAAATCAGTTTCTACACAAAGAAAACCAACACAAACCAGATTAAAAGGGAAGTACAAAACTGGGGAAAAAAATTTTTATAGCTGGTGATTTTAATAAAGGTCTCATTTCTAAAATATATAAAGAACTATGTCAAATTTATAAGAATACAAGTCATTCTCCAACTGATGTGGTCAAAAGATATGAATAGATAATTTTCAGATGATGAAATTAAAGCCATTCCTACTCATGAAAAAATGCTCTAGATCACTATTGAATAGAGAAGTGCAAATTAAAACAACTCTGATGTATCGCCTCACACTTCTCAGATTGACTAAGATAATAGGAAAAAATAGAGATAAATGTTGGAGAGGATGTATTAAAATTAAGACACTAATATATGTTGATTATGAAATGATCCAGTGAGTCTGGAGAGCAATTTGGAACTATACCCATAGCGCTATAAAACTTTGCATATCCTATGATCCAGCAGTGTTACTACTGGATCTGTATCCCAAGGAAATCATAAAGCAGTGGAAAGGATTCACTTATGCAAAAATGTTTGTAGTAGCCCTTTTTTTAGTGGCAAAGATCTGGAAAGTGAGTGTATACCCATCAAATGGAATATGGTTGAATAAGTTATGGTATACAAAAGTAATGGAATATTATTGTTCTATAAAAAATGATGAACAATTTGATTTTAGGAAGGCCTGGAAAGATTTACATGAACTGATGCTGAGCAAAACAAATAGAATCACTAATACATTGTGCATAAGGTAACATCTCACAATCTTGTGAGTTGATCAACTATGAAAGACTTGGTTCTTCTCAGCAGTGATTCAAAGCAATCCCAATAAACTCTGGATAGAAAAAAATTATCTGCATCCAGAGAAAGAACTATGGAGAATGAATATAAATCAACACATGCTATGTTCCCTTTTTTTTTCTTTTTATTCTTTTTTTTTCCTCTCATGGTTTTTCCATTTTGTTCTGATTTTTTTTGTCCGAACATGATTCATAAAGAAATGTATATTTTTTATATTTAATAATAGAGGTGATTTTATTTATTTTTTATTTACAAAATAATATGCATGGGTAATTTTTCAACACTGACCCTGCAAAACCTTCTCTTCCAAATTTTCTCCTCCTTCCCTCCACTCCTCCCTAGATGGCAGGTATTCCAATACATGTTAAAATATATGTTAACTCCAATATGAGTATACATATCCATACAGTTATCTTGCTACACAAGAAAAATCGGATCTAGAAAAAAAAACCTGAAAAAGAAAACAAAAATGCTAGCAAATAACAACAGAAAGAGTGAGAATGCTATGTTGTATTTCTCCCTCAGTTCCTGCAGTCCTCTCTTTGGGTGTAGATGGCTGTCTTCATTATTGAACAACTGGAACTGATCTGAATTAATTCATTATTGAAGAGGGCCACGTCCATCAGAATTGGTCATCATATAGTATTATGGTTGAAGTATATAATGATCTCCTGGTTCTGCTCATTTCACTTAGCATCAGTTCATGTAAATCTCTCCAATCCTCTCTGTATTCATTCTGTTGATCATTTCTCAATAATATTCCATAACATTCATAGACCATAACTTATTCAGCCACTCAGTTTCCAGTTTCTAGCCACTACAAAAAAGGGCTGCCACAAACATTTTTGCACATGTGGGTCTCTTTCCCTCCTTAAAGATCTCTTTGGGATATAAGCCCAGTAGTAACATTTCTGGGTCAAAGAGTATGCACAATTTGATAACTTTTTGAACATAATTCCAGATTGCTCTCCAGAATGGTTGGATCTGTTCACAATTCCACCAACAATGTATCAGTGTTAAGGGACAGGTCAATTCTCCGAGATCCTCCACAGCTGTGGATCATAGCATTTGAAGGAGTGGCAGAGCAGCCTTTGCTGACACAGGTGTTGCGGACTGGGAATGAGATAAATTGGAGACAGAGGGAAGAGGAGAGAGGTCAGACAACTCAAAAGTCTTTCATTCAGAGAGGTCAGAGAACAGCAATTGCCTCTCAGTCTCCTTGTATCAGCCTCTCACAAGAGGAAATCCATTCTGAGTTGGATCTCCAGCAGCCACTGTCAGGCCCCTGTATATTCCAACAGCTCTCCTGTGTATTCCAACATATGGCACCTGAACGTAGGATAAGAATTATAAGAAGAACCAGAGCTGTTAGTGAAAAGGATCCTCCCAGAGTTAAGGAAGAAGAGCTCTGATAATTCTTTTTTAGTCGGGGTAATAAAATGGGCCATCACATCAAAGGGCCAAGCCAGGAGACTGATGAGAGATTTAAATGCCTGTTCTGACTACAAATCTCTTCTTCTTTTGAAAGTTTGCCTACCTTGGCGAGATTTATATAAACTGATGCTGAGTGAAATGAGCAGAACCAGGAGATCGTTATATATCTCAACAATAATACTGTTTGAGGATGTATTCTGATGGAAGTAGATTCCTTTGACAAAGAGATCTAATTCAATTTCAATTGATCAAGGATGGACAGAAACAGCTACACCCAAAGAAAGAACACTGGGAAATGAATGTAAAGTGTTTGCATTTTTGTTTTTCTTCCTGGGTTATTTCTACCTTCGTAATCCAATTCTTCCTGTGCAACAAGAGAACTGTTCCGTTCTGCACACATATATTGTACCTACTGTGACATATTTAACCTGTATAGGACTGTTTGCCATCTGGGGGAGGGAGTGGAGGGAGGGAGGGAAAAAATCGGAACAGAAGCAAGTGCAAGAGATAATGTTGTAAAAAATTGCCCAGACATGAACTCTGTCAATAAAAAGTTATAATTAGTAAAAAAAAGAAAAAAAAAAGTTTGCTTCCATGATATATCACAAGATCAACACCTGTTACAACCATCCAGAAGTGATAGTGCCACTTGCATTTCTCAGTGTGTGGATGATGCTGTGTGTGGGGGGTAAGGGGGAGGGGGAAGGAGAGGGAGGAAGAACAGCAAAAAAACAAAAACCAGGGAATTGTTAAGGGAGAGGTCTCCACAGCTGTGGATCATGGCATCTGAAGTGCAAGGCAGCTTTTGTTGACACAGGTGTTGTGGACTGGGAACGAGATAAATTGGAGGCAGAGGGAAGAGGTGAGAGGTCAGATATAACACAAGGGCCTCTCAGTCAGAGAGAACAAAGAGCAGCAACTGCCTCTCAGTCTCCTTGTATCAGCCTCTCACACGAGGAGCTCCATTCTGGGTTGGATCTCCAGCAGCCACTGTCAGGTGGCTCCCCTGTATTCCAATAGCTCTCCCGTGTATTCCAACATATCAGTGTCCCAGTTTTCCCACATCCCCTCCAATATTCGTCATTATCTTTTCCTGTCATCTTAGCCAATCTGAGAGGTGTGTAGTGGTATCTCAGAGTTGTCTTAATTTGCATTTCTCTGATTAAAAGTGATTTGGAGCACCTAAGAAATATATATATTTAAAAGAATTAATGTACATGTATAACTAGAAAAATAAAGGAAACAATTTTAAAAACAATAACATGCTCCTTTCCTCTCATTATAGCTATAAAGAGATAGTGATGTGTTCAGGAAAACTCCTAGATTGTAAGGTGAGAGATTTGGAAGCATCATGCCCCAAGCAATCATAGGGAAGATAAGAGTTAAGGGGTGTGTTTAGGAAGAAAGATAATGAGTTCAAAACGTGCTAGAGAAAGGTAATACTTATTCACTGACTGACAGATTACCTTACAAGAAACTTATGACTTCTTAGACACATGACAGATGACTCATATATGGTAAAGAATTGCCACAGATGTCATGATCTGCGCTGTGTCCTTGATATTCTTGGTGAGGTTCTGGGTGGTCATCTTAGAGTCACCACTTTGCATTAGAACATCCATTGTGGATTGCAAAGATGTGACTCTTTGGGAGGAGGGGTTATAGATTTTCTTTCTTTTTGTTTTTTTCACTTGTATTACTTCTGCCAGAACAAATGTTAAAAACAAGCTATTATGAAAGTATCTAAATTGAGCAAGGCACTCTAAAAGATCCTAAGGACTTTGCCATCACAGAGATAGCTTATGATTAAATCAGAGCTGCCGATTTACCTTCAGTAGAAATTTATTTTCCTTAAAAGGCAACAAAGCTGCCCCAGAATTCAATTGGCCCCTTCCTCCATTCACACAACTTCCTGGTCACTGAAAGACATAAAAAAATCCTATTCACTTTGACTTAGTGGATCTCCAAAGACTGCTAAAGTTACCATATCCAAAATTTCAGGAAAGTTATGTATCACTATATCCTTGTAGTGTTACAGCAAAATTACTCTCCTTTTGTTAACAGTTCAATGCCTTTTACTTGTTTTGTCCCAGAATTGAATTTGAACTCATAAGTTTCTGGCCTTAAGATTGCCCTGAACAATATCTCTTTAAATACTTGAAGGCAGCATTTTCTTCTCAGGGTGAATCTCCCTGAAAGTTGCAAAGAGACAAATTTAGGCTTAATTTTATGGAAAAAATGCTTATCCATTAAAGCAATGAAAAAGTGAAGTGTGTTGTCTTTGGAAACATGTTCCTTCTAATTGGAGATCATTAAACAAACCTGGGTGACCTTACAGAAGTCACTTCTAGTGTTGCAGTTGGCTCTGAGATTCATTCCAGCTCTGAGATGTTCTTATTCTAGAGACTCCTATTTCCAACATCAAACTAGAGGAAGGAGGGGAAAGGAATCAGAGACTATGCCTGAAGACCTAACCAAAAGTGTAATTTAGATACATCCACTGTCGGGAACATATGCTAGGAGTTTACTTTTTTCCAAGATCTAGAGTGCACCTGGGACTATGCCTCGTATTCTCTGTCCTTCCTTATCCCCTGCCAAGAAGGCAATTCTTCCTTCCAAAATTCCCCTCATAGCTTCACCATTCAGTAGTCTTTCCACTATATACCATCTGGCCTTATAGAAACATGATTTAATTCTATTTCCTCCTTTTTAGTATAGCTGCAATGCTTCCAAAAAGCAGAACTTTCACAATGTACATATTATGGATAGAAGGCTAGGAAGGAGCAGAGTTCATCCAATTAGTACCAGCAATGTTTTGCAACAAAGTCCAGAAAGTAACTTGGTTTTCTGCCTAATGGTGGTATTGAGAAATAATCTAGCAATCATTCTAGAAATAATATTAGTAATTCTTTTGTTAAATTGCTTTTATATCTTTCATTCTTGTAAGTCAATAAGCTTTTACAGAGATCAATTATATCTATTCTGTCTGTCTATCTATCTATCTGACTCCCATTTCATCCAAGACTATCTCCACTAGCTGCTGGATCTGTATTTTGCCATTAAACTCTGAAGGGGAAAGTGAGGCAGGTGATCTTATACAGCCCTCCCTCACTCAAATCCAATTCACTTGCATGCCATGGCATCACTTCTATGATGTCATGGTTCTTTTCGCAAAAGAAGGACAAATAACCACACTGATCTATTTACCTATCTACCTACTTATCTTTATTTCATTTCTGCATGCAGCTAAACTAATGTATAAAGAATTATGTCTCTCCTGAGAGGTAGTGAAACCTACTACAAAGACCACTGGACTGGAAATCTGGAAGCCTGATTTTGGGGGCTGCTGCCACTGTGACAGTAAAAATGATCAAAGAACTTGGAGTTGGGAGATCTTTATTCACATTCTGGTTTTTCCACTTACTTAAAGCTTGACATTAGGGTAGCAACTTCTTCCTTACAGATTTCATGTCCTTACAAGGGGTTGTATGTAACTTAATGATCTCGGACAATATCTAGCCCAAATCACTTCACTTCTCTGAATCTCAATTCCTTCATTTGTAATATGATGGTTTGGGACTAAATCATCTCTCTGGTCCCTTCCAGTTCTAAAGGTTTATAGGACTTTGCAACATTTGCAGAAGCAGATTCTTTTTTTATTATGGTTGGACTTTATAGATTTGACTCCTAAAAGAACTCTTATTTTTTCAAATACTGGGCCAATTAAAAAACCAAAAGAGACATATGCCTTTACAAAAGAAAATTGGGAAATACATTTTTTCTTTTGATTTATCATAGCCATAAAATGGCTATTTTTGAAAAAGCAGGAATCTATTTACTGATTCTATTTGGTGGTCTAATGAATAAATTTAATGGAAACACAGAGGAAAAACTGTGTTTGTGGTAATAAAAATAGAAAAAACCCAAATTATGAAAAGTAGATCAAGAATGAAGAATAAGTGCAAAATTTGGTTCAAAAACTTACTATGCACAATTTAATAAATTGTGCATACCCTTTGATCCAGCAGTGTTTCTATTGGGCTTATATCCCAAAGAAATACTAAAGAAGGGAAAGGGACCTGTAGGTGCCAAAATGTTTGTGGCAGCTCTGTTTGTAGTGGCTAGAAACTGGAAATTGAATGGATGCCCATCAATTGGAGAATGGCTGGGTAAATTGTGGTATATGTATGTTATGGAATATTATTGTTCTGTAAGAAATGACCAGCAGGATGAATACAGAGAGGCTTGGAGAGACTTACATGAATTGATGCTAAGTGAAATAAGCAGAACCAGGAGATCATTATACACTTCGACAACGATATTGTATGAGGATGTATTCTGAAGGAAGTGGATTTCTTTGACAAAGAGACCTAACTGAGTTTCAGTTGATAAATGATGGACAGAAGCAGCTACACCCAAAGAAAGAACACTGGGAAATGAATGTGAACTATTTGCATCTTTGTTTTCCTTCCCGGGTTATTTTTACCTTCTGAATCCAATTCTCCCTGTGCAACAAGAGAACTGTTCAGTTTTGCAAACATATACTGTATCTAGGATATACTGCAACATATTTAACATATATAGGACTGCTTGCCATCTAGGGGAGGGAGTGAAGGGAGGGAGGGGAAAAATCGGAACAGAAACGAGTGCAAGGGATAATGTTATAAAAAAAATTACCCTGGCATAGATTCTGTCAATATAAAGTTATTATTAAATAAAATTTTAAAAAAATTAAAAAAAAATTTACTATGGCCAGCAAGTTATGAAAAGGGAGTACTCCTAATATATTGTTAGAAATTGATGCAAATTTAAAAAAAGAAAGTTTCAGTTAGAGAATGTAACCTATTGCAACACTTTCTTTGATGCTTTCATGCATCCATGACCTCATCACCATAAGAACTTTATTCATGGCTTCTTATCCTATACCATTCTGGTCAAAGTCTTCCCATAAAATTTCTAGCAAAACTATTGGTATAATTGTGAGCTAATTCTGGAGAGTGATTTGCAACTATGCCCAAAGGTCTATAAAACTGTGCAAAATATAAACTATAAAACCCTTTGACCCTGGAATACAACTACTATAACTATATCACAAAGAAATCAAAAACAGGGAAATGGACCTATTTGTACAAAAAAAAAATGTATATCGTAGCTCTTTTAGTGGTGGCAAAGTATTGGAAATCGAGGGGATGTTCATTTACATGAACTGAAGTGAGCAGAACCAGAATAAGATATGCAATAACAGTAACATTGATAATGATTAATTGTGATTGACTCAGCTATTCTCAGTAATACAATTGTCTAAGACAATTCCAAAGGACTCATGATGAAAAATAATGTTCATCTCCAGGGAAAGAATTGATGGAGTCTTAATGCAATTCAAAGTATACTATTTTTTCATTTTCTTTATTTTTTCTATTTTTTTTTGTTTGTTTCTTTAGTCTGTCTTTCAGAACATAACTAATATGGAGATATATTTTTCATGATTGCATTTGTATAATTTATATAAATTGCTTACCATCTTAAGGATGGAGCAAGGTAAAAAGGTAGTTAATTTGGAACTCAACATCTTAAAAAAAAGTTAAATTGGTGATTCAAGGCAATTCAAATAGACTTGTGATGATAAGTGCCATCCAAATTCAGAGAGAGAACTATGGAGACTGACTATGGATCAAAGCATACTATTTTCACTTTTGTTGTTGTTTGCTTTTTTTCCCCTTGTGGTTTTTTTTTTTTTTTTTTTTTGGCCTTTTGATCTGATTGATCTGATTTTTCTTGTGTAGAATAATGATTATGGAAATAGATTTAGAAGAATTATACATATTTAATTAAATCAGATTGCTTGCTGTCTTGGGGAAGGGGAAGAGGAGGAGAGAGAAAAATTTGGTTTACAGGTTTTGCAAAAGTGAATATTGAAAACTATCTTTGCATGTATTTGGAAAAATAAAATCCTATTAAAATGAATGTTAAAATGAGTTTGTACATGAAATGGGCAAAATAATAAAATATCATTTGAAACAAAATAAAATAAAGCAAAACTTCAAGCAAGTATCCATCCTACAAGCTGGAAATTTGCTGATTCTTTTAAGCTGGTGGATGCTAGTGAAGAATGTTCACTATTTCTCATCCTCAGTAAAATTTTCTAAAGATTTTCATTAGTTCATTGAAATATGCCATGTTAGCCACCTTAAGAAATGAAATTCAGTTTCTGGTTTATTTACACTACACTACAATTCTGGATTGCCTCCCAGATAGAGGAGGAGTAATGGAAGATTCAGAGCAAAGATGGCAGCATGCAGACTTCCTGAAACTGCACAAAAATGTCAAAAAGTGTGTTATATTCACATACTCAAGAAGGAAAGAAAACACAACTCACATCAACATAAATTTGTGCTTCTCATTCCTAGATGATAGAGTTGCCTAATTGTGATGACCGCGTATTTAAAATCAGCCAGAATCAGGAATTCAGGTTAAGGGAAAAATCTTCAATCTTTATTCTCAGTAGAGGTGAAGAAGGATTGCGATAGCAATATGGGCAGTGAAGAAGGATTGCTATAGCAATGCGAGCAGTTGTGACAAGACACCAGCCAGCAGTCTCTTTCTGCTTCCCTTTCCACTCCCCTGCCTTCACTCACCAAAATCGTCATTTCCTATACAACACATCAGGACTTGCACAAAGAGTGCGCAAAGGCCATTCTTTTTCCAAGCTTATATATTAATAGAGTATGGTCCAATTACTATTTAGCCTCACGTGCTTGGGACCTCAGTGCATCAACTCGAGCCTCAGCCCATTACATCTCCCACTTTCTTTTGTTTTAGAACACAGGTGGTCATGCCATCCCTGACTCCTCAGGAAGGTCAGAGCCCCCAAGGGGAGGTGACCACGCCCTCCCTGACTTCTCAGGAAAGGAGGTGAAAGCACTGAAAAGGAGGTGATCACAACTCCCCTGACTTCTCGGGAAGGGAGGTGAAAGCACTAAAAAGGAGATGATCACACCCTCTCTGACATCTCAGGAAGGGAGATGAAAAGCATCAAAGGGAAGTGGGGGTTGCTAGCGGGTCTCTGGGCTTAAGGGTCTTATTAGAAACAGGTATGCACAAACCCATCAGCATGGGAGGTATTACACAAGCACACAGCAATAACGCAGAGGCTATTAGTGAAGACTCTCCCCACGGTCAGTGCAGGTTTGATGTGGTGTAACAAACATGAATTGTACATGCAAGTAATGGTATAACAAACAATATAAATCAACATGGTTTTGTAAAAGATTGCCAGAAGTCCTAGAAGGAGAATATGTAAACAGCAGTCACACATATGCCTTCTCCAATAACCAAGAGATAGTCCAAAACCAATCTATTGTCCATTGCTTCACATATCAGGGAATCCAATGATTCCCCCCAAGTTTTTGAAGTCCTGCAAAAGTCTTTTTATGTGTTAGGGAATCCAATGATTCCAGCAGATTTTGAAGTCCTGCAACAGTCTTATCATTTCTCAGAAAATCCAATGATTCCTGAGGGCTTTCAAGTCTTATGTCTCAAAGAATCCAATGATTCCTGAGGGTTTTCAAGTCCTACAACAATCTTATGTCTCAGAGAATCCAATGATTCCTGAGGGTTTTCAAGTCCAACAATTTCCTACGTCCATGAGTCAAATGCCATAACTGCCATGCTCTTTCAGTGGTGGGCACAATCAGCAACAGAACCACCCGATATTTCTTGGGTCTTCTCCTTTGTTTCAAGGGTCTGCTCCATCTCTCTGTGATGGACAAGGCGAATACGGTTCGTTGGCACCCATCTGATTCCTTCTCCACCTGTTGAGATACAAGCAAACCCTCTCCCCCAAGCAGTTAGCCTATCTGATCCCTTCCATTCTCCACTTTCTGGGTCTCTCCACATCACCTGGTGATTATCTAAAGATAGTGGAGCTGCTCGCACTGGACACTATCCTTCCCTGGTTATAAAACCTGTCTGCCAGAGCCAGTGCATCTTTGTAAAAAATCAAGAAGTTAATAATATAAAGGGCTAGATTTAGAAGTTCTCTAGGGTTACCTGTGGCTCCCCCTTTCTTTTGTTTTTGGAGCAGTGTCTTAATGTCTCTGTTTCTCCTCTCTACTATTGCCTGTCCTTGAGGATTAAAGGGTATGCCAGTGGTGTATAAAATCTTATACTGTGCACAAAAGTGTGCAAAATGTTTGGAGGTGTATGCAGGACCATTGTCTGTTTTTATTGCTTGTGGCACACCCATAATGGCAAATGCTTGTGTGAGGAATTCAGTGACCACTCGGGCTGTCTCTTTTGCTGCTGGTATTGCAAAAGTGAATCCTGAAAAGGTGTCTACCACAACATGGATAAAAGATAAATGACCAAAAGATTTATAATGGGTCACATCCATTTGCCAGATTTCATTGGGTCTCAAACCACTAGGGTTCTTCTCTGGAGGGAGCATAGGAGGGTGGAAAGGAAGGCAAACTTATAGCTTTTTACTATGTTCCTAGCTTCCTCTTTTGTTATCCCAAATTATAAACGCAAAGCTCAAGCAGCCTGATGGATTCCTGGGCCTTCTGAAATAAAGGTGTACTGGCTAACATAGTTAAAATGCTATCTGCCTTTGAATTTCCATCAAAAGTGGACCTGGAAGTCCACTATGTGAGTGGACATGCAAGATATAAATCTTTCCTGGATGCTTTCTCACTTGCTCCTGAAGTTCCTTAAAGAGCTGATATATATATTAGAAGCTGCACATTTTATTTGGGCTGTGGCAATTCTTTGTACCACACCTACTGAATAGGCTGAATCAGATATTATATTTATGTCGCCTGGGTAATAAGTGAGAGCTAGCATGATCGCATATAATTCGTTCTGCTGAGTGGACTGAAAAGGAGTTCTGACTACTCTCTTTATAGTTAAGTCATGAGAATACACAGCACAAATATTGTGTTTGGATGCATCTGTAAAGATAGTTGGTCCTTTAAGAGGAACTTTAGAAACTTTTTCTTCAAGAATCCATCGCCAATTATGTAAAAGTCTAGTTATCTTTAATGGAGACCCGTGTGTAAAATTTGGAGCCATGGCTAATAAAATTTGCCATTCTGGAATGGTCTCACAGCACACATTAATTTGTGTATTGGTGTAAAAGGTGTATATCTTGTCAGGTCTTGTCCCAGATAATTGTATTGCTCGCTTAATGGCCTTTAATAAAATTCTAGCCACAAGCACTGGGTAAGAAGTAAGGCTTTGTTCTGGTTGTGGTGGGAGGTTCACCCACTCTATCACACTGTCTCCTGGATGAAGCACATCCACTGTTGTGGGTGCCTCTTTCGTAGCAAAAACTGATATTTCCAAGGGTTTTTGAGTGACTCTATCAACCACATTGGATAAAGCGAGTTCAACTTCTCTCAAAGCCTCTTGAGCTTCTTTTGTAAGCTGGCGTGGTGAATTTAAAGCACTGTCTCCCCTTAAAATGTCATATAATGGTTGTAACTGATAGGTAGTCAAGCCTAACACTGGTTACATCCATTGGATATCTCCTATCAATTTCTCAAAATCATTTAAGGTGTTTAGCTTCTCTATTCTTAAGGACAGTTTTTGTACTGTAAGCACCTTAGGGTATACTTCATATCCTAAATAATGAAAAGGAGCATGTCTTTGAATTTTCTCTTCAGCTATATGCAATTTGTAATTTCTTAGTGTTTCTATGGTCTTTTGTAGACATGCTTCTGGCATTTGTTCCTCAGGTGCACATCCCAATATATCAAGCATATAATGTAATAGCATAACTTTTGGAAATGCTTTTCTTACTGGAGCAAGAGCAGCAGCAACATACATTTGACACGTAGTGGGGCTGTTTTTCATTCCCTGTGGCAAAACTGTCCATTCATATCTTTTATAAGGCTCAGCTAAGGCCCTTCCTTTGCATTGCCATGCATTTCTAATCTTTTTTCTCTCTCACCAGAAAGCCCTGTTCTCAGGCAGGGACTCGGAGACAGGAGAGGAAGTGTCTCTTTAACACCCCCTCCCCCAGACCAAGGAGACACGCCGTTCTGGGGACCCCACCCCTCTCAGGGGTCCTAGGCCAGCGCTCTTTGATCTGTTCTGGGGAGATAACCAAAGAAACATAAGAGAAGCCGTGTTTGAGCCCTTCTCCCACTCCACTGTTAAATGAAATGCAATGGAGTCTCTAATGGTCAGGCTGTAGCCACGAGGAGAAAGTCACTGAATTGGGGTGAGTTTAGAGATATGTTTCTGCCCACGACTGCTACTCCCTGGACAGAGGTAAGTGGTTTCTCCTTCAGGTCTTGCTCTCCCAGCAAGATTTGGGGGCTTAGATAAGTTGCCCGCCTTCACGTTCCAGCGTGGAATTGCCAGAGGAGCCCTTGCCATTAGGACGCACCACTCTGGGTAAGATGGCCCCTTCTTCCATGGAGTGGGGAGGGTAGAACTCGAGGCCTGTTTCAGACCTCTCCCATGTGGCTTGGCAACCTGCCGTTTAAATGCTCCTATCCTGTCCCCTTCTTGGGGGTTACTGTACAGTGGGGAGATTGGGGACTCAATCTTAATCTTCTCAAATCTCCAGAAAGGTTTTCCCCAACTTTTAAAACAGAACTTTGCTAACAATTTGGACAAGTGAGCTGCGCCCCTCTTAAACTTTTACCTGGCTCTTAAAGCCGCAGCTTCCAGCCCTCAGGAAGTGTGCTCGTCCCATACATTTTAAACGGGACTCAGTTTCCCTGATTTGATCATCCTGTAGATGCCTCAGAATTATGCTTTTGTGTGCTCCCGAGGCTGTCTACAAAGACGGGATTTTTTTGTTTTTTAGACATTTTAGATCGTTGTTACATTCTACAAGCACAGAACATTATAGTGTATTTGGTACAATTTTTTCTGTAACAAGAATAATGATTCATAAAAAAACCTATAGATTATAGCATATGAAAACTAGAGACATATATTAGAAGAATCAAAGCATTTAAAATTTGTGGGCATAAAAAGAAAGCAAGTCTGCCTGATCACCCTAGTACTAATTCTCATTACTACCTGCCTCCTAATTGCAAAAGCCTTGAGACTTTTGTCTTTAGTTTTTGATCCTTCCCAATCATTCTTCCCACTGATGACTAGGTAGTGTTCGGAGAGAGAGCCTGAGGTACTGATAAAATTATTCCCTAAGGCAAGCAGGGAAGGTAACTGATGGGGATCAGTTTAACTTTATATTTATAGTTCTACTCTCTTTGGAGGTCATGGGCAGTAAGGTAGCACCTTGTTATGTCCAGCCAGAAATGCAAATTATGCCAAATCCCTGAGGTTAAATTTCTCCTATAAATCTGTCCATGACTCACACCATCTTTGCTGAACCCCTTTGGTAAGCAAGCCATCGTGGCACTCTACTTTGTAGTATCTTTCCCCTTACCTCTTCTCCCCCTCCCCGGCAATGTCTTTCCTCTCATCACCACACCATGCTTCGTGGTGTCTTTCTCCTTCTTATAGCTAACTAACTCTTTTAAGGTACTAAACTCCTTTATAGATTTAGCCTGCCACCTCATGGAGTATTTCCTAAACCCTTTTCCTTGCTAACTATATCCTCTCCCAACTCTATTTCATATTTACCACTACTGGAGTCTATTATATCTCTTCATATTTTTCTATAATTTCTCCTAAATAAACAACTTTTATCAAAGAGAATGACCATTGTGAATTCTTCACATGACCAAACCCCAACATTTGGTTCCTATCTCAATCTTGTCATTTGGTGTTAAACCCCCAAAACTTCATTTGGAATGAGCAATTGCTTTTCTAAATCACATCATTTGTGCCAAAATTACTCTCCTAAAACACATCACCACTATTGCCAAGTTTTTCTTCTCCATGAGTCGATCTGATGATGTCACTCCTTTACTCAAAATCCACTCATGATTTCAGTTTTCAGTGGTCCATGATTCCCTATTGCCTCGTGGAAAAAATTCAAACTCTTGCCTGATATTCAAGGTCATCTACAAGCTGGCTGGATCTCCTTTTCCAACTTTATAAATACTCTATGATCTATACTACTTGCTATTCTTGCACTTTTGTTCAAAATATTTTCCACATCTGGAAAGTTCTTTTCCCCCTTAATCCCTCTTGAATTTTCAACCATCCTTTAAATCCTTGCTTGAAGTGCACGGTCAAGTCAATTTATTCAAACTTCACCTTTTCTCTGAAACCTTTTTAAAAAGTCCTTTCTTTGCTTCATCTGATAAATTTACTTAATATTATTGTTAATTATAGGCGTCTCTATGTGTGGTCTCCTTCAGGTTTTATATATCAGCATTCTATCCCCACAGTCGCATTTCACAGATTTGCTCTGCACAAGGCAAATGCTTATTCATGTTTTAATAAATTGTCGAAGATGACAGAACTGGAAGACATAAGGAGATTAGTGAGAAATAATTCATGTATGACGAAACAGATAGTCATGGTGTAGGGGCAGCAGAGGTTGCAGAGTAGGTATGAGTGGGGTCTTGTGCAGAATGTTAAAACTAAGGCAGTCAAAGGGAAAATAGGTCAGTGATGTTGGATGTTGGCAGCTTTGGGTAAAGGAAAGCAAACTGAGGATTCAGCTTATGTCCAGATCCTGGGGTTCAGGGGTGTCTGAGAAAATGGCGGGAATTGTGTAGGACTTCAGCGGGGCCTGGGGGACGCACACGGTTTAGAGTTCAGCACCATCTGCGAGGAAAGCAGACTTTTACCGAAAACCTTCTGAGGACTTTGGAAGCTGGCAGAGTCAGGGTTCAGGGTCTCAAGCTGGCTCAGAAGGGCTGAGGGACTGACTGGCAGCGAGTCTGGGCAACAGTTGGGGTTCCAGGGTCCCTGAAGACTCACAAAAAAAGGGGAGACCAAAGGCTGAGACAACAGCTGGCCTGGGGCTCCTGAGGCTCTGAGTGCCCGACAAAAAGTGGGGGAACCCCCAGGCCCTTGAGATGCAGGGGCTCCGAAAGTAGACACGTACTGAGGGGATCCTTCTGGGTCCCTCAGAGCTAGACGAAAAGGGGATCCCCAGGCCTTGCGGCTCTAGAGACCCACAAAGGCCCAGGGAACAGCGGGTTTGGGGCATTTCTGAGGCTCAGCGCTAGACAAAAAGGGGGGCACCGGGCTCTGGGGCTTCAGGGATTCCGAAAGCAGGTAAGGGCCGAGGGGTCCAGGAAGGCACGCACAGTGAGGGGGTTCGGGACCTTCCTCGTCCTTCTTTCTTCCCCTGTCCCCTCTCTCGCCCCCTTTCCTCTCCTCTTCAGCTTCCCGTTGGTCCCCTTCTCCCTCCCCTGTCCCCTTCCTTCCCTTCCTTTGTTCCTTATCTTCTTCCCTTTTCTACCTTGCACCCCTATTCCAACTCTGTCCCCTTCCTCCCCTCCCTCCTCCCTTCCCCTGTTCTCTCCCCTCAGGGCCCGGCAAGGCCCCACCCTTTCCACGCCTCCAGCCGAGTGCGCGCTACGTCATCACTCGGCGCCGCCTCGGCAGCTATAATGGAAGCTCGGCCGCTGGGCTCCGGGGCTGCCCCGTCGCGCGGTGCCGGCCTGACCTCGTCATCTTCCGTCATGAGCTGGAGGCGGGCGGCCCCGGGTCTCTGAGCGCTCTCCCGGAGCCCAGGCAGCCCCATGGCCTCGGTGGCGACCTCGGCGGCCCCCGGGGCCGGAGGAGCGGGATCCGGGAGCCCGAGCCCGCCGCCGGCGGCGTCCGCTCGCAGGGACTTCTACTGGCTGCGCTCCTTCGTGGCGGGAGGTGAGGACAGGCTGGTGGGGGCTGACATTTATTAAGCACCACCTGTATACCTGGCATGTTGCTTAGCTCTCAGAATAAAAAAAAAGACACCTGACGTTCCCGCCTCCCGGAGCTCACCTTGTTGTGGGAGAGGCGGCTCGTGGGAAACGGAAAGGGGAGAGGAGATTGCACCGAGGGGTGCGGGGTGGGAGGGAGTGGATGGGGTGGGGAAGGGAAGGAGCACGGGGTGTGCTTGGTGACGGGGCTGAGGTGGGGGAGGGAAGGGGCACGGGGTGTGCTTGGTGACGGGGGCTGAGGTGGGGAAGGAAGGGGCACGGGGTGTGCTTGGTGACGGGGGCTGAGGTGGGGAAGGGAAGGGGCACGGGGTGTGCTTGTGACGGGGGCTGAGGTGGGGGAGGGAAGGGGCACGGGGTGTGCTTGGTGACGGGGCTGAGGTGGGGAAGGGAAGGGGCACGGGGTGTGCTTGGTGACGGGGCTGAGGTGGGGGAGGGAAGGGGCACGGGGTGCTTGGTGACGGGGGCTGAGGTGGGGAAGGGAAGGGGCACGGGGTGTGCTTGGTGACGGGGGCTGAGGTGGGGAAGGGAAGGGGCACGGGGTGTGCTTGGTGACGGGGGCTGAGGTGGGGAAGGGAAGGGGCACGGGGTGTGCTTGGTGACGGGGGCTGAGGTGGGGAAGGGAAGGGGCACGGGGTGTGCTTGGTGACGGGGGCTGAGGTGGGGGAGGAAGGGGCACGGGGTGTGCTTGGTGACGGGGGCTGAGGTGGGGAAGGGAAGGGGCACGGGGTGTGCTTGTGACGGGGCTGAGGTGGGGGAGGGAAGGGGCACGGGGTGCTTGGTGACGGGGGCTGAAGTGGGGAAGGGAAGGGGCACGGGGTGTGCTGGTGACGGGGGCTGAAGTGGGGAAGGGAAGGGGCACGGGGTGCTTGGTGACCGGCTGAGGTGGGGAAGGGAAGGGGCACGGGGTGTGCTTGGTGACCGGCTGAGGTGGGGAAGGGAAGGGGCACGGGGTGTGCTTGGTGACGGATGAGGTCGGGGAGGGAGGGGGCACGGGGTGTGCTTGGTGACGGGGGCTGAGGTGGGGAAGGGAAGGGGCACGGGGTGTGCTTGGTGACGGGGGCTGAGGTGGGGAAGGGAAGGGGCACGGGGTGTGCTTGGTGACGGGGGCTGAGGTGGGGGAGGGAAGGGGCACGGGGTGTGCTTGGTGACAGGATGAGGTCGGGGAGGGAAGGGGCACGGGGTGTGCTTGGTGACGGGATGAGGTCGGGGAGGGAAGGGGCACGGGGTGTGCTTGGTGACGGGGGCTGAGGTGGGGAAGGAAGGGGCACGGGGTGTGCTTGGTGACGGGATGAGGTCGGGGAGGGAAGGGGCACGGGGTGTGCTTGGTGACGGGATGAGGTGGGGGAGGGAAGGGGCACGGGGTGGGGCAGAGGAGCCGCCAAAGCCCTGCAGCCGCTGGGCAAGAGTGGGTTTCTGAGTCAGTTTCATCTGTCAGTAAGATGAGTTTCTGAAGTCCAGGAAAGTGGCCTGGTGGGAAGTGATGGGCAGGCAGTTTGGGGGCTTATATGGGCCGAGGGCTTGGTTTGAGGAAGGGCATCCTAGAGCTGGGAAGTCGGGGTTGGCTCCTGCCTTGACTGTCAGGTTGGCTGCTGAGATGTCACTGGGTTCTGGAAGTCTGAGGGATCTAAGAAGTGAGCTTGCCCGAGTCCCCTGACTCTGGCTGGGTTTCCAAGCCCATTGCCATTTCGGGAGCCCGTCAGTCCCCAGGTGGCCCTAAGATTGGGGAGTGTGATGACATCTAGTAATCCCATTGAGTAATTCCTCTGGAACCAGAGAGCTTGCTTTCTGTGGGAGCATTTCTGGATATGGGGCCAGCCTACTGTTTACCTTGACTCACTGTTTCCTTGGGCTGTCAGCCTCTTGTTTGTCTGAGCCGGGCTCTCTTCCAAGAGGAAAAAGGGAGATAGGATGGGGCAATGACAAGTGCTAGATCTGGCTTTGGACCTGTGGATCTGGCGTGCTGGTCTTTGAGTCAAGAAGGGCTCAGTTCAAATTATGCTTCGGTTACATGACTGGAGAAGTCACTTGATTCAACCTCAGTTTACTCATCTATGAAATGGAGATAATAGTGCCTACTTCACAGTGATCCTTCATAGAATCAAAAGAGATAACATATAGAGCACTTTGTTAAATCATAAGGTACGATTGATGTCCACTGTTATTATTCTTATGGGATCACTAAGAGTGAAAAGTGACCGTAACACTATGCTAGGCACAGGGTAGGTGCTTAATAAATGTTTATTGATTAAGAATGTGGGGTTAAATTCCCTGCTTTTATATGGAATAATCTGGATAAACCACTTACCTGTATTTTTAGTTCCCATATCTATAGAGTCTCAGCTCACTTCATTGTACTAGGTTGCCTCAAGCTTTCTTAGTTTGTTCTCCTTTCCATCCTCTCTGGCCTTATCCAATCCAGTAAATATTTTTTAAGTTCTTCCTATGTGCCAGACGCTGTACGAAGTGCTGGAATTATAATTAATAAAAAGAAAGACAGTCCCTGCCCTTAAAGGAGATCATAATTTAATGGGAGAGATAACAGTTATGCATTTGTACCTCTAAGGCTTATTAAGATTGCATGGGAATAGGGGGTAGGGAATTCTAATTCAACTATTGGGTTCTGTTATTTCTGAAAAAGAAACAGATTGAATTCATTGGATCAGGGTTGGTAGTGGCAGCAAAATTATGCAAATCTGACTCCAGCCTGATGGGAAAGGAGCTGTCTGGAGCTCTTCTTTCAAGTCCATATTATTTAAAGTCTGTTCTAGAGAGCTTGCAGCCCAGGATGGTCATGACCAGCATTCAGGACTTGCCTCCGCTCTTCTAGGAAGAGGCATTTTCATAACTGTTCTCTTTTCATCCCAAGGACTGTTTCCACTTAATTTTTTTTTTTTGCCCACTTAATAATTTAATAAGACTTTAGGGATTTAGAAATGACAATTGAAAGGTCTTGGACAAGAAGCTTTTCTGTTATCTCTATAGCAATTTTATAGGACAAGGACAGCACTGAACCTTTGATTTTACTGGCATATAGAATTCTCAGATAAGGAAAGTTTACCTATAAATTGCATAGAGAGTTGCTTAGAGTGCTGTTTCCCAGGATCATATGGATGTATATTTCAGAGTCAGGACTTGAATCCAGTGAGAAAGAAGTGGCTCTGTGGATAGAGGTCTGGGTCTGTAGTAGAGAAGACCTGAGTTCAAATCTCAGAGGATGTTTCCTAGTTGTGTGATCCTGGGCAAATAACTTCATCTCTGTTTGCCTCAGGTTTCTCAGTCTGTAAAATGGGGATAATAGCATCAATTTCTCCCCATACTCACCCTGGGTTTTTGCTATCAAATGAGATCATATTTGTGAAGCATCTGAGTAGGTGCTTAGTAAATGCTTCTTCCTTTCCTACATTTAATTTTGTGGCCAATTTTCTAGCCATTATGATGTTCTGTCTTTTAGCAGTTATAGAGATTTATTTTGTCAGTAGAATGGGGCAATACAGAAAGCATGTTCATATGTAAAGGTCCTATTTCTATATAGGAATTTTTCCATAATTCCACAAGAAAATTCTCAATCCCAAACAAGTTTGTCACATTTACTACCTTGTTAGAAGACTTGGGTTCTAGTCCCAGCTTTGTTGTCTTTCAATCTTAACTTTTCTGAACTTCTGTTTCTTCCATATTCTGAAAATTAAATGAAATAAAATAGGAATGATGAACATTTTTCCCAATTACATGTAAAAACAATTTTTGACATTCATTTATTTAAAACTTGAGAGTTCCAAATTCTCTCCCTTTATCCCAGAGATATAGTAAGCAGTGCAATATATGTACAGTCATCTACATGGACTGATGCTAAGTGAGATGAGCAGTACCAGGAGATCATTATACACTTCGACAACGATTTTGTATGAGGATGTATTCTGATGAAAGTGGATTTCTATGACAAAGAGACCTAATTGAGTTTCAGTGGATAAATGATGGACAGAAACAGCTACACCCAAAGAAGGAACACTGGGAAACGAATGTGAACTAGTTGCATTTTTGATTTTCTTCCCGAGTTATTTTTGCCTTCTGAATCCAGTTCTCCCTGTGCAACAGGAGAACTGTTCGGTTCTGCAAATATGTATTGTATCTAGGATATACTGCAACATATTTAACACATATAGGACTGCTTGCCATCTTGGGGGGGGGGGGGAGTGGAGGGAGGGAAGGGAAAAAACGAAACATAAGCGAGTGCAAGGGATAATGTTGTAAAAAATTACCCTGGCATGGATTCTGTCAATACAAAGTTATTATTAAATAAAATAAAATTTAAATTAAAAAATATATATATGTACAGTCATGCAAAAGATATTTCCATATTAGTCATAAATGACTAATTTATGTGAAAGAAGACACTCACTCCCCTCCCCCCAAAAAAAAATAAAATGAAAAATTGTGTGCTTCTTTTGCACTCAGACTACAGTTTTTTCTCTGGAGGTAGATAGCATTTTTCATCATGAGTCTTTTGGAATTATCTTAGATTATTGTTTTGCTGAGAGTCGCTAAATCATTCACATTTGACCATAATAGAAGGTTGCTGTTAATTGGCTACAGGTTTTCTTGATTGTGCTCACTTTGTATCAGTTCATATGAATCTTTCCAGATTTTTCTGAAATCATCCTGCTTATCATTTCTTTTTTTTAATAGCTTTTTATTTTCCAAATACATGCAAAGATAGCTTTCAACATTGATCTTTGCAAAACTTTATGTTCCAGATTTTTTCCCTCCCTTTCCCCTTCTTCCTGCACAAACAGCAAGCAATCCAATATAAGGTAACTGTGTGCAATTTTTAAAATTTATTTCCATGTCATGCTGCAAAAGAAAAATTAGCTCAAAAGGGGAAAAACGAGCAAACCACCACAACAAAAAAGGTGAAAATATTATGCTTTGATCCATGTTTCAGTTTCCATAGTTCTCTAGATGCAGATGACTTTTTCCATCTCAAGTTATTGGAACTGCTTTGCATCACCTCATTGTTGAAAAGATCCAAGTCCATCACAGTTGATTATCACAATCTTGTTGCTGTGTATAGTGTTCTCTTGGTTCTGCCCACTTTAACATAGTATCAGTTCGTGTCTTTCTAGGCTTTTCTGAAATTCTGCTTGTCATTTCTTATATCCAATACTATTCCATTTCTGTTATGGTTTCTACTTCTCAACTTACCCCATTACTGTTTGTTTATTGAGTGTTGGCATAAAAAATTAAATGAGAATTTTTTTTGGAGAATTCCGCAGATACCACAGACATACAGAAAGACCAGCAGATGACAAGAAAAGTTCTTTTTCATGCAGTATTTTTACTTAACATCACCTACAAGTAGCCTGTGATCAGATACTTAACCCCAATTTTATAATAAGGTACTGTAAACACCCCATACAAGAAAAAAGAAAAAAATTCAGATTTCCCTGGTACCAAGGGAGGACCAAAAAATTTATGCAGGTTTTCCAGGTTTGGGAGGAGGGTGGGTCTTGGGGCAGCAGCACCCCAATCCCTGAAATGTGGAAGGGATGACTATAACCAAGTATAATAACTTTTTCAGGCATTCCCCACTTGATGGATATCCCCTCAATTTCTAATTATTTGCCAATGTAAAAAGAGCTACTATAAGTATTTTTGTACACCTAGGTCCTTTTCCAGTTTGTTTATCTCTTTTGGCATGCAGACTGAATAGCAGTAGTGCTAGGTCCAAGGAGATGCATGATTTTATAGTCCTTTGGCAGTAGTTCCTAATTGCTTTCCAGAATGGTTGGATCAGTTCAAAATTCCACCAACACTTCATTGTGTAGAATTATATGGATCTAAGATAGTGTTTTTATTGGTGCTTTTTATTGAATTTTCCTTGCTTATTATTCTAGTGATATGTTGTAATGGTCATGTTTTGACAATATCGAGACAGTTAAGACAGAAAGAATACAGGACTACCAATTAGAAGTTTTAATCTTGACTTTGGTACTAAATTGTTTTTGTAAACTAAGGCATATGAAGTAAGTCTCATTGTAAAGAGACTGGAATAAATGATTATCAGTGTTTAGCTCGAACATACTATGTCTGGTTCTCTGTATCTGGGAACGTAAAACAAAATTGTCCCCTGCTCCATGACTGGGCCTCTTCCTAGAGTTCAGATATTTGAGTGTTGTTTCTTAGCCATTTGAAATAGAAGTGTTATAAGCAGCTCCTAGAGAAGCATTGTGGGTCAGTGCAAAGGCATTAGATTTGAAGTAAGGAGGTAATGATCATCTTGGAGCATCATGTAAATGGTCATTTAAAACTTGCACAACAATCTTGTGTAAACTATTGAAAAAGATATTAATATCATGCTCTGTATTTTAGGTACAAGGCTTCCAGAAACAATTTAATTTAACGTTAATCTGATAAGTCATTTCTGTCTTCAGATGCCTAAACTTTCATAATTGACCCATGACCTCCAACATGGACAATTTGAGGTAACATTTATATCAAGGCTCTCAAAGCATTTTGGTTTTAGGCCCCCTTTCCTAAAAATGATCAAGGACTTCCCTGCCCTCAAAACTTTCGTTTATATGAGTTTTATCTCTTTGGTATTTTCAAAATTAAAATGTCTAGGATAGCTAGGTGACACAGGGAATAGAGTATCTGTCCTAGAGTTTGGAAAATATGAGTTCAGATCCAGCCTCAGGCACTCACTAGCTGTGTGACTCCAGCAAGTCATTTAAACTCAGTTAACCACAGTTTCCTCAACTGTAAAATATGATTAATAACAACAGCTATCTTGCAGAGCTGTTGTAAGGATGAAATGAGCCAATTGTCAAGAACTTCTTAGTGCCTGGCACATAGTAGCCTATAGAAATGCTAGTCTGGCAGAATTTGAATATGTGTCTTTTGATTCCAAGTCTAATACAATGAGAAAATTATTGGAAAATATAAAGAGAAAAAAGCATTTAAGGGCTAATTTGTGCTCTGAAGTAAATCTATGTGGTGGTACACCAAGTTTTTGTTTTAAAAAATAAACAAACTCGTGGCCGATCAATTGAATTAATAATCGTTATAGCCAAAATATATATTAAGAAATGAAATCAAAATCAGAATTATAGGTTTGATTTTTGTAAATCAGTAAGTTTTGTTTTGTTTTTTGTTTTTTTTGCTGAGGCACTTGGGGAGCCAGGAAGTATCTGAGGCCAGATTTGAACTCAGGTCTTCCTGACTTCAGGACTGGTTCTCTAACCACTGCCCACTTAGCTGTCTCCTAATCAGTAAGTTTTTATGAATGAAACCACTTCTAGTGGAGGAGGACTTGTCTTGGAAAGGTTTGCCATTTATTCAGAAAGGATAGTTGAAGCTGACTTTTGGTTTTATTTTGTACTTCTAACCTGACACTATCAGATGCTTAATAAATGCCTGTTGACTGACGGATTGACTATCCTTTTTTCCATCTTCTATCATTTAACAGAATGGAAGACAGTTTTCAAGTTGGCAAAGGGCTTTATATAGGACATCCCAGTTTTAAGTCAGTAATGCTTAATAGTTTAAAACAGTTAAAACTGGGACTCCTTTTATTTTTCTTTTTGAGTTTTACTATATTTTTGTGAGAAAAACATCACATGCAAATAACATTACTCACATTATTCACATTTTGCAGATGAACAAACTGAGGCATCATTATTTGCTCATGGACACACAATTAAGTATCAAAGATATCTGTTGCCTCGATGGGTAGCCTCATGTATTCCTCCACTGTTTAAACAAACAGCTGAGTGAGTAAAGCCTCTCATCTTTACTGCAGCTGTAGTGTTTTTAGATATAAAAGGCAACTCTTTATTTCTTTTTTTTTTATTTTAACCTGTACCCTTTGTGTTCATTTGATAGTCAAGCTCAGGTACTATTAGAAACTCAAGCTAATCTTCAAAATATTTAAAGTAAACAGTTTCCGTTTACTGAAAATTTTCTGTAAAAAGTTTCAATAGATTTGTCTTAGGCTTTTCTTTCTCTAAAAAGGTCTTAAAAACATGAATCTTAGTAAAGTTTTTTTTTTTTTTTTTTTGATGTGAAGTTTTTAAGGAGGGATCATGGCCTAGTCAAAAAGCAACCAGCCTCGACGATTCTGAAGCTCTGGGTTTGCTGGGCTCTGTTACAGATTTACCATGGCAAAGGTCCTGACTCCCCTGAGACTGAGGTATCTGTTACCTTGTCTGTAATCTTTGTGTTGTCTGCCTCCTGGGGCTCCTAGAAGGATCCACTGCTTTGTAAAGCATCAAGCTCCAAATGGAGAGGAATGAACTCTTCCATAACTATGTTTTTGTGTCGGGTTTTCTAATAAAGAAAAGATTTTCTAGTAAAATATTACAAAATCCACTGTACCATTTGTGTGAAGTTCTGTAATAAATATTTAGTTTTCTTATGTTTTGTTTTTAATTTGAAGGGGTTGCAGGATGTTGTGCCAAAACCACCATCGCACCTTTGGATCGAGTGAAGATATTATTACAGGCACATAATCACCATTACAAACATTTAGGTGAGTTGAGTGATTAGTTGTACCCGGCCCAGAGTAATAAGCACTTAATAAATACTCGTTGATTGATTGTGAAATGAAATGTACTACTTAAGGGATCCAAAGTGTCTGCTTCAGAAGTTTTGTATCTCAGAAGTAAAACAGTGGAGCATGTTTCTCTTAATTCAGGATCTTTCTAGACCTCATCATTACACTCTACAAAAGGTCAAGGAGAAAGAACTGTGTGGTCGCTCAAGTCCTAAGTTTATTAGTTTTTGTTTCTAGAACTTTACAGGGCTTGGGAGTTGCCAGAAGGAAGGAGGGGAAAGAGAATATGAGAGAGTGAGAATAAGAGAAAGAGGAAAAAAAGTTTAAAGGAAGGATCTGCATAGTTGAAGTTTATAGTATTTGAGGTTTTACTGTAATTCTTTAAAGAAAAATATTAAATAAATAGTTTAAATTATTTTGGGCAAAAATGAAGTGTGTTGTTAAAAAGATGTATGACCTTATTTTGGTAAATTAACGATCAAATTATGTTCGATTAATCTGTTGAATTTTAAGTGACTTACTTCCCATTGACTTTAGAAAAAGCTTTGACTAACAAAATAACTGAATTCATCTTTCTTGGAGTAGATGTAATTATGAAATAATATGAAATAGTTGCTTTCAAATGCAAAAAATTGTTGTCTGAAACAGCTAGTAAATATGAGGCAGAATCAAACCCTTTTAATTTCAGAGCTCTAACCATTATTGCATGTAATTAGAGGGAACATAGACCACAGTAAAAAGCTTCTAATTTAGGAACTTCGCTATAATATCTAGATTGTCTAAATATCTGTGTGTAATGTGATTTAAATTGTTGTGCTATATGTAGCAGCTTTGAAAATTTTTTGTATTATGTCTGTAAATTCAATGTATTATCATATTTGGGCATTAATTTTTTGTATTAGTATTTTAGAAGAAAGTGGAAGATGAAAAAGAAATATTATTTAGAAATTACATGGAACTGTCTATCTGACTTGTTTTCTTTAACTAGCACACACTTAGTGTTGGATATTGTTTTATTTGTTCTGCAAAATTTTGGATTGTACATTCACTAACAATAACTGAATTGTACAGTCTGCTTCACAGAAAATTTTCAGTGAAGGTTCTAAAGAACAAATACTTGAACCATAATATGTAGCCTGTCTTTAAAAAGCAAAGCAAAACAGAAACATGAACACAAAGGCCATTCATTATATAATGGTGTCATAAGACCAAATTCACTTCTGGCCATAGTAGGAGAGTTAATAAAGATAAGATAAAGATAATCATTGATAAAATTATTGGCTCTGACCTAAATGTTATTTTAAACGTGCAGAGTTTTTTCCACTTGTCCAAATAAAATAAAATTAGAATATCTTTGTTCTCTCCCTCTCCTCCCCAAAAATTCATACTAAGTAAGATTAAACATGAGAAACTTCAGCCTAAAATATTTTCCCCATATTATTTGAGAGGTGTTAAGATTTAGATCATGATATAGTAGAAAGAGAACTTACGTCAGACACCCAAGTTCAGTTCCCAGATCTCCTTTCTAGATTTGTGATCGGGATTCTTAAGATTCTTGAGGTCTCTGGACTTCACTTTATTTCTTAGTTCTCAAGTTCTGTTAAAAACTACCGATTCTGAACTACCTTACAAAAGTGGTAAGAAAAACCCTCCTACTTCACTTGTTGGAGTGATTATGGCATATAAAATCCTGGCAGGATTATAAGTAGCAAGGCCCTTCCAAGAAATTTAGTTGTGATTCTCTTTACAGTAAATATTACTTGTAACATCTGTAGAAATGGAGTGTACAAGTTTGGGTTCAGTATGGCCTGACCAGAGGCCTTTTAGGATTCTGAACTTCTGATTCCACTTCTGGGAAATGGTTAAATTTGTATCCTTTCCTGCTCTTGATAATTGGTAATCTTTTTTCTAAAGCAGAGGGAACTATAATTTTAAAAATTGGTATGGAATTAAAAGTTTCTTTGAATCATTAAAAGTAGCTTGATTAAAAGTGGTGATAAATGTGATAAATATCTGAAAATTTTGCCTAATTAACAATTTGTACCTGAGAACATCTTAGATTCATTAACAAAGTTTCATGATAAGTGCCAAGTTTTTTTTATGCTTTTTCCTAATACTAGTAGTTCAGTAGAATCATTAAAATAAAACAAAGTGGTAAAACAAAACAAACCAACATTTCAGTTACAATTAACAATATATGCAGGGTCTATCCCTTTAGTTCCCTTTTCTACCATCATAAATATATTTCATCATTGGTTCTCTGCAACTAAGATAAGATGTTTTCATCAGAATTCCTGTGACTTTAGTGTTTTTAACTGTATTATTAGCGTGTATGTTATTCTCCGGTATATTGTCTGCATCTGCATCTCTTCAAACAAATCTTATTTTTTCCCAAGTAATATTTTTCATTGCTTTTGGTATAGTGATATTCTAGTCTATTTTTTGTCATGCTTTAAGCAGCTTCTCCCAGACTATTCCTCCTATGCATGGTACTATACAGTAATATAATACGATATAGCTTGCTTGTGCCTCTCCCTAACTCTTTTACTTAGACTAATATTCTATGAATTGCGACCACAGAAGAATATTGGGGTTAATAGATGGGTGTTTATTTCACAAAGTAGGGGTTACTAAAAATTACACTATCTCTGAGGCAACCTAGTTCTCCTGTTATGTTCTGTTCATTTGGATTTCTGCTTTATTCCTGATATTACTAGGAAAGCTTTTAATGTTTCTGTTACAAATAATACTACCTCTTTGTTTAAGCTAGATATGCCTAATTATATTAATGTCAAATGTTTGAATAAAGACTTATGTAAAATTTTTAGAAATTTAGATGAGAATTTTTATGAAATGTTATTTAAAATTAGAATGCTTTAAGAAAGCATAAATTTCATTCATCCCTTTTGTGACTACTGTAAACATTTTTGTTACCAAATTTTAAATGTAAGAATTTGCTTTAAGTTATGGAAAAGATAGGATGATTGCTTTCATTTTACACTACTTAATGTTACATAATTTATTATCTATGTAATATAATGTTACATAATTTATTATCTTTTGTTTTTAATTATTTCTGTGAATAAAATAATTATGAAACATTTTTATCTTTAATGTATTAAATGTTGTTGATTTCTCCATTTTGAAGTTGAAAATATCTTTCTTTTCTAAAAAACAGGAGTGTTTTCTGCTTTGTGTGCTGTCCCCAAAAAGGAAGGTTATCTTGGGTTGTATAAAGGAAATGGAGCAATGATGATTAGAATCTTTCCGTATGGTGCAATTCAGTTTATGTCCTTTGACCATTATAAAAAGGTAATTTAACTTATCTTATTTTACTAGTATTTGAATGTGACTTATACTTGAGAATACTTTTTTCTATGAAGCCTTTAAAGTTCTCTGGATAAGTACCCATAATAAAGTTTTAACAACACACAAGTCTGTGACTTTTGTTTTATTTTGTTTTAAAATTAACTTCTTTTGGAACTTGATAGTTTAGAATCAAAGCTAGTTGACTCTTCATTATTTCACCCTGGGAAACAGGATGGAAGCCTGACTTAGGGCAGAAATCATTCCTGATGGATTAAAATTTGCCCTTGCAACACTGCTTCTTAAACCTATGGACTGTGTAACATGTCATAAAGTAGTAATAGCAAGTACTTTATTTTATTTTATTTTTTTGCAGTTGTATTTTTTTAAAATTTTTATTTAATAATTACTTTATATTGACAGAATCCATACCAGGGTAATTTTTTTACAACATTATCCCTAATAGCAAGTATTTTAATCCTTTCATCCTTAGCACCTAGCACAGCTATCTAGACAAAGAGGCACCTAATGAATGTCTGAAGAATTGAATTATAGCTGAATGTGGATATAGCTAATATTTTAATAGTTAATTTAAATAAAATAATGAAGTCATATGATAAAAACTTAATGGCGAATTCATCCAATTTTTTCTGGAAAACAATTTGGAACTATGCCCAAAGGGCAACCAAACAACCTATCCTTTGATCCAGCAATACCACTGCTAGGTCTGTACACCAAAGAGATCTTTAAAAAGGGAAAGAATCTACATGGGCAAAAAATATTTGTGGTGGCTAAGATTTGGAAACTGAAAATTTGGAAATTGAGGAATGACTGAAAAAGTTATAATATATAAATGTAGTAAAATGCTATTGTAATATAAGAAATGATGACCAGGCTGAATTCAGAAAAACTTGGAAAGACTTACATGAACTGATGCTGAGTGAAATGAGCAGAACCAGGAGAACATTGTGTATAGTAACAGTAATGTTATGTGATGATCAACTATGATAGACTTAGCTCTTCTCATCAATACAGTGATCTAAGTCAATTCCAAAAATTGGGAAATGCTATCCATATCTAGAGATAGAATTATGGAATCTGAATGCACATCAAAGCATACTATTTTCACTTTTTTGTTTTGTTTTCTATTTTTTTTTCCTCAGTTTTTCCCTTTTGTTCTGATTCTTTTTTCACACCATGACTAATGTGCATATATGTTTGACATGATTGCATGTGTATTATATATATCAGATTGCTTGCCATCTTGAAAAGAGGAAGATGGGAGAAAAATTTATTTAAATCTTACTAAAAAATTAATGTTAAACTATCTTTACATGTAATTGGAAAAAGTAAAGTACTATTTATAAAAAACAAAAAAAGACTCAGAAGATTAGGTGCCTGCTGTGTGCCAGATACTGTGCTAAGTCCTGGGAATACAAGAAAGGCAAAAGACAGCCCCTTCCCTCAAGAAGTTCATAGAATAATAGTGAAAACAACAAGTAAACATCTATAGACAAATAAACTATATATAGAATAAATGGGAAAGGGGAGGGCATCTTCCTTCATACAAAGGAAGGCTTACTGTAGAAGATGAGATTTTAGCTAAGATTGGAAGAAAGCCAGGAGGCAGAGAGGAGGGCATATTCCAGGATTGGGGAAGATGGGACATAGCTCATCTTTTTCCAAGGATTAGAGCTAGACGAGGGTAGAGGCCAATTAGTTCAATGCCATCATTTTACAGATGAACAAATTGAGACCCAGGGAGATTAAGTGCACCACATTGTGTTGTGATAGGCACAGAGAGAGGGTCCAGCTTGACTGGAGCACAAAGTGGGTGGTAAAATAATAGCCACCAAGATTAGAAAGCTAGGTTAGGGTCAGATTTCTGAGGCTTAAAAATACAAACAAGGGGTTTATATTTTATCTAGAGACAACAGGGAACCACTATAGGTGGTTGAGTAGGAAAGTCTTAAAAAATCCGCCCTTAAGGAAACTTACTCTGGCAGCAGTGTGTTGGAAGAACTTGTGTGGGGAAAGATTTGACGTAGAAGAAAGGTGAGATTGACCTGAAGTAACTTGGGTGTTTGTATGATTGGGGAGCAGGGTTCAAATGTGAGAGGTAATCATGGTAAAAAGTCAAGATTTGGATGAGTGTAGGATTAGTAGAAGAAGAGTCGGAGATAACATTGAGTTTATGAACCTGAGACTGGGAAGGACAGTAATGCCTTTGGTAAAAATGAGAAAACTGAAGAGAGTAAGGTTGAAGGGCAGTGATCAGGAATCTCAGACATGTTAAATTTAGGATGGCTCTGGGACACCCACTGAGAAATGGCCAGCAGGCAATTGGTTTAGCAGAACTGATGGTCCAAGGTTAGCTATGCAGATTTTAGAGTCAGATATAGAGAAAAAATATTTGCACCTTATAAAGTTACTGTGAGACAGTATAGAAAAAACAAGAGGGCCTAGGGTAGACTATAAGCTCTTGAAGACAGGGACTTAATTGTTTAGTTTTTGTCTTTGTATTTTTTGTACGTACCATAGTGTCTGGAACTTAGTATTCATTTAATAAATGCCTATGAATTGTATTTAGTTAGAACCCTTGCTATGTTATCATCAAAATACTAGACTTTTTTTGGATTTATCATGCATTTATATGGTTCTAATCCTACTCACTTAATTTTCTTCATTTATAAAATGTCTGTGAATAGATGACATTTGAAAAATGACATTGCAGACCTGGAAATGAAAAATGATTTGCAAAATGGTGATAACATGTTAAAGTAACATATGTTTCAAAAGAATCTCTTCTCTCTATCGGAAATCTATGATCATTCCATAGCCACATCCTGGGAGGGTGAGATTTCTGTAATTTCACATGTCATTTTTTTTTTTTAAGTCATTGCCATTTGATGTCATGATTATGTTAATTATGCTGAGGACGTCTTTAGATCTTAGCAGAATATTGCTACAACATTGACAGTAAATCAGTCAAACATTTGTCAAATGCCTTTTATATGCTAGACATATATTAAATGCTGGAAACTTTAGTGGAGTTTTTGGTGACCCATGATTGAATATAGGACATCATTTGCCAAACATAACTGACACAATTAGAATAAGATAGTTTTATGTTTTTTGGTTTTTTAACTTTTTTGCTACTTACTTGTCCATTAAATTCAGGTGTGAGAATGATCTGACTCTGTGAAAGTCAGATAGTCCATAATGTCTGAAGTAACCATGCACACTGTCCCTCTCCTACTTCTTTGCCTTAGTTATAGAATTGCCTCCATTGCTGAGAGGTCCACTCAGTTATTTGTATTCAGTTAGCTGGTATCTGAAGCTCACTTGAACTCAGGTCTTCTTAGCTTCAAGGCCAGTTTTGTCAACCATAGATCATTGTTTTGTCATCAGAAGATACAAAAGTAGAGCTCAGCTTACTTACTATAATTGCCACTGGATAGCTCCTTGATGGCTTTCTAAGACACATCAACTTCAGAGCAAACATTCAGTCTTTGTCCTTTCATTGCTTTTTGTTTTAATTTAATATTTGTAAAGGGCTTGGTACATAGTAGGCACAAATCAACTTTTTCTCCCTTCCCCATTGATTTCATAACTTGAAATGCTGAAACCAGTTTGAAAGAGTTCTTGTTACTTCTGTACTTATTGATCTGTGATTTTATGAGGTCTTCAGAATGAAAATTATCCTTTTTAAACCCATCTTTAAATTAAATTTATCATTTCTCTTATAGCTAATTACCACAAAACTTGGGATTTCTGGACATATACACCGGCTAATGGCTGGCTCCATGGCAGGTAGGAATGTGTATATTTTTTGTTCTGTAATACTGTGTTGTCATGTCTTCCACAAAAATACTTCCAATATTAATTTTTCTTGTATTATTTACCATCTCCACGTCCTTATCTTTAAGACTGGCTCCTTTATAGGGGGAGAAGGAAATGGTAAACCATTCCAGTATCTATTTTTGGGAAAATCCCAAATGAGGTCATGAAAAGTCAGATACAGCCAAAAAACAACTGAGCAACGACTTTATAGAAAAATAGCAAAGTTCCTTTATGAGATCCTTTAGTGGTTCATTGACTAAGAACCTTCAACCTCATAGGGGCTGATAGCAAGGACAAATGCCTGGAGTCTAAGCATGTTTCAGTCTCTCTCTCTGGGCTTCTTATGTGGTCTGAGGCAGCATCTGTGCTACGTGATAAGCAGTAGCTCATGAAGGCCCTGCTGTGGCAAGGCAAGGCAGAGTTGGGTAAGGAGGCCCATTCTGGCTTAAAAAGCCCAGAAACCCTGTTGTGGCTTTTCTTTTCCTTGATGCCATTATCGGGACCTTCGAGAGCTGTGATGATAACCTTCGGTTTTGCTCTCAGACTTCCTTCTGAGACTTCCTCACTTCTTGCCTTGTTCCTTAGCTTCATGATTACTTGCCTTGTCTGACATCACTAGTGGTTTGAAACTCACAGTGCTTTACTCCTAACAATTTGCTGACTGCACTAACTGAGTGTCCTGGGGCAATAAAGTAGCAGAAGTAACTAGAGCCGCAGATAGTCCAGCTGTCCTCAGTTAAAGTAGAAAGAATGGATTCAGATAAATAGGTTCCTTTTATTGCTATATCTTGGCATTGTGCTTTAATATATGTTTAACAAAAATATTTTCAATTTATTATATACCTAAAGGCATTAAGGGATGGGAGGAGTAAAAACAAACTGCTTGTCCTTCATTCTCAAAAAGGATTATGACATTAGGGAGATGATGCCATGACATACAAATGAATTGGATTTAAGTGAGACAGGGCTGTGCAAAGTTACCAGTTTTACTTTTTCCTCTGGAGCCATCTGGATCAAGTGGCCAGATAGAGGTTAGGACAACTAAAGATGACTTAGATAATAATATAATTAATACTAGATGAGATAAAATTCCTCCTGAAGTAATGGAGAATGGTGGGGTGAAGCCCATCTCATAATTTTAATAGAAAACACTACATAAAATGTAAGAGACACAAACAGTAATCTGTGAGGTTCAAGAAAGTTTATTTATTGGAGAGTCAAAGAAGACCACAGAAAGTAAGAATTGAATTAGGCTTTAAAAAAGGGTTGGGATTCCACAGGAAAGGGAGAGAAGGATAACACACAATATTTTACTTTATTAAATGCTTTTACTTTTAACTTACTGCACCAAGTAGCTTCTTGGAGGAAAAGCAAACAAACCAAGGTTTGGTTTGCAAGAGGGCTGCAGGATGACATTTAATTGGACTTAAATTCAGAAAAACTTTGGGCTTTTATGGCTTAATATCAACTCTTCAGTGTTCTTATCCTTTAGTTATTGGGCACTGTTTGCTCTTTCAAGGATGTATCTACCCCCTTTACAAAAGCCTTGCTTGAGTTGATTTTGTGATTGATTAGTGTGTTCACATTCATGTTAAAGGATTTTATAATGAAAATTATTTCAGGGATGATAGAGGCAGGACAGCATATTAAGAATATGACACCTAAAGTTTAAAATCAAAAAGTTTGAGAAATCTCAAGATTCCCCAGAAAGCACGCTTAAGGCCTAATCTGGTAGGATTGCTAGACCTTATTCATTGCATGTAATTAGATAAAACATATATTGTATTTATGTGAGTTAAAGGATGATCTGATTAAAGTGGAAATCCATCTTTTTATTTTGCTTCTCTTGAACTCTCTGTGGCCCTTTGGAGATGATTTAGCTAGGTTTTTGTAGGCCATATACTTTAAATGTTAATGTCTATAAAAGTTTTTTAAATAGATGTGCTTTATAATAGCTTTGTAAGTTTCATGTATCTCATTTAAAACTCTTAAAGAATTTCATCATCCTTTTCCTTCCCTCATTCTACAACTACAATCCAGTATGTCTTGAATCTTCTAAGAAGGCACAGAAACACAGAGTCCACTATTACGTGATCAGTATGAAGGAGATAGAGAATAAGGTATTAGAGATAAGTAAGTAGATGGATGAATAGACTTGCCTAGTGTCCATCTCTTAGCTATTCTAATTTTCATGCCAATTTGTTGAGTAGACCAGCAGGTTTGATTTTGGTGGTAGTGGAGGCTGGAGTCATGTGGCTGGGTTACTAGTTCTAGTGTCCTAATGACTCACAGTATAGCATGTTGTATGTCTCTAGACTCAATTTCCTTGCACATAAAATGGACAAAATAAAACCTATCTTAGCAATTCACAATACTGTATGACGCCCTTTGAAAAATTTGAAGCACTAAACAGATATGAAGATTATTAATAAACTAACCATACAGTTAACTGCATGTTTTTAGGTAGGTCATCTGAATTTCTTTTTCATTACATACTTACATACTCAATCTTTACAAAGGGATAAAAACACTTATTTTATATGAAATATTTATATTCATTTACAAAAGTCAAGAAAGTATGGATGCAGTATGGAAGGCAAGTGCTCTGCTTCAGTGCTGCACATGTTTTTCAAAGCACTTTTGCTGCTGTAATCTTTCTTTACCATTCAGAAGCAAATATCTTCTCTCCCCTCCTCCCCCCCCCCCCATCCCATGAGTGCTAGCCTAACTCCAGATGCTTTTATTTATTCTACTTTTTAATGAAAAGTGCTGATAGTCAAGTTGTAAAAATACATTAATATCATTCATGGCCAGTGTAGCCTGTAAGCCACATCTCTGATTTCTGTATCACAAGAGATGGTCCTTTAGCTCCTGCTTAATGTACCTGGCTACAATATTTCAATATCTATCAGTTTTACTATAAGCCTTCACTATGTCTGCCACTCTTCTGGTGCAGCGTAAAAATAACCCACTTTTTTGGGTTGTGAGCTATAGATTTGCTGTATGACATTTTGATCCAAGAGTCTTACTTAAGATGAACGGTGTGCTAAAGAAATCCTAAGCACTCTTGAACAAAGAATAGAGATCAACTCTTGGAATTGATGTGTCTTTGTCCTGTTATGGTGGTGACAACACACTGTATCACTGCTGCTTGATTCCCCAATAAGTGATTCAGTCCCAAACCCCAATTTCAAGGCTATATGTGGTGTAACTCTTGCCTCTTCCTTGCAGTTAATTCCTTTATTAGGAAGTCCTGTGTACCATTTTCAGTTTCAAAATATTCATATTATCTTTTTAACAGCAGAGAAATCATGTTAGCATTGGGAAGATTATTAGAAACATCCTTAAAAACCTGGAAAGTTTGAAATTATTTTAAAATCTGAAAATTACAGATCCATTCTGAGCTTGGAAAATAATTGAGTTTTCTGATTCTTTGAAGAAAACTCGTTCTTTTCACTTGCCTTTTGAAACCTTTGGATATTTGTCATTTTATCATCCCCTATTCAGTTTGATGATGATGACCAATCCTGTGCCCAGCAAGGGCACACTTAGATGTTTGACCCAGCCCATATTTGAAGCCTTTCCAGATTAGTGGAATGGAATTACTGGGTAGAAATGCCCTGTCATTTGGAATGGAAGGAGGATGGGGAGAAAGAGCTTCTTTTCCCATTTTTCTCTTAAACTCTTCTTAGAGGAGTTCTTTATTAAATTCTAAATTTCTTGACTGAGGAGAAGTAGGTTTCAGACACAGATACACAAACTCATCTCAGCTTGATTGAAGGTCTTGTTGCTTCCTGGTAGGTGAAGACATACTGCTCTTTGTAATGGATTGTAGTTATAAGATGGGGGAAGAGGAAGGCTGTCACCAGCAGTATTTCTGGTAAGTAGCTTTAGACTTCTCTTTATTCATGGATGACTTTTATTGCTCTAGCACCTAGCGTGAAACCAGATACTAAAAGCCACAGTACTGGGCTGTGGGCCAGGCTCAGTAGGCAGCTGCTGGTTCTCTCAGAACCAAGTTTCAATTGGAAATTTTTTATCAATTAGACAGAAGGCATACACTTCCTCTGTTGAGGTCAAAGAGATAACTCCGATTCAGGCCAGTTCCAATGGACTGTGATGGGGAGAGCCATTTGAATCCAGAGAGAGGACTGTGGGGACTGAATATGGCACAACATTTTCACTTATTGTAGTTGATGTTGGCTTGCTTTTTGTTTTCTTTTGATCTGATTTTTTTTATGCAGCATGATTATGGAAATATGTGTAAAATATGTGTAGAAGAATTTTACATGTTTAATATATATTGGATTATTTGCCATCTAAGAGAGGGAGGAAAAAAATTGGAACACAAGGTTTTACAAGGGTGAATGTTGAGAATTAACTATGCATATATTTTGAAAATAAAAAAAGCTTTTAAAAAATAAAGTTAATGTCCATGCTTAAAAAAAAAAAAAAGAAAGAAAGAAATAGTTCAGAAGTAGACAATACATTTATTTTAGTCTGACCTTAAGACCTTAGAGGTCTCTGTCACAGGCCATTAAAGGGGTTTTGAGTACCACCTTCAGAGAAAGATCCTGGCTCAATCAAAATGTGTAAGTCAAGTTTGAAGTACATAAGCATTGTAAAAAAAATTTACTTGTCTGATTTGAGGAGACTGATAAGGAGGAGACAGTTAAAGATCATTTAATAGGGATTTTTCCAATTTATATAGTGGTAAAAAGTAGAACTTGATGGTATTCCCAGCCTTGTTCGATCCCTCCTATTAGAAACCATTCCTTGAGAGAGCTTTGGGTGATAGATTTGTATTTTGCTTTGGAGTAGGAGAGGAGGAAACACGATATTGAAAGGGATTGAAGGGTGAGGGAAAAGAAATGGAGAATGAGGAGCAAAGAAGGAAGGCAGTAATTTAAAAAGAAGAAGGTGAGAGAATGATGAATGATAAAGGTAGGATTAGTAGAAGATACAGGTCTGGTAAGCGAATGAAGGAAGGGAAAACAGGAAAATGTTAAGCAAAAAAGTCAAATATGAAAAGAGGGGAGAAATGCATGAGGGGCATAAAATTATCTACTATATGCATATTTTATAATTTGGAATGCTGAAGAAATTCACAAATACTTACCATACATTTTTCTTTAAAATAAGAGTATAGAGAAAGGAGAAAAATATAGTTAGATGGGTGTATTGGAAAAGTCTGGTAGAAGAGTATGAAAGAAGGTGGGAGAGCTCATGACCAACATCACTTTATTAGTCATTTTGCCACTTCTGAGAACAACATTAATTGTTGTTCTTCATTCTTGAAGAGGACTGTGTCATCCGGGAGATTATACCTTGATGTTACATGTTATAAGTGAGTTGAATTTAAGTGAGGATGGGCTATGCAAAGTCACCAGTCCCACTTTGTCCTCTGAAGCCCTCTGAGTCCAGTGACCAGATCAGATCTGGTCAGATCTAGATATACTGCTTGAATTCAATTTTTCTTCATGTCAAGTTACAAAATGGCACCGCAATATTGTTATTCTTCTTTTTATTTATTTTATCTTTCACCTTCTGATGTTTGAACTCTTCACTGAGTTGACTCAAGATCAAAATCAACAATCCTATAATTCACTCAGAGGAAACAGAAGTGGGTGTCAAGTCAGTGAAAAAGAACGTCTAGAATATTTGTTTTCTCACTTGTGTGTCTTCTGAATGAAGACTACACATAAAATAGCTCACTTTTCCCAAGTAGGATCAAATTAAGGATCATTTAATAGGGATTTTTCCAATTTATATAGTGGTAAAAAGCAGAACTTGATGGTATTCCCAGCCTTGTTCGATCCCTCCTATTAGAAACCATTTCTTGAGAGAGCCTTGGGTGATAGATCTGTACATTATCATTCATTGTAAAAAAAATTTACTTGTTTGATTTGAGGAGACTGATAAAGAGGAGACAGTTAAGGATCAGATCTCTTGATCAGTATGACTGGAGATGGAGGTAATGAAGCACAATAGGAGTGGGGGACAATATCCTATCTAAGTTTGGAGGAGGGAGGTGGGATGCCCGAGGTTTCTTGGAGAGTAGTGCTATGGAGCATGCCTTGAGGATTGGGCTGGAGTAGGGTTGTCAAGAGTCATAAATACCTAAGGTAAGGAGACTTTGAGAACAGGAATGAGGTCAGTTCTATTTGAGGACTCTCAATTCTTAGCCTTGTGGAGGATAGTTTGGAGAGGAGGGAAACAGAGAGACCAAGTAGGATATTCTTACCGCAATTTAGGTGTTAATGAAAGTCTAGATGAAAGAGATGTAAACATAGAATTAAAAAGAATTGGTCAGTGAACACTCTGCTAAAGCAGAGGAAGAAGTCAGTCATGTGTTAGAGGTTCCTTAATTACTTGGAATGACTGAGGATGATGTTAAGGACAGAGAAGTTTGGAGAATGGTTTGGATTGAGAGGTTTGGGGAGAGGGGAATAAGAGATCTGTTTTGGACTATTTTGGATCTATTTTGACATGTCTATGAGACATCTAAGTGATAGCGTGCAGTTGGCAGTAGGTAGTTTGGGATTATAGTTTCAGAAAGAGATGAGGCTTTGATGTAGCAATCATCTGCATGAATATTAAACCCATGAGAGCTTATGAAACCATTGAGAGAAAAAATAGAAAAAGTAGAGGGACCAAAATGGAGCCTTGGAGGACATCCCCCACACTTAGTGGGTGAGAGATTAGTCTGCTAAAGAGACTGAATCCGAGAGTTGAGCCAAATAGAAAGAAAAGCAAGATAGAGGAGTATCACAGAAGCCAGGAGGAGATGTTCAGTGGTGTCCAAACCAAGTTCATATTTGTTACTCATTTGTATAAAGCAACTTGGGAAAAGTGAGCTATTTTATGTGTAGTCTTCACTCAGAAGACACAAAGTGAGAAAACAAATATTCTAGGCGTTCTTTTTCATTAACTTGACACCCACTTCTGTTTCCTCTGAGTGAATTATAGGATTGTAGATTTTGATTTTGAGTCAACTCAGTGAAGAGTTCAAACATCAGAAGGTGAAAGATAAAATAAATAAAAAGAAGAATAACAATACTGCAGTGCCATTTTGTAACTTGATATGAAGAAAAATTGAATTCAAGCAGTATACCTATGAAATCAATTCTGTTGGGATTGGAATCGATTTACAAAAAACTAAATAACGTTATTGCTTGAAACTAAACCAAGAGAATCAGGCATTTGCTAATGACAGTCATAACTGATTGATGTTCTTCGTTATAATAAAATGTCAACAGTTTCTTCCATAAAAGCCTAGGCATTCTGTTACTTGCCAAAACCAATAAAACCTATTAATAACAAGTATTTGTCAAAGTAAGTGTAAGAAGAAAAGACCACCCAAATAAAATTCAGGAGCTCAGTCGCCCTGTGCACTACTAATTTATTTCCTCTGGAAACCCACAGGCTTTTCACTTTAGTAACAGTTCAAGTGACCATATGCTTTTAGACATTTTCAGTGTCTTCAAGGGAATTGGGTTCCAAACATAAATTGAGATGATCTTTTTGATCATGAGTCTATTGCAAATACAAACGTATTTGGAAAGTAAGCAGGAATGTTGTCTTCATCATAATGGAATAGAAATGCAGAAATCAGACAATGTGAATTCAAATCCTTGCCCTGCTACATATTACATATGTGGCCTTAGAGTTTCTAAGCTTCTTCTAGCTCTGAAATCTGATGAGTTGGCAGCATGTCATTATAAAAGAAATATAAAAGAAGTACTACATTACTATTATGTAATATTAGGACAGCTAATAGCTTAGTTTCCTTTAAGTTTCTTCAGTTAGATAGGGACAGGTGTCAGCAGCAGCATCTTAATAAGAGTGTGTTCAGGCTCATCATGATGACCCTTAGTAGGGACAGCCTTCCAAGTGGAGCAGTATGAGAGAAGATTTCTTGCAAACTGATTTTTGGGATACTTGCATATATGACTTGTGATTGACTTTGCTAGATTGAAAGGTTTAAAATGCATTCTTGCTAACAATTTTATTTATTTTTTATTTCATTGAGCTATGACTACTTGTGTTTTATTAGAACTATTTTTGAGAGGTTTTTTCTTTCCCTGTAGGTATGACAGCAGTCATCTGTACTTACCCACTTGACATGGTTAGAGTTCGCCTGGCGTTCCAGGTGAAAGGAGAACACACATACACAGGAATTGTTCATGCATTCAAAACAATTTATGCAAAGGTATTAAATTTTTCTTTTCTTTCTGTAATGTCTGCCTTTCACATTTTGTTTAAAAAAATAAAACGCTTCATGTGATGAGCATTAGCTTGATCTTAAAGTTAGGTAGACTTCAGTTTAAGTACTGACTCAGATGCAGACATCCATGTCTGCCATCAAGTTGCTTAACTTGTCACCACTCTCAGGCATTCACATTGCCAATCCGTATCTGTAGAAAAAAAATTCTCATCATTCATCTGAGTTCTTCCACATCTATGAAATCACAATTCTGAACCAAAACCAGTGATTAAAATCTTTTGGGTAGATGACTGAATGGAAAATTAGGAAGAAGAAAAGACTGTGCTTTCTTACAGTCAGAACAGATCCATGGAGCATCAAGTTCCAGTCTCGACACTCATCAAGCACATCTTTGTCCAGAAAAAGGCAACCATGCCCAAGAGCTTATACTATAGGAAGGTCCTTGTGGGAGGAGATATACCTGGAGAAGAGAAGATTTGGGGGGGTTGTAATGACAATTTGCAAATGTTTGAAAGATTCTCATGTGGAAAAATCATTGGACTAATTCTTTACCTCAGAGTGCAGAGCAGGACATTGCAAGGAGGCAACATTTGACTTAGGTAGTAGTCTTTAAATAACTTGTCTAGAATATCATAGACTTTTGTATTCTAGTATTTGCCACAGAATATTTTTTTGTTGTTGTTTAAAAGGTATAACTTAATTACCCATTTACTTTTTTCTTTCAAAAGGAAGGTGGCTTTCGTGGGTTTTACAGAGGACTGATGCCTACTATTGTAGGAATGGCTCCCTATGCAGGTATGGATCACGATTTGTTTTTAAAACTTTTCAGATTCAATTTGATTTTAACAGTATAAGTTAGAGGGAAATCTTTGTTTTTAGAACTTGAAAATTGTTGAACATATTAAACTGTTTATATGTTTCATATGCTAAGATGGAACCTTTTTGGCCTACAAGAAATTGTATATCCATTTGGAGTTGTTTTTCTAATTGCATTGCCCTCAACTCTTATTCCATCTTTCTTTTTTTTTTAAATAACTATGTTTATGACATGGCTGTCAGAGTATTATTTGTAATTATCTTTATATAATATATAAAGGCTAACTGGCCAATAACACTTTATAGTGTTTGTATAAACAAATAAGAGATAACTCAGAGATTAACGATTAGCTCTATTATTTTGGATTATTATTAACAGTTTAATTGATAAAATATCTTTTGTTTTCTGAAATCACAGGGATTTTGTGGTAGTGCATTTCTAAATTTTGAAGGCATAGAGATCTTTTGAATATTGGATAAATTGATAGTAATTCTGTAATTCTTATATTTTTTATAATGTCTGAATTTTTTTAACTTTATGTATACAGTGGGATCTAGTGAAAAGACTGCTTGAACCTGAGATTATATCCTAGTTTTGCCACTAATTGCCTAGATGACTCCCTCTGGGCCTCAGTTTTCTTATTAAATGAGATGATTACATCATGGTGAGGTTTTTAAAAACCTGGAACCTCTGAACTGAAAAAAAAAATCACAATTATTTCTATATAGTCAATTTCCTGTTAATTCTGTATATTTTGTTTAAAAACATCTTGAATATGGGTCCACATGCATAGCCAGACAGCCTGAAAGGAGTCCATTCCCCACAGTGCTTTCTGATTCTAAATCTATGGTTTTATGAAAGGAAATATGCTTTTTTATGACAATATGTCTCTTCAGTTACATTTGGCACCACCACCATTCTGCAATAGCTACTAGAATGGAAAAGTCAAAAGCCTCACTACATTTTGTTTAACAAGTTACAAATTATTTTTCTCCTTAACTTTATAAATATTTCTTTCTTAATTTTGTATTTAATTATAAATTATTGAGACCATACTACATAATAGGTCTCTTTGGAGAACATTGCTTATTATGTATGGATCTATATGACTTTTATTGGTCTCCTTTAACTTGTGGATAAACTTGTTTGTATTTTTAAATGTTCATAGTTTTAGAAATTGTGCATCCAACAAAATGTAGTCCGAAAAAAAGAAATACATTATAATGTACTTGAACTAATGTGAAATAATATAATACACTGTTTTTCTACTCTTGATTTGCTAAATTATAATAAACTTGTATTTTGCTTTTAGGGGTTTCATTTTTTACTTTTGGTACCTTAAAGAGTGTTGGTCTCTCCAGTGCTCCTACTTTACTTGGAAGACCTTCATCAGACAACCCTAATGTCTTAGTTTTGAAAACGCATATAAACCTGCTTTGTGGTGGTGTTGCTGGAGCAATAGCACAGACTATATCGTAAGTTTCCTAACCAGCTTAATTTCAGAAAATAACTTGAAACTGCATTATCCATAGTTTATGTGTATAGGACTTAACTCTTACATAATCCTCATTTTCAACATAAGTCTTTTTATGTCTTAATGTCATTCATAACTAAGATAATTTATTATAAAGATTAAACATTAGCATGTTAATTGTGAAAATTTCCCAGGATGACACATATATTTTAAGTTATTTTTTTGCTGATTTTAATTAATGTTCATCTTGCATTTTGTCTTCCTTTATTCCATTTAATAAACTTTAAAATTTATCCTTTAAAAAAATTTCTCTTCTTCAGTCCTTCTTCTATATATTGTTTTGTTTTTTTTTTCACCTGAATCTGAAAGTCATCTGATGTGAACTTTCTTGCTCATCTTTTTCTTTTATGTAGATCTTGCTAAATTTCTGCCTAGTATCTTTGCAGCTACCCTCTCTCCCCCTTCCTTGTTCTAGAGTTCATTCTGTTGGGGAGCTTGAATTCACATACTGATGACTTTTCTTTCCAACCTCCTTTTAGTATCTTCAGCGCCATATGGATGTTACTATAATGACATTGTTGTCTTCTCAGGCTTGAGCCTTTTTTTGACCTTATGACTGTAGCTACCATCTTAGTGCTTTTTTCACTTCTGGATTCTGTGAACTCCATTCCCCATCTCTCTTTAATCATCTTTACTCTCTGTAACATGTTTTCCATTCTCAAAACTACATTGTAGAATGAAGACCTTTTTTGCTAAATTGGGAAGACATCTTTTCCCTCGTAGTACTCATTCACCTTTACCACTAGGTAATGTTCGATCCTGTTGACTTCCTTCTGTGACTATTCTTTCCTAATTCTCCCCTGATCTCTTAGAGTATCCCTTTCTGGTTTATTTTATTGATTATACTTTCTTTTCTCCTTTTTAACGATGATATTTCCTTAAGATTCAGTCTTTGGATAGCTCTTCTTGTGACATTTGGTCCTTAGGAGAGCCCATCCCGTTTTCTGTTAATTATTCAGTTTTCTTTTTTATTCAGGTACCACACTGTCTCCATTCCTTACCTAAGTCACAGTCACACATGAATTCTCCTAAGAAACATTTCTTCTGCCATCACTTCACAATCCTATATCCTTCAGTTCCACAAACCTTTCCCTAATGGAGCTTGTCTTTAATAAGCATGAATTAAGCTGGTATCTTTGGCACTATCCCGAGCTAAGGATTCAAGGGACAAACATCACACAACCCCTGCCCTTCAGGACCTTCCATTCTAATAGGAGAGCCTGCAGGGACACCACAAGTACAGGCAGAATGGTGGTTCTAGAATGAACTTAGAGGGTG